>NW_024387416.1:973003-2173003 GCF_900408965.1 Simochromis diagramma | reverse complement strand
TTAAAAAATGGTAAACTCTTGTAAACATTCATGGAAATAAGTAAGTAAATTTGGGTTTTTTGTATAAGGTTTTTTTTTTTCAGTTGCAACTAATATATTTACTACATGGCTGTAAACAGACACCCACTTACACAATAATCTCTTTATAGAGTCTTTACGAATTTTTTAGCTCTAAATTGTATTTCATTTGTTGCCTGTTGCAGTGTCAGCATCATAAACTCCAAAATATCACAGCTTACATGGAAAGTGAGTTAGCTTGGTAGGCTAGTTGATTGACCAACGAGGGGTGCAAGTTTTGAGTTACTGCTGGAGTAAAGTTTTTATTTTCTATCAAGAAACAATTTTTCTTTAGTTTTAGTCTTTTTGATGAAGAGAAAGTAGAAAAAAATACTATGCAAACCTAATCAATCTACCAACAACACTTAGATGGCATTCAAGACGTTGTGCTAATGCCCTTGGTGTAGGTTCAACTTTTATTTTGGAACAATTTTTTAACCGCTATCAGAACCTGAGTAAATAACGTTTATTTAATGTTAAAATGAAGCAATAATGGATTGCATTTATATAGCACTTTTCGAGACCCTGCACTTTGCAATTCTAGTATTCAGTCACTCTCACATTCACACACTGGTGGAGGTAAGCTACAGTTGTAGCCACAGGCGCCCTGGGTAGACTGACAGAAGCGAGGCTGTCCCTCTAGTCCAGCGGTCCCCAACCTTGTTTGCGCCACGGACCAGTTTATGCCCGACATTATTTTCATGGACCGGCCTTTAAGGTGTCGCGGATAAATACAACAAAATAAAACTAGTACCGGTACCGAAAAAAAGAAGACCGAAAAAACAACGCTGAAAACCATACATTTCACACCTGAGCCTCAACTCTCGCGGCCCGGTACCAAACGACTCACGGACCGGTCCAAGGCCTCAGGGTTGGGGACCGCTGCTCTAGTCAACACCAGTAGGCAGTAGGGTGAAGTGTCTTGCCCAAGGACACAACAACCAAGACAGACAGAGCAGGGGATCGAACCGGCAACCTCCGGTTACAAGATGAGCTTCCCAACCTCCTGAACCACGGTCGCCTACAAGTAGGCGTACTGGTAGTACCTGAGTACTGGGAAACCCTCATGCAGGCCTGACTGCATGATATCTTTTGACCTCACCCCAACCAGTCGCAGCAGATGGCCCCGCCCCTCCCTGAGCCTGGTTCTGCCGGAGGTTTCTTCCTGTTAAAAGGGAGTTTTTCCTTCCCACTGTCGCCAAAGTGCTTGCTCATAGGGGGTCATATGATTGTAGAGTTTTTCCCTGTATGTATTATTGTAGGGTCTACCTTACGTTATAAAACGCCTTGAGGCGACTGTTACTGTGATTTGGCACTTTATAAATAAAACTGAAGTGAATAGAGCCAGAACACATTTTTCCCAATATTTTGAAGAAATAATATTCATTTGCTGTAGTTAATCATGGTTGACATACTGCTGAAGTCCTGTAGCTACTCAGTCATCTTTTTTAGTGTTTGTTTTAATATTAATTGAGGGTCCAAAAATGATGAGGCGCCCACATTAGTTTAAAAATTATTCAGTGAAATTTAATTTGAAAGTGGAATTTTGATTTAATTTCAGCAATCGCTATCTGGGACTGCTCTCAGTGTTTAAGCTAAGCTAACAGTCTTCTGGCTGCTATCTTCGACAAGAAATCAAATAAACACATTTTCCAAAGATTGATTTATTCTATTAAAATTTAAAACGTGGCAGAAATGAAGCAAGCTGAACTAAATGAGCATTTGTCTTGAAACGGCCGTTTTTTTCACTCAAGCTTTAAACTACCCAACACAAAGCAAACACTGAGTTTCTTTTTGCCACCCTGGCACACAATGATTCACGTTTTCCTTGCTGCCAAAGCTGCCGCGGATCCAAGTTTGATCCCACACAGCTTCTCCCATTACGTAAGCGTGTCCCCAACCCCTGGCCAAGTCCGAGGACAGTGTGGTCAGGCAATAATAGTCTCTCACATAACCAAAGTGCTATGATGTCAACATAATCACATTGTTTGTACAGTAACCACTATTTGGAGAGGTGCAGTGTTAGGTTAGTCCTTCCCTGTTTACAAGACTCTCTGTGTGAGGAAAGTGAATGATGGCACGCTATATCCTGCATGCATCCAAATGTGTCCTGCTGTTCCGCGCTGAATAGTTTCACACACACAGCCCCTCCACCGATCATCGCTAATGGCCTCATGGTGAATTTTCTACGTGTTTCATCTCTCACAAATAGGCTAATTTTAGACCACCCACAAAGTGTACACACAGGCACCCACGAAACCAAAATATTCATCAGACATGATGCAATGCAACCGCAGAAGTGAACAAGAAATGTGGGAATTCATTCACACAATATTCCCAAGGCCCAAGTTTCACCCTTTACAATCTTAAGCCTGACACTCTAATGGCTCACGAGAGGCAGAGCCACTGAGTTGGCGCACCGCTTATGAGAAAAAGACAAACGTCCTGCGGAGAGCATTGAGATTGGAGCTCCTGTTTTCATTACTTTGGTTTATCGGCTCAATAGTCACCCCCTTTCTCCCGGTGCTAACTGTCCCCTTGATTTGCTCTTCTCGTGCCGGCACCTGAAACAATTCATTAAAAATGAATGAGAAGAAGCAAAACACAGAGGGCTGAGAGATGAGAGGTAGCAGTAGAGAGAGCGCGAGAGCAAAAGAATAACACCTGCAGTCTGAGTACAGGTAAAGATTATTTAAGCTATTCACAAAAATCTCTCTCAGCATAGATCCTGTTCTATAGCTTGTTCTGAAATGTGACATTCCTATCATTTTTATGCCTTTCTAATGAATTTATACGACGCGTGCGGATTCAAGAGGAAGGAAGGCATTAAGACCCACGTCTACAGCTGAAGGCAAACCTAACTTATCATTCCCACAGCTGTTTCTGCCATTGAATGTGTGTTCTTTCTCTAAATTGAGAACGACTCTCAAGTACATTTTCAGAGAGGGGCAATCACAGCTTTCAAGTGACATAATTTCTCCAGTTAGTTCATAACTTCCCTTTCTGTCAAAAGAGCCCATACTTAATAGTTCCACAATGATTTTTTATGCTTATGTACCATTAAGAAATCACTGTGGGTGTTTTGAGAATTTATGGTTACATGTAAGTGCTATTCCACTCTGCTGGGGTATTAAGGTTAGAAGCATTATTCCACAAATGATGATCCATGGAAAAGAAAAAAAGGGGCCTTTTTACCTTTGAAGTTAGCGTTTCATGTTGTTGAGCTCCTGAACTCGATGTAGCAGAAAGTGTTTACTTTTGAAATGGCCAGTTGTTGATTTTGTGTGATGCTTTCTCCTAATTGTGCTTTGTCTCGTTTCCCACTAGGAAACCTTGAAAGCAACCACCAGACTAGCTTTTCCAGTGTCGTGCGAACTCTCGACGAAACATTTTCTTTGCTCTTTAACTTTGATCATACATACATGAATAGTTAAGGAAAACACATATGGTTATTTTAGCGACACTAAGTCAGCCGTAGAAAAACAAAATCCTCTGTCTTTACATGAATAAGCCTGCAATTTTATGTCAGCACAACTCAGATCTGTTTTTGTTTTGTTTATCTTTCCCCATTTGCATCATTATGAGGAAGAAAAAAAATCCATAGTAGGGTTTGAATAGCTCCGTAATGAGGAGGAGGAATCAATCATCCTTTCAAAGTAGGCCCACTGCAGCAATGAGAATATAAATTCATGCTCATAAATTCTACACTTTTAGGTCCCCACATCCTTCTTAATGTCTCTAGAGTTTACAGCGGCCTTGTGTGTGATACTCCACTGTAGATGGTTTGCTTGATTTATGGCTGGTTTTTTCCCTTCTCACTGGAAGGTAATGGTAGAGATGTCCAAGTTAGCCTCCCATGAGTGAGCTATAAAAGTGCTGTAATTACCGTGTTAATTTTGGGCCGAGCACAAAAAGATGTTCTGCCGATCCATCCAACTATCAATCTACCTATCATCTCAGCATTTGTTGTTTGGCGTGTCGGCACCATTATTACACATGTCACATAATTGGGCATAATTAAAAGGAAGTGCAAGTACTGTAATTAATGTCAGTTGTCAAGCACCAAAAGGCAGGAAGAGGATAAGATTTTTCAGAAGCTGGAGCTCAAAGACCTCTGAAATGAAGGCATTTCTGACTGACGGGTTCTAAACTTGGCACACGACATGAATGATGATGCAGATATTATTTGGACTTGGGTGTAGATATGCACTTAACTTGTGTTTTAAACATGCTGGGATTAAAAAAAAACAAAGGAAATGCCAAAGTAACAAAACATGTAGTTTCTACAGTGTCACTTCCAAAGACATTACGTGCACATTGGTCTAGAGTTATCTGCCAGATACAGCCCTCCCTGGAGGTTGTAGCCTCTTTGTAGGTGAAATCAGCTGCAATAAAGCTGCTGTAACAAAAACATAATCACCATGATCGTCACATATTCAGAATAGATGTCGTTAGTGGTCACATGCTAATGGTTGAAGCATCCTATTGGCCTCTTACCTTTTTTAAAGCAGGCATCTTGATCATGGGATAGCTGATAGCTTACAACACACTTGCTAAAATTTGTGATTGATCCTGGAATTATAGAAACCATAATTTAGTAAATGAATTTGCTACATTCAGTGTGACCTGAAACTAGTGTATCATAAAGTGACCATTAAAAAGAATCCAGGTTTAAGGAACTTCCATACTGGCCCCAGTTAAAGTGCACAGTTTTACCACAGAATTGATTAAAGTTAGTCTGATTTCTTAATTAGGAGATTTTTGTTTTATGTGATTCACCTGTTTCGATATTATTAAGCTTGAAGTCACGCATTATTAGGGGCACGGTTGTCTTTGAATCACAGGTTAGTCCAGGTTACTGGTCTCCTAGGCCTCACTCATCTATTTAACCTTGTTTGATAACTATCGTCAGTGGTGACAGCCTCAATACTCCACATGTTTTAGTGACAAAACGACAAAAAAAGACCAAAAAAAACTGTCTTTTGAATGAGGTGACCATTTACAAACCTTCTAACACTAGTTTTCCTGTCATAGGTTTCCAGACAGTGTGCATGGCACTATATCAAAAACAGTACTTGAATGCTAATAGTTTGTAAGATCGTGACTTTTTTTGGTCAACTTCTTCTAATTTGCTTACTTTATAGCCGTCATGTTGGTGTCAAAGTTGGTGCTGCAAAAGTTGTGTGCTGACTATGAGTCAAGGGTGCCACAACATTTATTTCACATATATGTGCTATATACTTTTGATAACATTTCAGCACACAGAGAAATATGCAACATGCACTGTACATTAACCACAATTCGTTTCTCACTATTAATCATACGTCCGTGGAAGCCTACAGACTTCCATGTCTAAATGTCTGAATTTAAAACACCTGTATAAAAAAATACATCTAAGACCTAGACTTAGAAACACTGTAACCTTAACACAGAGAAAGAGCAACCTAGGAGAAAGCTCGGTCATTTGTTGTGTTCTCTTTTTGATTAAAATCAACATAACAGCATTATATGCAGCAGACGCAACCGTATCCTAAACAGAGAGGTTCTGGTGAGTGTTAAAGTATTTGACCATTCAGAGCAAGGTTACACGTGGCACTGAAATACTAAAATAGCTCAAATAAAATAAGAAAAGAAAAGAAAAGAAAACATATGGTGCCCATTATTTGTATTCATGCCCATGACCTGTAGGAGGCCAAAGAAAATAGGAAGGCTTGAAGCACGCAGTTCAAGGAATACCGTAAGAAGGGAACAAGCAGCAGGAAATCAGTTTAATGTGGAACGTGCTGTCATCACCGTTCGGTTTGTTTTATTTACTTATTAGTTTTCTTTAAACTGCATTTGACCCTTACCGCCATGCAAGTTGTGGAAAAACAACTTCACTTAGCTGGGTTCAAAAGTTTCAAGATTTTCTTTGCGAACAGCTAAGAGAGAGCTAATATTTTTAATGTACGTCTTCCAGCAAAAGTCTGGGGGCTGATAATCCAGTGTTTGATGGTAATATTTGGATTCGACGGGCCAGTGAAGATCAAACCACATAAATAAAATCCACATTGAATAACATGACTTCATTGAGATTTTATTACCCTAAACTCGTGGTTTATATGACGCTTGATGGGTGGCATTTTACTGTATTCAGGTGCGGAGAATTAGACGGGGGGGGGGGACGGACATTGGAGCCAGACTTTACCTCCTTTTAACATTAGTTATATTGGCTGATTTATAAAAATGTGTTGCTGTGTGCAGTCAGGATTCCCTGTGGAGCGGAGCCAGGCATCAGAATGATACTGACATTGCTTTCCCACATCATTTTTGACCCAGAGCTGCCTGCCACATTCAGTTTGTGAGTACAATGCTGGATAGCGCTCTCTATTGTAATATGAAGCAGCCTCTGCAGCCGATCAAGTGGTGACCTAATGCAGGGAAAGAAGAGGCAACGTCCTTTTTAAAAAAACAAAAAAAAAAACACATCCCACATGGGATCTATTTCCTCTCAACATTAATAATACTCTGGAGCATTAAGGCATGCAGCTAAAGCAGATGTATTCTTCCTCAGGCTGATTCAACTTGTAAGCGTTTCCTTTCTCAACCCCCCGCCCCCCAGACCTGAGGCGAAGCATGATTACCCGATTTTAATGAGATTTTTAATGTGATTTTTTTTTTTTTCCAATTCCTTCAAGACAATCCGGCTCTCTGTTATGTACATATAATGGTTAATGTTTGCAGTTTGATGGTATGCAAAAAAGAGCTAATGTTGACATTCTTCCTTCTGATGCTTTTTCTCTTTGATGGGGTAGGTTCTGCTTTCTACTTTTCTTTTCGTGTGTTGTTAATAATTAACCTGGGACTTTTCCATCACCTTGCTGCACTGGTAATTAATCAGTGCAAATACGAACAGGTTGCACATCACAGAAGACAGATGTATGATCATTAATTTGAGCCACAATTGTCTAGTGCAGAGCCAGTGGCATAGGTTATAATCTTGTGTCATTTGATTGTGCTTGAATCAGATTTATCAGACTAACTTTACTAATACTGTTGAACTATAATAACAAACTCTTTCTAAAACTATCATAGCTCGGTATCCAAGAATAAGTGAAGCTCTCTTGTGTTTATTAAGCACCAAAAACATTAAAGAACTTAAACCTGGAATTGTAGAAAGGGAAACACCTGTGGTTACCGCTGAGGACAGCATTTCTCAACTTCTCCCAGCAGCGTAGCTCTCTCAGTGTGGATGTTATTACTCGTGTTTCACCCTCGAGAGTTTGATCACTTAACTGCAGGAAACATTTTCTTGAGTGCATCTAAACTATAGAGGGGTCTGCTTGTATACCCCGTTTAAAAAAAAAAGAAAAAGGTACGTGCTCAGAAGTTTAACAGTCAGAGAAGATTCCTCAGACATATGATAGTAAATAATGTTGGTAAAAGTCCAGAAAATCTTCTGTGTATTAAAATGACAAATTAAAGTGTTTTGTTAACCAGTCTAAGTGAGCCACTAAGCCACTTCGTAAAAATGCACATAATCCAAACGGTTTCTTTTTTTCTGAACTTATTCACATAACCAAATGAAGTTGTACGCGTGGAGTGGTGAAAAAGAGCAGGACCCCTTACAGAGGGGTGCACCAGATGCTGACAATCAAATGCCTTTGATGAACTGATCGCCTGAGCACCTGTAAGAAAGTTTTGGCAGTTTGCTGCTCTGGATAATCAGGTGTGTTAACACAACCCCACGGAGGAAAGACATCAGCTTCTTGATATTGAAGGAGTAATTTTTGCTGCCTATCAATATGGCAGCTGTTTAAAGTCCACTATTTTCAAGCGAGAACGATCATTCCCGAGTGGAAACATTCTAGCAAGTTGGGGTTACACAGGTGGTTGAGGGGTGATGACTGGGATTGTTTTGCAGTCATCGAGTCAACCATGAACTGCTCTGTACTGTATACCAAAGTATTCTGGGGTCAAATGTGAGGCAGTCTGTCTGACAACTAAAGCTCGGCCAATATCAGTCAGCAGGACAGTGTTTCCAAGCGCGGCAGCAAATCTACAACACAGTGGCTGAAAAAGAAAAGGATCGAGGTGCAAGTCCAGATGGTGCGGAGTTAGGAGAGAGCCAAAATTCCTCCACAGTGATGTGAGAGACAGACGAAGTACAGAAATACAGAAAACAGTTTATCGTGGATCCACATGCTATTGAAACGTGAACCATAATTTCTCACTGAACGACACATAAAACGTTCTTTTTCCCATGCCTTTACGTAGATTATGTCCTTGAAAGCCAAATTGGAAAATGCATATTGTTTAATGCATTAGAGCCTGGCTGTAGGAAGTATGTGTTCAGAGATGCTCGACAGTCCAGCCCATTTCTGTTTTCTCAAATCTAGCACAAACTGGGACTTAAGGATAAAATTGGTCAAAGGTAAAGGTCACTGTGGCAATGTGTCCATCCACCTCCTGTGAACACAACACATTAAGAAATCGGGGTATTTCCAGATTTATTTTTGCAGAATTTCCTACAAAAACTCAATAAGATAAAATCATGGCACGGGAGAAAGGTCAAAAATCAGTTTATCTGTACTTACAGTGCAAAAATGTGGCTACAGAAGCTAAAGCAAAACCGCTGTCTTAAAACTAAAATTCCATGTTTGCGTGAAGTGAATCCCTGTGCAATGATGCCTGCTGCACTGCCAAGTTTTGGGGGGTGGTTTTGTGGTTACAAGTTTGCTCAGAGGTTAGCCTTTCTTAACTGTACTTGCTCCCACTTTTGCTCTCCTCTTTCTTTCCCAGTCTCCATTCCTCGACAATGGGGTCACGGCTCAACGTTAAGCACGTGTCATCCCAAATAACGGTGAGAGACGACAGACCTTTGGCTTCCCGTTCACATACTCGGCTTACATTTGGACTAGACCATGACATCACTGAGGCAAACTGCCTAGTTTCCGTGCCGGATTTGTCCTCCCTTTCAGTTTACCTTTATTTCCCACTACTAAGACAGCAGCTGTTCTCGGTCCTTTTTTGAATGAAACCCAGGATTTCCTGTATTTCTTTTTAGACTGATGGTCACCATATGCTTGGACAACAGCCAGAGCAATAACAGTCACAGGATTTGAATTTATTTTCTTGAGATACTTCATCCATCAGCTCTAAAGTGGCGAGATCGAGCAGGTGCTAAAAGCACACCAAGACGGAATACGTCGTGCCGTAAGCCTGAATAAACAAAAGCCTGTCATAAATACAGGACTCAGTGTCACCCCATTAGCAGGTCATTTAATATTAATCTTTAAAGAGAAAGCTCGGGGTATAATACGGGTATTTTGTGCTCACATTAACTTTTTAATTAGATATTTTATTAAAATCCACTCTGTCCTATTATTTACAGTTTTATCTGCTCTAATTTCTACTCATGTAAATTGAGTTGCTGTTTTTTTTTTCCTCTCTTTTTCCTCTCAATCAAAGAGGCTAAAAACAAGCTATGCCGTAACACTGTAATAATCATATAAAAATGTTAAACACACAACTTTGGTTAAGATTTTTTTTTTGGTTAAGTCTAAAATTGAACTAGTTACATTACTGTGGTGGTGAAAATGAAGTTTAACAAACTGGTAAACAGTTACTGTAATACTGTAAATACTATGTATCCGGTTGTTCAGTGATGACGTGATGAATCCTACTTCCGGGCCTAAAGTAGTCTGCGTTTAATATGGCTTTTGTGTTGTTAACATGTTTAATGTTTTGTATTTTCTTCTATTTAATCTCAAAAAGCTCCTAAAACAGTCAGTGATCACTGATGACCTCCCTTGGCTTTTATTACCGCTAATCATTTATTTAAGCTCAGTTTTTAAAACCTTAGGATGTAACTACAGCCCAGCCCATGCAGCAGTATATGAATGACTAACCTCGTATTGTGGATGGATTATCTCAGTTGTTCTCCTGGCTGAAGTTTGGTCCTTTTACAGCATCCTGCCATGCGATTACATTTGTTCCTGACCACTGAGAACACTCACGTAAAAAAAAGTTAGCTTGTTTATATTATGCTAACATAGCTGTGTCGCTAGCGATCACGTAGCACATCTATTAAATACCAGCTAGCCAAACTTCAGTAACCCTACAAACGTCACTGCTGTTTAGTTTTCTGTCTTCATTTATGTTGGAAGTGATAACAGAGCTGTACGTTTTAATTTGTTTCCAAAACCCGCAGTCAGGACATGCTATATTGTATTTAGATAGAAGCTAGCGAGCTAACTTCCTGCTAACTTCTAACTCCGTTAAATGTCATAAATTCCGTTTTCATGGATGCCTGGATGTTAAACTCAATTGTTACACCTGGTAGAGCAGAACGCTGATCATTTTATTAAAGATGAAAGACTTTAGACAGTTTTTCAACTCTCAGTAATGCCATAGTGATCGTTTGATATATGGACCTGCAGCGGAGTTTAGGCCCAGACACGGCTAGTGACGTCAGACTTAACGACTGGATTGTTTAAAGTAGAACAGTATTTTAAAAAGTTTAAAATGATTTCTGCACTGCTGGTTTCAAAGGCCTTATAGAGTGAGTATGTTTAGGGTCTTGCATGTCTGGATACAAGGTGATTGCAAAGATCACGTGGTGGGAAGCAACCTGTCTCCAAGCAATCATGGTCCGAATTGGACAGACAGATGGCAACACATTGTAATCTCACGGCTCACAATAATAATTATATTTTAGCGTTAAAAATATTGTTTTGATTAAAGAGCACGTGCACGTTGGTGAACCAAGCATTACAGAAACATAAAAAATGATTTGGGTAATTATCAGTGCTGTTAATTTTGCATTGGTTGGCGGGCTAATAGATTTGTTAAGCACTGTAATGCCAACGTTTGCGAGAGTCAGAAAGGAGGCAGGAATGTGACAAGGATTGTGACTCCCCAGCCACAAATTTGACGTGTATACAGAGGACGAGTTTTCTTCTCTGCAGCTTGGAGACACTGAAGCATGGAAAAAAGAAAAGTCTCCAAAGCAGACTCACTGTTTCTACTCCACTAACCCTAATTCCTTGCTCATATGTAAGATAAATGTACATACCATGCAGCAGTACACAGTAAGCCTTTGGGTGACAGTGAATTATTCTTAATTCTTGCTGAGGAATCTGTATACAATAAGCAGGTTTAGGTGCGTGGGGTTTTTCAACCCTATAAACTGTTTTTTTTTTCCCACCACAGAGGATTTCCGGGAGCTGTCGTTGTAGCTCTGAGACAGCTCTGAATTTATCTGCAGGCTGTCGCTGGAATTAACACAGATAAGGTGAAAATATGACAAAAGTTTGGGAGTGTAGTCGAAAGGCAGCTCTCTGAATGCCTCATTATATTAAAGAGTAAGAGGGGGGTACACTGTATCTTTAATGGGTCGCATTTGGAGGCTTAGAGTTTGGACGACACCCACAGCCAATTATATCTGCACTCCGGCCAAGCTTAATCAGCACCCCAAGCTCTTTGGGCTTATACATTAAATACTATAACACACTATAAAAAATGTTTGTCATGACACAGTTTTCAATTCCTTTTTTTGTGTTTCTTGTGAAGGAAGACCCTAGTTGTTGGACTATTTTTTTTGCCTTTGTTTCTCTTATGTTAACAACTCCAGGCACTTCAGGGTTTTAATGGTAGCAATAAAACGAGTGTCAAGTTAAAGGGCGAAAGCTTTCCACTTCAAATAGCAAATCCAATGTCCCATTCCCGGTATTTATTGCCATTACGCTGCCGTTCAAATTCATGAGTCCCGGCGATCGTTTGTAAAGTTTGAGGAGAAAAACAAATGTAAATCTTGAAATATTTACATTTAATTGTAAGTGCAGGTCCTCCTGCTGCCTGATCATCCACTCAAATAATTAGAAAACTATTTGAACGTGTAAGGCTCACAGCAAAGAAGGCAGACTGTCAATGTTTCTCCTGAGGGGAGTTTGTGGTGTGTTTTCCTAAGCGTATAATCCAAACATCCTTTCTGCTGTACGTTGCCTGCTTGTACTAGATAAATAACAGTCTTGTTTGAAACCTCCAGCATTTTGCTCTCGCTCATATGTACATCACAGCACATGACAAAATCACTTCCTCTCGACGTATTTGTGCGAACTTTACCCATGACCTTTAATTTGAATTATTCTCTATGGCTTTTCTCCCACGAAGACAGAGACGTCTTCTGAGCAGCGCTTCGCAAAGGCAGCTCTGCAGAAGAGCGGTTTATTTTTAAATATGAAATAGTTGCCCTGACTCCAAATGTGACAGATGCCGTTGGGTATTCAGCGAGGCTTTTTACTGCGCAGCTTTACAAAGACTGACTCTTCCTACAGCTACCATGGTACTTTTATAGATACTTCTGGAAACACTTAACTGACTCATCTGTTCTGCGAGTAACATAATCCAATATCTGGGTGGAATAGCTACTGTAATCTTCACGGTGTTACACTAAGAAGACATGACATCACTTTCAAGTTCTCATTGTCAGCAATAATTCACTTCCTAAAAGATCAACGGATAGCTCTTGTTCATGATAACATGACTTTGTTGTATATTTCATACATATACATATACACTAGTTACTGTAATATATGTCTATTTTAAAGGCAGGATAATATCTTCCTGGAGCAAAGCAACAGACACATTTTTCTCAAAGACGGCATTTCTTAATCCATATTATATATCTCTCATCCCTCAGATGGTGTGTTGGGAGGAGGAGGAATTGCCAAAAAAATCTATAAAATCAAATCCTATTAAAGCGCAATAAACAAGAAGACACTAATCCATCCCACGCGTGCCTCTGCCAACTCTCAGCCCGGCTCTCTTGGTAAGACACTGGCTACAGTTGTACTGAGTATTTACCACTCACTCGCCCACTCTTTCTCATCAGTGTAAATTAACTGTAATTTAGGTGCTAACGCACCGCAAAGTGGGCTTGATGCTCTCAGATAGGGCTACTAGATGGGCTTGATTTTGAGTGTGGCACCATTGGACGTTGTCTGACTTTGATCAGCTCTGTTGTGCTTTGGAACACAAGAGCGCAAAAGCCATCGGTTTATTTTAGGATGCGGGCAGATGAAACCAGCATTTGTATGTGTTTGATGGTGAGCAGGGTGCGAAAGCAGGTAAAATAATGTTTTATTCAATATCGTGTGATCGCAGCAGAGGGTGATGGCTCGGGCAACTTCTGTTGGAATTTCTTTGACACCAGGATGAGCTGACGTGTGGTGCAGAAGGACTCGCAGAGGTCTTGGCCTCGACAGCTGCCCCTTTTAGTGACGTCGCTGTTGGTTCCAGAGTCCCTACGGCAGCATTTAAGGCTGACCTCATCTTCAGGATCTCATGAGTCAGCAATATTAAATTGCTAGCCGGTCCTCCAATGGGGTAACCCCACTGTGGACATGAGCAGAGCTGCCAATTCCATCTCATACACATTAAGTAAATTGACTTCATCAGAAACACTCCAGGCTGTATTGGATGACATCATACCTATGCTTAGGTTATGATTTCCTCAAGCTCAGGAGGATGCAAATTTGACTGACCGTACACTGATGACTGATGTTGGTGGAGCCACAAATCTTTCATTTTTTTTTCTAATTGCAGATATTTTATAGTCTGGTCACGCGTCTACATAAGCATTATATAGATGCCGCAGACCAGTCTAGATAATTGCATCTGTCGTGTCTTAAATGGCTTTGCACAATATCTTTTATTGACTTTTAAATTATTGTCGCTGATGATGGCATTGATTCACCTTTCTGAATCTGCAGAGATGCCACATGAACTCCATTAAGGAAACCTATAGAAATGTTAGTTGTTATTCAACACGATCTTCTGTATTATAAACTCTCACTGCAGCAAAATGCCCTGTTATTTCTGCTCAGCTGGAAATAAGAAGGGGAAAGTTTCTGTTTGGCTCACATGTGCAAAAGAGAACGTCAGATTTGTCCACTTGGCTTTACTGGTTGCTTCGACTGAGATACTGCACCATACCTGCCTGTGCTCTGCTAAAGCCAGACTAATATTGATGGGCTCCTATGCACTCAGCTAATTCAGTAAGTGTGGTGTTTTTTTCTCAAGTAAACCATCTGTGACCAAGAGGAATATTTCACCAGAGAGCACATGAAATAGACAACAGTCAAGTTTGCCAGCAGAAAGGCATTAATCACAGATGATGAAATTTGCCACTAGCAGATACAGCAGCTCATGATATCCCCATAACCATAAGGTGGCCGTTTTTTTTTTCTTTTTTTTCATCATGTAAAACATGTTCAGATGATGGGAAAGAGCTAATTAAACAGTGTAGTGTAAATCCTTTACAGGTGCCAATAATAAAGCATCTTTCTGAAGCCCCTTCTGGGGGGGCTCTGTTTTAATATGGCAAACTGTAAGACTCTACAGTGCTGTGAAAAAACATTTTTCCACTACGTTTTTCCTATTTGTCACAATTCCGAACATCAAACAAATGTAATAATAGACAACGATAACCGAGTGAATATAAAATGCAGTTTTAAAATGACACTTTCATTTCAAGGAGCAAAAAAAACTCATTGAAAAGGTAATTGCCCCCTTTGTTAAGTCATTAATTAACTATAATGAAGCACAGATGTTTGAATCACAAAATCACTTAAATATAACATGCTGGACAAAGAGAAGTAGACAACAATCTAAAGAAACAGCTGAGAAGCAAAGTCACTGACATCTATCAGTCTGGAAAGGGTTACAGAGCCGTTTCAAAGGTTTTGGGATTCTACTGAATCACGGTGAGGGCCATTATCAACAAATGGAGAAAAATTGGAACTGTGGGGAACCTTCCCAGGAGTGGTCAACTCATCCAGGAAGTTACAAAGAACTCAGAACAATCTCTAAAGAACTGCAGGTCAGAGTTCATGATTCAACACTAACAAAGAAACTGGGGAAAAATGTCCTCCATGGGAGAGATTCAAGGAAAAAATCACTGCTGACCAAAAAGAACATAAAAAAGACATCTTGATGATCCCCGGGACTAAGAATCTGAGGACTAACGAGATGAAAGACTATGTTTTTTCAGAGGACTGACGCCTGTTACGTCTGATGTGAAACTAACAGCGTTTCATAAAAGAACCTCATGCTAGCTGACAAACATGGTGGTGGTAGCATAATGGTCTGTGGCTGCTGTGGTGGCATTCGGGACCTGCACGATTAAACCATAAATTCTGCTCTCTACCAGTAACCCCTATAAGTGTGTGTCTGCTTAGCTCATGGGCTAGCAGGTGATCAAGCGACACAAGGCTAAATTCTAGCAACCTAGGTTCAAGTCCAACCCACGGTTCTTTGCCTTCTTTGCCTTTTGCTTTCCTGTCCAATCTTTACTATTTATTGAAGACAAACACCTTGCCCCCCCCAACCAAAAAAAGACTCCTGAAGGCAAATACCCAACCTGAAGCTCAAGTACTTATGTAGCAAGATAAGGACCGAAAATACAGCAGCAAGTCCAGCTCTGAAAGTTTTTGGAGTGAGTAATTAGGCCCGGTATGTCTGGATAAATTTTTTCTCCTAAAAAAAATAAAACTATTCTTTTAAATCTGCATTTTGTATTTACTCAGTTTGTCTGATGTTAGATAAATAGATAAAAAAAATCAGGAAGGGGGCAGATACTTTTCCACAGCACTACAGCTCATTTGAAGAATCGGTTATCTTTGGCAATGAGCTGGTAGAAGCAAATCTAATTCTGAAAAAAAGATATATACCATCTAGTTCTGCATCCGTGAAACTAAAAGCTAAAAAGTAGAGTGTAACAATGTGCTGGTATTGGCCAAAAAAAAAGAGGGGGGAACTGTTGTTATGATGTGCAGGATACAGCTAACTTTTTCTTTCTCCTACAAATCTGGTAAAACCATTAAAGCATTCTTTTCTCCTGCATATGCTGTGAAAATGTTGAGTGAGACTTGTTTAAGGTAGTCATTTGGTTCATGCCTTGACAAGGCAATAATAGCTCTTGTACATACCCGCAATGTGTTGCTCGGCGGTATGGCTCCAGTGCAGCTTGTATGATTTTATTTCCCTCTCTGAGGTTCAGCATTAATTCACTGTTATCACTGTCACACTGACACATTTCAATTACCATGACAATTACAATGATAGAAGCAGAGACAGGTGGCAAGAAATATGGTATCATTCAGCTCACACCACCTTAATGTCAGGTGTTAGAAAAGGCCAACGTATGTGTTGATGAGTTTGTTCACAAGTTTCCAAATTAATTTAACTGATCAAAACTGGTGCTGTGTTTAATTTACCACTGAGTTAACTTCAAAAAACTCCACCATTCACCTGTAGTGAGTGCACTCAGGTAGTAAAGTTACTCCGGACCAGATGTGTCCTTGAGTTTTTCCTTATCTGTGTTCAGTTGAGTATTCAGTTATCAGTTGACTGTTTACCTCAGCTGTCAGTGTTGGGTGAGAATCCTGTAAAAATTTGTAGAAGAAGTCCGTGAAGCTTACTTCTGTTCAATGAAACTGATACGGACATGAGTTGTTGTCATGAAGTTTTCTGTTGGTAAGCGTTGCTGTTTTTGTCACCGTTAGCTGCTGTTAGCCTGCATTAGTGAAACTGTCTTTAAAGTGAATGCAACACTTGGTAAATAAACTGTTCTAATCAAGCTGTTCATTTGGGGGAAAGTGTGACTTTTACAACACTCAAGCCTAGTGCTAGCTAGCATAATGTTAGCTCATAACTAGCTAATGTTGCTGTTTAGCCAGCTTGTCAGCTTTCCAAGAAGGGAGGGTTGCATGTCTAATCTGAAAAGGAGAACCTTTTTCCCATCCTGTAGGTTATGAGTTATATTAACTATACAACCCTAGCTCTCAAAATCCATTTTTTGAGACTGTCGTTAATCAATTGTAGATCCATGGCGGTGTTGCCTAGCCATAGCATCGATTGTTTTGTTGCATCTAAAAAAAGATACACATGGACATTTTAATGAGGTTAAAACGTGATTTTAATTGAAGGGGAACTTTAATGTAATGGCTCAGTAATGACTGGAGCCAACAGCTTCCAACCCGCTGTCTCAGCATTACAATTCAACTAGATGGTACGTTTTCCAATAACCATCACCGTACGCTAGCGTCCATACTCACACTCACAAACACTCACATACAATCAAATGAGGCCTGCAATGATAGCCAAATTTCTCATCATCACTGCGAAGAGTGAAGCTTCTGCTATACCCAGACATTAACCCACACGCATCCGCAATTTTCTCAGGCTGACACTTCAATTAGGCTAATCCTGCCTGCATACAAAATGCTGCACTTCTTCTCTCTGAACCAGCAATGCTGGATACATGCCATATTCCTGTGCTTTCTCTCCTGCTCTGCATCACAAGTAGAGGAGCTTTATTCAGTGATGGAGGAGAGAATCCGGAATGATCGGTTCCACTTCCAGGCAGAAGCACGGAGAGGGAAGATGCAGGGAAGAAGAGATAGAGAAACAGAGCGGAGGAAGGATGAAGGGAAAGTGGTAGGCGGGTGAGGGAGGCCAGAAAGACTAAGTATCATTGCTATATGTTTCCTGCATCCATATATTCCACTGGAAAATGGAAGATATGGCGTAAGGAACAACTCAAGGGTGTGTCCATAGAGGCATCTACTGTCCTCAGTTGCTGTTAAGCACTTAAAAGAACTGCAAGAATAACACAGCCTTAATTACAAAGCCAGAAAAACCTGAAAATATGATCAACAATCCTCCCAGACAATGATAATCTCACTGCAATGCATTATTATTTGTGCTTGTGTGATTAAGCTGTGGTTATACTTGATTGCACCTGAAATTTGTTGATTTTTTTGAGAGACACAACACATGTTAATCTTGAGGCATTATTGATTACTGTGTGCAAAAAATGTCCAACTATGCTTGATATGGAACTGCAAAAACTCAGTGTAACAGGGAAAAAAAAAGTTTTCCCAGGAAAAAAAATAGTTTGCTCAGGTTCACTTCTGTAATTGCCTGCTCCGATGCCTGATTTTCAAAATTAACTCACAGTCATCTTAAAGTTGGGAGTGTGGGTTTTTTACCATTTACCTGGATGACTGCTGATTGCAAGGCACTGCAACCTTGGATTTTGTGTGCATGTGTGTGTGTCAGAGAGAGACTGATTTGAGTGAAACATATCATGCAGCATTATAACATGAATGGCAGTGGGTACGGCCGTGACGTTATGAACGCTAACGAGAAATGGCCCGAGAAGATGTCACAGAAGGAATCAGGAGCAGTTTGAGGAAGTTCCACAAATATGTCCATCCGAGTTAGATCGACTGCTGTCATGTGTAGGCTTGGTCAAGACAGTGGGGGAAAATGAGAGACATATTTTGGGAGGGAATAAATTGACTTGTGAACACAGCTGCTGTGCCATTATTTTTAAAGTTTAAATAAGGTGAATTCAAGTTGAGGTCTGCAAAAGGATGTGTATTCCATCATTTTATTTTCTTTCTTTTTTTTTATTGTTATTCTCAATATACAGACATCATTAACACCATCCTCACCCACCAGGATTGGGATGATTTCTTGTGGCATGCAGTAATCAATATGACAAAATAATCACCACCTTACAGAGCAACTCAAATGGTCAAAACAAATGGAGGCTGAATGCTTTTGTTCTGTTTCACCTGTGACTCTATAATGTCAAGTTTTCGAATCCATCTCCACGATATGGACACTTCACCCCACATCCTTCTTCTTTTAGGCCTTCCACCACTCCCTTCCTGGCATCACTCCTCCCTGAGGTGCTACTCTAGGACATCTAGACTACCAGTGGAAATACAGTAGTTAATCTCTGCTAGTTAAATACTCTTGTATTGCCTCGAGCAGTAGCAGTCAACCGTCCACTCTTTTGTGTTTTACATTTTCTCTGGGGAATTTGCTCAGCCTTTTCTAAAGTGTTATATATGGAAACAAAGCAAACATTTTTCAGTCCTGTTTACGGTATCTGTACTATTCTTCTGCCTGCTTCCTTATGCACAAAGGGTGACCCCAGTGGAAGGAGCCACATGTATTTGATTTGACATAGAGCCTGACTGATATATTGGCGAATATTAGCTAGTTGCCAATCTGTCAGCATTGGGATTAGTAGGTGAAAATTAGTAAGTAACAGTAATAAGTAACACTGTTAACACTGCACAGCAAGAAGGTCCTGAGTTTGGCTCCATCATCCAGTCGGGGCCTTTCTGGAGTTTGCATCTTCTGACAATATTTGCATGGGTCCTCCCCGGGTACTCCGTCTTCCTCCCTTCTAAATTGCCCATAGATGTGGGTGTGAGTGCGTATGATTGTGTCCAGGGTATACCTGCCTCTCGCCCTATTGTAGCTGGGCTTAAGGACCCCACGACCCTGTTAAGGATAAGTGGAAGAGAATGGATGGATGAATAGAAAATTGGAAGTGGGAGAAGCACCCTTTAACCGTGTTATGTGTGTTGATGTTGCATGATTCACCCAACAGAGGGGGTTCCCAAGATGTGCATTACTAACAAAATGCGAACGAGTGATGCAATACTTGTTGTGACAGTAAAAACAGGGTTGTTTCAACCTTCATTGTCATATTTTTAAATCACAAATTTTGGCATTAAAAGTCCTTCATGTTGAAGATTTGTACACCTGACACAACCCTCCCAGGAATACATGCCTGCTCTCAGGGATCTTTTGCAGTGGCATCACCCACTACACTACAGTTACACTTCCAACTGTGCTAACCTGATTAAAAGTCATTTCAGCTACAAGTCGGTTTATTTTTGTTGCAGTTTTGCGACATTAATGACATTAATTATCAGTGAAATAGTTTCATTGTTTTCTGCACGATCCTGTTCTCCTTGTGTCACATTTTTAACAAACTAGACCCAAATTTTCATGACTTGTGAAACTAATTTCTGCAGTATTTTCTGCGCTCATTAGCAACCACCTATTGAGTCACCACTTTTGATCACCACGCACAGTAGGCTCACAGATGAAGGTGCTTCTGAAAGTTTTTTTCTTTTTGAAATGACAACAATCTCCATGCTTTAGCAACTTCAAGGGGAATCCAACCTTACTAAAGTAAAAACTGGAATGTGCCGTGCACTGTGATGAAGGCCAGCAACTCTTAGCCTTGCCCTGCAGTACTCGATATGCAGTGCAAAAAAGAAAGTATGATAACAGCTGAACTAGATTAAAGGTTGACTCAGTAATCCTATTGAAACCGCATTTTTAATCGGTGCTTTTTGTTCACTATTCAGTGTGCTCAAAATCTATGATAAACTGACTGAAAATACATTGAAAATACTTTTGAAAGTGAAAAACATTAGCAGCATTTTGACTCTGAAGTGCAGCATGTAGCTGAAGTTGCACAACCTTGACTTTTCTAGCAAGTGCCTTTTCCGTTGGCTCCAGTGTTTGGCAATATCGCTGACTGACTCTGTAAACCTTTATAGGACAGCATGACAGTTTCATATTATCCCTGATATAGCTTTGTGTAATGTCAAAAGCAAAGCTATTGTGAAAAAGACATTGGGAAGAAGATGGACAACGTGAAAGCCTTGTTGTGTACGAGGAGCCCCCTAAAAGCACTTATAAATGGGAAAAAAAAAATAGTTCCCTCAAGCGGAACTGTCTTCACTATCAGCGGAAATTATATACTCCCTGACAGTGAAATGACTACCAGCTGGTGAAGGGAAAAAATGAGGGGGAAACGTCTAATTTTATGACTGCTTTTAATGACATCCCATTCCCCCACCTCCAACCCCTCACCCCACTGTGGATTGCTCAAGACCACACTAAGCTGTAATAATGCATTCAAGTTTGAACTTCTTCCACGTTTCTCTATTATATGCAGTAAGCTGAATTTTCCTATTACAGTGAGTTAGTCACAGCCACTTTCAGTTAGCGGAGCTGCCATATGCACAGCGGAAGGGTTTTATCATCAGAAATGTATTATGTAAGATTGACTCTAGGGTGCAAAGGGGGGGAGGGGGGCAAAAAAAGAAACCCCTGATATCAGCTCCCGCGTCTGAAACGGAAGGATCCTGTGGAGGGTGGTGGTCAAAGGTTTCGAACCATTCAAATGGGCCAAGAGTGCTGATGCGTCCTGTTTACCTTGTGGTAATGGATTTGTTTGCGGCCCAAACCAACCCTTCCACCCCCCCGTCTCGAAGGAATATTGAGGGCTTAGCTCCATTCACTTTCTGCTGCCCTGGCCATTTATTTTGATTAGGGAATGAAGTCCTCCACCCGGCCCTACCCCGAATAATTGACACTGTGTCCTCCTAGGTCAAGAAAAATATACCCTTAGTACTTATCCCCTTGGTGAAGTGGCAGTGTATGAAAAGATTGTGGCTGAGCACTGAACTGAAAGTGTATTATTGCTTTAGGTTGCAACAAAAAAAAGGAAAAAAAACTGTCGGGGAGCTCGTAAATTATATTTCCGGCTCTTTTTGTCCCCCACGCTTGACAGGATAATTGATGTGAGCTGTGAACTTCAAATTGGCTTCAACTAGCCTATATATTATATATTTTTCTTTTGTTGTCAGGAAGATCTAAAGTCACTCAGATGTTGACGGTTTAAATAAAGGACATTGGAGAAAATAGATGAAATATGTTAAAAATATTTCTTATGCTGGGCCTTGGTGCAGCTCCTCGGGTCATTTTTTCTGAAGCGAGATGCTTTAGCACTCTTTCCTCTTCCTTTCAGCAAGCTTTCTTCTGATTGGCTGCCCCTCAAAAACACAAACAGTAGGTGGGAGAAGCTTCTGAGGTGACCACATTGGGGATATCCGCTCACATTCATACCACACCAGAGCCGAGAGAAGAAAAAAGCTAACTTTTGTGTGCATAGTGATTACGTGTACATATCCTGACCTCGTTATTTGAAACTGTTACTGTAAGAGAAGAATGTGTAATATGCTCCTTTTATATTTTCTTCAGCTTATGTACAAGCTGCTAACAGCAAGTCTAGAATTAACTCGCTGATTAAAAATCGGAGTTTTTGCCTAATCCCTTTCCCTTCCTTCCTTCTACATTGAGACATTAGTTCCTAAAACAGCACTGATGCATGTCCACTCCCTCATGAAACCAACTAGGAATCAGCAGTGCAGGCAGAGAGAAAAGGGGAAGCAGATGGCTGGCCTACAGAGGTTCTGATCGCAGGGATATTGGCAAGATGCTGAGCTGGAGAAATTAACCTTCAGAGGTTTATACACTGCGGCAACTGTTGGCTCAGGCTGGATTGCTCCCTGGCCCTCATCTCACTACCGCTCCTGTTTTTCCAGTCAACCTTTTCACGGAAGTTGTCTCTTCCTTATCGGTCTCGATTTTAATCATTTAACTCCCTGTTTTCTCTGTTTGCTTGTTTTTTTCTCACTTCGTCACTCAGTTGAAGAAACCCAATCTGATAATATATTTTCACTGAGATAGCTAGCAATAATTTACACTTCAAAAACAAACAAAAATTTGCAATCGCGCCGATAGCTGCAGCCTTTTATTTGTCTCCCTTTCCTTTCGTTCCTGCCGCAGTCGTAACTAAAGGTCAAACCTTCCGTCTGCCTCTGAAGTAGCTCTAATATGATGTGCGCATGAAGTCAAAGCCTTGGCAGCGGCGTCAACTCTTTTCTGGATTCGTTGTTGTTGATCTGGGAGCTGGCTTGATTGAGGATCCCCATATGGATCGTCGTCATCATTCTGCTGCGGGGCATGCTGCCTGTCTAGCTGCTGCAAAACAACAGTCTCCACCATTCTGCCGGCAAAAGGCCCCATAGCTGTGTTTCATTTGCAGCACACAGTTGGTCTACATTGTACCTTTAGTTCATTCTGTTTGCTCAGCTGTGTAGCTTCCAAGTTTAATATTGGTTTAACAGTAGCTTTGCTGGAAGCCAGCAGCAACAGTGAAGTAGTATAGCTCTGGCCTTAACAAGTGTATAAAATCTCTGTTACGGTTTGGTAATCGACGTTGTACTAACAGAAACGATATGTAAAGTATAAAGTGACTTTAGTTTAATAGGGTAATCAGTGAGTACTTGGAAATCATTCCAAGTTACAGGCAGCAGTGCTCCATTTAAATTCACTGTGATCTTTCTGTTTGGCTATTTTTAACATGTCAAAGAAACTACTTTAAAGTGCTGTAGAAAGGGCTTAAAAGATGAAACGAAGACCTATCGGTTATTAATAAAAAAAATTAATAAAACACCCAAAGATGTTGAATCAAAGAATGTGAAAAATTTGTTGGAAGTGCAAATGTGTTCATTGCCAAATCTCATCAATGAATGAGATAAGAAACTGAAACAATCCAGACACACATAAAGGAAGAGGTGGAAGAAAAACATCCAGAGTTTTTATATTTGACTATTTGAGTCCCCTTCAGATTCAGGAAATAAGTTCTGTGCATCATTACTAATATTAAAATGGAAAAATATTAATTGAATTCAGTGTTTCACCTTCAGGGCAAACATTTGGAAATGTTATGCACTTGATAACTAGCATTGCGAGACAAAAGTCAAATATTCTGTAAATGAAATATTTTCCCTAAGTAAATAGCCAAATCATGACTGGCTCTATATCACAGTTATTTCTGAACTCCGCCTTTTTTTCTTAACCATTTATCCAACCAGGGCCGCAGGCAGGCTGGCAGCTATCCCAGCTGACAGTAGGCGAGAGGAGGGGTTCACCCCAGACAGGTTATTTCGAAGCCAATGTAATTGTTCTTCGAAAGATTTCTTAAAAGCTTGCTCTGCCACATATATCATTTTTTGTTGCTTCGTCAGTAATCAGGTTCACTTATTTCTACTGTACACTGTGTTCTATTTCATATTGCCATTGAGTGGACATGAACGTTTTCACAGAGCATCAAAAACAACAGCTCGTAATTGTGCTCCATCCATCCATCCATCCATTTTCTTCCCTTACCTGGCTCCAGGTAACAGGAGGTCTAAGCAGAGAGACTCAGACATTCCTGTCCCCAGCCACCTTAATAATAATAATAATAATAATAATAACACCAGAACAGACCTCTACCTCCCAAACCACCTCTTCCACCTCTTCCGGGGGCCACCAAGATCTTCCCAATCCAGCCAAGGAATACAATCTCTTTAGCGTGTGCTGTGTTTGCTCACCTAAGATGCACGCAGGAGGTGTCCTGGTCAAATGAATGAACCTCAACCTTTCTTTACCTTTAAATACGAAGGAGTAGAAGCTCTACTCCAAGCCTCTCCTCCTTATCTCTAAGGGAGAGCACGACCACCCTTTGGAAGAAGCTAGTTTCTATCACAGGGATTTGCAGTCATATTATTTTAGTCACTGCACAGAGCTAGTCCATGACTTGGAATAAGAACTCCACCCTCTCTTCTGACTGACGACCATGGTTTCAGACTTGCAGCCGAGGGTTCCTAAAGAGTCCAAAAGAGCTGCATTGTCTCTGGAGAGCAAACACGTGATCCTGAGGTCAATAAAGTGGTAAAAACGTCCCAACTGGCTGTATCTTGAAATTCTGTCCATAAAAAGTATGAACACAATCAGGGCAGACCTCAAAGCAAGGTCTCACTACAGTTGTACAGGAACTGAATGGCCTATAGCATTGGACCCATCAACTTGTACTCCCCAATCACTCCTCACATGATGTCCAGAGGAACCTGGTCGAATGCCTTCCAAAAAACACACATAGAGTGGTTGGGCAAACTCCTGTGTAGTTTTGCACAACCATGAGACAGACTCTTCTCTCCAGCACCCTGACATAGACCTTCCTGGTGAGGATGAGGAATTGGAGTATACCTCCAATTCTTCCTTCTTAAAAACCCTCAGCAAAGAGAGTAGACGCCTGTACCATGAACTTTAGTCTACCCTTGGGGTGTTCAAGGTTACAAATGTAGCTCACTTCTTTTTGGGGGTACGCCACCATAGTTAGTCATGCTGAAGACCAAACAGGGTAAGTTTTGTTTGAGCTGAAAGCAGCATGTGCTAAACTACTGCCCACTGATCAGTCAATCCTCTGGAAAATATAGTCACCGTTCATCTAAAGTCTTTGTCGTTTCTTTACAAACATCAATAAGAAATTCAGGTTCTTAAGAGCAGCAAGATTAACACTTACGACTTAAGACTGCAGCAGAAAGAATAAGGCAATCTTTTCAACAGGAATACTTTTATTTAAAAAAACATGTTAATAGAACTGAAAAATAAGTCAGTAAATATGATCAGATTTTGCAGTCTGCAATATTTTTGGCAAGTTTTCCCTCCTGGCTTTAAATAGACTTCATTAATGTAACATTTTTACAGTCATAGTTACCACTGCACACAACATGCCCACACATTCATACGATGTTAATATGCATACTGTGAAGCACTGTCTTGTTTTGTTTTATTCAATCACACTCACTAACACAGCACTACTCTGGCTGCTGCAAAGCCTTCTCTCAGTTGCTCCCTTTAAAGGTTACCACGTGGGTCTTGCGCCTCCATCTCATCCTATCCTTAGCATCCTCCTCTGTCACACAAACCCTCTGCATGTCCTCCATCACCACATCCATCAATCTTTTCTCTGGTCTTCCGCTTTTTCCACATACATCCTTTGTCCAATATAGTCACAATCCCTCCTCTGGCCCAGTCTCCAACCTTCTCACCCTAAGCTGCATTTCTGAGATATCCATTTCTACCTCATTTCTCATCTTTTTAAGTTACTTTTGCTCGTAAGACATCCTGCTAGCAGACCTCTTTGTGATTAGCCCTACCCTGCAGCCACAGACAGGGAGGCGGGGTAAAGAGGGTTGCAAATTTGCATCAAACCAGAACACCGAGATTTAAAAGCCAGTGGTTTTTGGCAAAGGGTTGAAGAAGCTGAAGTGTCTTTTTGCACCTCATTTGCACCTGCGGAACCTATATTTGAGAACTTAGCAATCCACAGCAATGTTCATATGAAAATAGATGCAGAACGTAGCTGCCAAAGTGCACATTACTGAAAACCACAGGAAGATGAGTCACAAAATGCACGAGTTGATGAAGTGGTAACAGGTGATTGTTTATCAGCACAGGGACGGAGCTCCGAGAACAGTCAGCGTCTGAGTTCTTGATCGAACTGAAGTGACAATATAATTGAATTCTTTTAACACTCAATTATGTAGTGTTGCTGCAGTAGAATTAGGCACAGACGGCCTTTTCTTCTTTCAGAATTGAGAGAATTAAAAGAAATGTCTTTCTTAAATCCCACTCAGTACTGCTGACAACAAAGCCACGCAGCGTTTGGACATGTTTCATCAAATTTAGGATGTTGAAAATAAAGCACCAGGGGACTGAGGCAAGCTGTCGTCGTTGAATGTGTGTGTGTGTGTGTGTGTTGGAGTGGGGTGGTGGGTGGGTGTAAATGAGAAATGACTTGTGCAAAGTGTTGTGACTGGCTGGTTGGTTTCATAATTCTCCAAAAACTGCTGAGAGACGGAGACGGAACATCTGCTCGACACATCTGAAGTGCAGTCTCCGGTGAAAAATAAAATCTGATGACAGTAGAAGTTCCTTATTTTGTTGTACTCTTGACTAGTGTGAAGCAGACATCTGCACTGGCACGATTGCCCAAGAAGTTTGGGGATTCGTTTTAGCCAATTTCCACGAAATTGTCAGAAACAAGGTGAAGCGATAATCGCTCTCGCTGTGCAGTAATCTGCGATCGTTTCCCCCGCATGTCATGTGAACTTTTGCGTGCATGGTAATATAATACTCAAGCATTCAGAGCGTTCGGTTTGTTCAAGCTTTCATAACGTTGTCTCTAGTCTTGGCAGTGTTTTTCCTCCATAGGGAGTAATGTTCTAAGCATATGTGGGGGTAGCAAGGCTGAAATTAATGTAAATTTATGTGATTCCAATGCTTCATAACGCAGCAGAAAACATCCGAGCGCAGTAAACAACATCCTGTACATTATTCGTCTTGAGTTTTCAGGTGCGATTTGTAAAAACAAAGAGCGGAAGGCAACGTGTCACTCCTGTGGAAATCACTGCCGCACATCCGCTCTGCATTTCTTGTAGTATATCATTGTTTTTGACACATAATATACGGCGCGATTTTCTCTTTAAGACAGGTGCTTGTTATTTGTTGCATTCCAACTCTGCTGTGATCTGACACGTGGACGAAGGCTTTGTTAAGCTTGTTATCAGAAAACACGTTCAGTAGTAAACTCGGGAGTAATGTTTCTCCAGCTCACCGCCAAAGCTGACGGCATCTGTCATTTGCTATCATGTGGAATGATGTTTTCTAATTGAGCGCATGAAGAGCTTCCTGAGTAACTTCTCCCAGCAAGCAGTTATTGACTGTGCTCCCCAGCTGTCAAGTAGTTTAATACTGTTTTAAAAGCTCTTTTTAGTTCCCGCACTTGCTCTTGCTTCAGGTTATTGACATTTTATTGTACTTGTGACATTCTAATTGATGGAGGAACATCCGCTAATGTTATTGTGACTAATAAGTAGTCTAATTATAAATAGATTTTGTGTAGTAAGACTTTAATTAATTCGCAGTGACTCAGTGAAGTTACTGCAGGTAAGTATTCTGTCTGTAATAGAACATTTGTGTCCAATTGTTACCAGTAAAACCATATTATGTGCACTTAAATGAATAGCTACTTTTTTGGTTGCTGCTTTTATGCGTTTGCGTTTATTTTGGTCATTTAGGCTTCAGCCTTCTGTTAGTATCTACACAGGATGCGTTTAGGCTCAGTGCATTAGCAGGTCGCCTGTAATTGTGGCTCTTTCTAGAGCTCCATACATAATCCACAAAGTCATACATTTACATTTTAAGCCTGGAAACATGCTAAGCTCGGGACCCCTCCGCATCTAAAGTGAATAAATATTTGGGACTCTTATATGGATTTAATGCATTTCTGCATGCCTTTGCTTTATCATGTTGGGAAATGTCATCCAGGATAGAACAATGTCCATTCAACCCGACTGATGATTAAAACTGTCCTATTAGGTTTGATGCAGAGTAGCAGATATCCAATATATACTTTAGCATCATATAATATATTGTCAAAAACATAGATTCTCAAATTTTATTCGTGATATATGGATATCTCGTGTTATTAAAGAGTTCCAGCATTTAAAATTTATATAGCACCAATTCATAACAACAAAGAAACCCCAACAATCACTTGTTTAGCTTTTGTACAGAAGCCACTGTGGAGCTTTTGATGTATCCCATGACTTGCTTGATCTATCAGAACAGCACTCTGTATGTACTATGGGACTTGCAGATTTTCAGCATAGCGAAACATACACCTGGATAGTGTGGACCAGTGTGGATCTCCCTCTATGCAAGCAAGGAGCAGAAGGATGAAGCAAGGATTAATTTGTATTTTCATGGATATATGGACGCTAAATGAGCCAAAGGTAAAAACCATTTAAACATTTAAAGGGATTATAACCTAATAAAAAAAAACCCTAGTAAATATGTAAATTTGATGAAGAGGAAAGTGTTTTTTAGACATTTAATCAATGCCATAATAGACTTTAAGTTCACAGACACTTAAACAATAGATTAAATGCATAAACTTGGAGCAAAAACCTCAACGTAGCAACAGGGAGCTGCATTGTTTTTTAAATGACCGAATTGAGGTCTTAATTCTGAGTAATAGTACCATTCCACCATGTTACTAGGGTGAACAAAGTCTGCGTTAAAAAACAAAGCAGCTTCGAAAACATCGCACTTCATTCGTCAAAGGTTCCCCCGATGATTCATTGTGGCTGACATCAGTGACAGAAAAACCAGAGCGATGGAAATCTATTCAAATGTGGTGAGGCTCAATTTCCCCTTTCATGAGAGAACTGTGGATAATATGTTGGACCCAGACCAGTAGGGGGTAAAATAGCTTCATCAGTCTTTTCAAGTCAAAGTGAGGTGGAGGGAAACAAGTGAAACGCCGATGCATAACACTGACATTTTTTAATAGAATTCATTTATAACAAATGGAACTCGTGTCAGCAAAGAACTGGTTTTCGTACAGACTTCTTCCGCCACCAATGTAACCTAAGTAAGAAAATAAAAAGCACTCCTTTCATTCAGAGAAAGAAACATTTTACGCTAACAACTAATCAGAGGTAATTGTATGATCTTTTTAACAAGCCATTTTTTTCTTCTTTTTTTTTACAATTTCATTATTTAATTTTCAGTCTATGCATCCAGACGAGAGATAGATAGAGAGAGCAGAGAACACAACGTTTATTTCTGTTAATGACACTCCAAGCTTGAATGGCAAAGCCACGAGAACAGATGGTCGGGGGGGACAGATTGTTCTGAAGTCATCTGCTGGAGTAACCATGGCATCAGAATGGATGCTCTTTTTGCCACAAACTTTTTTTTTTTTGTCTTTTTCAAGAGTTGATACCATTTTGTGTTATTTACATACACACAAAGTGAACGTTTAAGGAGATTTTTTTTTCTTTTTATAGATGGGTTCAAGTAATATATTATTGGGTTTAGAATCAATAGGGCAGTGCATAGTACAAAGATAGAGAAAGTGCAAGTCTTCCTACCAGGCCAGCTTTGGCCGTTCTGCAACGTTTAACCATGCATATGAAAAACAAAGGAAAACAAATCGATAAAAAAAGGGGGAAAAAAACACAACGTGTTCTGAGATTAACATAATGTAACATTAGCCACCATGAGGTTAAATAATAGCACTTTTATATCTCAAAACTATGACAAAAGTAATCAGTTAAGCAGACACAAATATAACAAATAGCTGCTTCAGTTAACAAGGGAAAGAAAGCACCTGGAATGCACATCCACAAAGCCATCAGAGAGGGTACTGAGAAGTTATAGATGCTGCTCCACATGAAGACTGAAACATAACCCAGCTAAAACCCCTGTCTCGAACTGCTATGCCAGAAAAAAGAAAAGAAAAGGGGGGCTTGAAACACCGTTTAGGATTGTCAGGATAACATAAATGATGTTTTGTTTGCAGTTTGTATTTCTCTACATATAAAGTAAAAACCTAAGGCATGAAGAAGAAACCCTTCGGTGACGACCTGTGCACTTGGCTTTTTTTCGGCCTGATCGTTTTTTATTTAAAATCTAAACAATGTTGGGAAATGTGACTGTAAATGGTAAAGAATCGGTTAACCTTAGGTTGGGCCTTAAGACATGATGGATATTATCCTGTTTAGTTCTGACACCAGTCTCATCCCTGTTTAAAACCTGTCTGGTAATTGTTCGCAATGTTGCCCGTTTTCTATAAAGGCCAGTAGGCCAGTATACATGTTTTCCTCTAATTCGCTAATTCGCTTCACAGCCACAATAAGGCCACTGAAAATGACACGTATGACCTTTGAAACGTTCTTATTTGCATATATATAATCTCATCACGTGACAAATGAATACTAAAGGTAAATAAACTGTACATTTACACTAAATGCCTCGATTACTCAAAGGATACATTGACATGTTAAATGAAACATTATAAAAACAGGCATAAATATAAGGCACTCTAAATGCAAAATGAAAGAAATGTCCTTACCACCGAACGCTTCGAAGAACCACAACAAAGTGACGTCTTTGTACCTTGCCCTATTGCGTGGAACGTGAGTGCGGCTGCGCGACCCCTCTGTCTCTGAATACAAAGTGTACGAGAGCTCGGAAAAAAACACCGGGGCGTTCCCACTCCCACGCCTCGCTCGCGGGGGGAAACGACAATGTCAATGAGTGAACAACATATCCACGTAAAACCCCTATCTAAACACACACATATTTATTGCACAAGAAAAGATGCACTGAATCAGAATACAGTTTTGTCCTACTGATGTGCATTCCAGTGAAAAATCTCTTCATTTCCCCCACAGCACACAAACTCTCAATTTAAAAGATTTCATAGATGATCCATATTTCATTTACATTTTCACTCATAAATTATGTACTTTATCAATATATTTAGAATGTTATTTACTTTAATATATATATCTATAATATATATTTATATATCTCACATATTTGACAATCTATACCATATATTTATATAGTCGTGTATGTCATCGAATTCATCAGGTTCTCTCTTATCATTGGAACATGGAAGAACTAAGATAATCGGTAGCAGCAACTTCATACTTTGCTCATCCCTGTTGATTCCACAAAGCCCCAGTTTATCTCATGGGAGTAATTAAGTTACCATGTAGGTGATCATGGACAGAAAAAACAAAACCAACAGAGGAAAAGAATCAATTGTTTTAGAAAAAAAACAACAGAAAAATCAAGACCAAAAAATAACTCTTTAACAAAGTTACATTTTGGTTGTGTGAATTCTGTTCTGTGCACTAAGTGCAACAAAATGCGCGGGGGTAAAAAGAAAAAGCAAAGAGACCCTCTGCAAAACAGCACATACTGTACGTTAGAACAGTTCTACAGCTTTGAGAAAAAAATAATGAACCTTTACGTAAATACATTTTATCACTTTTTCCCCAAGCGATAAATTTGTGTAAAAAAAGGAAATTCACACAGTTCAAAAAAAGCACATCAGCTGTATAATAAAGTACTAAAAAACTAAATCAATAATTTGTATTTATTTCATAGATCATTTACCCTCTTCCCCAAAATTTAGATGATGAACATTGTGACAGAAAACGGGGCTATTTATTCATTGTTACTTTAAGTCTGTCCTGCTCTTGTGGACCAAGCATTGTCTTCTTTTGTGATGGGTTGTCTGTGTGTACTTGATTGTGAAACAGATTTTTTTTCTTCTTTACAATGTGCATTGAGTTTTTTTTCCCTCCCCCGCAATACTGTGTTCTTCCGATGCCTCTCGTAATGGTTCATAATCACTGATGCATTTCTGACGATGTCATTATTGTTCATTTACTTTTTTGTTGTGTTGGTTTCGTTCAGTTTTATGAGCCCCAAAATGAATCCTTGAAGCAAGAGAAAAGGTAATTCCGTGTAATGCTTCAACAGTCAGGATTCCCTCACTCTGAGTCAAGGCGAGGTTTTTATCGGGGTTGGGGAAATACTTGGTCCTCCTGGGAATCATTTTTTTTTTCTTTTCGTTTTTTGACAAGTCATGTCGCACATCCAACATGTAATGAGTTGTTAGCAAGGAGTTAAGGAGTACTTTCTCAAGCAGGACTTTATGGCTCAGAAGAGAGGCTCACTGGGTTTTCTTTTTCCAAAGGGCCCTCTGCTTTTATCTTCCAATACTGGGTCTTTTACGTTGCATAGTGATCAAAGCTTCCCAAGTACTCCAAGCCAGCTCTGTAGCAGAACTGGTATTGATCCTGGAAACAAAGAAGAAAAGATGGTTACATAGAATCATGTTCGCTACATTTTCCATTCCAGCCAACCAAGAAATTGTCTGTACTGTAGATACAATTCATTTTTTCCCAAAAATAAACACAAACTACATTCTCAAAGCTTGAAATTTGAAATGGAGAAGTGGAGAACTGGCAAAACTACTTTAATTCCACTACTAAATTAATCATAGTCGCTTTAGTTCATCTGTTTGGCTAAAGAGGCTGCTTGGAATCTATCCAGACCTTTCAGGCAATTGGAGCTAACTATCAAATTAGTAACATAGTAGCTAGTTACAGTCAAACACCTATAGTACAGTATGTAGGTTGGGCTTTTCCTAGAGTGTGAAAGTACACCAATAACAAAGGATGGGGTTGGAGACAGCTCACCTCTGTCTGCACCATAGCTGGTCTTTGCGTCCGTAACATTTTCACTGTCTGAAAGATGTCTACTACGCCCTCATATCTCATTCGTTCCAAGACGATGCTGAGGGTGATGAAAACTCCGGTTCTACCGACGCCCGCGCTGTGGAAAAGAGATCAAGATGGCAAAGAGGTCAATGCTCCTGGCCAGAACCTTAATGAACCTACAAGTAGTGTTTTTTTTCTCCCTGAATGGAAATTGCTAATTTCATCATAATTTATCCCCTAATGTGAATATGTTCTTGCACGTTTTTCTTTTTTTTTTTACATTTTATTTGCCTTCTGAAAAGACAAAGATGGTTTGGTACATTATCCTGGTCACTTACCTACAGTGGACCGAGATAGGGCCATCTTGGCCGAACTGCTCTTTTGTTTTATGTACTTGGCCGATGAAATCAATGAACCCCTCTCCTGATTTTGGCACTCCTTGTTCAGGCCAGTCTGTGAACTGAAACTGCCTTACTGTCCGTGACTGGCCATCCTGCGAGAGAAATAATGTAGAAAAACGGTCATGACAATGAAAATTGAAGCTAGGAATGTAGCTGAAGGTATTTTGCAGGTAGCCCAGTTCATTCCATGATCGTTACAGTGCAATCGTGAAATCTTGAAGAAAGGCAGTTGCGCAGATGCCAAGAGTAAAGCATCAGAGAAAAGGTTTTGTTATTAAACAAGACTGTAATTTTACCTGAATGTATTTAACATGAACACTAAAGATGCTAATTCCTTTGATGTGCTACCCTTGACAGGGTGCTTGGAGAATCGACTTTGAGGATGTGCATTACTTAAGTGATGTTGTATCCCCTTGATAAGGAAAGCAATCCCATTGACGAGACAGTGTAACATACTCTACAAAGAAGGGAGTCTGTGCCATTTATCTGTGTAAGCCTTTGATGGAATTAAAAACTCTGGCAGCTCAGTGCTGCCGGCACCACATTTGTTTTTTTTTTTAAACACATTGACATGTGTCATAATTTCCATATATTTATATTTCTTCCCATGTTACACTTAAGGCCATAATGGTGTTGTAAACAAATATTTGATACAATGCCAAAATTGGAGCAAATTACTGCTGCTGCAGAAAAAAAATCGAGTTAATTACAGTTCATCATCCAGCGTGTTCAACCCCATTAGTCAAATCTCCTTTCTTGGTAAATAAAATCATGTGATTAACAAATTGCATTATGGGATTTGAGACATTAAAATAACCTATTGTGTGCTCGAACACTCACTTGGTTCTTTCTAAATTGTCTACACCTGCACCTCTCTGTAATCCACTCAGTGTCCTCCATGACCCTTGGGTAGGTCACAACCCAGACGTGGAGAAACAATAGCACTAGTCTAAACTGTAAACAGCACTGATCTGAAGCAATACATTCCCACAACCTTTGATCTTTAAACCATGTTTTATGAAACAGTGTCTGCTTACCCTGGCATCAGTCACTTTGAACTCTCTCAGGATATACTGGGGCATGTTATACTCGGCCATGGGGTCCACCACAAAGTACTGGTATCTGGCCGACCTTTCTGCTGGCCAGTACTGGTGGCACTTTTCCTGTGGGAAGTGAAAAATAGAATACCACAGTGAGCCACAACATTCTCTTCACAGACTAGCTTCATTGTGTTCGTTCCCAGAAATGTCTGTCTTTCAATTCACACTGTATCTGCTCTTTCAAAGCTTTTCTTCCCAGTTCCTGAATCTAAGTATAGCTGTTTTCACACATGCACTGCAGCCCTGAACTTTTTCTAGACTTCTTTAACCCGGCGGAGCTGCACGTGAGGACAAGATGCAGTCGGACCAGAAAATAACCTGTCTTTAACCTGCCGTCTCCTTAGCACCAAGTCTATATAATGTCTGTTTGTGTCAATATGAGAATGGCACAGGTAACAGCTGGGTCAGCACTGCTTGCCCCTACGTCTCAGCTGCTATGTTCTCTAAACTTAAACCAAACAGAGTATTTCCTAGAGGAAAGCACTGCTAAAGTGGACTATACAGCTTATTGTATTTCATTTCTTTCAAAGATTGCCAGAAGAAAAGAATAGCAAAACAGTGTTTCCGTACCCTGCCCATTTCTCTAAGCTTGGTTAGCATTACAACAATAGTAGAGTTATGCTCCCAGAGCATCCTCCAAAAGTCCTCCGTGGTCTCTGCCAGTGGTCCCTGTGTTGCAATGTAGGCTTTCTGTTGCCTGCGGAAATGAATCACATGACAAAGGGGGGGAAATAATCAGCGTGGACGCATATCTGAATGTTACATGGAACTACGTTTGCACTGACGTGAAGCCTTGTGTTGATTCACTTTCATTTTAGCGCTTACCTGTACCCATCAATGAAACTGGCATTGATGTAGTCAGAGCCCTCAACTCCTCGAATGGGCTGTAGACACACTCGTGTGGACTCGTATGGCATTATGTTAACAAGGCGGTTCTTGAACTTGTTGCAGGGGAGATTGGCACTGATGAATCGTGATGTATGGGCTTTAGTGTTAGCTAAACGCTGCAGGGGAAAAAAGGAGGGAAAAAAAGAGATACCCTTGAGTGTATGGGTATCAGGTAAGAACAATGGCATTCAGATGTTTCTGTATTTTCCCGGTGACAGAATGTGTTTGACAACAAAGGTATGTTGCGAGCGATAAACATCTGAGCAGTCTAGCGAATTGCACACCTTGAAAGCGGTGAAAAAGAATCAAAAGTATAATATGCTGCACACAGCTGGGTCATGTAACCATAAAGTATGGAAATGGCATCAAAGTGATTATTATCACATCTTGCCCTTTGCCCGTGTTATGATGAAAAGACAGGGAAATGGATACACCAGGAAGATTTAAGTAGTCAGAAGAGCAGTGTAATCTGACCTGTTTATAATCTCTTGGTTGAATCAGCATCCATCAAAGAGAATGAAAGTAGGCGCGTGACAAGCAAGGCAATAGCATATATACAGCAACGCTGGTGGAGCCTTTCATTGTAAATGCAGAGTATATTGCTCAAGTTCTTCTGGCAACTGCTCTGTGGTGGGGAAAACCTGTGTTTGCCGTTTTCATGTAAACCAAGACCCCTGTTTTTGAAGGAAATGGAGCTGTGGAAGGGGGAGCCAGAAAGGGGGGAAATTTATCCTATGTCATGTTACACAAGTGAGTCAACTAACTGGAATAGAGAGGAAACCACAGGCCCCTTGCTGTCTAGTGGGGCCTAATAGCGGCTGGAAAATAGTTTGGGAGTTGTATTGAGAATGGGAAAAAAATTACAATGACTCCTTGGTGTGAAGTGGGGTACGGGATGCCAGTGGGGTGCAGGTAAATTCTAAATACTTTCAAATAACTTCATCAGGTGTGGTTTGAAAATGTAATATACGATAAAACCGTCTTTAGCATCATTTCTCTTAATCAGCCCTTGACCCAAGCCGTTTTGCTCAGTGCTTATCCTTTGGTAAAGAGTTAAGATACCTTGAACTCAAGTTCCATGCCGGTGACATTCTCTCCACCCTCTATCTGGGTCAGTTTCTGGATGTAGGCGTATAGGTTTCTGGCGGGCACTTCGGTGGTGCCGCAGTTGACGGCCTCCTGGAGCGCGTCATGTATGAAGACATACTGGTCCTCTGTCTGCACCATGTAGTTGCGCTGGGCACGCATTAGCGTGACGTGCCCGTAGATATCCACGGTCTTCTCGTGCTTGATACGTTCAAGCATGGCATCAATCACGATGAAGCAACCTGTGCGTCCCACGCCGGCACTGGAGCCACAAAGGAGATAGAGATGGAAGGATGGAAGATGGTTATTCATTTATGAAATGACGCTTTAGACTTTATTCAGATGACAGAGTTTTATGGCAAACTCCCACCAGGGTCTATAACGTCATGTTTTTATGAGTTATATCATGCTGATGTTGGCATCACAAGCTTTTTATAAAACCGGGATAAAGCCACCATGACATCACCCACTGGTCTGCGGACTGGTTTTGAAACCTAGAAACATTTTGGCTGTCACCAGTTAGTTGTTAGAAACCATATGCCACGAGTCATGGGTTGATATGACTGACACACTCATTAGTGACACAAGCGCCTTGTCAATTACAAGATCTCCCCACCGCTAAATTATACTCTGGTTCATCACTTTTGAGACCAAATGTTTTTAAGCTAACATCATGCAGTACTAAATGACACTTGAAACCAGAAACTGAGACCACAATTTCATCAAGCGCTTACAAAGTTATTAAGCTGACTGATATTGGATTTTTTTAGCCCGATATTGGTATTTGGAAATTTAAAAAACCATTACAAAAAAAGCCGATACTTTTTTTTGTTTTATTAGTTATTTATTTGTTTGTTTATGCTCTGCTAAGATCGCCTAGTCGTTGTGTCTGTGGCGTTCCAAAAACAAGCGCTGCCAAGTAAGAAATTGCATAGTGCCCTCTGGTGGAAAAACTGTGCAATGTCAACACTCATATTACGTTAGAGGAGTGTTTTTCTCCATGTCTACTTTAGTTTAGTTTTACTTAGTTAGCCTAGTTTTCATTTATCGGCTGTTATAAATGCCGATATTGACAGATTAGAAAATAGCTATTATTGGCTGGTAACACCAACTTGCTGAGTATTAAAGTGAGAAGCCAGGTGAATTTTTATCCAATGACGCATATGCAACTGGATTTAGAAAGAATGCAGGTTTAAGTCATTTTGATCTGCATCAGCCCAGTGGAAGGAGAAGTGTCTTGTCCAAACAAGGACAGGGAGCTTGAATAAGTTCCCTTCTTCCGGTGATGAGGCCAAAAGGTAAACTCTCTTTGCCAAGTTTTCCACTGTAGGATGGACCATTTGGCTTGGAGTGTAATTAAATCTGAAGTGGCACTATGTGGAGAAGAGGGCCCGGTACTCACAGCCTTGAGCGAGCTCAACACTGGCTTTACAATCCAGTCCTTCTCCTTTGGACCCCACCTGCACTCTTCAACCTATCGGGACTAATAACTTACGCAACAGCAACATTTAACCTTCATCTCGCAAATGAGAAAAGTGCCACTAGAACAAATGTGAACACAAATGTGGCTCCGGAGTCGCAAATTTGACGTGAACATTTTTTATTAATGTGCCGGGCAACTTCTGAGAAGTGCAGCTGACTACAATTAATGCCATTAGATTAGTACTGTGCACCTAAATGGAATAAGAGCTTTAGAAGAGGCACTGAAAGCCAGGTCTCCTCATTAAGATTCACACAGGTACATTTGTGCATTAGTGAGCAAAATGCACACGTGGAAAAAAAAGACATCCTGCCAAAGACAAAAATGTTTTACTGTTTCACTTTGACCTCTCCTTGCAGGCCAGCTTGAGACACGCTCTATAGATGTAGCGCGTTGGCAGTCTGCTGACGAATGCTCACCCCTGCACATTACATGTTTTAATATTGCATGGTTCAGCACAAAGATGTTTTCTGATGACAATTTATTTACCGCAGGGCGACGGGGTGGTGTTAAATCTTGTTCGTTAACTCTCCTCCCACCTCCCGCAAAGCTCGGCATTGACGAGACAAGTCCTTGCACTTGGCACTCCAAAGTAAATAGGTTATTCAATTCATTAAGCTGACATGCCTACGAGGTGTGAACCATGCTCTTGTGCCTCCTCCTGATGAAGCATTTGTTTTTCATTTGCTCTGAGGAACAGGGAAAGGCTTGAGAAGGAAAACTCAAGAGGGAGTAAAGTCAGTCCCCGGGGGCCAAGTCTGGTTAATGTGCCATGCTGCACTGGAACTGTGCTGCAAATGGAATAAAGACACGTATGGGAGTCATTGGCTTTAACAAATGATCTGATGATCACTTTCAAAATGGCTGACATTGGCTGAATGAGACTGAACTTTTTATTTCTTTCCTGACAAAACTCTTCACACCTTTAGGGCGGAAGGGAAAAAGAGTCAGTATGAGTGAGTGAGAGAGAGAATTGGGCTGCAAAGAAATGTGAAATGTGTCTCAGGGTTATTTAAAGAATGAATCACTTCCAGGTCTGAGAACACCTCAGCTCCTGGCCGTGGGATATAGAAACAAGTCGAGATTTTTCCCTCTACCCCAGCTGTTTCCAATCTGAAGGCATTTTACAGTGCAGACTTGAATGTGGGAGAGTGATGACCTGCAAGAGAGTAAGTGACAGAGTGACAGCAGAGAGCTAGAGAGAAGGAGACGGAGGACGACGGGGAGCGCAAGGGCGATGAGAGCGAAGGCAGACTTGTTTTAGCTAGAGATTCTCCTCGTTTGTCTCATAAGCATCTGGGATTGCTATTAATTAAAAAAACAAGCAATGCTAGGAAAGTGTCATATTTCTTTATTGACAGGTGTGTGTGTGTGTGTATTCGGGGTGGGGTGAGACGGTGCAGAAAGCTGTCGGTACATTTGGCAGTTGAAGGAGAGCTGGCGTACTGACTGCACTAATGACCTGACACTGCCTTTTCAACCAGTCAAAACCAGCTGCTCTGGACGTCGATACACATTAAGTGTCAGACTAATATGCTTTCCAGGAGTTTAGGGAATAAGGGATGGGAAAGAAAGTTCAGCGTGAAATACAGCTGCAACGAGTCCTGTGAAGATAAAGCGTGAGCAGCAGTGAAAGCAATTACATATGTATTGTTAAAAAATCTCTGGCTGTCAGCTAACCTGTCACCGTTCTGCTACTCTGCCTATAAAACATGCACACATAAAGCGCAGCTCACCAGGACCGCTGCACTGCTGTTAATGGGGTCGATAATCATTTCAGTCGCGTGCGTGCGCGAATACTTGGAAATGTGGAAAGTAAATCAAAAAGAAAAAGAAAACGCGTTGCTTACTCGGGGAGTATGGAAGGTTGGTCTTTTAAACCCAACCCACTGGCTAGTGTTGACTGTCCATTGGCTTGGCTATAATCCAAACCATTTGTATAACTGTACTGGAATCACTGGGAGACTCAGCTATAGCTTGAAGGAAAAGAGAGGACAAAGAAGCAACGTTGCTTAACCTAACAGCACCACTGACATTTCATTATGTCTTCAGTCTTTAACACTGGCTTCTCTATCGTCAAAGAATTACTAGCTTTAAAAACCTAGTACTGGTATTAGAGTATGACTCCGACCAGATGTGGTGTGGAGGAAAAGCACTGCCACACTGAGCGTTATAAGTCTCTGACCACGTGAATGCCACTGGGTGCAGTTAGGTGTGGACTGTTTTGTTTTCGCCACGCCCTGCGGCTGTAACACCTCGTCACAACTGCACAGACTGTGGTCACCACTAGTAGGCAACGCTGACAAAGTTGGTAGCCTGGTTTTTTACTATGAAAACTAGAAGCTTTTCAAGGCAAGCCTCAGTCTTGTGCTCGATACAGCAATTGCAGTTTGTTATATGGCAACTTGAGGCTTGCCCTAAAAATCAGCCATTTATTATTGACCCCACAGATGTTGTAAAACATGGATGTAGCCACTAAGCGACCTCTGCAAACAGTATCCTTCTGATTTGATGGCCTCATTCATTCCATTTGGGTCATACTGAATCAAAAATAAAGTCTGTTTGGCAAATCTTGGTCATACCATGTTTCAAAATGGTTAGCTGTGGTATGAAAAAGCACCCTCATTGGCTAACGACTTGTCAATCACAAGCCATTAAGCAATAAGTGTGTTGTTTCACAGACAGACCCAACATCACTTATCACATCTGGGGGGTTTTGCAACAAAGATGGCGGCGGAACAACTCAAGGCTTCAAAACTGGAAAGCAGTGGGAGACTTCGTGGTAGCTATGTCCACCTTTTAAACTTCTGAAATTACTTTAAAATTAGTTTGAATATATATACAGTTGCTTATTTATATAAATTACTATGAAATTTATAAAAATTAATCTGTCCATTGAACTTTTTTTGTGATTTTCTCCCTTCTATGGAGCTAAAAGAGGCCACCCAAACACATGAAATATCAATGGAAAGCCCAGGATGTCCTCTATTTAGGTCATCAGGACTTTGTGTGGTAGCTCAAATAAGTCAAAAGATACAGACCATAAACAAATGTCCATTACAGAGGACATAAATGAATAGGCTGGTTCTCAGGAGGATATTTATATCACACATTGGCTTTAAAATTTTGCATATGAGCGGGTAGCATTAGCGATTTATAGCCAACAGCCTGTGTTGTTTCCGGTTTATGAATAAAGCTTTCTTGGAAATGCCTCACTTTCTCTTGTATTTTGATTAGAGTGAAGTTTTAAGATTGGATGGACCCCATGGGGTTCTCTGGTTTTTGGGTGGGCCGCAGTACTCTGACACATGGTAAAAAAAAAAAAGAGGAAGGAAATGGTTTGGCTGTTACTTGTAACTGTGAGTTGTTCTTACAGTTTTCCTTCTGAGTCACTGGGAGAGGCCAGAGATCACTGTGACATTTAATCATGTCCTTTTGACCTCTTCTGAAACCTCACAATGCCTGACTAGCCCTTTAGCTACAAGAGCAAAACAGCCCCTGACCTGTGGGTTACTGAAAACAGCAGGACCTAGGAAAGCAAGAGGCACGCTATAATGTCTCTGGAAGAAAATTCCTCTAGTCTTACCTTGTGACAAGTGTTTGCTCGGCAGTGGAAAACAGATGAATGTATTTTGATTGATACTCTTAAATACTCCTGCGGGGGACGCATTAGCCACCCACTAAACCCATATTAATGATGTTTCATAAGCAAGCGCGACAAAAAAAAGTGCTCCCTGTAGTGGACATTTCTTAGCCTAACTGCTTTATACAACAGAGGTATAGCTTACGAGCATGAATGCATTTCGCAGCGTCTGTATGGATTCATCTAGAATCCGAGAATGTGAGCGACAGGAGGAGAGAGAAACGTGCTTCTAATTAGCGACTCGTGAGGGAGGAAATCCTGTGCAGTTGATTTTTAAAAGTTCTAAACCCTCTCATTTAAGCTCCTATTCATTCCCTTGCACAAAAATAAATAAAAAAAATCAAAAGACCTTGATTGCTTGTTTTTTATGCCTTTATGGTCTTTACATAAGGCGCCTGAGCACATGCAAGCTGATTTTTTTTTTTTGGGTGCACCAACTAATCAGTCGACTGCTCCGTAGACTGCACCACGCTGTCAGATGTGGATTTTTTTTTATTATTTTGGCCTCTTTTCATGTGCGTAAACAGCTTCAGGAAAACAAAAACCTGCACAAACTAAAGGAGAAAATATATATATTTTTAAAGTATATCTGCTAAACTGCTTTTTTGCTTTTTTAGCGAGTGAAAAAATGTATTGGAAGTAAGTAAATATAAAAGATAGCTCTATTTAAAACTGTAAAACAGAAAGTTAGCTTTATAGGATTTGAAGCTGGGGCATGACTATATCTGATAGGGTGCCAGAGGAATTAAAAACTCCCATCTGCACAGTGACATTAATTCCTGCATTCTGCTTCACTGTAAAAAAAAAGAAAAAAGTCAGGGTTTTCAATTGGAAGCGATTCGCCAACTAGCACTAATTAACTTCAGCATGTGGTAATTCTAATTCTTCAGTAATCCCCCTACCCTTTTTGTCGCTTTCTGACAAAAGTTTGTATCTGTTACACTCGCTATCGCTGCTTCTTAATTTCGACTCCCCCCCTCCTCCTTCTGTCACTTTTCTTTTTCTTCTTCTGTGCAGCGCCTCTGATGACTTCCTGAGTTAAGGGAAGCCAGAAGTCTGTGTTATAGCTTTGTGCTCTCTGCTGGGAGTCTGGTCTCTTATGTCGCCGAGGGAAGTGAAGTTGGCATGAAAGTTATTTGTTTCAGATGCAATAACCCAGGGGATGAGCCAAGGACTTGTGGGCTGCAGATGCGCGACATGTTAGCGGTGTAGCGAGGAAGACGACAGGTCTGCGCGTAGCTTTGTGTCACCGCGTGGGAGGAGATGTTTAAGTTTGCTGAGGGCAATGACACCAGTACACTTTGTTCTGCGATGTTGAAAACACCTTCTGATTTAAAGTGCTTTCTGTGAAAGCTGGTGGGCTGGATTATTTTCTTTATTTTTGGTTTTTCAGATGGGAGGAACAACAGTTTACATCCTATCAAACAGTCGTCCTTTCACTGATAGTTCATGTCTAATTTCTCTTTCAAGTGTTAGTCCAAAAAGAACTCAAACGTACACCTCTAAATAACCAAGAATATGTTGTGTTTTTGCCATATGTATTCATATATTCATTACAGCAAATGGAGAGAAGAAAATCAATTTCATGCTTCAGGATGTTTTTGCGAAGCCGTGTTGTTTTTTACCTGCAGTGTACCACCATGGGCCCTGCATCTGGAGGATTGCAGGCTTTCACCCGTCTCAGGAAGGCCAGGAATGGAGTGGGGTGCTCGGGTACCCCGTGGTCTGGCCAGGCCGTGAACTGGAACTGCCTCACCTCCCTCTTCTCACTGGAGCCATTCTGAATGTTAACACAGAGAAAAGCTCAGTGACCGAACACAGCTTACATCAAATGATTTGACCTGCAGATGCTGCGAGGTAGAGCTGCGCAATACTGCAAATCCTGGTATCGATCTGATACCAAGTAAGAATAGGGCCAGTATTGCAGACATCAATGTTAATAGCAATACTCATACTTTTAAGTTACAAAGGCAGCTTATGTAGAGCAGTGTGTCATGACATATGAGATGACACCTTTCAGCTTTTCATGTATTTTAAAACTGTGTTTTTTTAGCCCTGGAATGTAAATGTGCACTTTGGGTCAGCGTCTGTTGTTTAACTGTGTTATAGGCTATAAATAAAATAAGGAATTTAGAGGACGGAAGCAAAGTATCGATCCTGTTACACTAGTATCGATCTGACACCAACATCGATGCTATATTTGCATGGATCTTCCCTCTACTGTGAGGTTTAAAGTGCTACTACACAGCATACAACAGAAATACTCACTTTAAAGAGTGCAAACGTCCTGACACAGTATGTGGCCAGCTCTACCGTGTCCAGCAGGGTCACTTGGATTAGACCGTATGTCTCTGTCCCTCTTGTAGGCCAGTACTGGTCACACTTTACCTGTAGTGGAGAGAAATATCGCATTAGGCGAGGAGTCAATAAAACCTTTATGTATTTGGTGTTTGTTCACAAAGCATGAAGGCTCTTTACAGCAATTCTCTGGATCTCAGTTACACACTCAGTACAAGTGCACCAAGTCAAATAAAGGCCAAATTCCCTTTATTCTTGCTGACTAGGTTTGATTTTCTAATCAATGAAATAGCTTGAGATATTTGTAGTGAACCAACAGGGCTATTAATTGTCCTGACGTACTCCATAATTACAAAGGTAAGCACGGTGTCCACTCATATTATCGTCTCAGCTTTATTGCTATTTGAGTGTACTCTTGTTTCACAGTAAACGGCCAATAAAACATTGTATTGCAATACTGCTTAGCTGACAAAGAGAAGAACTATTGGCTTTGGGGAAAGGAAAAGCTGGGTTCCAGTGCAACTGTTTTTCTTCAGATTGCCCCCTAGCACTGATGTGGTTTTCGGACACATGCTTCACCAACATATCCTGCTGTAGGATTCTCTGCCACTGATTAATATTACAATTGAACAGCACTCTGGAATAATCAGGTTTTTAACCAGCCGCTAATTCAATTTCCCAAGCATCTGTTATAACATTAACACAAAGCGCAATGAAGTGTCTGTGACACCGGGAGTAATGTAATGATTCATAATATTGTTTACTTGCAAATAGTCGAGCTTTAGATATGCAAAACATACAAAGGCAGCATGAGTGAATGATTTGACTGATTAATATGAAAGACGCGCACTTTTAGCAGCAACAAAAGAACAATATTTGCAACAAATGTCAAACAATATAGGCAGATTTGAGGGTGGGGGTGGTCTCCCAGCAAACAGCATAGTAATGTGCTTACATAGCACTGCTTCTATAGGCCAATGCAGACACCTGGGCTCTTATTTGCTTTGCAGATTGTGTGAATGCTCAGTGAAACCCGCTCTCTCGATTGAGTCCACACTCCTGTTAACACTAGACCGGGCTCTTAAAAAGAGGCATAGAAGTGTGAAGGTCAGTAGCTGATGGAGTCCAAGGAAGCTTTCATATGCTCAGTCGAATATGGCAAGACGTTTGGGGTAGGGGGAGGGGGGATAATAGCTTTTGACTGTGTCAACCTTAAAGAACTAGTGCGTACTGCGGGGAGATGTGGCTTTACAGTCTGTCTTTTTTTTTTTTTACCACGGATTGTAATCCGGCGCCTTAAGCAGTATGAGGCCGATGAAGTAGGCCTGGATACTAATCAGTCAGGACTGTAAGACAAGAGTGTGTGTGGATCGAGGATATCAGGGGGTAACAGAATGCTGCTTGGCTGCTTCTTGTAGTGAATAAATACATAAAAACTGTCCCAGAGGAGACAGGACAGTGTCCCAATTAACATTATCCCTGCCAGTGACGAAATATTCCTGCAATCAGGGATTCCAGTGCATCAGTGGTTACAATCTAACAGTGAGCTGCTTCTTTTTATATATGTGGAGCTAAAATATTCTGGGAAGCCTTAAATGATTGATGATTCATGAGTCACTAGCAAAACAATTCTCTGGTGGGAAAAATGTTAAACGGTGTCACAAAAGAAGTTTATAGATGCTGATGAAAGAATATCGGCGAACTCTAGCACAGGCTTTAAAAATGATTCTTAAAGCTTTACCCTGGACCGCTCTTCTAGTTTGGTCATCATGACGATGGTGGCACTCCTCTGCTCCCAGAGCATCCTCCAGAAGTCCCCAAACGTCTCGGGTAAAGAACCCTGGGTGGCGATGTAGGCGTTCTGCTTCCTGTAGCCATCGATGTAGTTGGAATTAATGTAGTCGCTGCCAGGGATACCTGTACACAAAGTTTACAGTGGGTGAAAATGGATTAAAATTTCAACTTTTGTTTTGTTTGTCAAGCTCGATGTGAGGCAGACCTTAAATGTCACACAACAGTGGCATTTGTGGGGAGGTAAATTGGTCCAGGCCTTTATTATCCCTACAGTTTATTGGAGGTAATTCTCCCCCACCGTGTGTTCGCACAATGCCACGTTATCGTCCGTGGGTCCTAAATTTATGCCAGTAAAGCCACTGTTGTTTTGTATTAAAAAAAAAAAAAGCGCAGCAGTCAGTTTTGGAACCAGTGTTACAGCCCAAAAGGATTTGTATTTGCTATCAACAACACATTTAAATCAACAGCTCCACCCCCCCACCCACCCCTCACCCCCATATGTGCAACTGAGTTACAGATAAAGCTCGGTCCCTAGAAGTCTATCACCTCACACGGAGAAAAACAAACCAACAAAAAACTCGCAAAACAATTTCCCCCCACCGCTCCTCACTCCTCCTTTCCTTTGCTTATATTAAATGAAAGGCACAGCAGCCTTTTCGAATCCAGGGGAAAGAGACAGAGCTGACAGCTAGTCAATGCTTTAGGACTGGCAGTTTAGGGGCTTCGTGCACACATGGTCGACCAAGATAAGTCTCATCTGCATGGGCGCCACGTCTCAGAGAATCCCCTCACTCCAACCGCTTCCTCTCTCCCCCCCCCATCTCTCTCAGACTCCCTTTTACTCCCAGGTAACTTATTCAACAGAAAAAAAGGGAAAGAAAATGGAATATGAACACATTCAAAAACCCACACACATTATTTTTATTTATTCTTTCCCCAAAACTGTCCACCGCCCGCTCATTTTGCTGTTGAAGCTGTCCACGCAGCCAGGCGGTTGTGCATTTCTGTGATGGACAAGGGATAAGTACAATTAAGCCCAGTGTGTATTCAATTTGAAAAAGGGGGGGGGGAGAAAAAGCAAAAAAGGAGACATCACTGTGGTTTAATGAGAATGAAGCAAGTTGTTTAATGCACATTTGCAAATGGATTTTGCCTTTGTGCTTTCTGTCAGTCAGGATTTGTCTAAATTCGACCATTTTCTCTGTAAATAGTAAGAAATAAACATTGCCACGGTGTTGTTCCGGCACTCAGTCGTCAGGGATGGGCAAAGTAATCTCAGAGAGCTTTTAAAGTACAACACTGTAATTACTGTATTAATGAGGAATAGTCACTACCAGTCGTGGTATAGTCAAGTTCAAACAGGTTAAGGCGTATAACGTTTCCGTTAAATTTCGATTCCCGAGCTCGCTTATTATAGAACGTGTGCGTCCGGAGAAGTTTTCTCGTGAGAGTTCCACTTTATTTTCTTAATAAACGACCTCTTTGTCGGTCAGGCGGCGACGAAATCAAGAGCAGAGTATTTTTATTACTTGCGACAGCTTCCGCGCTTGAAATAGATCAATGGAAAAACTAGCGAGCTCATTCATAACTTTGCCGTTGCGAAATAACAGAGCTGATGGGAAATGGAGCGCAGATCTTTTAGTTAGTCTGTTATATATATTTTTTATATTAACTTTCCAATTTTACATTTTTATTCAGTTACATGTACAAATACCTGACACGAAGTCACGCAGGCGTCTCGTCACCGGTGCCTCCTCGCAGTGGCTGCATTGACAAATATGATCAAACTCACTAAAAGACTTAAATTAAAGGTAATTCCTGTAGTTTATCTACATATTTTAAAAATATGGTTTCACGAGCACGCAATGACACTACTATGGAGTAAACGCGACTTTCGGGTTTGATCTAAAACTTTTCTAAAACGCTAAAGTGAAAGGAAGAAAAAGTCTTAGGTTCCAGTTTAATCTTGCGAGTGTATGCTATGTACGGTCAGGCGAACGGTCAAGAGTCAGCGAAAGTGGAGCAAATTCAGCGACGTCACCGCAATTAAAGGGCCGCCTGTTTGCCAAAGATTCGGTTGATCCGTCCCCCCACATCAGTGAATTCCGTCTTCAGACTCTGATGTGAAATCCCAAATCCCTTTCATTCAAAGAACTCAATCAAAGTAAACAATAGACACATTGCTTGCCGAAAGGCTTTGTTTAAGCTTTAGCATGAATAGAGGAAGTCCCTCATGTCCCCCTGGCTGAGAACTACTCACTTTCCGCAGCACAAAGTCTCCAATGTGGTTGTACAGATGTGTTTATACGTCTGGCTAATGGAGCTCCATCAGTGCTCAAGCTGTGTGCTGTTTCTGAGAGACTTGCGAAAAGAAGTGTGGGTGTGGGGGGCTCTATAAGGCTGTTTCTATCTGTTGTTGTCACATTATCTATTTACTAATTTGTTTATTTGCCTTCGCCCCCCCCGAGAGCAGTTCAGTGGAAATGCTTAATTAATAGCTGTATGTGAAGTTGTGTTTAATCCAATAAAGTGGTGAAGGAGTCGGCACTTAACTGTCCATTTCAAAATGTGCTTTCATTCATTAGAAACTCGTGAGCAACGCGTCTTTAATGTAGTGAGCAGCGTACTGGTGGGGTTCAAATCGAGCCTGTAATGGGCTCAAGTTTGATTCTGAAAGTACAAAACCATGAATGAGTCCTTTCTGTATAACTCTGCACTAAATCAGCACCAGCAAGCTTGTGGGTTGTTGTGAGTTTGTCGAGTTTGACTAGGTTAAAAAAGGCACAAAAAAAGTCACGCTTGTGTGTGTACGCTGGATTCAGCGTGTAAATTCTGCTTAAAAACAGGCCTCGGCTTAATGCAAAATGTAACCCTGAAGTGTAATAAAGCAGCAAAGAAACAAATGCCGGTGAAACACACTTGTATTCCTAACTGTGGGTCATTGTTTGGTTTCATTTGAATGCTTGCTTCAGCATTTTAAGACAGAAGTGCCTTTTTCTTTCTTTCTTTCTTTCTTTCTCCCGAGGCCATTTTTTTCCCTTTTCTTTGCAAGCACCTGGGGTATCAAAACAAATAAGCAGGCTGCCATGCTCATGAAGGAATATAATTTAAAAGTACAGTCTGGTTGCACTCCCGAGGTCCCAAAGATGAGGCTGCACCGGCTATCTGCAGAATCGATACAGCAGTTAGGAGCGAGGATGTAGGTGGGCGACATACCGTCAATAGCTGAGAGCAAGACCCTGGAGTGGTCGTAGGCTATCACGTTGGCATATCTGTTCTTTGGTTTGTTGACCTCTAGGTTGGAGTGCTCCCATGTGAACTGCTGGCCAGGGTCGATGGACTGTAAGAGAGAAGATATTTGTTTTGTGACTGCAGTGAAACTATTTGGCTCCGTTTGGCACGTAAAACAAGATTGAATTTCACTCTTTGGCGATTCCTAGCGCGTGTTGTCAGAATGCCCACTGAAAAATGCATTTCACCTCACAACGAGTGAAAATGAAAATCATATCTATTACATTATGCGGGTGTTTAAATAAACCGCTTTAAGAGTGTGCCTGGGGCTCGAGGTCACGTCTGGTGCTGTTGTTAGACCGGGGATGCTGAAAGGTTGAAGGGTACTGTTTTAACATCATGTGTGTGGAACACAGACTTTATTCCAGTGCGTACAGTACAACACCCGCTCTGCATACACAAAGATGTGAAGTTGTTGAGTCCATAGATCAGTCTTACCCACACATTTAATCTCCCATACTTGATTTGGGTACTACTATCCAATAGCCTTTTTAGAAAGTGGGGTGTCTACACACACTGGACACAAAGTTCACTCTTTTGCTGTGCAAATGTTAAAACAGAAATGTGGGAAAACTATTTGAACTGTGTTGTTTTTGGCATGAAATAACCTCTAGATATAAAAGATTAGATTAACAAAATAATGCATTCTGAATTGGTCACAGAGGAAATTGCTTGTGTTCACATCAGCTTTTCTTATTTGATTAGCAGGATTTTATGGCTCATAGTAGAGCGCTACACTCGAGACTAGTTCAGTTTTGATATCCAGGCCCTCCTTCAGATTTGTTAAGCAGGGCTTGATAACGGTCCCCTGTTGCAGAGAAATGAACTATAAAATGTAATATCACAAAGGGAAAACATAAAGACGTGATAGATAGAGTTTCATTTCGCATTAACAGGAAAATATTGTTCCTGTGCTATTAATGATTTTTGTTTTTTTGAGTTAATCTCCAGTGAAGGCGACGGAAGACCAAGTGCAAAATAGCAAAATATGAGAATGATCGTACTTTTTTGATCATCCGTATGATCAATAAGATCAAAATCTGGCATTTTGGTGCAATTTATTGCTCATAGTTTCTTTATCTTTAACAAGTATAAACATATAAGCAGTTTAGGGTTAAACAAATATTACAGAGGTGTGTATGATTAACTTGGTGTTTTACATTTAAGCCCAATGGGAATTTATTTTAAGACCGAGTTCTTTGTCTGCAGAAATCACCTAAGCAGAAATATGTGGGAGACAAACCGCAGGCTTAGCCTGATATTTTATCAAAATATGTTGAAACAGTGGGCTGCAACATTGCTCATAATAGGAATCTTTATTTCATTGTGCTCGCAAAATTGCTTTCCACTGCTCTCGAGTAAGCACTATGAAATTGGAATTCAATGTACTTAAGCTGCAATAATGATTGGGCAGCTTGGCAGGCACCCATACAGTGACCTCATAGATTTTGGAGTTGTTGAAGGACCTGCAGAGAGAAATTGGCAGGGAAAAGGTGACCGTTCATATCTTGTACAGAAAGCACCTCTTGCTTGCATGTATTTTGAGGTACCATGAGTGTTCTGCCAGTGTAATTTCATCTACATGGCAATACGCAGGTAACAATTACAACTGCCTGAATACAGTCAGCAGGTAAGGTCTTAATGTTTAGATGGGAGTGTTTTCCATAGCATTGATACATGCACATATACAAGGAGACACACAGCTATGGCTTCTATTAACATGTTCTTATCATTAACATGTTAGGCATCTCTCTGCAAATACGTTCATTGTTATGTACTTAATTGTGGCCTGCTCTGCTCCACAGTCTGACTCCGACTACAACGTATAAACTGCAGCTAGCGATGGTAGCTCATGCTGCTCTGTAACCTCGGTGATCTTGGTGGAGTCGCACATGAGCCAGTTTTCCATGACTCCATGTTCTGGTGAGAGTAGCTCTGCAGCTCACAGCAGAGCAGAGCAGAGCCAGCGCTGCTAGCTGCAGTCCAAAACAGTGGAGTTGGAGTTTGTCTGACTGAGGATGATGAAATCTGATGAGTCAGCTGAAGACTAGAGACACCCCTTCAGCCCTGTTCGTTATAAATTAATATTGGGTGACAAAATGAGCCACCAAACACAGGATATCATTTATCTATCTATCTATTTTCCCACCCACTTAGATACTGGAAGCACCAACAGCATAATTTTTAATGACGAGAGTTCACCTTTAAATCATAAATTGATATATGTTGTGGCTGCCGCCGTGACATTTTAGTCATGTAGGCTTACTTTATAGCATACACTTGTCAAAGCGGAAAAAAGCACAGGTGTTACTAATGAAATTAATAACCCATTCAGCTGCCTCGGGAAGCAATGTCACTGAGCCAGCAGGCACAATAGCAGGGTCCTGGAACTAGAAATGGAATGTGCCATTATTAGTGTTATTAATTATACCTGTGTTGACATGTCAAACAGCCTGAAGCCTTAGTTTGGTGATGAAAGTAGTTGCCAACACCCCTACCGGCAAGCCAGCCACCAAACACATGCAGCTAAATATCATTAATTTAATATTAATTAAGTAAATTTATGTGATTTGGCCAACACTCCCCCAAAAAGTTGTAGTTTAAGCAGCTGACTCACACTCACAGAGCTCAATCAACATTAGGAATTTTCCGACACTCACCTCGTACTCCTGTGAAAACTTGAGGTTATCGTTGGCTTTCAGGCGCTCCAGATGATCCGCTAATTCCATGACAGGGATTGGAGGGTGGCTGGCCATACCTGCCAATCACATTGGACCCAAGGTCAGTCCCCCAAGTCTTTTGAGAGGGCATCACCCAAGCACAAGCAAACGGTGAATCATTAGATAAGCGGCATGTGGTTACAACAGGGAAAATGGAAGAGCGGATCGTTGTTAGGCTAGTTTGTTCACTCAAAGCAGTGACCATGCTGGTAAAGAGAATATGGGCACAGAAGCCAATGAGGAGTCACCGAGCAGACTTTGCCCCCACTGGGACCTCTCCCTACTGAGAGAGAAGAACGTTATTCACGCTGCAGTGGACAGCTAGCATGACATTAAAGCACAGACACGAACGAACATCCCAAAACAAACAGAACGAAACAAAACGAAAAGACATTCAATGTTAGGCCAGATGTTGACGTCTGCTTTGAGTGATGACATGGTTTCAAGGCTGTCATTTCAAACTCCGCCTCCTGTGATGATATAGCGTTAACATAAGATGGATTAGATGGGGATGGAGATACAAGGCTTGGCAGAAAAAAAAAGAAAAGAAAGGAGTTAAAGCTGAAAAAAAAGTATTCCAAAAACAAGTCGTGTCAAATGTGTAATCGAGACCAACTAACTTGACAAATGGAGGTTACTGGGGTGACTGGGCGCACCTGAACCTGTGGAGGAAACGGCGGTGGAATTAAATATATTGCAGACGTCAGAGCAATGTGATGACTATTGTCTTTACAAAGAGAAGGTAGAAATTGAAATGTGACAAGAGGGAGCTGCATGATTATGTGTTTTCTAAATGGGACATTCATTAGTAACATACAAATCACCATGCTAGAAGCTTTGCTATGCCACCATGCTTATTTCATGGAAATAAGAAAGCATACGGGGAACAGAATCGCAAATCACTGCGACCGCTTTATTTGCCACTGTTTTTACACTTGACCGCCGGCATTGTAATGTATCAGCTGATTCTCGATCCTCCCTCAAACTCTGCTTTTGTGTCTCACAGGTGGCCTTTGTTGTTGGTGAGACGACACTGGCTTATGGCGATAGCTAGACCAAGCATTCATTCCCAGCTTGTCCAATAATGTCCTTTTTAAAACAAGCCTTTGGAAGCGGCACATTTTTCGACTTGCAGGGTTTGTTGTGGGGTTTCACACATTTATCCAAACTATAATCTCTTTCTCTTTATGGTATCGAAAACTAAGAAGCATAAAGCAAGTAAAAAGCAAAAATGAAATCAAGCAACACAGAGTCCAAAATGAGATACAAACCACTATCTCCTGGCAGGATAACTTATGTCAGTACCATACTCTGCAAATGTGAGCATCGCCATTGCTTAAGATCCAGTGTTGCTGCAACCAGTGCATCAAGAGATCAATGCAAAATAACAGCAGATAACTAACTTTATTAAAGCTGATACTTTTGCCCTGCTGATATATATCGCCTGATATTACCTGTTTGCAGATACACCGATATCGCCATTTATAACAGCTGATGAATGAAAGTTAAAAAACTATAGAAGAGATTGGAGAAGCACCCTATTAACTATGTGGATAGCCTGTCCACCACAGAGCAACCTCTCTGTTGGCTACACTACTGAAAAGGGACTTTTTCCTTCCCACTGTTGCCAAGTGCTAGCTCATAGTCTGCCATCTGATTGTTGGGGTTTTCTCTCTATTACTGTGGGGCCTTTACCTTACAATATAACACACCTTCAGGGGAATGTTATTGTGAATCGCTGCTATATAAATACAACTGATATGAACTGAAACGCTACAAACAACCCGCTAATCTGAGCAGTTTAGAAGAGCTTAAAGGAGTAGCCTTTTTCGACAGTACAACAAGATTATTTTTAAGCTGCAGTGTCACACTATCTTAGCAAGAACTCATCAATACACAGACGAAACGTCAGGGGATCTGCTTATATTTTATGTGTCTGAAAGAAAAAGAATATCGGCAGATTTTTGCCTCACCAAGTGTCTTAAAAGTCCTGTCTCTTTTGCTCTAGTGTTTGATGCTCTGGGGTGAGAACGTATTGAACATGCTACTTGGAGGCTTGTCAGTATAATAGCAATGCAATAGTTTATGTGTAGGTGTCAGTATATTTAAGAGCTTAGATAAAGGGAAAAAGATGAAAGAAAATTCAACAAGACTCCTTTTTGTTTATGGTGTCAACATCTGGACTATGGCGAAAGATCTCCACCTTAAGAATTTATGTGCCATTATGACACACCAGCTGGGTGTTAGTCTGTCTCTGCAGAGGTGATATCTCATTTTGGTTTCTGGCACAAGTGGGCATTAGCTAATGGAAGCTGCAGCGTTTTCCCACCCACTCTCGCGTCTCTCTGAAAGACGGCAAAGGCCGTTTCTATTGCAACCCACTACTCAAAATCCATTTCCACCACTGGGGGACAATGAAGGTACCTTTTCCAACACACTGTCGCTCAAACATCAAGCGTCCTTAAGATGAAAATGTCCATTGACGGGGTAAAGAGCTGAGAGAGAGTAGGGGAGAGAGGTGGTCTAATGTAGAAGCTGCTTCAGGACTTGAGAGAAAAGTGGTCAGGTGGTAGGAAAAAGAAATGTTTGGCCCTTTTTGAGCCAAGATACCAGCACTCAAAAAGGCTGTTTGGGGGGAAAAGTGATGGCTTGAGAGGCGAGCGAAATAGTGGAAGGATAGTTGAGATCACTCTGAGCCAAAAGGAAAAATACCCCTCTGCTGGGATGAAACACTCTGTAATGGCCCCTAAAATCATTGGAGAGCATTCATAAATATGCATAATCTTTAGCAAAAATGAGCCTGCGGGGATAATTCATCCTCCTTTCATACTAGCCGACCTGAAAAATATGGCATTGTTGGCAGTCTCTGAACACCTGTCCCAAAGCAGCGAGTGCCAGAGGAACTCAAACGGCAGTCAAGTGTGCCACTCTTGGTCAGCATGGAGGCAAAGATGCATGCGACCTTTCCAGGCGATAAATGGACTGTGACTCCCGTCTTTTCCCGAGGCGAGAAACGGCCGCACGACTGAGCCACGGCGCGACCGCTCACCTCAGCACTAAAGGTCGGCGCGAGTAAACATCGCTGTTTACAGCTTGTCACCGCTTTCGTATCCCTATGGCCTGCATACCGAATGAAACACACGGACGTTCTGTATTTTGCTCAACTTCCGCGATGTTCCTTGTACTAACAGGACTACACCGCTACAGAGTGACAGGTCTGGATGACCTGGATAACCCAGGTGCAGAGGAAGATGACAGATGTCACGAAACTGTCAAGCTCGCATTTCTGCCTCTCCATTTCCTCCCTGAGAAATGTCTCCAGGGAGGCCCGTGTCAGTGCTGACCCTCTGTGTCTTCTCAAGCACCTGTCCATTATCTACCTGCAAACTGCTCACACAGTCTGTGCCAATCTCACTGCAAAGATGATGTGTTTTCTTACAGTGAGGTCATATTAGGCTAGCTGAATTAATTAAAGCAAGCACTCAGTAGCACTGACATCCTCAGTCTTAAATTCACACCACACCAAGACGACAACATGTGGCATCGTTCGGGATACTTACCGGGTGTTTGGAAGTTGAGACGTCGCAGCTCAACTGGATCAGTGGGATGATGAAGCGGCATTTCCTTGCTGTTGGGGAGACTACCTTTTCTAGCTTCAGACTCGGCTCGTTTTCTGTGGAGCAAATTGTCAATTTTAATTAATTCCGGGAGATTATTTGACTAATTTGTACTCAAAACTCTTAATTGTTATTGTGTAACCTCAAAGCTTGCCTCGCGGTCTCATGAATAATGAAGGCACATATGTAATTAAGGAAGTGACAGGGCTACATTCTTGTAGTACACAGGGCTATAAGAGGTAGGCAAAATAACATCACGTTATAGTATAAAGCCATCAAGTACAATACGCCCTTAGACAGTAAATACTACCTTTAGCAAAGCCTTTTGTTCACTTTTCACTACTAATGTCAGGCGAAGGTTTGGATACAACTTTTTAGTAATTTGGAAGCTGTAGCTGGGGTTGGTTTAAGAGTGCATTACATTATATATTGATAGTGTTTTTTGTTTCAGAGAAAACTTGCTCCACTCCCTTTTTAGTTTTGTTAGATTCTCGAATCAAGTGCCACTTTCACAGATGTAAATGTAGTTCATTCTTTAAAAAAGAAGCAAGTTAGGGGGTCATGTTGCACCACGAATACAAAGTTAATTAGCAGTTGGAAAGGTCAAGCTGTTTGTGCTTTGATCTCCTCCTATCAAACACAGCAGATGTAAGCAACATGCTTCCCAGGTCATTTCAACTCCAAATGAGAGACAGCAGTTTCTATAGGTTTAGGTATCATATGCACAGCAAGGACGAGGGGGGGGAAAAAAAGGGTTTTGAAAGGAATTAGGTCTTTATCTATTTCTTTCTCACTCTTACCTGTCCGGCTTGCTGCTCCATTGGTGAGCAAGAAAAGAAATATCAACAAAACATTAGGTGGTAAGACCGTTGACTTTGTATACTGGAGAATGCCATAAACTTTTCCTTAGAATAAGTAAATGGCTGGCTTGCATGAGAGACAAACGATACCAATCATATCTCAGTTTTTGCTTCGCGTGCGAGATTAGTGATGCTTCACTTCAGAGATTATGCTCAATTATGCAGCCTTGGGGCTCTTTGTTTCAAATGCTACAGTTTCCCAGGTGCATCCAAGATTTGTACATTGTATCTCTGCTATTTCAAGCAGTTTCAGCTGATTGCTTCTTGTTCGAGCATAAAAGTCATCTCTTGACTCTTAATTGCTGTGTCTGCCTTCTCCTGCCTACCACTGTTGCATTTATTAAAGTCACGACGTCGGCACGTTCAAGTGGGATCAGGATCTCGGATGAATGTGTGCAAGTCAAGCACATAAGAGCGTTCAAATTTGTTTTATTTAAAACAAAACGATCGCGCTCTATTGATTCGGCAGTCCGACCATCCTGTCGTCCCCCCCTGCGAGATCGCTAATAACGATAACATCAGCGGGGGTGGATGTGCTCTCGTTAAGACTGAGATATCCACTCTCTGTAATGTATACGGTACACTGTGGCCCAAGCACACGAAAACAGAGTAGTAGTACTGCTGCAAGTCAGAGAGAGCAATAAATGAGCATCTCTGCAAACGCAGTAACGTTAAGCACCAATTTAAAAATCAAACAAACACAAATGAGCACTGCCCTTCTGTTCTATGTGTTAAATGCGCACATGAAACTACAGTGAGGCAGATTAATGTGATATGACTCTAACAATAATGATAATACTGATTTAAAGCACTGATGAGGATACCTTGCTTGCGATCGCACCGCAACCCTAGTTGGCCCTGACTTCTGTTTCTCTCTGCTCATCATACCCGCGCCCTTTCCTATAGCTCAGCAGAACATGCTTGTTTCCATTTGTTTTGCACAGGAGGCGACTTTTGTCACATAAAAATTGATCTTGACAAGAGAAATATATGCTGGTTATGCACTAAATGTTCCCTAATGTGGCAGTGACACTGGCTGGGTAATCGATGTGTAAATCTGCCTGCCACGAATGGAAAGACCAAAGCCAGCCGCATATGCAGTCCATGCTCACTTTCAAGTCACCTTTGTATTATCTCAAATTTTATATGAACGAATGCCAAGGACAATAAAATGCAAGAGCCAGAATAAAGCTGTACCTCTAAACCTCTTTACATTACACTGATAGTATTGATGGATTTTTTTTTTTGGTCTTCGGTATTGGTACTGTTATGTGATTTGGGCTTGTGCTGACTCTTCAGTTACTAATCTTACCCTTCCAAAATTAAACCTTGAGGACTACTGTTAAATTCTGCTTAGGCCTGGACATTTGATTGAATGAACACTGCAGAAAATCTGCCTTATGTAAAAGGTGAGAAGGGACAAGATAGCAAAGTGTGTAGATGTGTAAGTGTGCACCTTCAATATGTGCCTGTCCCGGCAAAACAGGAGGGCAGCATAAGGTCAAAGCCTGGATCAAGAGCTGAGTCCCCCCTCCCGTGGAATAGGTAGTGGGATAAAGGAAGAGGCTGGGAAGCTATCCCAGGCCCCAGGGCCTTTCAAAGGCTGCACACACACATGCGGTGACATGCAGCAGATAGTCAAAGCTCTCCCCTCCTACGCTTGACTGATGAGCAGTGACAGCACGAGGTCTGACTACCACTAGGGGGTTTTAGGCAAAAAAAAAAAAAAGAGGCTGTTTTGATTCAGTGTGAAAATGCACTACAGCAAGTGTTTTTTTTTTTACAGTGTTACATGGGTTTAAGAGTGTGTGTTTGTGCGTGCAGGGGGCGGAGGGACGTGTCTGATTAACTTTCAGTCAACGCACGTGTCTGTTTGAAGGATCGTGGGCGACTGCACTTCATGCCTTGACAGCTTGGGTAGCTGCATTCTTGAATTCACTTACAAGAGATTAAAAGTGTGTGTGTGTGTGTGTGTGTGTGTGTGTGTGTGTGCGCGCAACTGGCTTTGACAGTCACGGCTTGTCTGAAGATCAATGCACCTTATGGTTTTAGCTACATTCTTACATTTAGCATCTGCACTCAAATGTGCTAACTGCAAATTCATGCGTGGGGTTTTTAAAATACATTTAAATACTTATTGGTAACACTTGAATGCTCGGTGACTATAGATGACATGAATTTAAAGTGCACGTATGCGGTCTAAGTAGTAAAGTGCGTGTACATTAGTGCATTGTTTTATACTGTCTCCTTTGCAGTCAATGTGCACTAGCACAGAAATAGAGTTCAGTGACTTCCCACCTACACTGAAGGGGGAAAAATACATGGCTCTTTATTGGCTTTGTATGCAGCTGGTATTTCCAGTGGAATGTGGAGTTTAAAGCTACGGCTAACTGCCTTAGCTAATCACAGACATTTGCTAAGAAAAACATCCCTAACATTAGCTGTTTAACAGCTAACTACATACAGAGATATGGCGCCAGAAGTTAGGCCAACCCCATTAGCGGGCATTGGTATCAGAGTCTGACGTGTTTGCGTGTTAGTGTGTCTTTTCACGCGAAGCTAGCTGTATATTCTGAATTGGATTCTCATGCTTGTGCTCCCTGTGTGTTAATTAGCTTTTTAAATCCTCACCTCTTGTAAAGGAGGATGGCAATGACGATGCATATGATGAAGACAACAGCTAGCACAGGCCCCACCACCCAGATGAGGCCCTCCTCCTCATCGATGATTGGCTGGGGATCGATGTCGGCTGAAACGACCGAGTCCGAGTAGGGGCTGGTAGCATACATAATCTGAGCCAGGGAAAAACAAATTAAAGGTAAATGTTCTGAAATACGCGCCATTTTTAAAAAAAATGAAAGGTTTGTCCAGTTTTCTGTGCATCATTTCGACATCAAAAGTGTTGGCGGATACAACAAACCCAATGTAAACGCTTTCCAGGGTGTCAAATGTGCTACACGCAGTCTGATACCCTCTTATATCCGGATTTAACAGTTTGTTTTGTTTCCGCTTCTTTTTACTCTAACTTTAACTCGTTGGTTAAAAAAAAGTGTTAGGGGGTGTTAAAAAATAACATTTATCCACGGAGTGGTCTCTAACACGCTCCATATGTGGGTAAGGACCTTCTCACTTTTCTCTGATGCTAAATGACACCTCATGCATGTCTTTTAGATGCCAGCAGCTTTGACAAAGCGTCAGTATTTGACGCCCTGGGAATGAGAGCGGGCTAGTACATCTAGACCTATTTTTGGGTGCCTGAGGTATTTAAAGCAGCACTGCAAACCTTCAGTTAATATACGGACACTGCAGAGCATATCTTGGCGAAGACAGACATGACCAACAATACATATTAAAAGCCAATTCAAAGTTTTTCTGTGTAGTTCCTTCTAAGCCGGACTTTGACCAATCAGAATTATCTTTAGTATCTTTCCTATACTGGAGCCTTGATTGAACTATTCCACAGTCCAAGTGAAGATTAAAAAAAAAAAGGTCCAGTGGGAAGAAAATATATGCTTCAGTGGGCAAATTAGAGATTTCCCTCCGTCCGTCATTATCGTTTTTGCTCTACCTGAACTCAGGGTTAGTGGAGAGAGTGTGAGGCAGCACTATAGACCCTGCAGCTCATCAACTCCATCATCTTGCCTGCAGCTGCCTAATCATGCAGCTTTCTGGTCTTCAGTACAGACAGACAAATGCACACACACACACTAGCTGCAGCAGCGAAGATAAGGCGGACCGCACACTGGATGCAATTAAAGAGGAGCGCTGTTATCGAGGTGTTCTCGCGATCAGCTAAGGTCTTAAGGGGCTTCTCTCCCTAAAGCAGCAAGGGTCAGCTTCTTCTGGCTGCAGCTTTAAGTTTTAAAGTCCAACGCCTCAAAAGGACTCAGAGTAACACATCTGACCAGAAGCCAGCTCCGACGCTCAGCCAGGACGCGGCACGGTTAACCTCCTCTGCTTACCAACACGGACAGCTGCTTTTTATTTTTTTATTTTAAGAACAAAGAATGTGAAATCACTAGCAAGGGGGCTTCCTAACGGGAAGAAAACTTATACTCGAGTATCGCGGGGTAGACTTACATTCTCGGACATCTCCAGAACAGCAAGCACAAAGAAGATGTATTCCTGGCCATTCTGAAGTTGCTTGTTCTCAAAGTCCCCATAGATCTTTCCATCTCCCAGGGTGAACTGTTTGGGCAGGTCTTTGAAGTAAGCAGCGATATAGGCTTTGGGTTCTGCCTGCCTCTGGAAACGAAGGCCCCTGCTCGTTCGGTTTATCTCCTTCAGCAGCTACAGTGAGGAGTGAGAAGCAGACAGTTGATAACACACAGGCACACGTTCCAGTACACACATGAAAACAAATCCACACAAACCAAATATCTCTATCTAGATTTTTTTCTTCTTCTTCTTTTTTTCCCCTGATCGCTGAGCTGAAAACGCTGATTGCAAAAAAAAAAAAAAAAGGCCGGAACATTACAAGAAAAGATCAATGACTTATTTCGTGTTTTTTTGGACTACAAAAGATTGTCAGATTAAAAGATTGTGTGGATTTCCAGCATATAAAACAGCTGAGGATTATCCAACAGCTTCAAACAGTAAAAAAGACACCAAATTAATTCAAAACAGCTCAATTATTCTTCTCTTGCTGATAGCATCAGAACGATTTTTTGATGAAATATGTAGACAAATAGAAGAGAAGAGTTTTCTGTGTTTGACGACTTCTGTTATGCGTTTTTAATTCTTTGCCTTCAGTTCGAATGAAAGATGTGCAGAGCTGGATTATATATATTGAGATTAAATTAGCAACATGTTCAAATTCACGTTTAATTTGTGCTTTATTTGTTTGCCGTTTTTCCCTCCTCTGTTGCCTCCTTGGGCGATTAGTTTTAGCGCTTGTGACTCTAATAGGCTGAAGGACTGTGCCCTTCGTACGAGCCATCAGATTTTAAATTTCTGGTACAAAGCGCGGATGATAATTATGCTAATCGGGCCTGGCTAGTTGTTTCGTCGTCTGAATGCATATCCACGGCCTGTGCGTGTGTGCGTGCGCGGTTGTCATTCACTTTAGAGAGGGTGCGCTCATTGTGTGTGCTCTGTTTTGGCTGCGGGGCTGTTGGTGCTGCCCGATAATGTCTTCAATCATCTCTCCTGTCAACACAGCTAAATCTAGCTGCCCTTGGGAAAAGTTGTGAAAAGGTGAGTGCCAATATTGACAAACAAATAAATTCTGACAGAGGGGTGACTTTTGGCCAATCGGTCAAGGCTACAGACACATCGGCACGAGCTGGAAAGCCGATACCAGGTGAGACACCGCGTGTTTTTCTTTCAGCCTTCCAGACACGTGCGACATCTCAAGATTTAAAAATTGAGGTATAATTATCGAGATTCGATTTGCGAGTGCTATTCTTCTTGTTCCACCTCGAATTGAAACATTTGCTTACACATACATCAATGCATAGCCCAGACCCCCCCACCCCTCACCCCCCTCGAATTATCCCGACTGGCTAAATATAAAAGTTGTCAAGTGTTTTGTGGATATGCAGGTAGCCTAGCTTTGCCTGGAATGAGAAGAGACATGAAGGCCTGATGCAGCTCTTCAGGTAATTACCACAGACATAAAGAGGAGGAGGAGGAGGTGGGGATAGGGGTTTGAGTTTGCAGTGCACTTGATGGCTACTTTATGTTCTCATTTCCATATGAACAGTGCTCTCTGCAGCTATTTGCGTCAATCAGCGGGACTCATCTGCTGTTCTCCCAGCCCCTTATTTTTTTTCCTAGTTTGAAGGAAAAGACGTGTGCGGGCTGCATGTGCGCAAAGTTTATAGGGCTCGTTATGAAGCCGAGTATAATAAGGAGATAAACAGTAAAAAAAAATTATAGCCATTATAACCAATTATGACAATTAAAACCAAATCATCCTTTTCAGCATACCTCCTCCAAATTCATCTCGTCAGGACTATCCCAGGGTTTGAAAAACTTGCCGGTGCGTTGCTTCTTCAGAGGTACCACCACAATATAATAACCCCTGCAAAATATAAAGTGTTATATAAATACAAATTGTTCTGGAGTGGGTGGAGTCAGTGGAATAAACAACACAGCAAGAAGAGCCACGGCAACGGTGTCTGTCCGTATTAGAAAGCGTAGTCTGCTGACCAGAAAACAGTGCAAAGAGACTAAAATCATGCTTTTAGCAAGTTACATGATCTCTTATCATCTGATCAGGGATTTCTTTTCAGCATTAATTCAAGCATGTTCATTGAAGTCAGGCAATATGGTTATACCTCGGTTAGGCCCCCTGTGGGCTAATTAGGAGAGCTCAGCAAAGCGAGATGGGTTTTTCATCTCTTCATCGGGGTGGCAACAGAGATAACGACCTCCTGCCAGATTTGGGCTTCCTGGTTTGGGCGCTGCTCTAGCTAGCATTAGCCAGGATAGCAGTGTGGCCAGCTAATGGGAAACTAATTAGCTTAAGCTCTGGCGTGGGAGATAGTGGTCCAAATGTAACCACCGATTTAAAAAGGAATAAAGAAAACCCCAAGATGGGTTTGGAGCTTCAGTCTGCAATCGGATGTGATCCTTGGCCTTCTGACAACCCTGGGCTTTGTTGAAAGGCTGTAAGAGACTTTATAGGGCTTAGAGGAGTGTGCTTAAATGAGCCGGGGTGCTCCACTGTGTAATGACTCAGGTGAAGTGGATATTACACTGAAATGCAGGGATGAATATAAATGACTGTTTTGGAAGAATTACCCCTGACAAGGTCAGCTATCAAGTTAACTTGTTTATTTCCATTCACAGAGCAACAGTAGGAAATACAAATCAGTAATGTGGATGTGGGAAACGAGTTAAATATCCAACAAGACACATTTTGATACACTACCCAGGTCAGGAAATTCAGAGTTGACTCAGGAACGCTGCTCCAAGGTAATCTGTTGACTTATGTTGTTATTATGTGTTTGTCTGCATAGCTGCAATGGATGTATTGTATCTCACTGATGGAGCTCAATTCGGGACTGAAAACAATACTTCTGATCTATGCAGCACTAATGAATCAAAAAATAAAAGGAAAACACATGTGCACATTTTTTTTTCTGCTTACCTTACTCTCTCAGAAGTCTCCACTGCAGGTAGCTCCACAGTCACCATACCGTCTGAGTTGGTCTTGTCGACCAAATAGGGTTTGGTGCGGAGGACGTCCGGGGCCGTCATGGTGGACACGCGGTGCTGAAGACCTCCCGCGCTGTTGCCGCGATTGGTCAAGAGGAAAGAGTACTGAGTTTCAGGCTGAAGACCCGTGATTAGCTTCTGGGTTAACTTCCCATCGACCTCCACACTCTGCCCGTTATCGTAGAGGATCTGTAAAAGGATGATTCACTTGAGGTTTCATGTAGAATACCACATGATTTCTAATGTAGTGTACATTGCAAGTATTTACAAGGCTTTGTGTTGCGTGTATATGAAAGTGCCATACTGAGCTAGGCAATGCTCACAGTGAAAGGTTGAGCAGGGTTGTAGGTGTCTGGAATTTCCCATGTCAGCAGCACCGACGACTTCATGGCAGCTTTCACGTGAAAATTTTTTGCAAACACTGCTAAAAGAAAGGGGGAGCATGTGATTTAGACACAAAACATCCTCTCGCTCTTTTTTTTTTTTTAAAACAAATCTACCGACAGAAGTCCCACATCGTTGCTTACCTGATGCCTTCTTTAAAACCAGGCTGAAAGCAGCAGTGCTACTCTGAACTCAACACTATCCTCTTACCTTCTTACCCACCAGCTCTTAAAATTAATGACTGACCTTTGCTTAACTGACAAGACAAAGAGACGTACATACTTACTCCACGTGCATTTCTTAAATGACTGTTAGATTAAAGAGACTAATGATAGGGCAGTATGTCAGAACCAAAGTCTTCGGGTTGACTCCGTACTTTGACAACTTCTGCCTTTTGAGGTTTTTAGGGAAGTGATTGGAAAGGGCAGAGCAGGGAAAGGTCGGCTTGTTATTGTTTTGTTTTTTTTAAAGGGAAAGGCCTAAAAAAAATTCAGGGACTAGTCCTACCTTGATCCACAGGCTGTGTCCTGAATTGGACACTTGGGCTATAGGGACCAGCGCCCTTGCTGGTGAAGGCACACATTTTAATATCATAAGTAGTATCGGCCCTAAGGCCATCCAGGATGACTGTCGACTCCGGGGCAGTGATGAAGAGTTCTGAGGGACTGCGCGGGCTGTTGATGTCCTTGTACTGCAGAGCGTACTTCACTATTTGCCCGTTTCGTTCTGCCAGCAGCACAGGTTGCCAGCTAACCTGAATGGTGGAGGTGGTGGCGCCCTCCGCTTTAATGTTCTGAGGGTAGCCGCTTGGAACGTCCTCGTTTGTGGTCACTTCTTTGACCGTTTCTTCACCAAAGCCCACCTTGTTGCGCGCCGATAGGCGAAAAGTGTAAGAGGCTCCCTTGTGGATCTCTTTGGTTGTGTAGTGGTTCTCTCTCTCTGCGAACTCAATAACAGTCAGCGGATCCACATCTTTACGGCCGAAGCGGAGACGATAGCCTTGCAGGGGCCCGTGAGTTATTGCTGGGGGATTCCACTGGAGGAGAGCTGTGCCCATGTTGGTTGTACTGACCTTAAGCCAAGGTTTTTCAGGAACTAATAGCAGCAATGGAGAAAGGGACAAGTTAGAAATATTTGCAGCACACAGGCATTCAGTGTTAGTCAATCTACAGTCAGCTATCTCTGTCTTTAGTGTGGGATGACGCAGTACAAGAGGCGTTTCCTGGTTTTTTGTTTTGTCTGTTTACGTTACTACAATAAAAGTGCCTTCAGCTTTGCCATGTCATACCAGTGGGTAAGACTTATTGTTTCTTAATGAGACAGTAATTAGCTGTATTCGTGCTCACTGACAAGTGTAAATAATGCTTAGGATATTACATAACAGTTTGACTGTTATTAGATGCAATACTATAGCATTGCAAAGTGGAGATGTGTCAGCAGTGATGGTTCCGTTACCTGCACCAGTGGTGGTGATCAGCTTGGGCTTGCTGCGTGCACCGTCGCCCTTTGTCGTGAAGGCTGCGACAGTAACAGAATACGTGGTCTCAGCCTGCAGTTCTGTGATGATCATTTCCTGTGAAGACACAAGACTTGAGTTGCAGGATGCTCATGTGTTATTATGCAGATGCAAGCAAACAGAAGTGGGATGTGATATTAAAATAACCTTCATGAACACATTCCTTTAGCATATGTGAGGCAGCACGCTAAACAGCTGGCCAAAGATGCAGATCGAGAATCCCAGCTGTAGCCAAGCAACAACACAATCAGGAACAACCTTTCTTTCCAATATTTCCAGTGTTTATTATCTTGACTTCACTGTCAGATAAACAGCTCTTTGCAAATCGTCTCTCCCTCCTCGCTGACAGGAAGAGACCCTACTGAGCGCAGCAGCAGTTGGCTGGGGGTGTGACCGGGCTGTTCGCCCAGCGAGATTTACCCCTTTGGTGATGGTGGCAACTTTTCCTTCTGTAGAAGGTGAATTGTGCTTGATCAGCAGCTTCTTTTAAGCCTAGTTGAGTTTTTATCTGAAGTTGAACCATTTCCAAACATACTACACGTGACTATTTATCCATTTGCACATGAGTAAACCACAATAATTCAAAGGGCCAACACAGTTCGACATCTTCAAGTTAAAAAGTCACCAAAAATAAACGAAAACGTCACCCCCAACCAGATGGCTGCACCTCCCTGAGCCTGGTTCTGCCAGAGGTTTCTTCCTGTTAAAAGGGAGTTTTTCTTTCCCACTGTTGCCAAGTGCTTCCTCTGAGGGGTTGTTTGATTGTTGGGGTTTTCTCTGTATTTTCTCTGTATTATTATTTGACCTGGTTTTGACGTGCTGCATCACATATACTTCAGCTCTAGGCATGTGTGACTTGACAAGGATCACAGTGAAAAGCTTTACTTAACAAATAACTACAAAAGTTCAAATTTTATTTCATGTTATGTTTTGTTCATCAGCACTTGTAGTTTGGTAAGCTTCAGATGAGCTTCCTTTCTGCAGTTATTAAAGATGAAATAACACTCAACCTATTAGTTAACATATGTACGGTCATGCAGAGGTTGACAGCAGCAGAAAACATTTGTATTTCATGAAGTTGAGCTACTCACATGATCAGTTGTATCATCATATTCCCACTGATTTTGAGATCAGAACATGGAGAGAAAAAGAGACAACAAATAAGGCATAGACACTAATCACTGGAAATAAAATGCACACACAGTGTTTGTCTACAGCCACTAAATAAATTAAATACAATTTTTTCATAGAATATTTACAGCAAAAGCAGAAATGATCATCCATATACAGATAAACAAGCTTGTGTGTCCAACTGAATTCTCATTAGTGGCAAAACAAGTTACAACTAAGCTGAATAAATAATCAGGCTTACATAACAATAGTTTGTAATTGTGAGTGAGAAAAACATTATGTGTCTCAGATGTGGTGGCTGGCTGAGGGTGGGGTGGGGGTGTTGTACCTGGGCATCATCAATCAGGATGTCCTTGATGGCTGGCTGTCCTGTGGGCTCCCCATTAACCATCCTGACATAGTGCACCTGGTACCCTCGGATCTGACCGTGCTGCTTGGTGGGCATCGGTGAACGCCAGATCACTTTAATTGATGAGGAGTTGACAGCCTCCACCTCAACTTTACGAGGTGGTCCGCTAGGAACTGGAGGAACACCATGGGATAGAAGAAAAAAGGTGAAAATTATAGAGAACCCCTTCACCCCCTTTTTTTTTCTCTCTCTTTTTTTTGAATCTCGCCCAAAGCCGTAGCGCAAAATGCTGCAGTGACCAAAAAAATAAAAAATAAAAATCACAAAAGTGCAGCAAACTGCAACAAGCACTGCATGACATCAATATTTCAACAATGGTAAGGAGGGGGGGTAAAAACCAACCGCAAAAACAGGTCTGACAACTGACCTAATGTCGAAACATTAAAAATGGGTAGAGTGGATTTTAAAAACATGGAATAAAAATGCCTTTTTGCCAAAATAGAAAAGTGGAGCCAAAGGAGGCTTCAAGAGTTTCGACTGCTTGAAGCGCGGCAAGAATTTTGGCTATGGAGCAAGGAAAAAAAATGGGTTAAAAATGACTGTATCACATGACGAGAGACAAAAAAAATATTTTTAAAAAATGGCCTTCAAAAAAAAATCTTCCACCTTTTGTTTTGCCCACTGTCCTCAATTTGTCAAGTTCTCAAAAAAAAAAAGAAAAAAGTGAAAAATACGATGACATTCGGTAAAAGTTTCAAAAATGACAGTTGGGACTGGAAGTTTGGAGGCCTTCTGCTGAAAATGCCATACCATGTGTTGAAATTGAGCAGCGTACGAGGTGGGGGATATAAAAAAGCCAAAAAATTGTGCTTTTTGCAAAGTGTGTTTCTTTTCTTTTAAAAAAGCATTGTCCAAAAATAGGGTTAAAAGAACTGAGTGTCGACAGTCATATTAGAAGCAGGCAGAGAGGGTAGAAGAGAAGAGGGGGGTTTGTAGATATAGGCAAGGCTGTTAGTATTTGACAGGGTAGGTTAAGAAGGGTAGACTGGAATTGCAGCTGGAGCTTTGTTTTAGCGAACACATACCATCCTCCTCTGTGCGGATGACCTGCGGCAGGCTCTCCGGTCCTGCTCCAACATCTGTATGAGCAGTGACAGTCACACGGTACTCTGTCCATTTTTCCAAGTTTTCCAAAAGGTACTGGGTGCTTTCCGGAGGGATGTTGACGATTTGACGAGTAGACGCGTCCTCCCCTTCGGTCGCAGCGTACTGGATGGCATATTGCGTTATGATCCCGTTTTGTAATTCGACAGGTGGTGGCCGCCAACTTACCAGGATGTTGGTGGAGCTGGGGCTATAGCACTTGACTTCCTGAGGTGGGCCCGAGGGTTCTGGTTGTCGGGTTGGATTTGGAGCAGGTTTTTTGGGGTTTGGTTTTGGTGGGTTTTGGTGAGGCCATTCATTGGGTTGGATTTTTTTTTTTTTGGGGGGATTTTGTGTTTTGAAAGGAGTTTCAGTTTTTTGTTTTGTTCAGGGTGATGATGGTAGAATTGACCAAACCAAGGGAAAAAAAGAAGAGGGAAATAAAATGATAAAAAAAATGAGGCAAAAGCACAAGGACACGTGGGTAAATCAAAAACATTTTAAATCAGTGAAACGTGGAATACACAAATAAAGGCAAAACGAAAGGTAACGACAAACACAAAAGTGTACCAACTCGTGATGAATGGATGGTGGTGACTGGGAAAATTAAATGGACTGATTTACCATATGTAACCTACCTTTGTCATGAACAAAAAAAAATTTATTAAAACAAAGAAGACAAAAATCACATATTCTAATATTCTTAGATCCCGTAAATATGAAAGAAAAAAAAAAGCTACACCTACTTCAGATGACATGTAAGTTAAACCATCTTAAAACAGACTAAGAAAAATTTGGCAAGCAGTTACCATCAATCCAAAAACATAAAGGTTGATGCTGTAACTATTTTTAAAAATAGAAAAAAAAAATATTGTGTTTGTCACCAACCTTTCCGAAGCCTGTTGGTTTGTGGTAAAAGCCTGATTGTACAACAGAGAACTTCCCAAGGAGACATGACTGATTTATTAGATTCTGATAACATTGGCATGCACTGTTCTTTCCAAGTTAACTACATCATTTACTACATCATCTGAGCCAAGTTAAAACTTGTGATCTTTTATACCTACCTGATCCCTGCCCTTGTCTTTCAAAGCCCTCAGATTTAGGTCAGATACACAGAAGTTTCCTCTTCTTTTTAAAAACATTCATTTATTATTCTATAAGAAATCTAAGGCTGGTAATTCTCTGCATTTCCAATTTTTGTTTTTACCCCCTCCCCCAATTTTAACCAGCTGCATAAATCTGAGGTCTTTCGGGTGAACGTGTCCCTAACTACAAAGGCAGTACTCGCTTTGAGCTTTCTATGATATTGAAACTCATGAACGCTCTTCGTTCAAATCTGAATTGAGTATTAAGGTGAGAGTTCTTGAAGAAAATGGAAAAAAAAGTTGCTTTGGTTCTCTCCGTTGTAGCCACATAGAAAGCTCAGACAGACTCCAAAACATTTCTATTCTCTTATTTTTTGGCTGACATGCAATTTCAGGAGACAAGGCTTCCTAAAGGCCAGCTATGCCCTTTCATTTAGGAGAAAAAAAAGGAGACACAGATGTGGGCATTCACATAAATAAATCAAGGCTTTATCATTCATTTACGTCTGTTTTTGCACAACAAAGGTGGAGAGCCCGCAGTTTTTTTTATAACCTCGTCTCCTGACTTTACAGGAAAGCCCCGGGTACACTGCCCATGCAACCTTTTCAAAGGGGGAGGGGGATACAGCATGGTCAGGTAGATTTTGTTACACTGATTTTCCATTTTAAGTGTTTACAGCTTTGCTATTTTCAAATGCATCAAACATTTAAAGGGGGAAAAATCTTATTTGGTTTATCTGTGCTCAGAAGGACCTTTCTGACATTTTTGTCACATCTTCGATTTTTTATTTATTTATTTTTTTGCGGCCCACATAAAACTTTGAATGCATTTGAAAATGTGTTCCTTCCCAGATAGTTTCAACCCTGTCAGATAAGGAAGAAGACCTACGTGTCTGTGGAGTTTCTGCAGAGATTTCATTGGTGTAAGCTCCAACTCCGTGTTTACTTCGGGCAGCCAGCCGAAAAGTGTAAGTAGTGAAGGGCTTCAAGTCCTTCAGTAGGTACGTTGTTGTCGGCTCAAAGCTGACTCGTTTCTGGGAGGAAAGGGTGGCATTGTCACTTTGTGTATAAGATTCGTTAAACTACAGCAGAACAGAAGGAAAATCAAACGATAGGTTTTTACTAAGACAGCTTTAATTTGAGCTATTGTCTCACTGAAGTCACAGATTTTACCAATAACAGTTATATCCATAGTTAAACCTCTGAAATAAACAATATCTTAGAAGTTTAACAGTGGAACAACTGCATATTCGTGCATTTACTTGGTAAGGATAGATCAACTATGCAGACTAATAACATGATAAGTAGGCAAATAATAATATTATTAAACACAATAATCCCAAAAATGGTTGGAACCTTATTAATGTGTTAAGGAGCATTATGGACTCTTAAGTCTTAGCAAAATAGCTTAATATTAGAAAGTAATTACCTCCTCTTTGTCATCTCTCTTTCTGTATAAAAGCTCGTATCCTGTCACTTGATTTTCTTGTCCGGTTTGCGTCTGAGCGTTCCACGACAGCAAAATGCTCGTTTCTGATTTGGCTTCTCCTTTGAAGTCGGTTGGTTGGGACGGAACTGAAATTAGAGTGAAGAGATGAATTCATTACTCGTCGTGTCATCCGAGTCACGCGTGCACTATCCACTCTCACGCCACTTGGCGGTTGAGTTATTGCGATAGTCTTCACAGGACTTTTTCGTGAGACATAAACAACGAGGCATTTGAATCGCTCCTTCTCACTTAAGATTACTGGCTAAAAATGTTTTTCACACTCAAAATTTTCATTGCGGGGTTAAGAGCAACGATACTTTTTAGCAGCCTTTTTCCGGTTTTGTATTTTCATTCATTGTCACTTTGGCGTTTTTTTTTCTTAATGATTTAAAAACAAACCCACCTCCGGTCTTTGCAATGATTTGAAGATCTGGAGAAAGAGGCCCATCACCCACTGAAGTGTAGGCTAAAATTTTGATATAGTAGGTCTTATTTGGGATGAGGCCCTGAATGGTGGCAATATTAGACCCCCGGACGATCTGCTTCTCCCAGTGGTTGGGGTGCTGGCTGGGATCCATGGTGTAGTAGACTCGGTATCCTGTGATCTGTCCGTTGGCCTCCTCTGGCTCATCCCACTGGATGAACGCTGTGGTGGCGCTCATCATGTGACCTCGGACCTGCCTCGGTGCGGTGCTGGGTGCCTGCTCAGCAGTTTTGGCCTCAATGCTCTCGCTGGGTGGCCCTCGGCCGATGTTGTTTACCGCCACCACCCGAAACTCATAGTCGGAGTAGGGGCTGAGGCCCCCGACGCTGTACCTAGTGGTGGCTACGCCATCAATCTCTTTGTACAACTCATCCGAGTACTTGGACTTGTGCTGGATGATGTAGTAGGAAATTGGTTCAGGGTTGCCAGAGTCCCAAGCCAATGTTATGCTTGTGGCTGTGCGCTCTTCCACTACAGGAATACCAGGAGCCTTGGGCAACGCTGTGATGATAGTTATAGAATGAATATTAATAAAAATGCAAAACACACAAAAGTCACATATTGGTAGAAGAATTTATTTTACATGCCGTAGAGACTTTATTTTAATTTGTTGATGGTTGACTTTTATTAATAACTTTCATTTACCAGACCGCTGCACATGAAAGTGATGAGCCACAGTGTATGTGGAGTCATAAGAGACTGTGTTGTGCGTATTCGATTAGGTGGGTGGATAGTCTTAATATTACTTTAGTTTTCCTAGTTTACAGTCGTGTAAAAAAAAAGAAGAAGAAAAAAGCGACATATCATCTAATGAGTGAGATTTAAGGCTTGTACACTCCACGTTCGGCATTTCGGAGCGATGTTGTCGTTAATCTTGGGTTTCCCAGTGTTTATCACTTTAATAATTAAACAGGTAAATTTATTACTTTAATTCCCCACACCGTGGCACATGGCAAAAAGATATCAGGGCAATAGATTGTCTTTATACACCATCTGAAGTATGCTTTTGGGGGAGCTCCTGCCAGAGGGTTATATTGTGACTAATATCTCTGTGTTGTGTCTTGGAAAAACAAAGCTGAATGTCTGTGTGCGTGGCTCTGTCCCCGGTGTGCTCGTAAACATGGCGGCACCAATCGGGGGTATCTTTCTGACACACTGCAGTGTAGATATGATTACGCACAGATAAGTACCATGTCTACACCAAAGTATACTCACTATGTTTCATTCTCTAACATGCCCCCTCCTTTCTTACAAATTGCTCGCAGAAATGGTGCGCTTTTGGCTCTGTAGCTCTCCAGCTGAGAGATAAGCACTTCACTATATTCTCAGCCTGGCATCTAATGCACCGAGGCTGGTGCCAGGGCTTGTCTAAAGCTTTAAGGAATCCTCTACAGATGACTTATCGTGGCAGTGTGAGGTAAATAAGTTCCTTTAAAGCACTGCCAGTAGTCGCTGCTCGGATAGATTACTAACAAATATTAGCTGCAAACTGGAGACATACTGTATTTTGAAGTAAATACACACTCTAAGAACTGAACTATTAATACCTTTGCCTCTAGCATTGGCATTTCTATGAAAATTACAGTCTTTAATTACAGTATTAGAAGAAGAATTAAAGGCACATGTACCTTTCACTGTTATCTGTGCCGCAGCCTCTATCACCCCGAGGGTTGACATGGCTACACATGTGTAATTGGCCGATTGCCGTACGTCCGTAAGCTCCAAGACGTTACGTCCAATGGGCATATCGTCTTCCGGCGTAAGATCCTCAGCTCCCATCATCCACTTGACATATGGCATGGGGGAGCCCACAGCTACACATGTGATATTGACACTGCCGCCAGGCATGATCTCATTGTCTGTAGGTGGAATGGAGAATCGCGGTGGCACCCGTCGCACTAAAAAAAGACAAAAAAATAGCATGAAAACCGGGCAGAATCTGGGGAAACCTTTGCAGAAAAACGGCATTCACCCCAAAAAGAAGAAAAAATTATTTAATGAGGATATTAACAGACTCTTAAATGTTTAATAGTGTCAAATTCTCTAAGATTTCTCCATTTATGAATGTTCTCATGCGATCCGAGACTTCGATTAAGTAGCGAATGGATTAACAACAACACAAGCACCATGCACAAAAAACTGCATCACCATCAGTACGGATGTACAGAACTGCACAAAGTGCTGGAGAGTCGACAGCACTCCACAGTTGTATGCAAACAAACAACTTTCAGGCTGCAAACTTCCAGCTGATGTGAGATAATGTGCCGCATCACATTCTCACATCACATGGACATGTAGGTCATACACTTAAAGGCTTCACGCGCGACAAACGGGAAAAGTGTCCTGTGTTTTTAAGGTCACTACAATGCACTGTTAACAATGCTATAAAGATGGCTAAAAAGGTAACTGACTGTGCTATACACCTCAGATAAATGTGAAATTTATTAAGGGGAGTAGTTATACTGCCGCTCAAAGCATGAATAATTACAGTTAGTGATCCTACAATTCAATCCATGCCTGGGAACGAATCAAAATCATTTATGATGCTAATTCAAACTGTTTTCAGTATGACTATACGCCTCTCAGTACATTTTGACAGAAAGGGCTAAGAAACGTCATTCACTTTGACAGTTGTGAAATGATGTGCCATGTTAGGGATTTATAGGAAAGGATTCAATCCTAAAAGGAGGGTAACACACTTAAAGACGGATGCATCTGCAGGGTTCGAACAATGCATTGGTGCAGCCAACTTATCGGTCAATATCAGCTATTGGCTCTTATATCGGTATCAGCATATATAATGATGTTGCATAATTTGTCCACTAGAGGGAACTCTGCAAACAATCAGCAGATTAAAGACTTATTTTAAAAATAAAAGCTTATTAAATAAAAACTACTAACAAGGAGTGATAAATAACTAGGCATAAGCAAATGTTACAGAAATCTGTCTGAAAGAAAAGTATCGGCCGATATACTGTAGGGTTAAATCATCAAATATCGGCATTGTATCTTCTTGGGATCTGGGAGGGAATATCCCCTTTGAAATGCTCAATGTAATTTTACTTTTTTTCTTCACTAATACAATGAAACCTCCGAAACTAGTTTTGCAGCACATCAATAATGCATTATAATGTGCTATTCCTGCAAAAATGTGATACATTTCACTGTTACGGCAACTCTTTTTAAAAATATTGTTAGATTAAATTACTCTTAATTGTGCAGGTTTGCTCCAATAAAAGATGAATGTTAATGTGTGACGCCGGTAACACATGAATGGTATCGAGGCCTTCTGGAGGAGAGCAAGAATCAATCATGCATACAAGAACAATGTTGGCTTTAGGAGGCAACCACATGAGGGAGTCTAGGGAAAGGGGGCTGCGGGGGCAAAAGAAGCATGGTAACAGGGTCAGAGGGAAGACATTGTGTCACTCGGTGTAAATGGAGAGGTTAGCCTGACACTGTTACACTGCTCTAACTGCGGCTAGCACAAGCTAAGGGAGAACAGAGAGCCACAAAAGAAGATAACATCATCTTAGCACTCAGGTTTATCCAGGGGACGTAGGCACAAAGGAAATGAGGCTGGTGCTACCAGGTGCTGTTGTACAACTTCTAGCAAGGATTTAAATAAAACGTAAAGTCAGTGTTACTGCTCATGGAATTCAAAATAGATTACTTAATAAATTATTTAGCAAACCTTGAAGAAATAAATGAAGGAATAAATCACTTCTAAAGATTATAGGAATATTTGCAGTTACACTTACGCTGAGTCTAAGCTAGTTCTATATTTGACTAGAACTCAGACGTGCTCTTGCAGCTGCCTGCTACTAATTCACAGAGCCCATTCTGTTGAACAGGCGGCAGCTCTCCAGACAGGAAATCTAGGGGAACTGCTTGCATTATTAAATACAACGTTTCTCTCACTCAATATTTAATTAATATCCAATTGGATCACGCTCCCCACAGACATAATATTATCCTGCTCATTTGAATATCATTACATTTGTCAAGTCTTGTGGATAACGCTCTAAATACATCATTCTTTCATGACTTCCTGCGCAGAAACATCCTCATCTGAGGAAGTGGATCATCTCTAACGGCAGGATTGTTTTTAGAGCTTGATGCCTGCCTTTGGTTCCAATTACAACAAAAGGTGGGTTTCGGTTAAAGATGCTCTTATCTGTGACAGACTTCTGTTAGAGGGAAGTTTTTGTGTAGACTAAGGCTTAAACTCTTGTATGCAGAGAAACATTTGACATCCACGTGAATGGAGGTGGTTTTAGTTCTAAGCACCGATAAATGAAAGACAGCGATCTTCCTAATGCTGTTTGTCATTTAGCCCCGTTCTTTTCTTTCTTGTTTTTAACCACCTTACCCTATTCCCCTGCTGTGCTGTTAGTCATCAGAGAAACCAAGCAGGAACACTGACAGGGTAGGAGCTGGGGGAAAGGGGTGGCTAGTCCAAACATTAACAGGTGACCATGCAAATAGACCGTCGGACAGATGCAAATATCATTCCTAAAACCCCACCTCAAGATGCAAAACATGCACCACCTATTGGACAGTCAAGCAAGGACCAGAGGCATTCTCAATGGGAACATGGACACTGAACGTACAGCAGAGAAAAATAATATTCAAAGGAGCAAAAAAAAAGAAAAAAAAAAAGGCTAAAGTAATACATCAGTTTTTTTCATTTTAAACGTCTCTAAAATGTAGCTAAAAATAAAATAAAAAAAAACCACTTGTTTCTGTTGTGTTCAAAAAGTAAAAAACACACCAACCTTCTCGCAGCTCTGAGGGATGTGGGGAATTTGATGCAGAACAAAATGAAATAAGGAAAGGAGAAAAACAAGGGAAACACAGAGAGTAAAAAGGCCATGTTTTAGGTGTTCAGATGCTACTTGAACAATTAGAAGGACCTTCTGTTTGGAGGGCGCAGGAAGCTGCTTGCACCCAAGAGCACCAATGTTACCAAGCAAAGTCTTAACCTGTCTAATTTCAATCCTCCTAAATAAGAAGAAAAAAACATATCGTCTGCTCAAGTCATGTGGTTAGCTTCAAATATAGTAAATATTAATATAAGTTGATTATAAAAAAATACTTTGAAACTATAATTAATGAATTCTACCCATAGGACTAAAGAGCACTGTATATATATATATACATAAATATATATATATTTATAGGTCCTAACATGGAAAGTTTCTAGATTACTGGAGCAAAAACAGTGGGTTTTGTATATAAAAGGAAAAAAAGCTTTGCATACTAAGTGCAATAAGAAGTAAGTAAGAAGACCAATGAGCTTTATATTTCAGAGGCTGTGCAGCTGTGACTGTTTTCTTTTGTCAGCTAATTTCATCTTTATTGCAGGATAACAAAATTCACAACTGTTACATAATGAAATATTATATTCCAGTTTAAACTCTCGAATTTGGTGTTTTAACATATTCATCGTCAGCAGCAAAGGTAATGGGATTAAAGGTGTCCTTCCATTGTTGACCAGTGGGTAGAAAAAGGAGCTGTTTACTGCTGGGAAAAAAAAAAGTCAGGGCTGATGGAGGGGAGGGAGGACATCCGCCTCCAACAGTTAGGTTTCAAAAGCAATTAGTAGATAAAAACAGCAAGCAGTGTTAGATTCAGGATAATCGAGAGAAAAGGGCCAGAAACATGTAAAAGAGCACTTTAGGTTCAAATCAGTGCAGGTAAGTCAAGTGCAAAAACAAAAAGAACAAACCAATACCAAAACCTAAACTTAACAAATCAAGCATACTTACAATAGAGTCACACGATGTGGCCCCTGCAGACTTTATTGGCTAATTTTAAAAATTCCTCTTGAATCGTAAAGAGAAAGTTAATGTAATGTTTGACAGAAGCATGCTGGTGGTGCTTAACGCGCGCTTCCTACCTCTGACATATAGGTTTGCTGGGGCAGAGTAGCGGGTTCCATCGTTGTTGGTCGCCACGCATTCATACTTCCCCTGGTCAGACTCTTCGCTCTGCTCTATCTGGAGGGCTCCTGGTTGGGAATAGCAAACGGGGTAGCAAAGTATATTTGGTTAAAGCTATGTCATCAGCATCAAGTTCACAAGCAAAAAAGAACCAAACAAAAAAAACAACAAACAAAAAAGCAACGGGCTCGTTTGACCTCATGGAGGTCAACGTCAGCACCCTTCATTTCTAGATTTCTTTGTCCTTCTAAGCATCAGTAGATCAGTGAAATGAACCTTATAATTGATCGATATCCAATTAAATGTATGAATAAAATGTTTATAAACTATATAAATTATATTCGATCATTTATTGTCACAGCCTGATCCACTGGCTGAGGGGAAATCGAGACTGTGCAATCGCACTGTAAGTGAGGCAAAACACTGCGATGCAAATAGTTTCCTTCAAGAAGCCTAAAGTAGCAACACGAGAAAAGAAAGGAAAAAAAAAAACACATCGTCAACCAAATCCAAAGGGAAAAAAAAAAGAAAAATAACACCAAACTCAGTCGCTAATATATTTACCCTCCTGATCATCTCTTAAAAAAAAAAAAGAAGAGAAGCTTTTTTACCTATAGGCTCTAACAAGACACTCATCCTAACGCCAATGGAAAAAAAAATGTCACTTTGAAAAATAGGGGCAAGCCCGTCAATGTACAACATATCACTGGACTGGTCAATATGGGGATGAGTGATACTACTTCAGGGAAACATGGATCAAACAAAAGAGGTTTACAGTATAAGAAAGCAGCATAACAAGGGAAGACAATTGAACAAAAGAATTTTAGGTATGAACTTTAGCATATTCAATCACAAATCAGGTGTATTATTCTGCCTGCAGAATAATTTGGGACTTCATTTAAGTGAAGTGACTTTTCAAAAAAAATGCAGCTCGTACCAAAAAATTGAAAAATGCTGCTGAGACATCTGGAAAAAATGTAATTGAACGTATTATGCAAGGCAAAAGCACCATATAACCCTCTGTAACAAAAGTTTTGACATGCAAATCTTAGCGAAGAAATGTATGTCGACACAACTTACAACCTTCTGACAACCCTTAGCTGAAAAATAAAATGCAATTGTATTAGAAGACAAAATTCAAAATACCGGCCTGAGCCGACAAGAAGGTAACCAGCCACTGCTTTAGCTTGTGAAAGCTACAAAAGACACCCATAAAAATCCACCAATGGGATCAGCAGTGTGGTGTCACATGACCCAGGGAAAAATGGCTTTATGCATCAACAACTCTCCGGCTCCATGTCACACGGCAAAAATGAGCCAATCGGGTCCTCGCCAGACTCTACTTGTTTGCCTTCCCAAACCCTGAAGAAAAAAAGTCAAAAAGTAAAATAGTCTCCAAACCCAAGAAAAGTAAGAAAAATAGGTGAAAGAGAAAAAAAGCACCGTAGAAACTTTATCAAAAAAGTGGTTGTTTGGGCTTTTTTGTAGAGGTACAGGAGAGGAAAGCAAATAGAAGAAATGGAAAAAAAATAGTTTGCAAAGATAGAAAGAATTCTTTGGGAGAAAAAAGCAGAGGAGAGGCAATGTTGTCGTCAGCATGCCTGCGTGATTCCACAGCATCTGTGCATATTTTTAGTGCTGAACAAGAACAGCTAAGGGGGAAAAATGCTTGGTTGTTTTAGTTGGACAAAAAGAGGGACACATGATTCGCTATGGCCAAAAAGAAAACAAAAATGAAACGTAAAAAAATAGAGTTCAAAAAAATAATTGTCATTGGATATGCTTATTCGAGCCAGGGCAAGCATATCGCAACTGAGCTAAACGGGCTCTTAAAACGAGAACACAAAGAGTAAATAAAGCGTAGACAGAAAAATGAAATACGAACGTAGTCAACGAAACAGGACAAATAAGAAGGAAGGTCCATATGAACGAAATGGGATTCGGTCTTGGTAAACAGGACAGAAATGGAGGTGATTCAAGTGAATGGATGGATTGACAGCAAGAATGAATTTGTATTATTTTCATTCTGTGAACGTCAGTTCAGCACTCTTACCTCTTATTGGTGTACCACCTGGGTGGATAATATGAATGCAAATAAGATTAGAAAGAAGAAGCATTAGTACGTGTAGATAGAGGCTGGGGGCTTTGGAAGAAGAATCAAATTAGATTTAACAGGGTACGTAAATAAAGGTACTACAGGAAAAGAGAAAGGAGAGAGAAAGAGAATAAGAACTTTTTTTTCTGTACTCTACTGGCAAAGAAAGACAGGATTCATCATAGAAAAATCACTGGTCAGAGAGACACATTGGTGTACCACGGGGAGGTGCCATTTTGGAAGTGGCAATGGCTTCTGAAGACCATCTACTGAAGGGAAAGACTTTCAGGACTTTGTGGTGTGTAAGATTGAGAGCAGAGATACTTAAAGAAAAAAAAGTGTGATCCCTTTGCTTGACCTGAGCTAAGAAGAGCTGGTCACCTCTCTAAAGGTTCTTTAAATTTCCATGCCTAAGATGTGCTGGTGTTAAAAGATTAAGTGAGTAAGCGGTGGGTCAGTAAGTGAGTTACAAACATGTGAGGACAGATCATTATCCAGGTCAGTATATGACAATGCTAAGCTAAACTTTGGATAACCGCCAGATTGGGTGACGCTACAGCTGGTAGTGACAGGACACCGTGGGGTGAGGGGAGAGTGTATGTGCCTCTAGTAGTAGCCCTGAGACTAAACTATCTGTTAGTAAAATGCATGCCATGCATTTTAATAGTTGTTGGAACATGAAAATTAGTGGAGGTGATGTGCGCTTTAGAGCTAAGCACTTACCAAAGGATTCTGTAGATTTAAAAATATAGAGAGAAGAAAGACAGCATAAGAATATGATTATATTCTTTAGGTAAGTTTAGTTAACAAGGTTTTGTTAATGCTTTATAAACTCTGAGTTGCACGTTAGCAAAAAGGATTAATGCTACACAGTTCTGTTGAAAACAAGTAGGCAAAGAGGTAAGGTTAACACGATGATTTAACAAAGAACAGCTGTGAAATCTGTGAAGACAGGGGGTCAAACACACAAGACTTAAAATTTAAGTAGTTAGGTTAATGCGCTGATATTAGCTGCTAAATAAAGTTGCAGGCTATATGTATGTATAAGTTCTATATTGCGATATTAAAATCAAACTTGAATAAATATATATATATATATAATGAGTATATTGGGGTGTGTCACAGGCAAAAAAAGCAAAGCTGGCATCTAAACATTAAAGCAAGGACTGCTAAAGTCAATGAATCAAGGGGCTGGGGGGAGAGGGAAAAGCTTTACGAAGTTTTACGCACTACTGTGGCTGAATAGTCTCCAAAATTAAATGTATTTCTTAAACGTAAAAGGCCTTAAAAACAGCAAATATCTACCCCAAATTAGTTTAAGATACCTTTTGGAAAGTAAAATTTAGACAAAAGTACATTCATTCGATTTTTTTTTGGGGGGGGGGGAGCGTGTTTTCCTGTTTTAAAAGTATGCGCACTCCGTTGCAGATTCTGAATGAAGCCGAATGTTGAATATTAATTGTTAAAAGAAAAGACATAAGAACATGAAGAAAATGGTTCTAAAAAATTCTGCACCAATGCAGTGGAAAGGAAATCAACAGAAAACAGCAAAAGAATTCATTGTAAAAAAGTCACAGCAGTGAGCAATGAGGGCAGAAGTTGGGGCAGAAGCCAGCAAACACAGAGGGAGGGGGAACAATCCCAACAGCCCATGACAACACTGGAAGACAAAGGGAGACACACAAACGGACACAACACACCAGGGTGTACAGAAAGTAGAGGACAGGAAATAGTAGAAACAATGCCATTACCTACAAAATTAAAAGCCAAATGAGAAGTTAAATTATGGGAGGAAGAAGTGGATGAAAGAACAGAGGATACAATAGGGGGAGCAGATCAGATAGAAGAAAACAAGAAAGAAGACTTCCCTGTCCGGTAATTAGATTTTCAGCAGAGGAAACCTACCTGATCTGAGCTGTTTAATGCGCCCATTGTTGTTGCTGGTGTTGACAGGGAGGAAGTCTTTGAACCAAGAGATATCTGGGTCTGGGTTGCCGCTGGCAGCACAGAGCATGGTGGCAGTGCGTGTTCGCTCCACAACTTTCAACTGTGGGCCCATGTCTATGGTGGGGAAACCAGGGGGCAGCTGGTCCTCTGCAAATAGGTTATACAGACATTGTGGCATATATCAGAACTGAGCATAGCATCAAACCTTGTGCTAGGGAGGGGGAAGAGATAATTGGAAAATAAAAGAAGAAAAAAATCTTTAGCATTTAAAGAAATAGCTTGTATATATAGCAGCATTTTTGAATGACAAATACGATACAATAAGCTAAAGCTAGCAGCTAGTTAGCTTAGCGTAAAAAGTTAACAGGCAGCTACTGTAAATAAACCTTGGTTTAAGGAAACAAATGAAGAAAAAGGAAAGAATTTTATAATAGGTAGCTTGGGGTAAATTAAAAATAGGAATCAATTATATGTTTTGAGTCTTTATGCTAAGCTAATTTAAGCTAGGTTAAATGACTCCTGAGAGTAATAGATATGAGAGCGATAATAATGTAATCCATCCACAGCATATAAATGCCACTCTTTCTTTTCCTGGGGGAAAGGATGGGGCTTCAGTGGCTACACGTGCAGCAGAGCTTCGATGTCCTTTGGTGATGGCAGGTGGCTTTGCCGTGTTGTAAAAGCTGTCTTGTTCCCGCGCACGTCTCAACTTTCTGATTGAACAAGGGCGAGCAACATCTTGCTGCCGTTTGAGAAGTGAAAGAAAATAACTCACGCTGCACTTTTGCCCCAACCGTGTTCTTTGAGCAAAACAAAGAAAATCAAAGCCCAGAGCAGTTTTGTCTGAAGCTCACAGCTCTCAACAGGAAGTATTTTCACTTTGAAGCAAGTGATGATCTCTAAGAGGCTGCAGACTCAAACACTGTCTACACCGCAAGATCCCCCATATGCAAAATATCTGCCACTCTTCAACGTTGGCTAAGTCTTAACCTGCGAAACAAGACCTGCTTACTGCCAATGAGGTTTATGTACATCTTTAAGTTTTGCTTTCCCTGCTGCGATATCGCTAACTAGTGTCTTCTGTTGCTTTCGTGAAACGGCACCTTTTTGGAAACTATTTCTTCATTAAATTTTCATGAGGCGACATCAGACTAGAAACAGCTTTGAGATGCCATAGTCTGCAGCACAGCCAAACGACAATTATGGCTGCCTTCCAACAATGCTTTTGGGTATCTGGCATGAGAAGCCACCGCCATGGATAAATCTTCTCAGAAACACACAGTATTGCAAATGAGTGATTTCAGACTGTGCTGCAAAAGTTTTCCAATGCAACTCTGTGTCCCCGACTGAACTGATGTGTAAGGTAAAGATTGCTGCATCTTTGAAAATGGACAACTATAGGCTTTTTAAAGGGTTTTGATCATTTCCAAGCCTATGGAGTGCACTCACTCCTTTTAAAAGAAGTTGTTTTCTTTGCCAATAAGTGCTTTTAGATATACAGGACATCTTGTCAGGGCACAGACATGGGTGGCATCTGGTTTCTGGAACTGGAACAATGACTCCAAACCCTTTGGGTTCTCTGGGTGGGGGTGGGGGGTTAATTGGGCTTTTCTGGCATATCCCATCGAAGCTTGTGTGGATTGGGATCTGGGGCGTTTGGAGGCTGGGTCAAAACCTTGAGCACCTTGTTCTGCTGTCAGGAGGCCTCTGCCATCAGGGAGTGATGCTGAAATTGGTATATAGTTAAGCTGTGTGTCATACCATGCAGCTAAATGCCAGGAAACGAGGATTCCCAGCAGAAAGCTACATCGTAGGGTTATTCACTTTACCTGTCAGTAGTTTTAATTTTGTGGCTGCCGAGAGCATACGTTATCTTTATCATTTCCAGCTTCCATTAAGGTAATGAAAGATGCTCTGGCTTTACTCTTGTTAAACTTTTGCAGTTATCTGGCATTGTGTCTGCTTGTTGTTGGCACAGTATAGATGCTCGTAAAAACAGCAAGCACTTAATCAAATCGCCTCCATCACACAGTGGCCTTATTTAATTAACATCGTAAATACTAGAAAAGTACACAAGAAAAAGAACAGGGCTGATTTTTGGATCAAGTACTTAGAAATTATTCAAATATTATTCTTTTTCCCTTGGGAACTTGTTTTTGCCATGATTCATAACCCACCGAGGGTGGCTAAATGATTGATGTTCAGTCTATTGTTTTTTAATGTTCATTTAATAGTCTTCAAGAACTATTAACATTTTCCATCAGCATATATCACCTTAGAAAAAACAGGTCTACAAATTAAACACTGACTCATTCTGAAGTGTTTAGAAGATGCAAACATGCGATACAAATCTCAGTTGTCATTCCCATAAATATAAACTGGTAATTCGGTGTGAGTTTGGTAAAACAGCAACATAAAAATGTAAAGAATGGTCGCATATGTTTAACTATTGATTTTGCAAAAAAGGTGCAGTACTTGAAGTCTATGCCAAATTTGGTCCCAATCACTTAGCTCCAATAAAAGCTCTAGGTTAACAACTATTAAGGAATGAACGAGCAGTTTAATGTGAGAAAGTGCACTGCTCATTCAAATGAAGAAAGACACGGAGGGAGGGGAAATGAATTAATTGTACATGGTAGCTCCTGTCCAGGCTCCCTCCAGCCTGTTCAAGGTCGAACAGACAATTAGTTGATTCTACAGTGAGTCCAAAGTATACCTGATCAAACACAATAGCCAGAGGCAAGCCTATGAGCAGGGATGCGTGTTGAATATAGTAATTAGATGTGACAATCCATGCGAATTAAAATGCAACGCTCACGAGATTGCAATGTATTCTAAAACAAAGTGCTCAAGAGATCATAATTTAGCTATCCTGTAAGTTGTTAGAACTGTTCTCGTGCTGCAGCTTTAAGGACTGCAAAAGAGGGGCAGGGGACATTTCATTTTAAACTAAGTGGTGTACTCTGCAAAATCATGAGGAATCACAGCCGTACGCCTGATTCAGCCTACTGATTAACTACAGCATCACACAGAAGAATTGTGTGAGGGGGAAAAAAAAAAGTGGGGTCAAGTGAACAACGTGCACTTTTGCCAAACCCATATTATCTAAATGAGTGTTACATTTCGCTAAACCATATTTTTAGTGCAGTCAGCCGGTATGCGTCCAGACAAAATTAATGATTTGTTACAAATAGTTCTGGCCTCGTGCATGTATTCCCACTTTGACCAGAAATGTAATTTACAGCTGCTTCGTGAACCCGCGCTCATCAAGAATGGTCACAAAGTCACGACATCGACAGTGAGCTATCTGAAAACTTTCCTCGCACAGATCCCAAACTTTAGATACAACAAACGCAACTACATTCATATTCTCAAGCCGCTTGTAACTCTTAGCTCTACCCTCATTTATTTCATAGTGAAGTGAATTACCATTGTGATAATAAATAAAGGAAGGGGAAATTGAACACAATTGGAAGCTGCTGCTGTGATTAACAACTCATGTCAACAGCACTGCTGCAGCGTTCTCCTTATAAGGCTAAGAGAGCAAAATTAAATCACATTAATTGCTCTTTAATCGCACATGTTGCACATTTTTGAAGAACGTGGTTTATTGACAAGGCATTAGAGGTAAAGACTGAAATAATTAGTCAAGCAGAGACCAAGTGGTTTGCAGTTTTTTCGACTTGCAGAGATTGTCAGTAAGGAGCTGTTTCAGTGCCACTTAAAAGGTCTCAAGTGCATCCTGTCAGGGGGAAACTGGAAAAGTTTGGGGCGCTTGCATTTGTTGTTGAATGTGTAGGCTGGGGTGAATACATTATGTCCTAGGTGCCAAGAAAACAGTGCTAAGCCGCTCCGTGCAATAAATGAAAGTCAAACCTGAAGGGTGAAATTAACAGGTAAAAAGCGGAATGGTTTTTACATAATTTTTCTCGCTCGCTTATTCTACGTGGCTCCGGACTGCAATCTCAAGGACACCCTAAGACAAGGGCACTTCCTGCTTTACAGACCCATACTGTATATTCAACAATGGATCTACACACTAAATGAGATGGAAGGGAGAGAAATGCTGAAGTCACCTTCTAAAGAAGTGCTGAGCACTGGTGCTTGATATAAAAAGACTCCCAATGACAATTTGCACACATTAGCCACTGCCAGGCTATCAGGCCATATGAGTGTGTGTTGCCAAGTATTGGATGAGTATAAAAAGGACATTGGCTCAAAAAGTACCTCAGTGAGCAGATTTCTGCAGAAGACATAAGGCCATTGGACATAAACTCACCCCATTAGCAGATTATATCTATTGATCACTCATACAGAATACGAGCATAAGTGAAATCACATTTTCCTTGTATGACAACAGGGGCCATTAAAGTTTCTAAAGTGTTGCTTCAGTACAGCAATAAATTCAATTTTTTTTTGTCATTTTTCACTTGTAACTTAAAAGATTTAGTGACCAGAGTGACAAAAACCCTTTTTTTCAGGGTTTAATTAAATAGACTTGGTGCAGTCTGAACTGACAGAGGCGCCGTTTAGCCAATCAGTTCCTCACAAGTGTACTTTAGTTGATGCAACACCGAGGTAGCTGTACAAGGCGACGTTTACAGTGTCTTAGAAAACTAACGTGGTTAGATCTATGGACACGAATTCATTTGTGAGGCATGGGGACCTGCACATAAGGCCAGAAACACTGCCTAAATTTGGCAGGCACTTACATGTTGACAGCTGTGTGACACTGGGTTCAGACATCAAAATGAAAAGCCTGTTTGTTTCTCCTGCTCAGCACCTACACAGGATCAGCAGACGTTCAACCGTGTCTTCGCTATCACTTTCATTTATCCGGTGAATGTCAAGCTGTGCACACAGCACAGGTTTTTTAACAAAGCAACGCTGCAGTGTGCCGGTGTTGCCTGGCATCACATTTAGTTAAGTTAACAGCTTCGCAGCTTTAAGCAAAGTAAGTTTGACAATTTATGTGTAGTAAATCTTGATAGTCACGCACTGGACTAGAGATGTCAAGAAGCTACACACTGTTCTAAAAATAACCAAGAAGTAGCACACATTGGTTGTGAAATGAAGTGTAAATTTAAAAAAAACAAACACATTCCCCATATCGTGAGTTATGGATGCTCTTTTGTGACACTGAAATCACATTTGGCAAATCACAGCTGGCTCCAAAAATACCCGATGAAGGAATCCGAGAAGAAAATAAGCCTTTGTTGCACCGGACTTTCCAAGTAAAGCCATAAAAACATAAACCTTTCCAGTCACATTCTGGCTTTAGTTCTGTGGTTGCTGCACAAGGATTGGATTTGGTCCGACCCCTTTTCTCCCCAAGCGGAACAAGACTTTTCACCCTCGTGGTTGAGGTTATTCTTCGGGGAAAATCCCCCGAGGACATAATAAGGTATATTTGTTGGACATATTTGAGTGGATACAATCTCCTCAAAGAGGCTGTCACAGGTCACTTGCTGTGGCAGCAGCACGGGAGTCTGTGTTTTGGTATCCCGTCTTCGCAAAAGATTGTCAATTATGAACGTGCAGGAATTTGGCTCAGGTGGACGTCTTTAACTATTTACACCACTTCTTGTCGTCGTCCTAAAGATGATTTTTGCCCAATTCAGGAAATCCATCTGATCCTCGCTACCCCTCCCAAGATGAGACTAGCAGAAAAGAAAAGAAGCCGCAAAACATCAACCATGTTGAGTGTGACAGTAGTGCTTATTTTTCTCAGCAGTCTGAGCCCAAACCATTTTTCCCACCACACCATAGCATATAATTTGAAGTTGAGGGACACTGATTAAAAAGCTGTTTCAATGCTCCAAAATCCAAAACAAGTGAGAAAGAAGATCAGAGAATTTAGGAGGGTTAGAGTGCTAATCATATTAATCATACAGTGATTTTACTCAATACGAGAGCATTGTTTGGAATCGACTTTGCTAATGCATTAGCCTGCCTCGACTCGGTTTTCTAAAAGAACTCTGTGTGCACAGTTTAGGAGAAAGGACAGAGAAATTTAAATAAAGTATGTAAAATGAAAAAAGGATGAATAGCAAATAACTATAATTATTAAGAGGCAGACTTGCTCCAGCGCTGCAGGCTTGAGATTGTTCATATGTTTATGGATCTTTTTAAAATTTTGGTTAACTTTGTTTTTGCCTAAACGTGATTTGTGCTAACGCTCTTGATGTTTAAAGAAAGCAAAATAAAACAAGGTTTTATGAAAAAACAACGTTGTTGATTTCGTAACGGTGACCTGTATGATTTGTTCACGTTTCTCTAGAAACGCTGCGAGAGACGACCTAAATCCCCGTCAATAAAATGTTCTGTTCGGCTCCTGTTCCACTGACATATTCATTTTTTTCTCCCTTTGGCACGGAGAGGGAACTGTTAATTATGCTTTTGTTTTCACACAAACAAAATTACTCAACCAAACGTAAGAGCTCTTGATTAACAAAAGAAGGCAGCAATTTCATTTTGTGCCAATTCTATGACGGCATCTGTTCCATTCTTCTCTCCCTCCCCTCCGCTCTAATGTTTCACCACTTTCACCCACATCGCAGTTGATTTCCTTGCTCTATTTACAAGGTACACTTTATACTGTGGTTAAAAAAAAAAAGATGCACTTTACAATCCAGCTCCTAAAGAGTGACAGGTTCTGAATCTGAGCCCACCCTTTGCTTTATCAGCTACCTGCAGCTTGGTTGAACAACCTCAATCTTGAACTTGGACATAGTTGCTTAGCTCAACACACCATCCATCATTCTGCCCATTAACTTTGGGCAGAGGTGAAACGTGTCCCCAAATTAATTTTTGATCACTGAACTAGGACATTTGATGGTGTTTTCCTACTTTAGAACCTCTTAAATATTCCATAAAATCTTTTTTCTGCTTTAGGATGCCATGCTAGCAGGTGGCATGAAACAATATTTAACCCTATAACGCCAACTGAATCATATTTGAGAGTTTTTGAGACTTCTACATCAGCCTGATGTTTTAAAGCATGTTTTTAAGCTAAACTGTGAGCAATAAATTGCACAAAAATGCTGCATGTAGCAAAAACGATATGAATTAAAGCTCATATATGAATACTGAATGAATTTTCAGGCAATTTTTTTACATTTTTGAGGCTTTGCAGAGTTAAAAAATAAATAAATACTCCACTAATGCCTTAAGATTGCTTTCAGCATATAAATGGGCTGGCACTGCCTTGGGTAGAATACTTGGAATAGTTGAGATGCAAGTGAAAGCGATGACCCCTGACACTGGGAGCATAAAGTAACATTCATGAGTGGCAGGTCCAGCTATTAAAGCAACGAGTCTGAAAAGCACGCAGCGTATAAACATACATGCGCGCTTCGTCGCAATTCTTAAGAAACTACGAATCGAGACGTCTAAATTCTCCCCGAATGCCCTCAGAGAATTCAGAGCCAGTATTTATCTCGTTGATACATCCCAGTGCTGCTTGGCACATATGTTGTCCAGGCTAAATAAGATTAGGTTTTTTTCACTCTAGAGCTTCCTTTGAGCCTGATTTTCCAAATAAGCCTCCTGGCACCTGCATTGGGCAGATATTGCTTAAGTAATCCAATAATGGAAAACAAAATGCTCAGCACTAGCGTCTAATAGAGCACATGCTGCTGTGTCGAAGGGGGATAATTCTGAAATTCTCCTTCCTGTGTTGCTCTTTAAAGGATTCAGGCTACTGAACTCTGAGTCAACCTTCAAATTGTTTTAAAACGTAGCACGTAGCTTTATGGTTGTCTAGACTGGAAGAGACTTTTCAAACATGAGAGTCTGGGGTCGTACTTCTGTACGTCCAAAAGCCTTAGATCAGCCGTATGGGAAAATCTTAAGTGGCAAGGGGTTGCTGCTTTCTACTTCAGGTTTGCAAATGCGTCCGTGCAGGACCTGCATGTCAGATCTAATCCTTTTGTATCCAGCAAAGAGCCCGAGGGTTCGTGTTTTCCATGAAAGCCCATGACTCATTTATCTCAAATGAAGATACATTTGCGCGTTTAACATTCGAGATCAGAGAGTGGTGCCTCTCGTTTTGGACGTATACCTGCATGCGCCAGATGTGTGCCAGAGCCTCGTGTTCGGCATTAACGAATCATCTGATGTGAGGTGAAGAAAACCACACGAGGAAAGTCAATTTAACAAAAACAAAACATGTTTCTGCAGTTGTTCCTTTATGTTTCATTTTGTGCGGTAAAAACAGCTCCTTGGAATCCTGGCTTGGCTCCGGAAAATATGCTTCAGTCTAGTTTATTAGTTGATTCAACAGGTACCGAGCGCGCTAATGAATATTACCGCGAATGTGCCACAGTTGGCTCAAACCGCTAATTTCAATTTGCTGTAATAGAGTTTTAGGAGGAACATTCCCACTCTGACACAAAGTGGCATTAAGTCTCTCCAGCTTGGTGCCTCTAAAAGGTAGTTCAGTAATTTGCTGAACAAATACAGTCTCTTTGAGAAAACTGCTAAAACCCCAGGGCGGACAACGAGGGACCATCGACTATCCACTAAAACTTTTATTTCCCCGCTGTGGCCTAAAGCAGTGAAAAAAGGGAATTGGTTGTGAAATACTATCCTGTGTGTTCTTTAAAACTCCTGCGATGATGAATGTTGGAACGAAATATGGGAGGAGGAAGGTGAAGGCGGAGAAAGCTCTCTTAACCCGAGGTTCACGGCAGTCTGTCTCGGTGAAAAATAGCTTCTTCTCCCCCTTTTGCCCCGCACTGATTGTTTCTTCCATAAATCCCCTTTGAGATTGTGTAATTAATTGAATGCTGCTTATTTGTCATTAAAAATCCTCACCTAATGCCTGAAATTATGAGGAAAGCATTGTAGAGTCGATCTATTAATCACAGGCGACCCCCTCCCCCCCCCCCCCACGAGAAAGCCTTCACACGTGAACAATTTCCTCATTCAGAGTGACTTTGGAGAAATAGTTGTAAAACTTTTAAGTCAACATTTTTCTTTCATTAAAGGATTTCATTATGCTCATTTCCAGCTCCAGCTAGATTAGGCTTGCATGATTCACTGTTCAGAATAATCTTAGTTAATCTTTAGCCTTTGAGCTGATCATCTGTTACCTGAGGTCACTTGTTTTAGCTCATCTCGCTTTAAGTCTTGCCTTTTAGTCAGCTTTCTATGGACTGGCTCCTCCAAATCAACAGCAAGAAGGTGAGATCACATGATGCAAAAGCCAAATTACACATATTTCACATTTGCAATCGCGACAAAAACAATACCCAGGTTTCAGCTTTCAGCCTCTCCCCTTAGGGGTTGCCACAGCGGCTCATCTGCCTCTATCTCCATCTCTTCCTCTATCACATCAACCCTCTTCACGTCCTCCTGCACTACATTTTCTCTGTGGTCTTTCTCTTTCCCTCCTGCCTGGCAGCTCCATCTCCAACTTCCTGTCCTCCTCTGCACATGCCCAAACCATCGTAGCCTTGAGCCTCTAAGAATAACTTATGTTGAGCAATCAAATTAGAGTATTCTTGTTATTAATTTGTCCACAACGCCCTTAAAACACAGCTGGAAGGTTTACACTGACACGAAGTGAGGTCCACAGAGAGAGCAGCTTTGGTTTTTACAGTTCGATAGAAAATATTGGGTGGAAAAATGATTTCTTTTAAAAAAAAAAAAAAAAAAGCTTTAAAGTGACCCAACAAAATGTCCCTCCAAGCCTGCCTTCCCCCATAGACTTTGTTTTTTTTATGGCCACTGCTGCTGGGGCAGATTGGATCAGCCAAGCAGAGGGCATGCAACAGAGATGTACGCCACTTCTGGCAAGGCGACCCAACTCTCCGTAGGCCCAATGTCATTCATAAACATGACGGATTAGCTGTGATATTCCTCCATTTACAACATAAGCGAAGGGAGTGGGAGGAAGAGAATGAAAGCAGAGAGGGAGTGTTAGTGTCGGATGCCCCTTAGGGGTAGCGCTAAAATGGATGGGTAAAGAGCGAGATGAAAAGGAGAGATGAAGCAGGAAGGGCGGAGAGGGGGCCTTTCTCTACAGGCCTGGCTGGGCAAGCAGCAAGACAGGCAGGAAGCCAAGCACAAAGCTCCATTTACACTCAGATGCCCCCCCACTTCTTTTTTTTTTCTTCGTTGTTGCTTTACAGACTACATGTCAGCTCAGCCAGATGTACTGTTCTGAGTAAAGATCACCTAGGGGCAAGGTAGAGAGGGAGGTTGAGACCTGCTCTACCTTCAATCAAGTCTTTCTTCGTCTTTTGCTTTCGCCCCTGTTTACCGGCTCCATCAGTCTTGATCCAGTTCATCCCGGGCTTTAAATTTGCTTTACGTCGAGGACTCTCTCGATCAGTCTTTTTGCGTCTCCCGCCTCCGCGTTCGCTTATGTCCTTCTCCCGCCCTCTTCAGGATTTTACTTTGCATATTCCATTTGCTGGTTGTTACCCTGAGCAATGATTCCATTTACTCCAGAAAACAGTGTCCCATTTATTTAGTTGGAAAGGAAGAAAGAAAAAAGAAGTATTCTTGTGGATGTCTTCCATCCACATTTTTTTTTCAACTATTAGTAATCAGCAGAGGAGGGAGCAAACTATTTGACAGCGCTTTCAGCTATTTGCCAAACACAAAGGCAAAATGGATGTCATTTAGTCCCTCTCAACATCATGAGATGCACCTTAGGAAGCCTCTTCTTCTTTTTTTTCCCTTTATTTAATTTTTTTTTAGCTTTTTCTTAACAGTCCATCAACCCTCATTTGATCCTCCTGAGTGCATTAAGCATTCACAAATAAAGAGGACGTGGAAGGGAATATATAAACAACCGCACGCTACCTTCTCCTTAGAGACGCCTCCATTCTCACCAACGCTCCTGTCACTTTGAAGCACAGACATCTGTTCCGCTTTTATGTCTCAGGCTTAGTCACTGTATATTTACCCTCTCGCCGCCCACTTGGGATAACTATATGTTTGAAACTTTAAGTTTAATAAAGCATCAACGTTTATCATAAAACAACGTTGCCTTATTCGTCTTATCGGTTCAGGGGCAGCTGATAAAGGCCAAAGCCAGAAGCCGAAGCTGGCAGGGGCTCAGGAGAGCATCGGCGACTAGGTGAGGTTTCCTACCAGGCAGCAAAAAAAGACAGACGGCGAAACCGTGAGACGCTGAGTTGCTTCATTAACCTTCGTGTACTGTACATTGAGAAGCAAAGGTTAGGCTATCTTTAAGGGTTGTGCCGTGGTATCGATAGACTCAGACGAACACTCTGGGAGAAGTATAAAAGGAGTGGTATGAATGTCTGAGGAAGCTGACTTTTATACAAGTTCACTTCCTCCCGAGAAAGGAAAAACCTAGCACCAGCCATTTCAATAATTTATATTTCTAAAAGCTTACTAGCAGGAGAGGGGGGTATAGAGATTATTCATGCTTGCTAACATCCTGCAGAGAGGACCTCTTGGCTCTCAAAGAGCCCTAATGGAAAATGGGGTTGTATCAGGCTTTTCAAATTTAGCAGACAGGCATTCTCCTCCAAAAGTGACTGCGGGAGATGGGTGTCACAGCAGGCGGGTTCTGACATCGTTTTATCACGGATATTGCTATATTGCTTTAAGTTTTGAGATTTGACAGGTGCGCTCAAAGATGATGAAACAGGCAACGACAAAAATATGAGGTTTTATCCCCCTTTGCTTCGAATTAGTCACCGCGTTTATTCTTAATATAACACATGTACGGGGAGGGTGCAGTAGCACAAAATTAATTCTTGACGCATCACTTTTCACCAAAGTTGTTTGGTTGTAATTAGCAAGCAACCTTACATGGCTTGAGAAGTTTCTCAAGATCATTAGATGCATTTAGGATGACCCTGCAGTACCAATTAATCTAGTAGAAAATTACTTTTGAGTGCAGCTAAGATCAAAGCTGCTAACATTAGCACCCCTCGACTACCTGGCTCAGACTTACACACTCCTCATTTTATGACCTTGTGTCCCTCCTAGTCTAGCCAAAGGAGTATTCCTGATTAAATATACGTTATGCTCTGCCATATAGTGCAGCGATACCAGCTGCACCCTGTCTTTCAGGAAGCCGGCCTTTGGGTAACTTGTGTGTTTGAGGTAGTGGAGAACTCTCTTGTTTTTCCCAGTGTGCAGCACAAGTACCAGCAAGTAGCAGCAGCCACTGTGCAATGCATGCTGATAGGGGTAGTTAAGTTACTGCAGACAGCTATAAAGTGTTTCCTAGGGTTTCATTATGACAGATATTGCATTTAAAAGCTAGCCTACAGGTCATGCTAGAATTAATTAGCTGAAAAACGGAGGTTTCTCACAGTCAATGATATTACGTAATGTGCACAAACAGTGATTGTATTTTATCGCGCTCGCGAAGTGACGGTGAAAATGTATGAATTAATATCTGATCTCATGGTCGACATAAATGTTTCTCTAAACACGTAGATGATATAAGAAACGTTAGCATGTTAACAGATTCATGTAAGATGGTAAACATCCTCAACAGAATGCCCTCTAAGCAGGGTGTCAGATGCTAGTTTGTATTATGCTCGGTGCTTAAGCTAAACCTTACAAACTTCTACTGAAGAGTCTTAGCACGGTTGCCAAATCTCAGACTACAGCTTGTGAGACATGCTTTTTATCTGCATTATTATGCTCTCACGATGCCCAAACAAGTCTCACACCAAATAGGAGGAAGATTCAAAGGAAGCCCATCATGAAAAGGGTTAGATTAAAAAGCTTTTTTAGCATTTGCCTCACAGCCAAACACATAATTTCAACCCCAGTCCTTTGTAGATGTTCCTGAAACGCACAAAGACTTAAATTGTTACCTTAACTCAGTGGTTCCCAAACTTTTTTTTTTGCTGGGCCCCCCTTTGCTTTACAAGAAAAATGTTGCGCCCCCTGCGTGCACACGCGCATGCACGCACATACACGCACGCACACATCCTCCAACCACACACACTCATATTTTGCTTCATTGCGGTTTATTTCACACCTCAAACATTTAGTAAACAATTAAGCAAATACAAGTAATCTGCAATAAATGACAGGTAGTAATAAAATAAACTACTAACTCTTTTAGGCTACGTCCGCACCTACACGGGTATTTTTGAAAACGCAGCTGTTTCGTCCACACGTAAACGGCGTTTGGAATTACCGAAAATGGTGATTCTACCGGGGGGGGGGTTTGTGCAATGTCAAAGGTATGTGCCTTTTTTCACGTCACGCTGTGCGCCACATTATTTTTTACATGAGATGAATTGCAGAATGATAGAGACAAAATACTGTTAATCTGACTATCTTCAGGTTTTACACGCTTACATATACACGCATTTAATGTCCCTCCATTTAGAAAAGCAGAGGCGTCACGATGTGATTATTTTACATGTAGTTGGGTTTTTTTCCTGTGTAATAATATTCAAAGTTGCTATCAATACATTTTTCAAAAAATATCTCTCTGTGCAAAATGGGTTTAAAAACATAAACAGCTGTGGGATACTGTTTGTCCGTGATTTAAACAGCCCAGCGCTGCTCCCAACGAAGGGAAAACCAATTCTTCAGGGGAGACCTACCTTGGCACTTGTGCAGGTGAAACCAAAGGGCAGACATGCTTCACCATATTTTCTAGTCTTTGGCTTAGAATGAAGTTGGTTTGGAAACATATTCAGCGATGCTTCATCTCCTGCTTTGCGTTTCTGTGGGCGCCCCGTGCTAGCAGTGTCCAAGCGTTTTGTTTTTTTCTCCCCCTTTTCATTCTGCGTCCCCCCTAGGGGGCGGGCCCCACACTTTGGGAAGGTCTGCCTTAACTCATTGTCTTAGGTCATGTTATAAGTTGCATTAGGTTATATTATATTAAGTTTAAAACTGGAGATTGACCATAGGTCTCTTATTGCAATACATTAGATCTAAAATAAGAAATAGGAGACTGCACTAGAACATCTAATTGATGTGGATTCCTGAAAAAGAAGTGAGTATTAAAGGTCAGCATTGAGTGCTGTTTGATCTGGTTACATTACAATACCCCTCATTTATATTGCATTCAAAATCAAACCAATTTGATAAAGTTTGAGAGCTCTATTTGATATTTTTGGAGCCTGATGTATCCAACATTTTGCTGCAGGGATTTTTTTAAATTATTCATTTATTTATTTATTTTGAAAAGCCCCAATAACAAAGGGCTTATTGTACATTACTACTGAAGTTTTTCGTGCTGCAAGAAACAGGACCGATTTGTTTTGTTCTACCCCTCAGCCTCCTGGTAGACACACCTGTGGCATCAATTTCCAAATCCTAGGCCAACTTGTTTTCAAGTTATCGAGATTTTCAGACAACGTGACCTTTGACTTTTAGGTCGAGATCACTGAGATTCAGACTCATCTGAGAATTTTAGCAGATGCATCTATGGTATCAACTTGAAGTTCCTACGATGCCTCGTTCTCGAGTTATTGCATTCACAAACGTAGGTGCTTAACCTGTGCCCCCTGCAGGGTGACAACAATACCCCACCAACCTTTTACAGCTGAGGGGTGAAAAGTGTTGGATGGATCAATTCTTTACTCATAAAACTGAAAAACATATAAACATATTACAAGACCTTTGTCGTTATTATGCAAGCATAGAGAAGTTACATTTATTCTGACCTCACATGTTGAGTAAAAATTATGTAAGTTTGAATAACAGACAAATGCTGACACACAAAAAGTGTCATAAAAAGTATCAAATCTAAGAAGTGCATACATATTTCTTTTAATAAAATTCTGGAGTTACATCATTAAAAAGGAGACAACAGCACAACAGGAGCACATATAAAATATATATTTATAATAGTGGCCATAATAATGAGTTATTTACAGACTATGTATTGTAGAAAAAGTAGATAATAGGACTATGCAGGGTTTTATCTTCAATATGAAGCTTTTTCTGCAAATTCCAGTTTGATTTACATTTTTTAGGTTTTCAGCTGTGACACAGAGGCCGTTCTCAGCATTAAATTCAGCACAAAAACGGTGCACTCTGTACTCTGATACTGAATGAGGAAACTGTTCGCACAGTAAAATCAATCGTGACCCTATTACGGGCCGGTGCTGCTGCGAGGCCTCTGTGGAGGACAGCGGCATCTACGGCCAGGAAGCAAACACAAAACGTGCATTCCTCATTTGTCTGAATCAATAATTATTAATCTGTGTGGCCGAGTTTCGTTTTATTAAAATAAATACAAAGCCGAAACACGTGCAGAGTTATCTATCACGGTCTGAGTGCAGTCACAGAGCGTCTAAGGCACCAGCAGATGTTTTCTCACATGCTACGTGGCTGCAAAAGTCCCAACATCCATCTTGCAAGCAGCACTTTTTGTTTTAAATCATCCTGCATACAATACAGATAATGATCGGCTCTCGTGATTAACCACGCGGTACGTTACAGAGGGGTTTGAGGGATGATCTTTTTTTTCTTCTTCTCCTTCTCTTTTACTTTCCCGTGAAGATCAATTTCGTCGAGGACAGTCAACTCCATCTTTTTAATTACAATAATGAATAACTTGTCATTACGTGCTCCATTTTTGTGACGTATGATGAAGCGAAGTTGAGAAGTAGCATCAAGGCCAAATCCCCAGCAATGTGGCTATTTTATGAAACATCTAATGATGATAATAGACTCTCTGTGACGCTTCCAGCATTGCTAGGAAAAGCTGTTTGTGAGGAAAAAAAATATGCTGCAGATATAATGACTAGTTAGCAACCGCATGAAATGTTGGTGGCCTCTGAAAAGCCAGAGACTGCGAAGAAAAGGAGTTTAACAATCTAAGGATGAATCTGCTTTGACTGTGCAAAAAACACAAAACAGAAAAAGTGTTCGGATAAGTTTCATACTTAAAAACTCTTACAACGAGTCAGCATGTCATCCCAGCACCATTTCCTTGGAGGAAAAGTGTACTTTCCTAACAAAATTGAGTGTTTCCATGCGGTAGCTCAGGTCTCGCCTTCTATAGAGCTCCCGCCAGTAAACCAGAGAATTGCATGGTAGCTGCTACTGCTCCCCCTCCTCTCCTGTTTTTTTCTTTTTGCAAGCCACTGATCACAAACACGGTAATTTTACAATGGTCACTTGCTTTCTACCGACTGCTACGCTTACTCTGGCGAGACAGCTGACACAGCATTTATCTTCCCGAGCAATTTGAGCATGCAGACCAGTTTTTGTTCATCTTGCACTCTGCACTTGTTAGAAGCGGTGCAAGAGCATACAAATGAAAAATGGCATTTAGGCGGAGGTGTTAAGGTACATTTTAATCCTTATTATGACTCCAAATTTGCTCATTTTTGCTTCACAGGCAGGTTTCTGTCGACCCACGTGCTGTGGATGTCGGCGTATAAAGCCTGGAATATCAATTAGGCAGGTATTGGCGTCTTTTATTAAGAGAGGAGACTGTTTCTTTTCCCCCCATAACAACGACAAAGAGCCCGGAGTATACATTGTCTATGAATAATCACTGATCATGTAGCGGCGCTTTCATTGCATGTGGAAAGATCCGTCTCAGCTACACAGCCCTGCACCATTCCATACAAATGGAAATGATGCATTCTATTTTTCCGTCACAGGAGAGCGGCTTCCCATTTTCCGCTCCCACTGTCAAGTTGTGCACAGCTGCATAAGTTTGCCTGCTTGTGTGTGGGGCACAGGAAATGGTTGTTGACAGCATAATGGGAGTATGAGGATGAAATATAAATCCTTAATCACGCCTGAATTATGAACTGCAGCACTCAAATGTACACATCATTCTGCTGGAAGTGCTGCTAGCAAAGCGTCTAGACACCGTGCGATGTTTTGTCTACATTTTCAGGTGTTTTTCATGTTTACTTTCAGTTAACCGTCTAAGGGTGTATACTCGTTGTAGACGCCTCGCCGTGAGCATGTCCACGCTCATGGAGAAGATTAAACATCGCTTTTACTGAAATCGTATGCCGGCCATGACACCCAAAATGTGCTGCTTCTTCATTTTTCAATCTCTTCATGTCATTCTCAATTACGGAGAAAATCGAGACGACCCTAATTCAAAGACATGAATCGCGTATGAGTCGGGTCATCTCACAGTTAATCGAAACACAGAACCCCCTCCCCTAAAAAAAAGAAAAGGAAAAGAAAGTGCAATAAGTAAAGCCGCACCTCATGCCGGGGCCTGGCGGATTTGACTTGGAACATCATTACGTTTCCGAGTTCGCCTTTCATGCAAATCGCTTCTCTAAAGCTTGGAAGTTCATTACTAATGGCGCTTCCCATCAAGTTGGAGGCCCATTGGAATACTAATATCCCCTGGTATTTGTCACCTCAAGTCCCCTCTTCTCATAACACGGCAATTACAAGAATGTGCTTTTCCTTCATGGAATTAGGCATCGCCCCCTGTGGCGAGCTTCCCACAACAGATGCTTTGCAGTCGTTTCCACAGACCATTGGAGCCTAAATGAACTACATGAACAGTCGCTTTATATGTATTAGGCCTGGTGCAGTAGCACTTATCTTTATTTGCTTATTTATCTCTCCAGGCCTGCATCACACACTTGTGTGTAACTTCGGTATTTCTCCAGTGAAATACATTTTTCATCTTGGTGACAGACGAGCGTTCGAAAAAAATCTGCTGAAGTTTATGTCGTGTGGAATGAAACTAGCAGTGCCGTACTGTACGGAGCACTTTTGGAGGTAGGAAGCTTTTTGGGCTTCTAAATCATTTATAGCACACTCTTGAGGTAACGCTGTGCGCTCGCAAGCTCTTCATATAGTACTACGCTTTTACAATACGGCGTGTCGGCACATTTCCACCTTGCACCGAACACAAGTCAGCTCGTCTTTGAGTAGCGTTTGCAACTTGAACACGTGTGTGTGGTACGCTGTGTGTACTTATACTCTGCAATACCAATAAAGGAAAATGTCTTATTACATTTATCACAAGTACATGAAGCTGTGACTGTTATGTGTCCAACTGGTGCTACTGCTCATACTTATTATTAATGTATTCATTTATTATTAGTTTCATGACCTGTGCTCAATCCTCAAACTCACTGTATATTAAACTCCTGTTATTCCACAGCAGCGGGCGTATACTGAAGCGAAATCAACATATTTTTTATATTTTTTTAAATTCCAGATTATCAGCTAAATCCTCACAGAGTCAATATTTCACGTATCTACAAGAAGCAACGTGAAAGAGCACCAACTTTATATTTGCACCAAAGCAGAGGAGGAAAAAGCTCGGCCCCATTTTTCTATTTTTTTTTTTCAGCCGTGATAGGCCTCTACTCACCTTCAATACATTGATGGGAAAGGAGAGCGAGCAGAAGAGCAAAATGGAAATGGTAATAAACATGCTAATGCTAGGCCGCGGAGCCGGGAAGAGCAGCTTCTACCCATCCCTCAGCTATCTATTTGTGTGTGTGTGTGTGTGTGTGTGTGTGTGTGTGTGTGTGTGTGTGTGTGTGTGAAGGGAAAATACAGAGATAGAGGCAGAGCGAGAGTGAAAGGGAAGGGGAAATGCACAATATTGCATGTGAGTGAGAGCATGCACACGTGCACACGCGTCACACACACACACTCACTTTGTGCTCCAGAGTAAACAGGAGAAAGCTGCATTTGAACGTGCCACCTTTCTCTTTCAATCGGCCTCTGGAGACAGTGCAAAGGGCCTTTTGTTGGCTCACTGGTGAGATAAGAAGCGAGTGGAGGGAGGAAGGGCTGGGTGTGTGTGTGCGTGTGTGTGTGTAGGGGGGTGCTTCAGAGACTCGCAGTGCCAGCTTTTTTTCTATAGGATGGAAGCACCCCTCTCAATAGGAACTCATTTGCCATGTTGTGTAATTGTGGCACATAATGGAGCGCACCTCATTCAAGCAGCCCAAGGCTTTTTCTTTTTTTCCTTCTAAAGCCATTTTCTCCATTCACAGTCAAACAAGTCATGTTTTAGAGAGATATTACGCAGCCTTTTGAGCTCAGGGCCACCACATATTTGCCTCTGAATGGGATGTTATGTGTAATCAAGATAAAATTTTGTTCACTGCTCCTTATAAAAGAGGCACTGTCATCGCAACTCGATATTTGTCATCCGGCTTTTACCCGCACCGCTCGCTGAAAGTAAACAAAGTGGCTGACCTTTCCTGCCCGGGTTGCTATGCACGTTCGTGTAGAGGGGTGTGCGCGGCGTGTTAACAGCCACTGGTCCGCTGGAAGGCGCTGACTTTGAGCCAACCTGCCGCCGCAACGCCGCCCGGAACAATATACAGCGGTTAATCGCGTGAGAACGCGCCGCTTTGTTTTCTGCACGGTCAAATGAATATCAAAGCTGGAGTGCAGGAGATGAAAAATGACTGATTTGAAAATTATTGCTGAGCTTTTCCATTAAACCACTGCAGGCTAGGAATAGATGGCTATTTGCATAATTTAACTGGCATCTTAATTATTGTGTCAGAAATCTGTATGCAAATGACTTAAGTCACTTAGAAACGGAAACTTAGTTGGCTAAATGGCTAATGGACTAAATCTTATCAAGTTAGAATGCACAACGTGAGTGTAACCGAAGTCTGAAAGTGGGCTTGACTGTGCAGAGTGACGGTGAAAATAAAGAAAAATTAAAAAAAAAAGAAGGAAAGACATCAAACAGATAAATTCAAGCTTACCTGGGTTAGTTGGAAGAAAAGGGTGCATTAGTAGTGTGTGTATGTGTGTGTGTGTGTAGTAGGGAGGGTTGGTGGTGGCTTTTTCTTTGCTTGTCGGGCTGTTGAGAGGGACCTACCACGTAAAACAGTGAGTCTGGTGGTAGCGCTCGTCTCTCCAACACTGTTGGAGGCGACGCATTCGTATATGGCTTCGTCTCGGGGCGTGCGCAACGGCTGAATTCTCAGCACTGAACCAGAGCCATCGTCGAACTCAATCACCTGCAGGTGCGAGAGACAGGATATGTTAAAGGAGATTTTTTTGTTCACAATGGGTGAGGGACCTTCTGCAGAAAAAACAGAGAAAAAAAACAACAAAACAAAAGAAAAACAAGAAAGAAACAGAAACAACACTGTCGAGGACATTTAGCTAACAACACTGATGGTGACTGACACAATGTGCTGTCTATGACAGGAAAGCTGCTGCCTACCTTACGCTCAACCCTAGTGATTTATGTTCTGATGAATGTTGCACGTTGTTGTTATGTACATATAGAAAGAGTATCTTTAGAATTTATGCAGGATTATTTTTCTTGTGGCTAATTCGTAGGTGCTAGTTATATTTGATTTAAACAAAAACTAGCATACTCTTTGTGGTTAGGCACGGAGTCCATTTGTTATGTGTTCAGCTGTAAATTGCTGGATATCTACTTAAGCGCTGTGCAAGACTTTATAAAATAACCAATGAGGCTGACTAACTTTAAGAATGGGGAATTTTATTTTTTTATTTTTTTATTTTTTTTATCTTGGTCAGACAAATTTTTGCCTGGACTTTAGGTGGCAGAGAATTGAAACCTGAACGTGTCCCACTCTTAAAGTTAACTTTTAAATCCTTTGAAGGAAATGCATCACACTGAATCGTGTCAATGGGACAGAAACAAGCACAAACAGTTAAAGGTGGCTTGATAAACGGTTACGGACAGTTGTACCATGAGGTGAGGTAGTGGTACAAAAAGACAGGATCGACTGCTTTGGACGAACGACACATAAAATGCTGACAAACAGGTGTGGGTTTTTTTGGTAGCTTATTCAGCTATGGGTTTGGTTTTTTTTGTTTTGTTTTGCATGCTACACGTTGTATACTCACTGATTTTAGAAAGATCTGTGTGTCATAACTCAATCTCTTTTAAGCATAGAGGTAGATTTCAATAAAAAAAAAAAGAATAGGCCCGAGAGCTCTGTTGCACACACGCAAACGCTCACACACTCACTCACGCACGCACACACACACAAGCGCACAGGCCTACGGACATTTTTAAAGTTCACAGTATATCTGAGCATATGTTAGTTAACAATACATTTTAAACATTTCATTGGCCAAGCTAAAGCGGGCGATGTGCAGAAACAGCCTCTTTTCTTAGTCAAAGCCAAAGAGCAAATTAAAAAAGGAAGTTGTGAGACTTCAAAAAAGGGAAATGGGTTTTTGTTAGAAGATGAAGCGGCAGTGCATGATTGAATCGGTGCAGAATGGCAGCTGCCAGCAAGTCCTGTGAGGCGGTGGAGGAATGAAAACTAGCGTGTTAGCATTCAGCGCAACGTGCGATGCAAACGCGATGAACTCTGATAAGATTAGATTTCTGCCGACATGAGATGCAAAGAAGAGGTGGGAAGAGGTCTCCAACCTCCCTTAAGCCATCTTGCTGTGCAGTAGCAAGCAAATATGGCATCTAGGGCAGAGAAGGAGGAAAAGAAAAGTGACACTATGATAGTCCCGAGAACTGACACAGAAATTAATAGAAATCTTATCAGTGTTCTGCGATGATGTGTTGTTTCTCATGGGTATTGAGCCCAAGTGCAGATTAAAGCTGACCAGAAATCAAAGCTTCAGCCAAAATAAGGAGGGCACGACATGCATGCAGATAAAGATGCCACAAAGCAGAAGGATTTTTCCGAAGTGAAAGCGCTACTTCCCCCCCTTTCACTTTGCACGTAGCTGGCAAATGTGGCGCGATGCTAATGGAGGTATCTGGGTCACACCACAAGTTGTGTTGGGTTTTTTCGTGTGTGTTTTTTCTCTTCTATCCAATTGCTCTTTCCTTGTCTTTTATTCAATTACAAATTTGTCCCCAGATCTTTTGTGTACTTGCTCATTAAACCTCATGCATGTTTAAAAGCCTGGCCAGCGTGATTATTAGAGCCTGCTAATGCGTGGTGGCAAGTCAGGGCAAAAGCAAGCGAGGGAGGCTTGGCGGAATGGATTATGTGCGAGCGGAGCCAAAAGCAGTGCTGAAGCATTCCCATTTTTGTCGAGCATTTTACATCAGAACAATAGACCTAATACCTCAAATCTCTGGTTGCTGACTTTCTTCCCCTTCTTGTTCCACACGATCTTCGGCCGTGGATCGCCTGTAGCTTGGCAGATGAAGGATGCTACACCTCCTTGCACGCCTGTTTGGTCATTGGGGGTTCTTAAAAACTTTGGTGGTGCTGAAAAGAGAAGCAGAGAAACAAGAAAAGATTGTTTTTAAATGTGAGCATGCTGAGCATCGCAGAGAATGAGCAATTAATCTTGTATCAAGCCACACACACACACACACGCTAGAGGAAAAAACAGTCGAGGATTTTGGCATGTGGCTTTTAAGAAGATTGACTTTGGAAGTCAAGACAAGAGCTTATAGAGACTTTATTGTGCAAGTGCAAACAGATCAGCTGCTGAGATCAGGAGTAAAAGGACAGAGGTGTTGGGAGCAGAATGTATAAAACATTCTCCTGACCCTGGAAGGATTTTGTGAAATCTCCATTGAAGGTTGACTGACTTGAGACTTAGGGTGGATTTTGTTGCGATGGAAGGGAGAAAAGAAAGAAATTAGGCTTATAAAAAACATTTTCCACTTGTTGTTTTTCATTTGTTCTCAAGAGGAAATTTGGATTTAATTGCCAGTTATTTAGACATAAAAGACTTTCACTTGTGTCAAGGCAGAAAAAAGACCACCTCTTATTTCTCTGCCTGTAAACTGTGCTATTGTGATCGCTATGTGATACTGTCATAAAATAAATGGGAGGAAATGTGAGCTAGATGCATGCAGCTACTCCTGTGGTGATTCTGTTGTTCTCCATACAAGCTTTCAAACGAGCCAGTCTATTTTCTGAATTCTTTACTTTGTGAAGAAGTAGTTAATTTAATCGGAACTAGTTGGTAACTGAAACGAGACTCCGATTCAATCCAGTACAATTTTATTTGATATAGCACCAAATCCCAACAGCAGTCGTATCAAGGGGCTTTATATTGTAAGGTAGAGGCCCTACAATAACAGAGAGAAAACGACCCCCTATGAGCAAGCACCTGGCGACAGTGGGAAGGAAAAACTCCCTTTTAACAGGAAGAAACCTCCAGCAGACGGGCAGCAATATGCTGTGACAAGTTGGGGGTGTGGGGAGGGAGACAGGACAAAAACACACCGTGGAAGAGAGACAGAGATTAATAGTAAGTATTCAAGTTCAGGTTAGAAGTGATTAACACATGAGCTAGTTTTTTAGCATCCCTCTGAGACTGGGTGTGTCTGATCAGTAGCATTAGTACCAGGGCTAATATCTGTATGTTATAACATTTCCCCCACTTGTTTTCAGAAAAAAGGAGCCTTTTAAATCCATTTAGTTGCAGACATTGCTAATCTGTAGAACATCACTGAATAATAGTGGTGCCCCACACAAATGAGACATAAACCTGATAAGAGCTTTGGAATTCTTTGATTGCTGTTCTTTTCGCTCTTAATTGGTCCTTTAATTTGACGCAACAAGTCAAGCGTAAAGGAAATGAGGATAAAAATGCAAAAAATGCAGCAGGCGAGTGGAGGCGAGTGCTTTCTGTGGTCATGGTATGGACGTTTTTTCAAACCCCATGTGGGCTTTGCAGCGCCGTACGCTAGTATTTGCTTTGGTTTGCACAACAATGAGGTTGTTCCAATCTTATTCCTGCAGAGTGCATTTTTAGAATTACAAGAAAAACGTTCACTGGCCTAAGTCAGGCTTTGTCAGCCATTACAGCCAATCTCAATCCATATTCACTCGCAACAATTCAGTTCTGTCTTGCCTCCCCCCACCCCAGGATAATCAGCCTCTGCCTCACAAGCTGACGTTTCTTTTACAATCGCACAAAAATCAAAAAGCATGAAAGTGATCGGTTATCAAAGGGACCTGGCTTCCCCTGATGAGATTTTGATTGATTTAGACTCCAGCTTTATCATGATCAAGGCTTTTATAATTTCAGTAGCAATAATGTCAGTGCTAAGTCAGACCCCCACCGCCAGTGTTTTCCTCTGAAGCTAGAGTGCCGGCTTCAGTGGGAGGTGCAGCTCCATCTGTCCCCCTGCAGAGCAACTGTTTGCCTTTTATCAATCACTTCAGAAGGCCATTAGAAGCCACACAGCTGCAGTAATGCCAACCATGTGAATCACCTCATCCGAGTGAGCGTGTGTGAGCGAGAACGTGCGACCGTGCTTATTCGCGTGCCTGCCTGTGCACGGGCTGAATGCCTAGCAGCAGTGTCGGCGACGGCACTGCGAGTGTGGGACAAATTAACCTGCGGGATTCGCGGAGAGGTGACATAAGATATGCGAGTGGCAATCAAAAGAGTGAACAGATAAACGGGCAAGCAGCTGGGCTTCCACTGGGCCAGCGAGTCTGGGAAATCGCCTGATCGCCCCTCACGCGCACGCACATGCGCGCAGGTTTCCCAGACTCGCACTCTGGTTCACCTGCTGACAGATCAGACAGGTGGGCAGCAGAGTTGACACTGTGTAATTTGTACTTGGCCTAAAGCTCCATTATATCTGCATTTGCGCCTTATCTCGTTGACTTGGCCGGGGTGTGGTGCACGCTGGCATGCAGCCAAGAGGGCGCTGATGGGTAATTGATATGCTATTGGGGCTGTTTTCGCTCCCAGGCCATCCATTACGGCTGCGGCGCGTCTCCCTATGCTGCCTGTAATAGACTTCTACGACATGTACGGGAGATCGGCGCTGGAGGTGTGTGTGTGTCTGCATGTGTGTGTATGTGTGTGTGTGTGGGAGGAGGGGAGGTGGGGGGGGGGGCTAGTCATAGCACAATGGGGAGTGATTGAGGCGTGACATGGAGGTAATGGTGTTTTCACAGACATGGCCGCTGATATCGCCATCATACCCCCATTTTAGATCTGCGGCTGACAAACATCCATTTTGGTAGGCTCCTCGTACGGCTCCGCGCAGACAGAGGCTGATTGAAACCTCGGCTCTTGTCCGAACAATACCGCGGCTATAACCTTGGCAGCGAGTAGAGGCACGGTCTGTGAGCAAACAGTGTGCAAATTTCACACGCCACAGAGAAACCTTACCAAAGAAGCACGATTTTTTTTTTTTTTTTTGTCAGCGACTGTGTCAGAAAATGACTTCTGTTGCGGTATAAAAGCATACGACAGCAGAAAGCAGGGGAGACGTGTCACTTTTTAACTGTAATCATGTTCATTTAAACCAAAAAAAAAAATTAATTAACACAGATTAGCTTTTCAACGCGAGGCTAACAATTTAAGAGGCTCCTTTTACCTCGGCTGCGTGTGCGCGCCTCCTTTGAGAGGTAGCCACAATCTACATAAATTAATGCCATGGCTAGGCACCTGGTAATCCAGTGCTAAGCTGTCAGTGGCAAACAAATGAGAAGTGTCACAAGCTGAAAGGCTTGTGACACGGGCCTGTTCCTGCCTTCCCTCGAGGTCATTATGTAACCTATCCCATACATAGCCACGGGAAAAGACGAAGCATCCCACAGCTCCATTTTTCATGGTTCAATGTTGTGTTAATAATTTGATGTTTGAGTGAGAACCACGATTGTTCTTCAGAACATCCATGTCCACAGGGCTGAGGGGGCAGACCATTCCCTGACTTTAAATATCTATATTTTTAATGTGTGAACAGAAATGAAAATTGGAAGCCTTGAAACAATGTGGGCTGAAGATGAAATGCATAACTGCTCCTGCTACTGCACACTACCCTTACGACTGGTGAGGTCTTAAAACATTTCAAGTTTTCTTTTCAACCCATCAATCAAGTTTTTTTTTAGCTGATTATAAAGAAAAAACATAAATAAATAACCACAAGGAGTTACGTTTGAGCAGGCACAACATATTACCTACTCTGGAATCAAAAACGGCATATAGATGCCAAAAATTAAACTTGTGGCCGGTATCTTTTGGTAGCCTGTATATATAACCGTTATGGTGTGATCTGTGCTGACACTCTGCACCCTGCTGTTTAACAATATGGTGTTACATTGGTGCTAGGCAGCACTAACAAAAAGAGGTGGCTGATCTGCACGAGTCCTTTTCTGGAAACCTATTTAAAGCACGAAGGGAAACTCTGGGATTCATTTGATTCTTTCAAGTTGCAACAGTGCATTGCATTTTGCCCTTCCTCTTTTCTCCAGGGCTACGGCAAATGCCCCATTCAACCCCACGCAACTGTTGACCCTCAGAAGCGCTGCATTGGTTTGACCTTAATACGGGTTACCAGAATCAGTCATTCACAGAGGTGATGTAGGAGCAACCTTCAGTGCAAATAATTGTTGTGTGATGTTATCTTCCGATATATTTCCGGGGCAGTGCACAAAGAGCCAGTGACACCGGCACTAATGGAAGGATTGGAAGAGCCGCTCCATTTTCTTTTCTGCTCAAACTTGGATTTCAAACAAAAAGTAAGAGGTGTTGGACTTAAATGGAAATTTCTTCTCTTCTTGATAACTCCCAACCCAAATGAATAAATGATGCGAACGTGTTTATTAGCTGCAAAACCCATTTAAAAGTCAAACTCTGACATGACACAGAAGGGGATACATTTCAAGAAACGCTGTCGGTAAACTGACACTGCATAAATAAGCTCACATCTTCAGGTTTTTGTTGGTTTGGTTTGATTTTTTTGTTTTCTGCTTCAAGTACCTGCTACAGGAGAGCTATCCGAGCAGTCGATGGTAAAAGTGAGGACCGGGGCTAATGATATCGATTCTTTTTGTATCATCCCAGTGGGGTTCAGAGGATCTTGGAGATGTGCATTCATTACAAGCCTGTTTGATATTGGCTTAACTCGCAGTCAAACACTGCATTTAGAAATGCTGGTTCTCAAAGACATCCGAGTCTGGGTTTCGTTCACAATGGCCAAAACATTCCCAGCTATCAGGATTCGCCGTAGACTTAAGTTTGATCTGCTGAGCCATTAAAGAGCACGAATCAAAGAGAGGAAAGAAGAACATTAATAAACCGACTTTTAGCTGAAACCTCTATTGGGTCCAAGATGGCTCGGTTTTCACAATTATACTGACTGACATATTCAATTTCATTTGCATGAAAGGGGCCATTTCCTCTCTGAATCTTTAACTTGCAGGGTGAGGTGGGGTTGCGGAGGGCGATAATTAATCCTAACACATTGGGTGGCAGTCTGCAAATACTCTGCTCCATTTTGGACGTACGCATGGAAGAAAGGAACATTTAAGGATGTCATTAACCTCATTCGACATCTTTAAGCCCCAGCATATCAGCTGTGTGATATTGATGAATTGTCACAATTCGAGCAAGCAACACAAATTAGACTGGAAGGGGCGGCTGGTGTCAGGAGAGGGTAAAAGTGACACATGTGGTGTATATATTTATATATATATGTATATATGCCTCAGACGTTTGACTTACTTATGACTTATAATCCTTTGAGTATTCTGCAAGTCAAACAGCAGCAGTAACTTTGTTATAATAGTTGAAAAAAGGAAGGTAAACAGTGACGGGCTCATTGGTGATTGTAGTTCAGTTAACTGCCTGCACAAAGTCTAGAGACGTCTGACCTCACGCCAAACACCAAAGCAGAATGTCTTAACAGCAGATGCACAAAAACAGAGCCAAACAACATAAAGGGAGGGCGGGGAAAAAAACCACAAACCAAAAAGGAACCAAGACAAACCGCACATGCTAATCTTTGGGCACGTCACAGCTCGCTATCTGCAGTGTTATGATAAAAAAATGTATCTCTTATAATGCGGAGGAAACAAACTCCACACTGTACGCGCTGACAAAGGATCTCGGCAGAAAGAGCGAGAGAGAGAAAGAATCGGAGCCTAATTAGAACTGTTGGCTGATTTGCATTGCATGCTCATCGGTAATCTTGCCTTAAATGGAATCTGAAATTCTTATTGCAATTAGTGATTACTTGAGAAGGGATATGGCCCCCGAATGATTGTTAATTACTAGATCAGGAATAGTACATTAATTCACTGCAGAGGTTTTAATGCAGTGCAATGATGGGGACCCACTCTTCCATCAATATTGTGCTGCTTGTCACACATAATGAAGTTCATAATGCAAGCCTTCTCCCACACTGCCCCCACCGCCACCGCCACCAGCCCCTCCCCACTGCTTAAATGTGCTCTCTAAGCAAAATTTCAAACAGTCATTATGTAAAACGAATCCAATGGAATATACAAAAATGCAGCCTAATGACACATTAATATAGAGACTGCATATAGGTAATAGGGCTGCAGGTCCATTTCCTGATAGGGTCACGGTCTCTTATCTGGCTCATGAGCTAAAGAGAGGCGGATATGAATAAATAAATGTATATCAGTGCATTGAACGTGGCTTTAAAGCCAGAATAAAAGCAGTAGGACGCATAATAGCATGCAAACTCAAATACTCAACCCAGTGACTAAGGCTGCTTAAAAAAACATATTCCGATGGGACTGTCTTAACCCCGGCCGGTGTGTATTACTCATGCTCAGTGGCGCTCCTATGGAAGGTCTGAGCTTCTGGCTACAACTCTGCTGGAGTAAGGGCACTTGTGCACAGACAACAGCAACCGCTTCAAAAAGAATGGCTAATGCTCTTGTCCCACATTCGATGCACTGACAGAATCTCTGATGGGGGGGCAGAAGCGCAAATCGTGCACATATACATGCAAGCACAAGCACATGCTCTCACAAGTATTCCTGTTGGATGGCGGAAGCATTGCAAATGGGCGAACGATGTTAATAAATTGACTGACGTGGGGCGACAGAAAATCGTGAAGGGGTCCATTAAATAAGCACATATTGAAGAGAGGCAAGTTTGGATGAGATGGAAGCCGAAGGGGTCCCTGTTCAATTATCATCGTGGATTCATAAAGGCAAAAACCTCTCAGTTCTGGAGAAACGAAACCCGGTTATGCACGCCTCTTCTGCGGCGTATCCCGACATTTGCAGAGGAAAACTCTCTCTCTCTCTCGCTCTCCCTCACTTCCCGTGCTTATCTTTCTACCAGGCACGCACCCGAAAACAAGCTACCGCCGTCTCCCGAGGGGCACATTAGCGAGGCAGAGGGATCCAGTTTGTCACTTAATAAACGGCCCACTCAAACAGATGGCTTTGTTCAAACGGCCCCCGACGCTCTAAAAGCTGGGACCGGATCGCCGCCGAGGCAAATGAGACGCAGGAATGCCCACCTCCCTTTGCGGTGGAAACCAAACAGAAGGAAACATATAAATATTGAATTGCACCACTGTTGGTGCGAAACCGTCCGCCTGTGAGAAAAATAAATAAATATGAAGGCTGAAGAAGAAGTGGGAGGTTGGGGGGGGAACACTCAGCTTCCCTGTTGGAAATTCTGAACATCTGGGCTGAGGTTGTCAAAAGCCACTGCAAAAAAGAAAATATAAAAAAATAATAATAATACAGAGGGTTCACTTTCAATAAGACTTCATTTTCATCCCTGCTCATTCATTATTTGCTCATTTGTGCATGGATACACAAATCTGGGGCCAATTGGTGTGTGACCATTTGAGGAGAAAACAGTCGAGCAAGAAGTATGAAATTTGGATTTGTTTGTCTTGTTTGTTTTTCCCTCTAACGTCTGAGGGGGGGGGGGGGGGGGAAGGAAAAGAAAAAAAGAAAAGAAAGAACATAGATAAGCAATTCTAATTGTGCAGGCTTACTCTGTTTGGTAGTCAGTGCAGTCTATTTGCAAAAAGTTAATTATCTGATAGGATAGGCAGTGGCAGCCACTAACACAGAAAGCCATTCGTTCATTCTGTTATCCACTAGGCAATGGAACGATTCATTAAATGGCAGTGCTGCAGCAAAATGGCCAGTAGTTATCATGCTGAGGCTGCACAGACTTGAAAAGATGTAAAAAGAAAAAAAAAAAAAAAAGATAAACAGTCTTTGACCGTGTCAGATTATTGTCAATATAATGATGTGTGTGATTCTTCTAATACAGAAATAATAATAATAATTGTAATAATAATACAAAGATAAAAGATTTTAAACGATGATTTCATTTGTTGAGGGAAAAGGCTATCCAATCTGAGTTCTAGTTCACTAGCCTCACCCTGATTCCTGCCAAATCACTTAAATAAAATCTGTCTGGTAAAGTGAACAAGGCTAGAAGACCTCACAAAGCAACGCATCATGCAAAGATCTAAAGAAACAGATGAGAAACAAAGTCACTGGCATCTATCAGCCAGGAAACTGTTACAAAGCCATTGCCACAGCTTCGGGACTCCAGTGAATCACTGTGACAGCCACTACACCACAACTTGGAACAGAGGGAAACCTTTCCAGGAGTGGCCGAATTTACTCCAAGAGCACATCGACGAATCATCCAGGAGGTTACAAAGAAATCAGAACAACAGCTAAAGAACTATGGTCAGAGTTTATGATTCAACCATAAGAAAGAAACTGGGCAAAAATGGCCTCCATGGGAGATTTCCAAGGACAAAAACCACAGCTGACCAAAAAGAACATCTTGATGATCCCCGAGACCTTTTGGGAAAAAATATTCTGTGGACTGACAAGACAAAAGTTGAGCTTTCTCAAAGGTTTGTGTCCCGTTACATCTGGCATAAAACTAACACAGCATAAAAACAACAAACATGGTGGTGGTAGTGTGACGGTCAGGGGCTGCTTTGCTGCTTTGGGACCTGGAAGACTTGCTGTAATTGACAGAACTAAGAATTCTGCTCTTTGCCAGAAAATCCTGAAAGAGAACGCCCGACCACTATTTCATGCCTTGAAGATCAAGCACAGTTGGGTTATGCAGCAGGACAATGATCCAAAATACACATGTCCGCATCTGAATGGCCACAAAAAACCCCAAAATGATGGTTTTGGAGTGGTCTAGTCAGTCTGGACTCAAATCTGATTGAGATGCTTTGGCAAGATCTTAAAAGGCCGAATATATCAAAAACTCTCCAATGTGGCTGAATTACAACAATTCTACAAAGAAAACTGGCCAAAATTCTTTAATAGCAATGTGAAAGACTCATTTCCAGTTATTACAAATGGCTGATTGCAGTTCATGCTGCCAACTGTGGCACGACCTGTTATTAGGTTTAGGGGCAATTAGTTTTTGCACATAAGACCAAATAGATTAGACGAATTTTTTCCCATTATAAAAAAAACACTGCATTTTGTATTTTGTCTAATATTAAAATTTTTGATCTGAAACATGTACATGTGACAAATATGAAAATTAGGAAATTAGGAAGAAAACAAATACTAATATATTATTCAATTCCTTTGTGTTTATTGTGTATTTTATATTGTTTCCTATATTGTGTATAGGAAATCAATATATAGGAAATAGGAAATGTATATATATATATGTATTGTGTATAGGAAATCAAATAACTACCATGTTCAGCCGGCTCTAATCGAGGGAGTATTTCACTATTCTTGGGCCTGCCCTATTTCTTTAAAGCATAAACTTCACATAATTGTCTTGCCCTCAACCACAGAGCGGAAAAGCTTGCCTCATATTTGTCTCCGTAGGAGCAGAGATGGATTATGTAGCAAATAATTCCACAGATTCGACATTGTATATTTAAACAGACTCTAATTTTATGGATAAGCAGTGCCAAGCCATTTCCGATGGATGCCAGTTGCCGGGCCATAAGAAGTGACACATTCCCTGCACTGTGTTTTCTTAGGCGCTTACAGGCAAACTAGCTCATGCTCCAGCAATCCTGCATGATGACAACTGGCTTCCTTTCAGCAGCTCAGCTATCCTGCAAATGCTCCTAAGTTCAGCAAACCAGGTTATATTAATAGCAAGCTTTTTAGGAAAATAAACAGACCTTTTATCCTGGTTTCTCCACATCCTCTGTACACCCAACCATCACATTATGCTAGTCTTCACATTCTCATTAAAATAAAATACAAATTCTTAAAAAAAACACACACACACACAAAAAAAGAACAAAAAGAAGAAAAAAAATCCAAAATGAGCTCGTCTGAGTACTGTTCTCTGCAACCAGCTGTATTAATGGCTATCCTCACACCAAAATCCTATTACTGGGACAAATGATATAAAGGGGAGGTACCACAAACAGTCACTCAAGGACCAAAGTGACCTTTCATAGGCCACTAATTTTATGCAGCAGTGAAGGAATAGTACTGCATATAAAAGAGAGGAAGAAAAATGGTAGTAAGTGGAAGGGTGCTGAGATGAAAATCACCTTTTTCTTTATGAAGCCAGCAGTGCGTATGATCTGTCAGAAACCAGTGGCATAGCTGTTAGTGACCAGGAATGTAATGACATGTCAATTATGACATATCATGTTTTCTTCCATATGTGAACAGAGTGGAAACTCAAAGCATTGCTGTGTTTTGTGCTTATGTAACTTAAGAAAACCTCCAATAAACCAGAGCCAGATGACTTGGGTTGTCCAGAAGTTTTGGACCCAATGAGAAGATCTCACCAACAGAACAGTGCCACAGAAGCCAGCACTGCTCGGAGCCCGTTCAACCTCAGTGCAGAACCAGTCTGCATGTTTCTTCCAAGACTGGAAGAATAAAATTCCAGCCAATTAAATATTTTGTGGAATTCCTTTTGGTAGCACCACAAAAGGCCAATAACAGCAGCTGTTCCAACTTTGGGCCCATCGCACCAGTGCCAGCTTTTTGGTACTGATGTTTGTTCAGGCGAAAATGTAAGGAAACTATTATTATGTCGATGGAAATGAGTTCTTTCAGGGTTCAAATGAGATTTGGAAATCTTGCGCTTTTACCTGTGAATGTTAGATTCAAACACGTAATAAACCATAATTGTCTGAAATCTTATAATAGCTTAATTTACTGAGTGAGGTTTATAGTACAACTGGCTCATTTTGGCTCATTTTTCATAAAGATATCAGTTACTAACTACGTCAAAGTTTTGTATCTGATCTGCTGCATTTCATTTCATATCCGTATATATGAAAATGCCACGGGATTGTCCAAAAGAATCATCATTTGTAATTAGTTTGCCTTACATTAACTTAGCAACATACCCGATAGCAGGATAACACATTAGCTGTGTCTTAGTGGATTGTTTCTGTCAGCTACACATTATTAATATGTCGCCAACTAAACTGCATGCAGTAAATCTAAGATGAGTCTTTGAATTCTTAATTGCGAACCCCTGAAGAAAACAGTTGAGCTTGTATGAGTGTGTGTGTGTGCGTCTGTGTGTGGCAAAGTCTTTGAAGAGCTACAGATGGGAAACAAATGAGGGCGGGTGGTATCAGGGTCAGTCTGGCGAATGGGGGTTTTTGACTTGGAAGCCAACAGTGCAATGTCACCCCAGGAGCAAAAAGACACCAACCCTCAGGGGGCGTAATTAAAATAATCCAGTAAAATTAAGTGCTTCAGATCATTTTGGAAAGACTCTTCCTTGATGTGTGCGCGTGTGGATGTGACGATGATTCATGGGGAGGTGTAAAGAGTATATGTGTGTGTGTCCATGTGTCTGTTTACACTGACTGTGCGCTACTAGAGTCTCTGCTTTTAGAGTATTTGTATTTATCATAATCATAAGCCCGCTGCCACACATATCTGTGCAACGTGCCGCAACATCGCACTTCTGCTTCCATAATGTTTTGCTTTTATTTTTGTCCAAACTTTGAAACTAGTCTCAGGTTTCCATTGAACTGCTTGCATGTTGCGATTACCCCCCAAATAATTGCTTTAACCTTGGAAATATTTGCATCACTTTAAAGTTAAAATGAACACGATCAAAGTGATGAAATTACACAACCAATCACTTTTTTTAAATGAAAGAATGAAGACAAACAATATAAAAGAACACTAAAAAAAAAAAAAAGTTATTTGCTTTCTGGGAATATAAAACAAAAAAGCTTTTTCTGAGTTTGCCTATATTATAGCCTTTCATATTTGTTTTGATTTAATGGAATATTCTGCGGTGAAGGGATATGAAAAATCTGGAGTCGATTGCTGATGATTTGAAGTCTCCGCAGGGCATGAGACTATTGGGGGCCGGAGATGTGGCCTCTGGACTGATGGAGTTGGTTACCCTTCCCTTCTTAGTCCTTTTCACCCTTCGCCAAACTGAGCTTCAGTTGACAGAGTGAGAGAGTACACAAAGGCGCCACCCTCAAGTGCAAATGTTTGCTGGCAGTAATGGGCTTTAGTCCACTAGGAGAGTAAATGTGGGAGTTTTTTTTAATGTGTGCTTTAAGTGTATGTACATAAGTGTGAGAACAGAAATACTGTACAGACCACGTTCATTTGTGCATCCAGACATAAGTGCATACTTGTGTATTTTTCACAATACAGCTGAAGTGTTTACACCCGTTCTAAGTTAACAATTGGAGTACTTCCTTGTACCCTCTGTCTATTTGTATAATAGCAGCAGACATTCAAGCAAAAAACATCCTTTTTGCAAGGATGGAAAGGTACCACCTTAAAATCAGTACAAACAGGACCGAGACAGTAATCAGGAGGCCATGCCCCTAAAATGATGCCATGGACTGTGCCCTACTTGGACAATCTTTTTCTGAAAAACAGATGGGCAAGTGCCTCCAACTCGTCACAAGGGTTATCAAATGAAGCCAGGGCTTCTGTGAAAGCTCAGACTGTGCATAAGAAAACAAACAAACTGAAAAAAAAAACTTATTCTTTGGCACAAAACTGCAAGACTAACTTCGATAAAGATCATTAAAAAGAGCCCTGATGAATATTGTGGGGACATTCTTTGATCGCACGATGCCAAGATGAATTTGTTCGGCTCAGATGAGGCCCAGTGTATCTGGCACGAACGTTAGCCAGGACTACCACAGTGAATACATAATCCCAACAGTGGAAGTGTGATACAATGAGCAGGGGCACAACCAAGGGGGGGCCAGGGGGGGAACTGGCCACCGCTAAAATTTTCTCTCTTTTTACCTATATTTGACAGCAGCGTAATAAAACTGGAAATTTTGTTTTTGTTGTGTCACCCTAATATGTCTAGTGGCCCCCCTAGGCAAAACTTCTGGAGGCTCCCCTGTCAATGAGGTTGCATGAGTACAAAAAAAGGTGTCGGGGGATAAAACCAAAAGACAACAGCACGAATCCCAGTGAACACACCAAGGTAATGCTTGACAAGATGACTCAAGTTTCCCAAAGCCTGGCAGAAAAGGAATATTCCAGAAAATAATGATCCAAAACAGACTGCCAAAAATTATGAGAGTTTCTAAAGAGGGGAAAAAAGTAGAAACTATGACCAGGCCAAGTGTGTTGCCTGACTTGAATCAAACTAAAGACATTTGTTATACTCGTATCCTCCACACTGGGATGTTTTTGCCATAAAAGTTCATATCTGGAACTTTAAATATATTCAAATGTGATAAATAATGTTTGAATACCAGGATCGAAATGTGCTTTGGCTGTTTCTGCCAGATTCCATTGTGGATAAAGTTTTATCCAAGTTTCAAATCTGCTATTAATTTGTTTTTCACTCTTATCTGAATCATTCTAACAGCGCAAGTGGGTATCGACTGGAGTTATTTTATTGTGGAGCAGTGAAACCGCCAAGGAGCGAGAGATAAAGTTAAAAGCCGGTGGCATTGTCACAAAATGCCACAAGGTACTATGATCCCCGGTAAGTAATGACTTCATTTGTCTTCTCACATTGATTAAAGGATAAATAGTAAGCCTACAAATTGACTTGGCGTGAACATTGTGAATACTCCAGGAAATCTAGTGCACTTGAGGGTTTAAAGTGTGAGACTTGTCAAAGATAGGAGGACTGAACTGATGGGGAGGTAGTCGGTCACGTCAAAGAAGGGTCCTTTACAATGGTGTGAAATGGGAGTTATCCAACGCATCGCACGGATACGATTCAAGTGTAAGATCTCATAAGGATGTAAAGTATCTGCAATTAATAGTCAAAGTCGCAAACTGCATCCATAATTGTCGGGACTAGCGTAGCTTTCTGCATATGAATAAAACTCGGATGTGGCTTGCAAATGAGTCTCCCTTAACACTTGTGTATCTAAAAAGTACTGACATCACTTCAGCACGCATCTCATTGAATGAGATATCAGCGCTAATGCAGTTTTATCCACTCATTCATCCCTGTATGAGAGGCTTTTTCCTTCCATTCCTCTCTCATGCTCACTTTTTCCCCCCCATCCATTTTTATAGTAATCATCATACATTAGTATAGATGGCTTTAAGAATAAACGAATCCGATGTAATGTAGTGTATTCACCAGTGAGAAACCATCCGGAAAGTTAATACAGTAGAGAAAATGCAGCATTATAAGGAGAAAAAAGAAAAAGAAAAACAGGTCTGCGATGAATGTTGTTTGCCTTTAAAGGAGGCCTAAAACCTACGTTTGTGTAATGTACCGGTAAATAGAAGAAGAATTATGTTTATAGCAGAGTTCTCCTTGTGTTTTTGGAATGGATATTTTCACTCTGCAGCATGTGAGGCGAGTGCGCCGCCATTAATCATTCCACAGGTGCGGCAGCACTGTCAGAAGCCATACGTCCCTTTGCCTTTCCAACCTGGGTGGAAAGCAGAATGGAAAGGAAAAAGGAGGGAAGGAGGGTTGGTGGCTGGAGGTGGAGGGTGAACACATCCCTAAAAACAATTTCACTTCCTCTTCTTCCTCTGCACTGGATTTGTCAGTGAGGGGGGTTCAAAGTCCAGATTAATTAGATCCATTTTGTGGTCCATCTTTGTTTTTGGTTTTTTTTTGCTTTGTTTTGTTTTTTTCCCGCCACTTCCATGACTCTTTTCTTTTCTTTGTCTTGCCTACAGTCCTTACTGCCATCCCAGCACCATTTATCACGTTGCCATCTCGACAGTGCCTTCCCCCTTCCTTGCTGGGAAGCCATTAGAGCATCTCTGCATCGTGGCGGCCAGATTGCATTCCGGTCCCCGCTCGCGACATTTATCATCTTTTGTCCTAAGTTTTTATCTGCCCCTGCCCTGTGTGAAGCCCTATCTGCAATGCCCACTATAATGAAACACTGGGAGGTGAGGCTCAAGTAAATAACCTAATTAAACCTAGCAAACAGGGACAAAGGGGGGGAAAAAAATTCACAAAAGGCCTTTGTGAGAATGCCAGAGGAGGAACACTCACAGATGGCAGCGAGGAAGTCGAAGCAGCGATGTGGCACGCGGCCCATACCACCTTCTCATCTCAGTATTTATAGTACTCCTACTGGTGCTGTTGTTTGTCCAAAGATGTCCTCTTTACGTGATTTGGATCAACGCAGAATGACAGTTTATATTTAGACCGGCGATACGCTGATTACTCGTCAGGAATCGGGTTTGTAAGACAAGAAATGTTCCTGTAAAGCAAGGGGATATATCTGCGATAAGGACCCAAAGCACTGAGTAATGGGTCCTAAGAGAAAATCTATCCTCCCTTCTCACTCGCTTTCACTCCTCTCTCTGAGTCTTAGGCAAAAAGTCCAGCCAGCTCTGATTGGTCTCATTAGGGACAAAACGAGGAATACTAATCATCAAAATTATCGACGGCACCCTTGCAAACAGTATCGAGTCAATGCAGTAAAATGTCAGGAGGGCATTAGTGGACAATTATTAATCCATATCAAGCTGGGGTGGACAATTTAATTATCACCTAATCAATATTTCCAGATCTTGTACAGATGTAGAGCAGTGACTCGATGGATAGATCTGCCTTTTGAGAAGCCCTTTATTGGATTAAAAAAAAAAAAAAGGCAGCTGGGAACAGTAGTAGGGTGGCAGTAAACAAGAAAGTGCTTCTCTGCATGGCTGACCCAGGGCACACACTACAGCTTCTTCCGGTGATGAGCACCAGCTCCACTGCACATGGATACTTTAGGGAAAATTCAGCTTGTTTTTTCTGGGCACACACAGACACCTTGGATGCTTTTGTTGGTTTTGTGCTCATAATTTGACCCATGCGTTTTTCTTTTTGGTCTAATCTTGTTATCTCAAGCAACCTTGACCAAAGACGAGGCTCCGTTTGTGTTTATTGGAGCCTCTAACTTTATCATAACCTCGCAAAGCTCAGAAAGCCACAGCAGCGGTGTGCTGACTGCATTTCCTTTTTTCTTTTTTTTAACAATCCCCAGCCCCGTGTCATTATTTGTGCAGCTCTTACTAGTAATTTGTTGCCATATTGTGTCATTGCCAGTAATGTTGCTTACTTTCTGCTGGTACTCTCTGTTTTCTCAGTGCAGCCTGAATAATTACTCTCATTGTACCTGAAACAAACTATCTCAAATATTGTCAGTCAAGGCTTTTGTGGGAGTGATGAGACAAAATGAATGCTGTGTAACAGGCCCTCGTGGATTTCAAAGACGCCGCACAATGAGCCACGGCAAAACAAAAGTGGCTGTCTTCTATGAGATAGCAGTCATCTGAGATAAGAATACCCTCCCGTGGTTTGGTTTTGCTTTTTTTTTTTGTTTGCTATTATTGTAACTCTCCGTCTCCATCCCCCCGAATCACTTCAGCCACTACACAGCCTACTGATTACTACAAAGTCGCCTGGACCTTGGTTATTTTCACTATTTACTGCCTTACTGCGTGTTGCCATGGATTATTATTTTGGCGTAAGGCTGCATTTTCAGAGCACTCTTCCCCCCCCCTCACCCAGCTCACATTATAAACCTGCAGTACTCTTATCTTTTTCCTGTAATGCTTCAGCGTCTGTCCGCTATAATGCCGCAAGCCGAGAGGACCGCGAGCCAAAGTGCTTCTCTTTGTGCAAATGCTGTAAATAAAAACTCTCTTGGTTCACACAGTGTTGACTCTGAGCTCCGATGGAAGTTGGCTGGAAGTTAAATGCGGTGGCGCATACTTTCAAGATAAAAGTCAACTTTTTTTTCTTTGCTTTTCATTGTGTATGACAAGAGACTTGAAATGAGATCAAAATGTGACATTCAATCCCAACTGCAATATCTTTAATCTGTTTACCTTTGACTTTCATTACCAAATTTCAGATCCTTAGAAAAAAACGGGGAAAAAAAAAAAAGAGTCGAGATCATTTCATAAGATGCCGAGAACCTAATCATATCGGCGGGATTAGAGTTGTAGGCTCCAGGATTACTTTTTGAAAATTATCTCTGAGCTTTGTAAAAGAAAAAAAAACCTCACTAAGCAGTAAAGAACTATAAAAGAAATCCCTGTAACTTGTATTAGCCTCCCCTTCACTTCAGTCCTATCACCTCATCTGGTTCAAATGCCTTTGAAAGTCAATCCATCCATTCTTTTAGTTAATCGTCAACTAAGCTCTTTTCTCTCCCGTAGCTTTATTTTCTGTCGCCCAACTTGTAATCTCTCAGCATCCGTGGTATTTTGACATTAGCACACTGTACAAGCAGCACATTGATGTGGCAGGCATGGGTCAGCATGGATTTTGCACACCATCTGATCTATAATGCACCACAAGTACTGCCCATCTCTTGGTTCCATTAGGTGTCTAACATGCATGTGTGGAGAACATGCTTCTTTTATATACACGTATGCCACAGAGACAGTGAATATGTGTAATTCAACCCTGCACAGCAGCTACTTTTACCATCTTATGCTTTAGGAATGGGTGCTAGGATTGTGGAATGTGTTGCGAGCCAACAAACTACCATTCCCTGCACACTGTTTGCACAAAGATTACACCTGTTAGGGATTATTTTCACTTTAAAACAGACAAAACAGGTGAGCCAATGGATTCAAATGAAGCAATCACAGGAAGACCACCTTGCAGCCTCAAAATGAACAAACAGGTGAGGGTAACAGATGCTATTAAATGATCAAGAAACATTATCTGTGACTACAGTATATACAGGATGGACGGGTGGAGGATTAAGGCACTTGCTTTGTTTTACAGACAGACAATGCCTGCCTCGAGTCGTAGTCATGAGAATCTCCCCCTATGTCTGTGTACAAGTCTGATATCTCACTCAATGTAGCAAAACCACCATGCTGTGCTATTTAGCGTTTGGGTTTTCCATATTAATTATTTACCAAGTTGAATACTCAAAGAGACAAACCACTAAATTAGCTAAATAAAATCCCAAAAAATCTCACTGAAGAAAAAAAAAAAATCAATCTTGGCCAACAGGGACCAAACCCCAGGGAGTGTTTTCAATCATCTGACTATATTTACTATATGACTATTCACATAGCCAGATGCAAACCTTCATAGTATGTGCAAAACATTGCAGTAGTTACAAAAATAGGGATAATTAAATTCTTTTCAGTATTTAATTTCTGGCTTTTCATGCAAAGACTCTCTTAAATTTTCTATTTAACTGGTTCATTCTGTGGCACTTTGCTACCTGCTAACTCATTAGCGTCTCATGTCCTCATTCGCCTCGCAACCATCCAGATACACAAATAAGGATTTGATGGCAAAACTAAAGCCTATTGTTCTTGAATGTTTCTCCTTGAATCCCAGCAATGAGAGGGAAAGCACACGCAATTAAATTGTGCCATTTAATGAAAGGCGACAACAGATCGCGCACCGTGTGCAATTTCTGTCCCACCCGGGCACGGGCAGGGAGAAAGGTGAAGGGGGTGTAAGGGGATCGTTGCGAGGCGCTCTGATCATGTATTTTTCTGCGCTCTGAGAGGCGGGAAAATCTTATTTGGAAAGTGTACTTAATGAAATCCATGTAGGCACAAATCCTGACATCACAGAGCACACTCTGTGCCGTCTTGTACCGACTATCAAGACGGAGGGGAAAGATAAAAGTGCAGGAATGACTGTTTAAGGAAGGAGCGAATGAGGTTGAATTTAGGAGGACTAAAGCAGTCCACCATGTTTTGATGAAATATTCCGGACTGCTTGTTTACCTTAATGGGGCTTGTAAAAGCTAACAAGGTCCCGCCTTTTGACTCAGGATTCCACGGTCATTCCAGCCTCTTTGTTGTACATTAATTATCTGCACTTAACTTGAAATATCCTTCATCGTGACTCAAGTGATGGGGGTGATTGGGGGTAATTAATTAGCTGATGAGAGGGTGATGAATGACATGAAAGATGGCACCAGGGGAGTATTAAAACTAAAGGGAAACAGACTGGTTATGGATGCTATGATGAATGCTGTCTAAACACTGCATAAATGTCCAGGGACCCGTCTGTAATTGTGTGTGTGTGTGTGTGTGTGTGTGTGTGTGTGTGTGTGTGTGTGTGTGTGTGTGTGTGTGTGTGTGTGTGAATACATATGATGTGATGGGCACTTAGAGTGCTCCACCATTAGAAACAAGAGCTTGGCTCAGGCTCAACTTGAAAAGCCTATGGGTCTTGCTGTGGCGTGAGAGCATTTTCACCTCTCAATGGAGGCTTTCACTCTCATTTGCCATAACTAATAAACCACACTAAAGCAGTGTGTCACAATAAATCTCAGCTCCTCAAATGGCATGACTCATTTGCCGGTGCAAAGGAGCCAAAGAGGGAGAGAGAGAGAGAGTGTGTAAGGCGCAGGGCGTGTGAGCCGGTGTGCGCGAGAGTGAGTTAATGAGTGAGCGGGCGCGCAAACAAGAGAGAGGGCGGAGTGACAGGAAAGACTGACAGATGTAGTGTGTTTGAGAGGGTATTAGGTGAGAAAGATGGCTCTCCTAAGACGGACTTTGAGCACTCACTCCATCACAGCGCTGAATGTAAATCAGCTGTGACAGGAGGAGCTCGGGGCATAAAGATTTCCCAATCTGCATCAGGCTTTGGCGAGTGCTGTAGGTAAGAAGGTTGGGATGTAAGCTTTTTGGCTAGGACTGAGAGATCGCCCGGAGGCGCTTCATGGAGATGAATGGTTTAGACCATTAACCCCACTGCAGAATCTCAACACACCCCCGAGGCACACAAATGTGCTGCACTGAGATCAGTGCAACGTGTCGCACTTTTAGGACCCCCCGGTGTGAGACCAAAGCGCCAGCCTAGGGCCGGGTGATACCCCCCCGCGTGCACACACGCGCCCAAACCACACGCAGTTCTGAAGTGGGGAATTCAAAAGTGATTGTTGCCCTCACAAGTCAGGGATGGGAGTGTTTCAACAAACAAATTAGTGAATTTAGCAACATTTATTTCCATTTTTCATGTGTAGTGGTTAACACAGTCACAGGAACAAACAAAAGATCCCCAATTAAAGGGCAGAAGGATAGGCCCAGCCTAAGAAGGTCACAAGCTAGTGTACTCCTAGTGCTCATCCCAAGCCTGGATAAATGGGATGGTTGGGTCAGGAAGGACATCCAGTATAAAAGCTGTGCCAAATCAAATATGCAGATCCATCTGCTGTTACTACCGCTTGGGAATTAAGTGAGCAACCAAACAAAAGTGCAGATTTTATCTTCAGAGATATTTTCAACAATTTACTGAATGACATGTAAATCCTGTCCCTGCAGCACAGTCATACTGTACACCACCGATTTCTGCGTACTGCTTATGACGTACAAATTAAACACTAGATTTTGGATGAGTTTGGTTGTGAATGATGCATACTTTTGTTTATGTAAATCGCAACGTTTTGGTAATCATCAAATTATCATCACTGGCCTGATTTGCTAGTGCAAAATTGATGAACAAGTCATGAATGTGGAGCAGATGAAGGAACATTTTAGCCAAATGTACTGCACTAAGTAAACATGTATCCAGAAAAGTGCTCATTTCCAGCTTCATGAATTTTTTTATTCTTGGACTCTGTAAGAGGAGTTTTGCACGACTCAAAGTTCAAAAATAATGATCTCACACTGGGCTTTGGTGCACCCCAGAATGATTATAGTTTTGTGTTGTCTAATTAGTTGCCTTTTTTATTTATTTAAAAAACTTTTTGAGGTTTTGTTGTTTGTTCAGTTCACTTTAGTTTCAGTTCATTTTTCCAGGGTAGTTAATTTCCATTTAGTTGTCAATGTTTGACAAAGTTTACTTCTAGTTTAGTTCTGAATAAGTTTTAATCATTATAAAATTGAGTCTTATTAGGGGTAAATTAAAAAAGTTCACAACAGGTATGCCACAGGTATTTTTGACAGCACCTAACCCACAATCATGTGGAGACCCAGTCTGGTTTATTTTAGCTTATTCAATTCCATCTTATTTCATTTATACAGCACCACATCACAACAACAGTCACCTTAAAGTGCTTTATATTGTAACGCTTCAATAACATAGAGAAAACTCTAACAATCAGACAAACCTTTATGATCAGGCACTTGGCGACAGTGGGAAGGAAAAACTTCCTTTTAACAGGAAGAAACCTCTGGCAGAACCTTGGTAAGGGAGGGGCAGCCAATCTTAAAATAAGAAGGTTTAAGGTTAGGCTTAAAACTTTCCTTTTTGCTAAAGCATATAGTTAGGGCTGGATCAGGTGACCCTGAATCCTCACTTAGTTATGCTGCAATAGGTGTAGGCTGCTGGTGGATTCCCATGATGCATTGAGTTTTTCCTTTTCAGCACCTTTCTCACTCAACATGTGTTAATACACCTCTCTGCACTGAATCATATCTGTTATTAACCTCTGTCTCTCTTCCACAGCATGTCTTTTATCCTGTCTTACTTCTCTCACCCCAACCGGTCGCAGCAGATGGCCCCGCCCCTCCCTGAGCCTGGTTCTGCAGGAGGTTTCTTCCTGTTAAAAGGGAGTTTTTCCTTCCCACTGTCGCCAAAGTGCTTGCTCATAGGGGATCATATGAGTGTTGTTTTTTTTCTCTGTATGTGTTATTGTAGGGTCTACCTTAAAATATAAAACGCCTTGGCGCTGTATCACTAAAATCAAATTGAATCTGCTGTGACCGGTTAGGAGTGAAGAGAGGGAGACAGGACAAAATATGCACTGTTGATCATTTCACGTCATTAAGTTCTTTTTATTTTCATTTTTGAAGCCTAGTTTTTATTGTTACTTCAAGACTAACAACATAAGTCTCAGTATTATAACCTTCGTGCCGCCCCCACAGTTCAAGCAGCTGTTTTAGCCTCCTGTTCCAGCTCTTTAACTTTCATCTTATCAACAGCCTCTTGCAAACAAAAGATTTGAACAGCCTGTGGTTGGGGGCAGAGCTGTGTGCTCAGATGACCACATAAAGGACATCTCTCTCTATTAACAAGTCAATCTAAAGTTGGGAGATAAATCAGGTAGCATATGGGGAGCAGACAAACTCCAGCATGTTTTGGGAACATTATGACTCAAATCCACATGGAACCATTTTCACTTCTCTTTTCTACTTAAAAGACTTGAGTATGATTTTCTGTACTGTGAGTATAAAAGCATCTTTAGTAAGATTGCTGTGCAGACACAGAGGTTTTGTTCTCTCCCCTTCACCTGCACACTGCAGTAAAACATCATCTGGTCTGTGAGCGCTCGTGTATTTCAGACTTGACTAGCCGAGTAATCCCATCGCCGCAGCTACGGCATCAATCCATTAATTGCACTGTCACTGTGGCAATGTCATGAAACACCTGCATTGTTATACAGTTCACTGGCACAGTGTGTGAAGGGTGATCAGATTTTAGTACGTGCGCCAGCAAAGCCCGAATCGTGCCAAGCGTAAGCCCGGCAGATGCAGAACAGCTGGCATTGTGTTCGTCTCACCGGCTGATCCCGGCTTCAAAGACGTGCTACGAGGTCCTCTTTCAATGAGAGTGTGTGCGCATGAGGGAGAGAAAGGGAGAGCAATTGTGTAAGAATCAAAACAAAAAAAAAAAACTAGCATGACACACCGTGTTAACGTGGCCCTCTATTGTTTTGCTGACACCATAAACGCTCAACGGACAGATAAGGAGGCGCCAGGTTGACTGAAATCCATACCATTTCACAGTATGACAGACCCTGTCGTTTCATGGCGAGGGATTCAAATCTATGGAATTAGAAAAAGGGATTTGTGGAGTTTGTTGATTGCCACTCCAATGGATTTACAATTTGGATTAAGGTGCTTTTGTTCTGTCAATATTCCCACTCTGAGACGTGAATGGTACAGCATGCTTAATTTGCACCACCACTTTTTAGTCGGTTATTTCTTGAAGAAATAAGTGCACTCAGATGTGGCGTTACTAACCGTGGGGGCTAGCCTTTAATTACCTTCATCGGAGCCTGTACAACATCTCCATATAGCTTGTGATTATCTGCTTTTCTTGAGAGTGGGAGGGTCAGGGGTGTGATGAAAATTGCTTGGCTTTTGTGCGATTTTGTGGTCTAAGTGCGAGGCGAAATGACTGCGATCCATAGATGAGGCTAATGGCCTTAAATAATACACTTGGGCAAAGTTGCCGGAGAACTCGGCATCCATGGAGTTAATAATGGGCCTGATACAACCTTTACACATAATTGCACAGCACATTGTTGACAAGGAGTTGGTACAGGCCTTTACAGCCAAAGAAAATGATAATGACTTCTTACTCGTTCAGTTCAACCTGCAAGCGAGCATCTTGCATTGCACCGATAACATTGTTTTATCTCAGATTCCCAGCCTTGTCACAAGGTCTTCATCCAAACAACTAGATGGTAATTAAATGCTGGCACTCTCAGCCGAAGGTGTTCTCACCGCATTTATTTGAAGTGTGAACATGATGCATGCTCTCCCCTTGTAGATATCGACGCTAGTTTTTAAGGATGTACTGCGCTAAGATACGTTTTGAAATGAACGAGTGGAGCCAACAATGAGATTTCCACATGAGCAGCGTCCGGCAGAATGATGAACGAGGTGGTAGACTTGAAGAATTACAGTGATTTAAAGTTGGATCAAAACCCCCTCTGAGAGTACGGTTCTCCTCTTGCTTTGATGTCATTTCGTGCGGCTACACAAACATGTAACCTCGACGCGCGCTTATTTGTGTGCCTAATTCCGCGTGTGCACCGCAGCGTGTAGGCTGCAGCTCTTAAAGAGTGCATACTGTGCATTCACGTGTGTGCGTGCGCGCCCGGTTCCGTGGGTACCGGCGTAAAAGCGAACGGAATAGACTCAATTTAAATCAAATTAGCATGTAGGCAAATTAAGCAGACGGATTTAATTTGAGCTGTTGTAAAAATGCTAATTTCAGTACAGCCCGCAAGCTTATATGCAAATACAATACTATTTTACAATAATTCATATTAGGCAAGGCATGCATAAAACACACATTACATCCTAACGTCATCTGGGGAATTGAGTATCATTAGCTTTTGTACTCCTAACAAGGTGAAGCTTTTTAGCTGGTATGTGGGGCGAGCGTATGCATTAGAACTTCTCCACTTATCTGTGTGCATCGCTGCTGCTGCTGCAGCTTTATTCACAACACTGTAACGCTCATAGGAATGACAGTGTGTCTTTGCGCGTGTGCATAATTTGTTATAACTCGTCCAGCAGGCATGCCTCTAATTTTTTCGCATTCTGTTGCTGCATTACTACTAAACAGATGACACTTATACTCTCCTCTGCTGTCACAGTAGATACTGCTGGGTCATAACTTGCTTCTGCATTTAGTTGACTTATGGGGAAAGGACAGAATCTACTAGCATGGAAACATGGCTGCCTTTAGATGTTGTTGTATTTAATTCTGCCCTTAGCCGCCGCCCCCCATCAACTCTACTATGGCTTGCTTTTTTCACACTGCTGCAGCTCAGAAGAAGCACCACATCAATAGATGATGTGCTGTTTTCCTCCCATGTGGTTCACCTTTGATTGCAGGCTCTAAAGGTTTGCACATACATTAAGGTGCCTGTGGATGTTGTTAGCGCTTGGGTGGGCATGTTGCTCCATACTCGCGCGCGTGAGCAAGATGAAGTTTGGGTGTTAACATCTTAACGTGTAAAGAGGACGGAGCCTTGTCGATACTCGTTTGACGTGTTAAAGAGAATTGGGCTGGCTCGCTGTGACTCACCACGCCATCCACCAGCAATGAGGGCAATCAATTAAAACACTATTAGGCCAAGGGTTTGACATGGTCCAACACAGCATGGGCTAGAAAGTGTGTGAGTTGGGTTTCTCTACAGATGTAGCTGAGCAAATTTGCAGCTGAAAGACCAGCTGATTTTTTACCTCCACCAGGGAGGTTATGCTTCTGTGGTAGCGTTCAGTTGTCTTGTCTTTCTACCGGTCTTTAAACACGACAGCTTGAAAGGTTCTGAATGAATTCTGGCGTCCATTAAAATTTGGCTCATATTCACCAAGGACTTTAAGTTCAACCTACTGATTTATTGGCTGAAAATGAACAAAAAGCCTGATAATTCAGAACCTATGAATCGTGCAAGTGTGCTGTGTATTGTCAACACATAGAAAGTAGTGTGTAAAAATGTAAAATATGACATCACACTTCATGAACATTGATAGACTGATCTGAAGGTCACAGAAATAACAGTAATCTGTACATAACATATCAGCATATATGGAGTGATATATGGGGATTCTAAAAATGATGTTACTTTGAACTTTTGACCTCGTCTCCAAGATCAGATGAGATCAAACTTTCATAAAATGTTTATATAGTTAGTTTGCATCCAAAATCATGTCACATTTGACCTCTGACCTCACTTTTACATTTCACAATCCACCTTTCATTCAAGTTGACCCAAAAATGTATAAATATTGTCAACAGAAAGAGGCTGAGCTGCCTAGTTAGTAAGAACACTACTGTACACTAATACTAAATAATAAGCTCCAATTATGCACAAATCAATCCCTATTATCCTTAACCAACTCCCACATACTGTTATTAAAAGTGCAATCAAAGTAAACATCTGTTATGCTACCCTTATCAGATTTTTACTGCACTACAATCTTAAAAATACATTTAAAAAGAACAAATAAAACTAAATGAATATATATAAAATATAATACTGTTTCCCTTAAAGTAAATAGAGAGTGAGCTGTCTTGGGGAGACAACTAGGTTTTTGATGTCAGTGATGTGTGCTCATTGAGAAAAGAAAGATGCAGTAAATTACTTCGCAATTTCCACATCTGTAGCTGAATCAGTTTAATGATTAAGCTACATATTATTAAGCAGACTGCTCTAAAAATACAGTAAAATATCACTCTTTGTCATCACAGCTGAGTTTTGAAACTGTTGTATATCATATGATTATAACATTATTACAGCAGTATGTTGTTACAATTACAGCACTATATTATTGTCTATTTCTGTTGTATATTGTGTTGTACATTATTTTTGTTGCATGAATGCCAGCCTTACCAGCATTGAACTGTTATCTAATAGTTTGACGCTGGCAAATTCTTCCTCTCTGTAATCTAAGTTATATTGCAGGCTGACTTGATTTTTCTGTGGCCCAGTAGCAAAATCAAGCCCCACACCTTGTGGAGACACGATCCAGTCCAAACCCGGTTTGGTTTTGCTTCATATCTGTGTTGGGCTCATGCAGCAAAAGCTCTATCGAGTTAAAGGAGACCCGAGTTATTTAGTTCTGGTGCCCACACCAAAGTTTTCGCTTTAACTTCATCCCTGCGCAGGTGGAGCTGTTTAATGCTTTAGGCTGTCCTCTCATCTCCAGTGAGTCCTGTTTGTATTACTGCTCAGTAAAAGACAGAGAAATTGTTTGTTGCCTCTCTCGCACTTTGTCCCCCCTTGGCTCGCTGGGGACAATTATGTCCCCCGCTCCTCCCCCCTTCGAGCTATTGCCGAGCCCAATTTGCTACACAAATTAAACGGGAGGCATTTGAAGAGCAAGGGGAACAAGGTGAAGGAGAAAACAACAGAGAGCAACAGAGAGAAGGCCAAAGACACACAACAGCAGACCGAACAGACCTGCACAGAGATAAGGAAATACCCTTTTATATTTATTAAGAGAAGTGCATGTTTACTAGGAGTCCTTACTGTTAATTTTCTTAAAGAGTGCCCAATATGTGAGGTAGGACTGGCTCTAAGGCTCGTGCCATCTGTTGAACAGGCAGACTCAGCCATTTTCTGCACTCGTGTGTCTCATATCCTCCACCAGGTCCACAGCCTGAGGCTAGCTCACATCCAAATGGATCCAGAGCAGCAACAGTAGGGTTTTGGTGCTGAGGGGTTAGTCTGGAACAGACTAAACTGATGTGCACTGAGGTCCTCAGTGCACAGCACACATGCAGGGAGAGCCTTTGAGTGTCAGGGCTGGGCATGCACAAGCATCGGCACAGTGGAGGAAATTAAGGAGCTTCCGAGTCGCTGGAAGGGGCTATTGCACGGCTTCCAAACAACAAGGGAAGAAGGTGGGGAAAAGACAAAGACGCTGGCGGGGGAAACAAAAAACAGAAAGGAAGAAAAAAAACAAAACAACATCAGAAAGAAAAAGCCAAAGTAAGAACTGAGGAGAAAATTGGCAAGAGAGCGATTAGGAAGAAAAACAATAGAAAGAAGCCGGAGAAAGAAAAGGAGCAAACACGTGCATGTGGGAGATCAGGCGGCGCAGGAACAGAAAGGAGCAAATATAAATCCCAGAGCTAAAATGTACTGCTGAAGTGGCTCTGCTTATGAGCAGCCATGTTTTCGCACACCTCGGCAGCAGACACAACAAGCACCGCGTCTCCGTGACCTCCCTCACTCCCACACACCCCTTCAGTCATTAGCAAACAGGCGCTGTGGCTACCTCGTGATAAGTGTGTGTGTTTTGGCTTTGAAATGATGACCCCGCACAGCTGTTAAAGTAGGGTACGGGGGTAGCCGCAGCTGCTAACAACCACACAGCCAAATGAAGGGAATTAATCGGGGGGTGGGGGTGGGTTGCAGGGGAATGGCGAGCACTGAGGCGTCAAGATTTGGAATGTCTGGAAGTTTCACCGAGGCAGTTGTCTGAGGTTGTCTGAGCAAATGTTATGTGAATTCACACTACGCCGAGGAAGATGGGAGTTTGTGAAAAGATGGCTTCCGAAGAGCCCGCTCAATGGTAACGTTTATCGACCGTTAATGCCATTTTGGGAAGGTCCCATAATTAAATTGTGTCAATAAATCCCGGAGCTGCACATAAAACCGGGGAATAAACGGAGAAGACGTTTTCAACTGTTTGCCTCTTCCCTGCTGAGAGACATATGTGGCTTGGGGGTAAGGGGGGGGGGGTTGGGCGCAGAATAGAAAAATAAAACACAGTGGAGCGGATTGCAGGGAACATTTCTCAAGCACAAAGTTGAAAATTTCGCCCATCAATTCCACTTTGCGTTGGCTCCGTTGTCTGTGACCTTGGGTGAACGAGCCCTTCGTTCTGAGATATTCAGCTGAACTGAGGGGATTTCAGGCAGTGCAAAGGGAGCAATAAAAATTTTATTCATCTCACTGTGACTCCAGTAGCTAATGATTCATGGATCTTAGTGTAAAAAAAAAAAAAAAAAGGTGGTGGGGGATGATGTGGGGGAGGGGGAGGTGGTCTTTTGGTGTAGGACCAGAGCTCAATGAGGTTTGAAAACGGTTGTCACACATCAATGGGCAGGTGTCTGATGTCAAGTAACTCAATTCCAAAGATTTCTCATTGCTAGATTCTTGGCTGAGGCGTGAGCGTTTCTGGTTTTTACTGCAGAAAGAAGTAGCTGGAAAATAAGGAGTTGAGATGAAGAGACTGATCATTGTGGACTAAAGGTGTGTGTGTGAAGGAGGCATAGACACAGTGGGAACAGTAAAATAGGACTGATGGAGGAGGGCCTGTTTTCTCATAACTGACTGGGATCACTTTTTAAATATGTTTCAGGAAATGAATAATAACACATTATTAGACAAACAGTGTCTCTTACCCACAGGTCTGTGAAGTTTTTACAAACGCAGTACAGGAAGTATTTCTGCGCGTGATGATGTTTAAACAAAAATGAAAGAGATGACTCAAAAAACAGTCCCCATCCCATAACCAGCGGGACACCACACTCGAGGCCCGTGGGGAAAGCGGACGGTGTACTTACTTTGAGCGTCGGCGAGGTGGAGGAGCAGACCCAGGACGAGCAGCAGCGGCAGCAGCAGCGTGGGTCTGGCTCTGCGCATGGTGGGACAGCTTGGCACCAGCATGCTTTGGCAGCCTCGGTGGCACTGGCTCACAGAGCCCTGTGAGTCAGTCTGGTCTGATTTCTCAGATGCAGGGTATTCACAGCCTATGCGAGGCAAGGAGGGAAAAGGAAGAGGGAGAAGGAAGGAGGGGATGAGGAGGGGGGGAAAAAAGGAGAGAGAAAGAGAGAGGAGAATGAATGAAACAAAGCTGTTTGGCTCCACGGGTTTTATCTATTCCTGCACATTTCTGACATACCCCCACACAGCCTCGGCTGGAGCTGACAGAGGATAGGAAGAGCCTGATGTGCTCACAGGGTATGTTCTGACAGTTCTCTAAATGGAATAGTCACTTCACACAACGCGTGTGCACGTGTGCATGAGAAGGAGTGAGACGGAGAGTGCAAGCCACAGAGAGAGAGAGGGAGAAACCGCCCAGATGAAAGGGCGAGTTAATATGATTTTGTCTTCACAGCTCCGGTCACGAGCGCCAATTAAATACGCTCCATAATATGAGCACCTTCCAAGTCCACCTCAGATCAGCAGCGATATCTGTTTCACATTAGGAAGGCCTCGCTCCCATGAAGCAACAGCCAGGAAATGCAGTAAGAATCCCGAATTGCAAAAGCGATTTCCTATTATTCAGTAAAACTGCTTAAACTTTTAACATCACTGGACATAAAAGTTGTCTGTAAACGACACTGTGCTATCTTGTACATGTTTGCTAAACCCGTTCATCTGTAGCCCATACACAACATTTCCATCAATTCTTTAAAAGCTCTATACAAAGTAGAGTAGCTTAACTTGGAGCCCGTGTGTGTGTGTGTGTGTGTGTGTGTGTGTGTGGGGTTCAGTCTTTTATCCATTTGCTGCACAAACAACAAATAAAATCTGTAAGACAGAGCGACGAGCCTTTGCCATTCATGTTTCAGCCTTTTATCTCAGGACCACTACATGGCTGTGAAAATCAATGTGATACAGTGAGCTAGTATTAGCCGCAGACCGGCTCCATCCCTTGTCATCCATTTGCTTAAGCCCGAGCTTGATCCTCAGTGATGGATGCTGTGCGGTAGTCTTCGGCTCATAACACGGCTCCCGGCTAATCCGAGTGTGTGAGCTTTGATGACACACTGTACCGCTGGTTAGCATCTTAGCTCGTCTGCCTGCATTGTTCGGCGGGAAGCCGCTGTTGTTTCAGCTGCGGTGGAGACTGGTGGAGTTGGATGCGCGCACTCTATGCGCACCGTGACATTTCAGACACTTTGTGCACCATGACATCAAAAGCGCATCCGTTTTCGGATTGTTTTTGGTAACTGTGCACATAAAGGCTTTTGCTAGAAGTATTATTACGCTGGGGTGTTTATCTGCAGATTTGACCGCCACTCACTAGTAGGAAGCAAAGAGGGAAAAAAAAGGGAAAAACGCAGCCCCTAAGCCCAATCACTAGGCCCGATGATGACAAAGTACCTCATTTCCCTGTTACCAATCATCCTCTGTCTCGTTCTTAGCCTTCCCTCTTTCATTTCTGTGGGCTGTAAATGGCAGAAAAGACGGGAAGATAGCACACCTGTCACACTCGATTTGTGTTGGGGGGAGATAGACACGACTACCTGTCTCCAAGCACCGCGGGGCTAGTAGCGAATGCAAGAGCGGGGGGGACGGGTGGCAAAGGGAATCAATTTGAGGCAATTTCATCCCCGCTCACACCACACACACACACACACACACACACACACACACGCAAACAAAAACGTGTATGCATATAACATACATCTGAGAACACTAGACAGAATTTTCACATGAGCAGTGTTTGTAGCGACGGTGAATCTGATTAGAATTAACTGGACTGAAAAGCCCCGAGCAGCGGCGCGAGGGGATGGAGCTGCAGCGTGATCCATACGTGGCGCGGTGCGGCGTACGGCCGTCTGTCTCCTCCGGTTATTGTTTCACGCATCTGCCCCTCCAAATCTAAGTGATAGCCTTTGAGTTAATTAATGAAGTGTGAATTTCCATAATGACACGACATTAGGTAGCACACAAGAAACAGTACTCGGCAGCCCTCCACTTCTCTGTTTGCACCCTGCGTGCATACACACCCATTTGCACACACACACACACACACACACACACGCTGATAGAGGCAAACAAAACCATCTGTATGTTGTGTAACTGCTAGTGAGACAACCAAGAGGCTACGCCATGTGAGTAAATAGAAGGAGAAGCTAATGTAGGCTAAAATGCACCCAGCGCAGCCATAATTTATACCAACAATGAAAGCAATTATAATTGCTGTTGATTTGTAGTGTTCATTTTTACAAGTAAACTGTGCTGCAAATTCCTTCCTAATGTGCTATGGGGGTGACGAGCCACCTGCCAGACCTGGCAGAAAGGCAGCAGTTTGCCAACTGCATTGTTAACCGACAATGGATTTAGCTTAAATACTGCAGATTTTTTTATTTATTTTTTGGGAGTGGAAGCTTCTACAATTACATATACGGGCGTGCATGCAAATCCGCATCATCGTCTCTGCATGCATTAGTCGGTGTAAACCAACAGCATCACCTTTGATCGTTTCATCCTCAACGCGGCCATTCGGCGTCACTCTGCGAATCTTCTCGTTCATATATTTGGTGGCACTGATGCTTGTCATTGAACATTTATTACAATAAAAAGGGGGAGAGAAAAAAAACACCAACAGTCTTGTCTTTCTTCCTGAGCCCCCGGTGGTATTATTGTGTTCCCATTCAGTAGTGTTTCATTCAAAGGATTTTGCTGCTGATAGCAATCATGCATTATTAAACAAAGCCTGACAACATGCACAATGTTAATTAGAAAAAGGGTGGTGGTGGTGGTGGGGGGGGGAGTGTGTGGCAAGAAAAAGAAAGGGGCCGTTGAGCTGTCTACTCTCTCTCTCTCCCTCCTTCTCCATGATCCTTATCAGAAATGTGAAAGAGAAAAGAGGGTGGGATGTTTATATTCTCCATAATGGCTGGGCTCTATTCTCATTTGAGCATGCCTGTTTGGTATTCTGGTCTATTTAGACAAGCAATATTATTAAGGCTCTAAAAAAAACCAAACCAAAACAACAACAACAAAGAATCAGTCATATTTATCTCATATTCCAGCCATACTCCAATAAACTTGTTATAGGGACAAATGCAGGCAGAATAGTTTATGAGCTTCAAAAACAGCGTTTTCATAACATTGCAGTGTCTTTTGCGTGCCCTCCTCCACGTTTTACTGTTTTAGCGAGCTCGATACAAACCAAAGGCCCAAACCGACGGTGCAATTTTTTATTATTTATTTGTTTTATAACATTTTCAACATGAGCTTGAGCGTAGCATTTGGACCGCATTATGCTCATCCCCAGCGCGAGATGACTAATTTCGCTTTGGCCTGCCCCGGAGAATGTTGAAATGGGGTGTTTTTAATTTCAGGCTCATGCACAAACTGAACTGAACTCGAAAGGAAACGGCGGACTCATGGTATGTTATCCTAACAGACCAGAGCGGCCACAAAAATGCCACCAAATCTATTAAGGCCAATCCCTCTGTAATTAGCTCAACACATGCGAGGACAAAAGCACAGCAAAACTACGATGGATGTGAACCGAACTGGACCGGGTTATAAAAAAGCAGTATCATACCCAGACAGGCACAGCCAATGAGAATGCGTTTCCTTTTACGAGGCAGGGCTTTCTATTTATCTTCAGACTGGCTAAGTTAAAGAATGCAATAATTACCCTCCACAGCCACACTTTTAAGCTACAGTGATATGCAAGGCTGTGAGAACAGTGGGGTAAACTGCTATGCTATAACTGCACTGGTCTCTGTGATTTCTGCCCTGATGCTGGGAGACACGGCCCGTGCCTGAGAAACCGCATCAGACGACCAGCTCTTGTTGTGAAGCTAACTGGCAGCGAAGGGGACGCAAGGTGGAGAGCAGAGCAGAACTGCAGCAGACTCAGATTCCACCAGCCTCCAGTTGCTGTTGACTTAATATGCATGTAAATTGTATTCTCCAGCTTAACACCATGATGAAGGCACCAGTAATAGATGAATTCATGGAAATATTTTGTCTTGATAGGGTTAAACCATGTTACTGATGATTTTCTTGGGTATTCAAATGAAAGATGAGCAACACGGGTGCATCAGAGCATATATGTTTATATATGAGGGAACACATCATTCATTTGGATATTAATTAAAAATATGGCACAGTGTGGGTGCCTTACAGAGATGCTAATGTAAGTTCTAGAGATGAACTACTGCTAGTAAACAACGAGTATATTTGCTCCACCACGCTGTCCTTGAACACTGAGCAAGTTCACAAAGTCATGTCAAGAAGGCCGATATTCAGAGTCCGGCTTATCTAATCCGTTAGCCATTTGTCGATATATAAACAGAGTCCGGAGCAGCTTTTTCCCCCAAGACGTGGCCTCCATCGTCCCCCCATACACTACAATAACTTGCACCAACTCCCATTGCGCCCTGTATAATCATTCCCTTAGGAGTAATAACGTATTTGTTATTGTTTTTATTATCTGATCTTTTTTAATGGGTATAGCAGAGATGCTATTCTGTTCGATTCTATATCAGCATTTATACTAGCCAATAAATGCAAATGGAAAACGTAAAGAAAAGACAGAATGTTTGGAATACCACAAACGACCAGTCGATCCGAGCAGAGCTGGGCAGTGTTTCAACTGCTTGCTGTGACAATAAAACAAGATCGTTTTTAATATTCAAACAAGGACTAATAAATAAGCACACAAAACAAATATTAGTGAAATCTGTCTATGTTTCATGAGTCTGGATCAAAAAAAAAAAAAAAGTTGGGGGCTGATATTCGGGATCACCAAATATTAGAATCGGTCTTAAAAACTCTGTCGATACAGGTGTACTACACTAAAATACAAAGTCAGTTCTTTAAAACTTCTGCCTGGAATTTTACTTTGAATACAGTACACAAATATAACAACTAAACACACCTCTCCTGCTTTCTGGCCTGTTCTTCTCTTTGAACACTTGAAAGAGCCCTTATGTGAGATCGCGGGAGGAGAGCAGGAATGGGACTAAAATTCATTTACATCCAGATCCACGCTTGTATTTTCACAATCAACCACAGTATGATACAATCCAAAATAATCCGTTTAGCCTTGGTGTACCCTCCATAGACGTCTTAAGGCTACACTTTGGTTTGAACAGCAGGTGGGCGGGGCAGCTGTAAGATGACCATATAAGGGACAGCCACTCCCACTGACATCATACAGCTCTAAGAGTAAAAACCAAAAGAAGTAGAAACAGCTCCTACTTCTCATACTGATGACTTCTACATCCACCCAAGTCATCATTCGAATCTTTGGCCACGTTTGGTATCATCATCCACGATTGTCAGATCATATATATACACAGACAAACATAATAAGCTCCCTTTTAATGAGTAAATACCAATCAAAGCGAAACCTCTGTGGAGTGGCAGTGTATACAGAGTCAGATTGTCAAAGGGCAAATAAAACATCGCAAGCTGCTGTGTACTAGCACCGCTGCTCTTTTAATAGCTTGCGTCGAAGAAACACAAGGATAGCTGCGAAGGACGCCCCAAGGATTTTCCCAAACATCAAATGACCAGATTTACAGCTATACAGCTAATATGTTTTTGGTTTCCTGTAAATTTTAAAGTCTCTCTTCTCTAAAAAAAGGCCATTTTCTTATGTGTACTTCTGTCTTTTCATGAACATTCTTCCCTTGTGTTAGTGGCTTCTGTTTTTCCTTATTTTTCCTTTCTCCCCCCCTTTACTGCTACTTTCTTTCTCTTGCCCGCGATGTGATTTAAGACCGAGTGACAAGGCCTTTTCTCACACATCGCTCTCGATCAGCCGGCATGTGTAATAACATTCCTCAAGCTAAGCTAAGCTATGCCCTCAAGTGCAGCCTCCACATGAAAGACCCTGACAACTACACATTAGATGAGTTTATTTTCTATACTTATTTATTTGCTTCTACCCCCTCGCCTCCCTCAAACAAGCCTCTCACGGCCATAAACTATTCTCCGGGTGGTGCCGCCGGACTTTTTGCTTGAGAAAATCGGGGTTTACGCCCCTGCCTCGGATGCTTGACGAATTTTTCGGACGAGCAAAGGCTACCGGTTGCTGGGGCTGATGTCTGGTTATATCTTGTTTTCCTGTGAATGGATCACCCAACATGAAACAGCACAGCGGGAAGCTAATTGGCTCTGATGACATTTGTCTGTCTAATAATTGGTTTAAAAGCACCTGCTGCGGCTGTAGGACGCCGAAGCTATCGCGACCCCATCTCGATTGTGTGTCCGTGGCAAATTACTTCCAGGAGATTTCAAACCACTTCCTCCCCCCACCCTTCTTCCCTGTCAGCAAAAATGATTGTGGACTTTAAAAATGCCACAGCAGAAATAGTGTAAAATACAAATTATTTCTCCTGGGCCTTTTCTGTGATTGTTTTTCTGTTACATTAACGGCCAAAATGGGAGGTTATGCATCTTCATCGAGCAAAAAAAGGGAAAAAATAATATTAATAAAAGTACACAATTGAGCAGACAAAAACAAAAGCTGAGTTGCAGTTTTAAGACCATTACCTTGATGGGTGCAAGAGCAAGCTTTTATCATTGCGTGAACTCAGCCCACCCAGACTGACCTTGATGCTTTTTTGGTATGACTTAAAGGAGCGCACGGCGTCAGCTCAGGAATGCCTCCACTCTGTCTGTGTGTGTGTGCTCGCCTTTGTTTTCAAAAGCCTCTCCTTGACTTTTCTCTCCACCTGATCTACCTTGCTACTTTTTCCCTCTCTCTCCCCGTCCTCACCCATCTTTCTCTCTCATCTCATTCCTCCCGCCATGTTTCCCAGCAGCTCTTTGGTTCAGATGGATGGTACCAACAGTGCAAGACCCTGACCTGTAGTCTAGTGACTGATTATCCCCGTGCCCTGTTGTGCTGCTCTTTGAACGCATAACAACACACAGTGCACGCACAGGCATAACAAACGCACACACAAACACACACACGTGTGCAAGGTTATGGAGCTATTGGGTAAGCTTCGGGGACACTTGGGAATTTCAAAGTGAGGGTTGAGGGGGAACAAAGAAGCCAAAGTAATCTATTTCATCTTTGTCGCCATTTTTGGATCACCTCCGCTGACCTTGTTGACACAACAAACACGCTTGCTATTGAACGCTAATGGACGTCACTAATGCCGTTTGAATGGGCAGCGCATAAAACCAGAGCAGAGCACAATCAGCCTTTTGGGATGCATGCGAGCTGTGTAAACTATTCATATGACTGCCAGCTCTTTGGGAGGCCTTCTCTTGCGCTACATTTGCTTGTCACGGCGTGGGTGGCTTCTATAGTACAAGCATGTGCCACTTGGGTCGTGCTTGACCTTGCGTATCAGCATTTAGCATAGGGAAAGAACTTGTTATCATGCAAACAGGCTGAATCATGAGGAGTCTATTGTGTTGGGTGCACAAAGTGTGGCGGGATAGAGAGGGGGAAAAAAGAGAAAAATAGTAGACGCGGCAACAGCAGCAGCAGCGGCAGCCAACCAGGAATGGATGGGATTAAATTTACGCCGCATGAACTGGGGAGGGCTAAATCATGTTACATATTATGAAGCAGAAAAAAAAAGAAGAGGGAGTGAGAAGAGGGCGGAGCAGAGGGCTGGAAATATAATGGATAAGGGGAGCAACGAGGCAGAGAGGTGGCAAAAGAAGGGAGAGGAGGATAGGGGAAGGAGGCAAGGAAGGAAAGGGGAGATGAAGAGGAGAGCACGCTGTAGGGTGAAAGAGCAGGAGAGGCGGAGACCAAGGGGAGGGAAGCGAGGGAATGTGCCTCACTGCCAGCTTTTTCACACTCCGCCTGTGCTCGTACGCCTGACGGAGGCTGCGTGAGGGAGATGGGAGAGAGAGGAACGAGGGATAGAGGCAGAGAGAAATCACGCGCTGCCGAAGAGGAGAGGGCGGTAGCCGCGAGACCGCTCTGGCAGTGTGAAGGTATTGTTTCCTGAAAGGGAGGGAGCTGGACAGATGACAGCAGGTGAAAGAGAAAAACAAAATGTGAATAAAACACATGGCAGACTCTTCTCACCCTCAAATGTGCACACTCTGGTTCAGGACTACGTCCAAGCAAATCGATGCAGCTCAAAGAAAAAAGAAAAAAAAACGCCAAAACAAAACGCACAACTCCCACACAAACACGCTCGCAAACGTGGACTCGGGCACACACGAGCAGGAGAGCGGGCACGCATACCCTTTGCACCGCGTGCTCTTGGCACTCTGACATCTACCCCCAACACAGCAACGGTCTGTGGGAGGATGAATAATCTCACTTCCGTGAGGCAGAGGAATGAGAGAGAGGAAGGAGGGCGAGAGGGAGGTTGTTCCCAGCCCGAGCTCACGCCGTTTTATGGAAAGTGCCGAGCCCTCGAACAGACAAAACAGCGTTCCACTGCCACTCGCCGACGCGGTACAAAACATTAGAACAGAGCTCTATTGAAAATATCGGAATAATACAGCGCCGGGAATTGTGTTGCCCCCTAATACGTATGGCATAAGTCAACAGCAATGTGCCTCCTTATCTTTTCGAAACAATTGACACACCGAGCTACATTGTGCGCTAGTGACATTTTAGTGGCTTTTGTACGCACGCCGAGCCGTTTGGTATGTAAATACACTACTTAAGCGCACATGAAGGATGTAAGGAGGCGCTGGGGGCATCCACGCTATACTCATAGGCCAGCAAAATAATTAAAATGCCAAGTGTCTTCCATTATCTAAATGCTAATTTGCCTCGATTTACCCTGAGCTAAAATGTAACGCCACATTACGGCTGTGCACTAAGGCGACGATGGGTGAATTTCCCTTCAATTAGCCTAGCACACTGTACGCTATCGTTTACCTGGGGTGAGATGTTTTCATAAGCGGAGATCTAGTCTTATGAAGATATTAGGGGCCGTTTCATGTCAGTTCTTGGCACTTGCCCCACATCTGCACATACACGGACATATCATCTAAGCTACATTACAGTGGACCCTGTTATGATGAGCGTTGCTCACATTAAACAGTTAAAAAATCAGCTTTGTAGGATGTCTGTTAGCCTGGATATCCCCGATATGATCATCTAAGGGTCAGAGCACAACATATAAGCACTTAATCTCCTCACGTCTGCTATTCAAACTTTCTGTTTGCAAGGATCAGCCAATCAGAAGAAAGTTAGGGCGGCCTTTAAGGCAGTGCAGCTAAAATGTTTACTTTCAAGAGCAAGAATGTTTGTCAAAGCTGATAGCCACTCTTGTTTCTCGCTGGACTTCAGCCAGTGTTGTTTTTGCCATGACTGAGATTTAATAAGAAAGCCTGAGTCAACAAGTAAAAGAGCAGGCAGGGCCCATTAGAAGCGGCAGCTTATCGAAGCTTTTTTCTTTTTGCATGAAAATTCATCAGTGCATATACGGAGGGCAACAGGACAAAAAAATTATTATCACAGATATGAAATGTTTTTGCTGAATACACAGATAGGGGTGAAATTGTGTTGTTCCTGCCTTTCCATCTATATCCTGATAAGACTGTCAGAGGACATGCTAGGTGGGGGTGGGTGATGACGAGCATCGTTTTAGAAAGCTGTTTCAATGTTTCTGCAGCTCGAGTATCCTTACTAAAGTTTACTGAGCGCTTTGATGCGGGAGCTGCTGATTATAACTTTTATTAGTTCTTGGACGCCCTTGAAAGGTGTTTTAGCCAAGCTAAGCTATTGTTCTCATGAAAAGCAGTTTAGGCTGCCCGTGCACCTCGGTGAAGAGAAAGAAATGGTTCACCCCAAGGCAAAAGCAACAATTCCTCCTTTGTCGTTTCACCAAGACAAATGTTTGCCATTGCAATGTTACCAGACACACACACACTCACACTCACATGGGGGGGGGGAGTAGTTCCCTGTCACTGATGGTATATTGTAGCGCTGGAACGAGACATTTTATTATGCTGCCGAAAACAAATGGATAATCCTTTTCCAGCCACAGTTTGAAGATTGAAATTCAAATCAAATGCCACCTTCAAACAAATGTCAGAGTACAAAATCAAAACCGTTCTGTCAATGCCTGGATTCAAGCAAAGAAAAAGCACAGTTTGACATTTGGGAGTGATTTTCTCTCTCCGTGTCTTCATGCCTTCATATAAAATTAACTTGGTAATTGTCCGGGGGGAAAAAAAATTCAAAAAATCTGCATGTGAACCCACGCTACACAAACAAGTCTTTTTTTTTTGCTCTCACTTTACATCCAACACCCTCTTAGAAACCTTTCTACATGCTCCCCCAACCCAATACAAATCCGCCCCCGAACGCTCGCAAACATGATTAAGACACTGTCAAGCCTGACATTGCCATCTCTCCCGTGCTGCCAGTGGCCCTCACTGTTGACTGACTGCGTGGATGTGCCTTATCATTAACGGGGCCGCCCGTGCCACCACGGAGGGGCTTTGATGACAGAAACTAAGGCCCGAGTGCCTGCCCCTCCCATTCCGCCAGCCCAAGTGTCATCTAAATGAGATAGGGCCTAGGAGCTAGGGGATTAGGCTCTGCATAATTACCTATTTAAAGACCCTAATTGAGCATTTCATTAAGAGACTGGCACTGAGATTTTGCCAAGGAGGGCACTACAGGGAGAGAGATGTATTTGTCTGTGCATGCTTGCTGTGTACTGATGTGTACGTATGTGTGGGTTAGCGAGGACATTGGTGTGCATATGCTTGAGTGTGCATTTTGGAACCACAGCAGACTGTAACCTTGAATTCAAGGGTTACCTTGTTAGCAACAAGGTCTCTCACTTAGTTTTGTTTACATTGCACTTAGGACTGTTTGCCACACGATTGTGTAAGTATATCCAGGAGATGTTCACCCTTCCATTCAAGAGTACTATTTAACCTTCAATAAGCTATGTTGCATTACATCTTTATGTAACAGTGCTGCTACAAAAGCATCCGCCAGTGCAAAGTCAGTGCACTGAAAAAACACTGTCGGTATTTACAAAGAAAGAAAGATTGACTTCATTAAGAATATATATCGTTACAGGTGATAAACTCCAGTATTTGCCACTTGATTGAATCCAAGAATACTTGTTCAGTCGATTTATTTATACAATGCAAATTCTGCTCCAGTTGTCCCAACTTCTATTTTGGGATAACACCAGCAAGGCCATTCACAGGAAGCTACAAATCAAAGGCTAACAGCTGAGAGTACCAGGATCTGAAACAAGCAATAAAAGAGCTACACTACAAAGCTATAATGATTTCCTTGTCTATGAAGCTAACCTAATCCAACAGAAGGCAAATGCGTGTGCATATTGTTCATTTCTTATATTCACTGTCCTTCATCCCAACAGTAAAAGACAGTAAATGAGTTACTGCCACTAACACTGTCAGCTGTCAAGCTCGTGCCGGCTCCTCGATTCCCAGTGGCATATCTAAAACAGCTTTGTCAAACACGAGATGAGATACAAGACCTACGTGTCTCTTATTTCAATTTAATACTGAAACTCCAGTTCTGCTGTTCAGGTTACCTAAAAGTGTTTCTCAAAAACACAAAAAAGACCACCACAGCGATAGTCTTTTGTGCGCAAAGCTTTCATTATATTCACATTCTATGGGTCAAACGAAAAACATATGAATGCCAGTTCAAATCATAATTGCAGCATGTAAATATGAGATATACAATCCTGCACCGGCCAAAATCAATGAACTGCACTGGAATCTGGACCACACTGGGGTCCCCAGATCTTTTGTGATTATAACCAGTTTCAGCAGTGACCATCATTAGCAGAGAATGCTAGACCCAGATAGTTTGCTGGGTCTAGCATAGTTCGACCTGATTTCCACGACCTAGCAGACCGCAACTCTGCTTTGCCCCCTTGTCGTCATATCAGGGATCGCTGGGGACACCGAAAAGTCACTAGCAGTTGCTTGCACATGATTGACTCGTTTGCTAAATGACTAGCATCTGAAGTGGCAATGCTGGCTGGAGGCTGTTAAAGTCTTTAGGGCAGACACCAGCTGCTAGCTGCAACAGATAAACTGTCCCTTCCTTCTCTCGGGATTCATGTGAGTAGAAGTCTGGCCAAATATGCTCAGGGCTGTGATGACACTGAAACATCATGTGTTGTCGGTGTTGGCAAAGCACCAGACTTCCATTCTTCTCTGACATGCCAGGGTTTGAGGGAACCAGGATTTAGTGGAGGACTGGAGGAGAGAAATCTGCTGCTCAACCTCCGATTGTAACAAACTCAAAAGTCAACGTAGCATCAGTGTGATTGACGGACTCTACTAAAGCACAATTGCATGATTTGAAGTTTAAAGTAACTGATATTTATCACCAAGTCTTACTGCAGCAGCTCAGTTCATCTCTGTTCAATCTTCAAACGCACTCTTTCTTTTCAACCAAATTTTTCTGAATGGGTTCACCTTTGTAAACAGAAGGTTTTACCATCAAGTAGGTGTGCTTGAGACCACCACTTTTATTGACACGCCACAGAGCCAAGGGTAGGAAAAAGAGCCTGAAACAACACATTTAGAGGATCTGACACCTGTGATTGTGGCTCACATGGATTACCTGTGCTCGTTATTTGAAAATTTGAATGTTAAATGTGAGCACATGCCATTACAACAATATTTCTATGACAGAAAATTTTGAAAAAGCATGACAGCTTCCCTTTTATGTTATTAACCTCTGATGCACTGGGCTTAATAAAACAGGCAGATACTGTGTCCATGTAATCCGTAGAAATAAAGAAATTCGGGAAAAACGAAACAGCAGTGGATGCCGTCGGTATAACTGGCACATGAACCTTGTTTTCATCTGGCGTTCGAGGTGCTGTTTTTTCTGTGACCGCTTTAATGTAAGCTTGGATAGGTGGGTAGGTTAGTTTGTGCGATGCCTCATCCAAATCTCTTACTTGAAGACTCGTCGTATGACTCTCTCTCTCTGCCTTTTGTTGCTTTACAATGACCACGAACAATGAAACGTGCAATAAGCTTCAGAGTCTGGAATATATTCACTTACACAAATGGAAGATTGGCAAGGGATACACAAGAAAGCAAGAGTCGTAATCTCCAAGAGAAAAGCCCTTTGTGCAACAAAGCGTGCCCATGTTTGCATTTCCTTCTGTAATGAAAATTTTGACGGCTATGCCATTGCAGTGACTGTCAAACACTATATGCTGCCATAAGATGCCGAAATCCTGAGGTTGTACCTTGCGCCACATGTTTAATTTTTGATAGCATCAGTATATATTCAGAATATTGAATTAACTAAATTACCCCCATGACCGGCGACACATCTCGAGGTAATCCCATCATACACGTGCATGTGACCACAGTTTTACCCCACAAGCATGAACGCAGACTGCTGCTATCTTTTTGATATTCTTCTACATTAATGGATTAGTAGAGTAACACTCTATACAACAAGAAAGCCAAGCTGTTGTATAATTTAACATTTGTGTGTGGACAAACTACCTACTCAACTTGTGTTCCCCATCTGAAAACGCCCACAGCAGAGTATCCTCTAAAATAGGCTGTTTCTATTCCAAAGTTCCTGAACAGTTCTGGCAGCCCCGGTGGACTCAATCTAACAGGAGGCCCAATGTGGGCCCTATCAGGACCCATCTTGGCATTGCGCTTTCGATATCCCTCCATCTCTGCTAAGGAGACATCTATCTCGATTTTTGCTGAGTGCCAAAAAAGAAGTAGTAGGAGAACCAGACGGAGAGATTGAGAGGAGGCTGGAAGAAGGGTGATAAGGCAGCTGAGAATCAGAAGAAAGGATCTTGGGGAGCGTGGCCGGAGCGTGCCGGAAAGAGGAACTTCATCTTTATCTAATTACCACAGGGCCATTTTGCCAGGGTAGATAGCGCCAGCGTTTATGGCGGCCTGTTCGGTATCTCGGGCAACTCGTGCGGATATGATTAACATTCAAATACACTTTGAGTCACACACATACATAAGCCTGAAAGCGCGCTCTCGCGCATACATGCGGCCCAGGGCTGAGTGCCATAACAGCCCAATGAAATATATTCAGATTAGAAAGGTGTCGCATTACTCTCCAGTCGGATGATAAATACGCGGTTAGCACCATCATTAATCTTGTACCCCTCCCCACCTTCTGCCTCTAGACGCGGCGATGTAGAGCAAGCATGCACTGGATGGAGCTAGTGGCTCAGTTAGGGGCTGCGGCGGCGTGGCCGGTGCATGCATGGAGCAGTGGCACTCTCTTCTTGTTCTGCTCGGTCTCACAAGCACACAAGGTCAGGGCCAATCTCACTTCTGAGATCGCTGTTCACAGAAGCAGGGTGGTGGGTTGGACTGAAGTCTTGCTGGCAATTTCTTCTATAAAAGGATCCGCAAAAATGTACAAATGCATATAAGCCCCCTTGTCATTTGTTAAACACATGGAGCATTTTCTTCTTCTTGAACTCTCGGTGCACTCTCCCTATCATTCCTTTCACATTCACCTCTCCTTTCTTTCTGAGCACATGTCTTTGTCCTGCCCCACTTCCGTCTTTCATCCCAGGGGTTAGCTGACACAGTGCTCTGAATGACATTTCATTGTAAGTAGCCATTGTCTGGCTAATGAGCAGCATGCATAAAACACACGGGAGACAATGATAGACATACACGCACGGAAACATCAACACATGCTGGGCACAAGGGTGGAGCCACCACCAGTGGCTTAAGCAGCATATTTCTCCAGCAAACACTGCCGTGTCCCTCTAGAGAGATTTCAGACAGACAGTTCAGACAGCGGCACCTCGCCTTCAATACAAACACAGCCCTAGGGAGAGGTCAGAGGTCAAGAGCTGAGGAAATTACGTGTGATAAATTGGCGCTGGTGCCAGGAGTGTTGTGTATATGTGAGGAGGGTCATCCTCCTCTTCCCCTTCATTGGTGTTTTTGATGAAATGTATAGGTTTATAAAGAACAGCCTGTATGTTCGGCATGCTGAAAGTCAGGATTTTGAGCAGGTTCCTCCCACGTGTCCTCATTCAAGCGGTGTCTCCCGGGAAAAATGCAAGAGGGAGTGCATCATTTGATTTAGTCCAAAAGGAGGACTAAAACGCTCAGGCTTAAGCAGCATTTAGTAGCTTAGTCTAAAATACCCTCATGAGAAACATCCCTAATATTTTACCTAAAATATAAGTAGAATTTTTGTGTACCAGATTTTTCATCCATTCTAAACAGAAAACACATCCAATTCAGTAGCGCACTACAAACTGTGCCCCTGAAAAGTGGCTAGACATCATATTTACACAACGTTTTGCTGAATCAGAAGTTGTGCAGGAGGAAAGTCGGGCTGATTATAAATTCACAGCTAATCTCACATTCCAAGGACAATGTTTTTCGAGGGACATTTACTCATAGTTGTGTGAAACTTCTGTCCAGTCTGGAGCTGCCAAAATACTTGGGGCCTTTTCTTTTCGTTCCTCTCAGATTATGGCATTATTTTCCCCTGCCCACATTCAGTGATCACCATGACAGCAACAGGATGAGTTTTATTCTTGCCAAGACCTTTGAGCCCAACAACAAGCGTACACTGGGACCATTGTGTGGGAAAAGCCAATATAAACTCCTGTGTTTCATTGCAAGATGGCTGATTAGCTCTTAGGGGGGCCGTAAAGAATTTGGTGCCTTGGTTCCGGGCCTTCGGTCATAAGACAGTTGTTAAATTTGGGTGATGACAACTATTGCGTGCAGGCATCACATACGCTGGTATATAAAATTATGCTGTAATCGAGCACAAACTCCACACAAAAATTGTCACGCTCTCAGTTACCTTTTCTTGGGCCAATTGTGTTACCACATTTTTATTGGAGCTCTCAGTCGCCCCCAATCACTCTGCGCACCATAAAATGCTGGCAAGTGAATTGGGGCTACTATAATGGTGGCACAATACAGAAATAAACTACTTTTACTGCTGCAAACAAAGTGATGTGACCTGGAAAGGTTGTATTTTTTGCTGCGATAATGACTGTATTTTAGAGTCAAACCTCAGTGTGAACTCTAATTACTTGTCTGGGGCCACTGAGCTACATTGGTCTCAAGCACTTAGTAATGAAGTCCATATTGGGTCCATGTTTATCACATACAACATGAATGTCCTGATTGCTCAATCTCTGTACTCACTGTTTCAAGACTGTTTTCTGTTTGTTTACACGATAACATGGATCTGATATCTCTTGTTAGCATTGTTTCTATTTCATCACAATAATGTTAGTCCAGGGTCGTCAGTGCAACTGACCAATTGCATTGTCTGAACATTTAGTTAGCATTAGCTGAGAGGTTAGCTAATGGTATTAACAACTATTACTAACCAACCAACATAGGTAACCTAAATGTGTTTAACAGCAAACCTAACTTATAAATTATAAATTAATAAAGAAACCACTTAAAATGCTGACCAATTGTTCCAAAAGAGAGTTTTAAACAAAGTTTGTTTTCTTTTTCTACCAAGTTCAGTGTTGATCCTGGACCAAAATTATTTTGATGATGCAGGAACAACACCAACATGGGGATATCAGGCACAGCCTGAAGCAGGACCCTACTGCTGTTTACACCCTCCTTTTTCGAGGGGCGGCGTATCAGAGAAACTAGCTTAAATCGATGAGGGAACTATAGGGAACTATACTGGCTTGCTCTAGACACTGAACGCATTGCGTGGCAGCACCACTGACAAATATTAGATAATAAGGGATACTTTGAACTGTGAATGATGCAAAGCAGCTCTAAAAAAAACACTTTTTTAAAGTACGGAACTGGAAATGAACACAATAGATCCTCTTCAAGTTAAAAAAAAGCACAAGATAGGGCTGTTCGATATAACGATATATATCGGATGACGATATAAAAACATCTATCGTTTCATTTTACGCTATGGTTTGTTTCGTGGTGTCGCAAAATAAACTCTTTACGGCAATATTTTTTCATTGTTTTGATGGTCACTGTAGTGGCTATATTAATTTCTTAAAGTTCTCTCTTTCTCTTATATTATAACCATACTACCGAAGGACAAGCGCCTGTTTTATGCGTTGTGGTTAGCAACAACGACGGTAACAGCATCACGTGTCCGCTTGTTTATGTACCACATAAACCTTTCACAATAAAGCTCAAGATCCTGTTGAGACTTTTCAAAATAAACCGAATCACGTGAAAGAGCAGATTATTTACGGATGAGAAGTAAAAAAGAGCCGCCAGGTGCTAAAAAATAAACCTTAGACTCAAACGTTAGAACAGGCTTTTCCCCCGCAACACGCTGTGTAATAAATGCTCACAAAGAAAACGGCGGCTGTTACAACTTATGTCTAAAAATGTTTTATGCATTGGTTAAAACACTCGACTCCAGCTACACGACGCTCAGCTGGAAAAACTTCCCGCAAGTCGAGCTGCCCGAGATTCACAGAATTTACAGAAAATGTTACATTTTTGTGATTTATATCGTTATCGGGACGATAGAATTCTTATATCGGGATATGAGATTTTGGTCATATCGCACAGCCCTAGCACAAGAGCATATAATCAAGTGGATATTGTTTTTTTGTTGCCATTTTACAACCATTTACTGACCCATTTGAACTTATCCCAGCTTACAAATCCACTAGACAAGGGACCAATAGTTCATCAAACTCGACCAAGTCTGAATAAAGTTAAGAGATATTTTTAAGAAAACGTCCTTTGACTTTCAAATTTTATATGATTTCATTATCCACACTCTGCAGAACTGGCTCCCAGTTAACTTAATCACTGTGACACCCATTTCTCATAAATATGCAAATACAATTCAGACGTGTTGAGCACTTCGGAGAGGAGAAAAAAAAAGTGACTTCAGGCGAAGACTTGCTGAAGACCCCTCCTCAAATCACGAGTCCTCTAATCGCCTCACGTGCGATTCTTCAAAAACTGCAAAGTTTCGAGGTTCCCAGAGCAACATGTTGTGCCAAAACAAAGCATGCTTGCTTGTCAGAGTAAATTTAATCATACAAAATGGGAGAACTCTGTGCTGCTCTCATCACTGCCACTTCTTTTGAGTGGTTTTGTTTCCAGTGTGGTTAGAACTGAAGCAGATATGTTGGTAAGGGGGGGGCACACAACAAAGACAGGAGACTTTTCCTGCAATTTCAATGAAAATATTATAAAAAAACTGGCACAATGGAGGTCTGGTTATATACAGCAGCTTGAAATATAGTTTTACACTCAGGTTCTTTGTATCCCTGTAGGCCAGTCGCTCACCAGTAAAACAGTCCTCTACAGACCAAAAGGCAAGCATGGGTTTGTGAGATGGTGGGGAAAAATAAAAGGAACGCAGGGCAGGAGAAAGGGATTTGTAGGGGTATTAAGGCACTGCACGCCTGCTGGCTTGTGCCTTATCCCACAGCACATTCCAGTGGCGCAGCGGGCAAAACTTTACAGTGCTCATCCTAAAAGCAACTTCAAGAGTTGGGTGTTCCATCGACAGCTACTATCACCCTTGAAGGAGAGCCATCTCAATCCATTTTCTCTGAGCTGTCTTGTCTCACCTATTACATTCCCGCTGATCTACTTAATCTCTGACAGGGAAGCAAAGCTTGCGGACTAACAGCTGGGAAATCTGTGCCCCCTACTGCCCTTGCACTGCTGCCTCCCACTCTTTCTCCCTCTCACCGCCCTACCAGGTTGGCTTGCTGACGGCTAATAAAAGAAGCGGCCCTTGACTGTGAACAGCTGGGATCCTGTGATCTAACTCGACAAGCGGCGTGCCGGGTTTTTTTCTCTGTGAGTGGAATAGTAAATACATAAGAACAGCGCGAGGACGAGGGCGATGAATTTAGGACATGGAGAGGGATTCGATAAATGGAAAAAAAGAAAAGAAAGGGAGCTTAAAAAAACGAGAGTAAAGTGGAAAAACAGACATACAAGCATCCACTGGTAGGAAGAGAGCTCAGTGGCTGTCTTGTCCCCAGCTTTTCATTGCCTAACCAGCTAATCAATAGCACAGAGAAACACTATTTCAGCTGGCTCGCTGAGCTCTCTGCACAGGAGAAATACCGCAAGTGCCAACTCAGTCTCCTTTTGTGGAGTTTCCTTTTTGTTCTCCACAGCATGTGACGGCAGTATTTCGTTAAATATATTTAGCTTATACTCAGGAAGTGATGTATCTTGTGAAGTGGGGAGTGTGCACCTACGCATAACCTGAATTGGACTTTAGAGAGAAGGGAGTGGGTGGGAGCAGCTGAAGTATGTCATTGATATTAACAAGAGAAAGCTCTATTGTTCATATAGGATGGACTGCAGCTTATCCAAAGATTTGGCACAAACAGAACAGCTATTTCAAAAGAATTAGATCATAAAAGGCAAATATATATAAAGACTCAAACTCAAATAACTGTCTCTGTTAAATCAAGCATAGCTAGATCAGCCTACGGCACGCTTGCACCCTTCTACACATCTAATTGGCAATCATATAGGTTATGCTATTTAAGCTACTTTACCCAGTCGCTCTGCATATGCATACTGCTTTGCAACCCACCTTTTCCCCAGCTGCCCCCTTCATCCTCCATCTGATCTAACAGTGACATATCTGACAGCGCCCTGCTGCTACTCCCTCTGCATACATTGAAAGTTTCCCTTGTATGCGTGCAAAAGGTCGGGGAGGTCCCAGAACAGAGTCCTGCCGCCGAACATAAATGACTGGCTGATAAAAATAATCTTCTTTTGACTCTTAACTCTTAATAAAAGTGCACAGTGAATTCAAGAGGCGCTGGATTATTTTAGACACTCTTTTTATTGTTAGGTAGCGCTTTGATGCAGCTCGGGTGCAGAAGCTGCTGGGAATGGATGCGGTCCTCCCCTCTTGGCTGTTGGCATTCCAATCTCGAGAGAGACGTGAGAGTGGCACCTCTAAAACAAGGACTCCAGTCGGTGTGTTCAGTCGGGGGCTGTGATGTGAGGGAGGCTTTAAATGTTGGCAGACTTAAATAGCTGCTCATATGACCCATCATGCCTGACCTACGTACTCTTATCGCACTGCTGTTCCATAGATATCTTTTCTAATTTCACATGCCTCTGTGTGTGTGTGTGTGTGTGTGTGTGTGTGTGTGTGTGTGTGTGTGTGTGTGTGTGTGTGTGTGTGTGTGTGTGTGTGCATATGAGTATCTGTGCAGCAGGGAAGTTGGTGAGTATGAAAGACGATTCCAGATGCTCCCAGCTGGCTGTTGCCCAGTGAGGCTAATACACTTCTGCCTGCCTAATTAGAGCACACACTCACACAGGCATGCACAGTCGACCCCTCCTCACCACTCATGTCCCGCTGTTTCAATGGGTTTATGGTAGGAAGAACATATGCCCCCCCAGTGTTTTATACAGGACACAAATGCAGACAGCTAAACAAACAACCAGGGGCTTAATTACCTCATAAGTGAGGCCAGGGGTGAGGGCTGCTGTTGAGTCACAGTGGCATAAAGGCTGTGCAGTGTAACATGGGAAAATGTAAAGCTATGCTGTAAATGTAACTGGTGTGTGGATTTTGATAAAAGCGGTGGGAAAATATTTAGCAAAATATACATATATGTGATGGCAAGCAGTGTGGGAGTCTAAGCAGCTCGTTCAGTACCTCAGCTGCTTTGTGCAAACACAAACTAACAGGACTCCATTTGACTCGTTGTAACGTGGGGGGGGGGTGCAGCTCTGGCTTCTGAACCGGCCGCCACTCCATGTGTCCTGTCAAGTGTAACGTGTTTATTCAGGACGTGCACTCAACACGTGTCTGAATGTGTTTACCTTGTTGATCCTTTCTTTAGGCAACCAAACAACAGCCTTGCAAACAGCTCTGCTCTTTAGAAATTACAAAACATGATCTATCTGGTCTTGTGGACGGCCAAGGACACACATTTTTCTCAGACCCTTGGTGGGCTCGAACTTTAGTGTCTTAGGTGACGAGCCTGTGACTGATGTCACCGCCACCGTCACTCACGCTCAGAGGGGGAAGCCATACAATTTGTGTCTGTGAAGAACAATGAATAGAAGAAACTTTGCGACTGTTTCACAAACTACCTTGTCACCGCGCTGTCACAACACAGGGTGTCAGACGTCTCCTACCAGCCTGTCAAAACTGGAATGTGGTTGGCAGTCTGACTTCTTCTTCTTTCTTTTATGCAGACAAAAAGCGGCAATAAAGACTGCAATCATCAGGAAAAACTAGGTTTGGTGTGTATGCTTCTCTTCATTGTTGTAACTGCATCTCTTTTTTGTGTTTCTAAGATTTTATTTGCAAAATAAAGAACCCTCCTTAATAATCAAGCTGTCCCAACTTACTAGAAAATGTCAAATTTGGCTCCTTAAACTCATTACATAAACGCCGAAATCAAACAGGAAGAGTTTGTGTATGAATTTGCAAGTCATGTCAGCCCACCAACCAAGGTCTAAAAGGGTAAACAAAAGCCTCAAAGCAACACACACTGAAGCAGCGCCAAATGGGGACAACTGAAGGAGGGGGAGATCGGTTTGGGGCACTGGAGCAACAGAGAAAGAGATCCCAAGGTCGGTGTTCTAGTGGCCGGCTACAGATGAGGGAGGAGAGATGGCGTGGACAGATGTCAACAGTGATAAGCGTTAGGCCTGACGGGCTACAGCTCAGCTATCAGTTACTACTCTGGGCTTGAGGTCGGGCCGATGCCAAGATGATGCCAACGCCTCTCCGTGATGATCGGTGCCTCCGGAGGTTGTGCAAAATGGCTGCCGCCGTGCCAGTGCATTACTACGAGTCACTGGCTCTGCAGTTTTTTTTTTTCTCTTCAAAGGAAGTGCCATCTGTGAGTGACAGCGGGGTCTAAGCCATTTATTTTGAATGCAGTAAACAAAGCTGCCATTTTTGCATTTTGGGGGTCTATATGCTTGGATATCACCGCGGGCGAAACTGTTCGCTGTCATGAGAGATATTAAACGCAGTGTGATGTATACCCTTCCTCTGTCTCAATTTATCTAGTCAAATCCGTGCTCCCTCACGAGCATCAGTCAATCGGCAGGACAAAATAAATCCTCATTTTCGCATCTGAAAGCAGGCCGGACAAAAATCCAATACACAGGAGAGTGCTTGGTCTTGCTTTAAGCACAACAACTTCCGAGAAAAAAGAAGCGGGGCATTGGGAAATAAATCAATATCAGGCCATTTACTATCATATTCTATGGTCATCGATGACCTGTCAAACCATTTATTTCAGAGTCTGGACTGCAAACCAAAATCATTTTCCAAAGAACTTTCTCTACATCCAAAACAAATAATGAATAACTCGCAAATCGATACCGTGTGCTTTATTGAGCTCACATGCTTGATTTGAGTCTGGCATCTGGCCCAATTGTTTTTCATTTGCCAGACATCCTCCCCTCTCCCGCCTTTATTCGGCTTTGTGTGGCGCTAAATAATAGCAAAAAGCCCTTGAATGATGCGTACACGCAGCCATAGTAGGAGGACTATATATTTTTTGAGGATAGCAAAGCTCCCTTGCGTTCCGCCAGCTCCTCTGAGTCATATGTTTTAAGAGACACAATTTTAGCAGACTGATTTGACTGTTGAATTCATAGAGGCTCAACAGCGCGAAGCAAAAACATCCGCCACCCTTGATCAGGGCCTCTCAATAGGCCTCGGGTTTCTCAATGGAATCAGCGTTGGCAGTGCCACATCGATCCGGGTCGCAGCCCGCTGTTATACTGAATGGGGCTGAATAAAATCATTGCAGACAGACTCGGAGCTCGCCAGGGCAGGGTCAACCGCTTTGACCCCCACTGGGAGGCCAGGCCCCGTCTTCCTGCAAAAAAACAAAAAACAGAAGAAAAAAAACTGCCTGCATCAGCAGGACGCTCACAGAAATCGCTGCAAGAGAGGTTCCGCTAAGAAGCTTTGACTGACAGGCAAGCTCGCATTTTGTGCAGTATTTGACAGGGATGCATAACCAGCTCTTTGAGGAGGTTTTCTTTCAGAGACGCGGTCCCAAGCCAAATCAGTTAGCATGTGCCGCGGAGTGCAGAAGAAGTGGAACGTCGTGAAGGAAATGAAAGTTGTGAGAGAAGCGAATAAGAAAGGCAGCAGTCTTATTTTATTGGAGTGAGACTTTGAGCCTCCTGGCTATTAAAGCAAAAAAAAGCTACATTTTTTTGCCTTCATCTCACCTAGGGGCAATCCCCGTCTGCCTAAGTATGAAAAAACAGCTGAAAAAACCCCCGTCTGGGGGGGGGGGTCACGGCCTCAGTGAGTGAACGAGTAAAGGATATCGATTACCAATAAATTCATTAAGAACTAACGGGAGGACTTTCTGTGAGACGCAACAATTTGTTTCTGTCAAAACAAGAGCTCGGTGAGGCCGTCTTCACCAGGTCAGTTTACTGTTTTGTAAATAAGGCATTGATAATGTTTTAAAGTCAGCTGCCCCTTGACTAACCCCCAAACCTGCCAGACAATTAGGCGAACAGACGTAAAACGTTCTAAAACGCGGACACCACAGTGACTTCTTTGAGACAGTGGCCATTATTTCCCAAAACGAGCACTTGGTAACGGCGTCATATATCTGCTCTTCTTGCGTCGCGCATCTGTCACGCCTGATGTTAGCTGGCAGCCGACCAGCAGGGCTGTTTCCATTCTGTCTGCATTTAATGTTTAATATGAAATGAAGCTTTCAAGGTTGTGAAATCTGGCACACGGCGGTTAACTGTACTTATTTTATTCATTTTCTTAATTCACGCCTGCAACGGTGTCCGTTTAGGGACATCTTTTTTACATGAAAGCTCAAACTGTATTCGCTACCCACCCCTTTTTTTTTTTTTCTTTTTTACCTGCCTCCTAATCCCCCACCCCACTCGGGAAATCCTGTTTGCTGTATTTGAGATGCAGGGAATTAAACTTTCCCAGAACATCAATGATAAAACCGCCAAGTTTGTTGCCCCCTTTTGCACCCACTGTGACGCCTCTGCTCTTCAGGCCTTCGGAAAGGATGCGCCTGAAGATCGAGATACCGACTGAGGATGTTGACAACTGCCGTTATCGCAGCTCCGCTATTAATAAGATCGTCTGCTAGCTCGCGTCCCGAGGTTTGCCGCTCGGCGTTATCGTGCTCCGGGACAATCTAAAATGAAACAGTGCTGGAAATATGGTGCAGCTGTGATTGGGGGGGGTGGGGGGTAAAAATAGGAAGAAATGTGATGGGCCATAGTGTCAGCGTGGTTAATCGAAAATAATGGCCAGCAATTTATAGCTGCCATTCCGAGCAGCGCTGGATGTACTGATGCAGGAGATCGAATTTTAATGTCTGCGTTCCATCACTTTATACAGGCTACTGATGTTTAGGGCCCCGGCCAAACAGTACATGAATGTTTTGACGGAGGTTATCATAGAAGCGGTTATAAACAGCACTGTGTGTTCAACCTGTAGTGTGTACATGTGTATGAGGGCACATGTTACAGAACGCTGGTAAACATCAGGATGATTTGACAGTCATCTGATTTCCACCGGCGGCTATTTTAATAAATATACACGAGGAGGAGGAGGAGGTAAGCTCGTGGGACATGCAAATGACATCCACCTGCGTTGTTGTTGAGGCCAGGGGAATTCTGAGACCTGCCTGTATTTTTCTTTATTTGAAACAAGTCAATCGAATCGCCCTCTCTTCGCTAGGTCCTCTAACTTACATAGATCCAGGGGAGAAAAATAAATAATTCCAGATGCTCGATAATCCTATAATACTTTGCTTTATAGCAGCTGGTCTTTGTGCCCCACAATAAACAGGTTAACCACAGAATTTGTTGGTGTTTTATCAGCAGATCAAACCAGCTTGATCGCCTTTCAACAGATACACTTTTTGTCGGTTTCAGGACTAAAGAAAAGTTTGCTTTTGATTTAGCTCATGCAAATACTGCATTCAGTGCACATGCAAAGCTCATGCAAATGTTTGGAAACTGACATCACTCATTCCCCTAAAGTGGGGCTTGATTTAAATCGCCCCCCCCCTTTTTTTTTTAGCTAAATGAGCCATCGCTTGCAATCTGCAACATTTGTGAAATTTATGTGTTTTTTATGTTAATTGCATCCCAAACAAAGCGCCATTAATCAATCTGTGCAGTCACATGTAGTGATGGATTGAGTCATGACTAACTTATTGATAAGCTGACCTCAGTTGGCTCTTAATGCACATAAATTGTGCCGTGAAGAAGAAAGGGGGTGGGGAGTGGTCTCCACTTCTTCAGTCTATGTTAGCTCGGCACAATCAGCACCTAACCAAGGCGTTACAGAGGCACCGGGAAAGGCCTTAAACAGGTTCTGTTGTTTTTGCTGAAGAGAGACCACGAGTGGCAATAGGTGATTTCCATACCATTCAACAGCATGTGATCTGCTTTGTTTTGTATCATGTAAAAGAAAGCACAGCACATCTTGACTAACCAGGAAAGGGGCTCGCTCAGACTGGTATTTAAAAGAGCTTCTAAGCACTCCATTCATATACAGAAATTACAGATCAGCTATGACTCATGCTCCTCGGTGTTAGTTTTTTTAAATTTTTTTATTAAAGTCACTCATTAAGCTCAGACTGTATTGTCGGTTCCCTCGGCTTACAGCACAAACGCCAAATAACCCACCTATAGAGCACAAGAGGCAGAAATCAGCTGCATACAATTTTTCCTTTTACACTGATCGTTTTCAGCATTTCACTCCTGACGTCAGAGCCCTTAATGAAGACAGCGTAGCTCGCCGCCGCCGAGTTCTACACAGCCAGTCTAAAGATTTTATTTCACTGCTTCCACAGCTTGCCTTATTTCACTACGGCTTAATGAGAGTCGTTTGGAATAATAGGCTTCCATTGAACAGAGGCATCTGCATCCACACAGCTCTAAATGAGTGAGCTAATTTCCAAAGATAATCACCTCTCCTGCTGTGTTTTTATGCAGTGATGCTGTAGATTTTTAGCCCTGGATTTAATGAAGTCAAAAATTACCTCCAGTCCTCTGGTAAACGTCTACAGACGCTGAACGTGTCACTGAGATTTCTCTTTAAAATCGCTAAAGAAAGATGTGATTTTCCGCATAAAGCTGGCAGTTTATTCAAGGTCCCTATTCAGGAAAAAAAAGTAAACTCTAGAATAGGTTATTACATTTCTATGAGCAAAATACAACTTCTTTTGGAAGAGAGAGAGGGAGGGTATCCTTGATGTGAAGCCCCGCCCACCTCCTGTCCAAACTTTCTGTTTGCGAGGGGAAGCCAATCAGGAGGGGAGCTAAAACAGCTCATTTTAAACAGTAGATAAACTAAAGCACTGCACTAAGGCTCAGCATAATCTCAATAATGAATTACGCAAAGGAAACTGTAGAAGACACCTGAAACTCCACATAACAGGTACCAATAAGTAAAATGATCATTTGATGTTATGTGAAAATCTGCTTTAATTCGTGGCATCCATTAGGTTAACCCGTCTTCATCAAGATGTTTTTTTCTTTAAACGTAAGTCCGTCGTTTCACTGACTGCTTGAAATCGGCCGCAGAGAAATTTCGACTCGCCCGACTGAAACACTTCACGCTGCTACAGAGACATAAAAAGAACTACAAACACTTTTTACATGTTTCCCAGAGCAAACAAGTGAGATTTCTTCACATGCCTCGGTAATGAAGTCCACCGGGACATTCGGAGATACAATTAAAGGATGAAGTGAGCTCTCTTTTCGCTGCCTATTCTGTCTCCCCACTTTATTCCTCCCTGCTCTCTTGTTTAGTCCCAGTGTGCGTGTGAGCATTGTCACTGATGACACAGAAGCTGTGGCGTCACGCAGTCACTGCAGATGGCAGATAAGAAAAAATAGGGTGTGTGTGTTTGGGGGGGTCAGGAAGGGAAGAATCGCTTACAAACGCTCATAGGCCATTTCGACAGAGAGAAACCCCGGCTTGTCAGAACAAATAGGAAAGGTCACAAAGTGTGACAATTTAGTAATGTCTCATTCACTGCGCTACACTCTCTTTTATTTAACTTCTCGCTCTCATGTCAGCGAAGTTGCCTTTAAAAAAAAAAAAAAGTCGTGCCCTTTTATTTCTGTAAAGGTTGCGCTTACAGGCAGCCACAAGCAAGAGAGACTGAGCTGTTTATCACATTCGCGGCGCATTTATGCAGCCGGGGCTCCAGAGGAGCTGTCAGTAATTTGGCAACATTTACAGTACTTCTCCCCTCGCGGCGGAGTGGCCATCGCAAAAAAAAGAAAAGAAGAAGTTATAGAATATGAAAGAAGCTGAAATGGAGGTTAATTCCTCGATGCAGTGTTATGCAGGCTGGGGATCCAAACAGAGGAACGAGGCAACAATATGGCCAGCAGCTAGCGCAGGACACCGTCCTCGCAGCTTTGCGCTTAGCTTATCACAATAGATTTCCAAATAGCGGCGGAGGGTGGGAAGATGGGGAGGGAGAGCAGCAGGGGAGGGGAAGAAGCAGCTGCATTGTATATGTGTCTTTATGGCTACTAAATGAACCCTTCTATAGACTGTGACACAAACAAACCAGTGCTGAAGAGCACACAAACACACACACTTATTGGGCTGTCACAGGAATGACAATCAGCTGTGACAAAAGGAGGCGATGGCCAGCATCAAAAGCTAAATCGGCATCCGGCTGCACATTTAACTGACACCCTTTCTCCCTTTGTGCAGACCTGAGGTGAGCATCTAAACTGGGTAATACTTATAGTTAGTAAGTCTGAATCTAGGTTTCAGCGACAATCATGGCGGTAAGGTTTAGATTCTTTTATCTGGAGTAGCTTTCACACTAATGCACACTTGCATTCTTGGCCAGTTTTTGCGGTGGCGGGACACTTGTCCTGCTGAGGGAGGCTGCAGCTGGCAGCCATCACGCAGAGCCTTTGTCATGGGGGTGTTTGGGCTGCACCAACATTTAGGTGGGTGGTACGTGTAAAAGCAACGTTTATATGAATGCCAGCTTAAATCCCAGAGTACGCTGTTATAGCATCTGCAATCTGGGCAACTTGATCTCAGGCTTATTTGGTGCTTTGGGTGATATGAGTGCCATGTTATTTTAAACTTTAAGAGAAAAGAGGAAAAAGATATATACATGAGCATTCCAACTCCTATTTAACAACGTTCCCTTAATTCTGAGTTCTGACGGCTTTATTTTGTGATTTTGTGGGTCAGCACCCATCTGACTCGATAAAGAGCGTGCCAGCTCTTTAACTCTTCTTTTCTCAGCATTAAGGAAGAATGAAAGGCAATAGATGGTGTCCAGTTACAGTGATGCTGAACCTCTCTTGGAATGTTTCTTTAGGGTAGCCCGACAGGAGAACGCATGCAAGGACAAGGTAGCGGTAGGTAGAGGATTAAGTGTGGCAGCTACAGTTACAGTGCCCGACACCTGACACAGACTTCCCCCGAACAGCATGAGAAATTCAGTGGAAAATAAGTTATATTAGAGGTCACAGGATCTGTAGCTGACTGTACTATGTAGTTTCTGTGAATTCAATGGACTGATGATGGTATAAAGGTTTGCACCTGTGAGATTTGTACGCAGTGTGAGGTGTGTCCCTGAAAATATAACATTAAGGCAATGAATGAAACTGAAAAATGTGGATAATGTGGCGCTTTAAAGCTACAGTATGTAAAACTACTGTAGGTTATGTAACAGAAAAAATGATAAATATACATTACATACATATTTGTGTGTAATTACATATTCGAACAAACTGAAGAATTCTCATGAACTTAGAATGAATCCATTAAAAATACATAGGAGCAGGCACCGGTTTGTGTAAGCCGCCATGTTCCCCTGCCATCTTGAATGCAGTCGCCGAGAGGGACATCGCTGTTCTGCCTAGTCGTGTTTTATGTCCCACACACGTAGTAGGCTAAAGGTGAAGGAGAAGAGAACTCGTAGGCGTTCTCATGCCTCGGAGGCAAATTTTAATCCGTGCTTGCGCCTTCAGATTTAAAAAATGAAGGACCATACCAATGTTTTCATAGGTACGATTTCATCTGAGAATAGGTCACACAGAAGTGAAAATGCAAAGGAAAGAGACACACGACGGGCGTTGGGATAAAACGAGGATAATTACAGGTACAGTACCCTTTTCCAGATGGAAGGAGCTGCAGAGGGCGAAGGATTTTAAACGCGACACTGAAGTTACCTGCTTTCCGATCGAAAGGTAATTCAACCTAACACCTGGACACGTGGGGTTTGAAAAAATTTAAAAAAAAAAAAAATTCAAACTTTTTAACCATGTTTGTCCTGCAGCAGCCACCATAGGTAGAACGATGCACTTGAACCTGGTGGTAAGAAAACTGCATGCAATCTGCAATCTACTGACATCTAGTGGTGAGATGTTGCACACCGCAGCTTTAAGTGTGGCAGCTTGGCCCTGGTGAATCTGATGAATAAACAACGTTTACAAGACACACAGCACTAGCATGATATCATCCACTGGCTGGTGAAGTCCTTGAAGCCTTGATCTTGGTGTTTTGAAACTGGACGTGACAAACGAGGGATGGTTCCACCCGAGAAACTGAGGACACACTGTGCATCAATCAATCGCAACATATACTGTAAAGCACTGTTTAATGTTTTTTGACTCTAATAGTTACCATCATTTACAAAATGAACATATTGTTGGGCTCAGTATGACAGCGACTGAGAACTTGTCGAAACGTGTCGAGATCACAGGGCAAAGGGTCATTTCCCCCTCAGATTTCTATAGAAGCAGAAACCTTTTTGCAACCAGAGCAGTCACCCCCTGCTGGCTTGAAATACAAATGCAGTTTTAAAGCACTTCCACATAAGCTTCGCTTCTTAGAACAGAAAGCTACAGTATGTCTCATCAAGATGAAGATACATGGATATCTTGGTGACTTCACCGGGCTCGGTATGCCTAGCTTATTTATGCTATCTAGCACTCTTAAACCATTTCAAACATCTTAAGCCATTCCACATGAACTCCATTTAAGAGTAACCTAAGTCTGCTAAACAGCTCTGTCTAAAACTGTCTTTCTATGTTTAACTGTTGCCATCTCATCTCCCAGTAGATTTGTATATGTACAACACCAAATACAGTTAATTGCCCAAAGTGTTCACACGAATGTGGCAGGCTGGAAGATACCGACTCCTCATTCGCTGTTTTTTATACTAGCGCCATGTCGGGTCCTAATGTTTAGATGCTCAGTGTAGATGAATGGTACACTTGAGAAACATGCAAATAGAAATAAACGAATAAACAAATTTAAGTATTACTTTATACATCCCTGGTAGCCAAGGGAATTTTCACTATAAATACATTGGCGGGGTCATGTGTGGCATAGTTTTCTAGCCTGACTAAATATAAACAAGGCCTGTCTGCACAGTGTTATCTATAACAGTGTGATGCAACTCTCCGAAACCCCTCTGAAATAGTTCCTAAAATATACATGAAAAGGGAAGGGAAAGATATACCCATTCTTTTGTGTCGGCTGTTTGAAGACCCAGCTACAACCTTGATCTGTCATCCCTAAAATATCACAATGAGGTACGAAATAAAGGATGGAAGGGTGGGGGGAAGACAAAAAAGACTCATGCGCCGAATTAAGTTGTCAGCATTGCTAGCACCATCGAAGCGCATCTGTTTAACCAACATTGTTATTCTAGTATAATGGCGGGGATCAGAAGAAGAAAAAATTTCCTTTGGGTCTTGGCAGGTTTGAAATAGGCAGGACAAGGAAACACTGCAGCTCACATTAATGCCTAATACTCACTCACATTAATGTCTAATATGCACTCATTTCTTTCCCACACAGAGCTCTGTATTCCCCCTGGGCTACCATTTGCTTTGCAAAATGCATGCATGAAATTCTTGAGACCAGGCTCCCCGTGAGAGTCTAAATAATAGATTACCAACACAGCATCCAGCCTGAGCTATAACTTCAGCCCCAACTGTCTGGCCTCATTAGTGAGGGGGGTGTAAAAGATAGCCAGCTGCTAGCCCAGGTGACGGCCCACAGCTCTGGCCTTTGGCTGCAGCGGCCCACCCTAAAGAGAATATACGGCGTCTCGCTCTTTGCAATTCATCTTGTAATCCGCCTTAAAGCTGCTAAGCTTCCGCTGAAGGCAAATGAATGGTGACCAATGGCAAGAAAGAGGAAGACGAAGAAAGAGGAGAGAGGAAGTTTGAGTGAGAAGCGCAGACAGGGAGGGGAAAAAAGAAGAAGAAGGAGAAAATGTGTCCGATTCAACTGTGAGGAATCAAAGGTGGTTGGTTTGGGCTGTCTGGGCAGAACCAGAGGTGACCTAAGCCATTTTCATCCACTGATTGCCCCCCCCCCCCCCTTTTTTTCTCCCTCCTTCTGCACCTCCCTCCATCTTTTTTGCTCTCTCTTCTTTCTCCTCTGTAGCTCTGTCTCTCTCGCCCTTTCTCTCCATGTCCGCTTCCAAATGGCAGTCATTATACCGGACATGAAAAGTCATTTTAGTTCCGCCTGGCTTCTTCAAAGCAGCTAGCTATAATTGCACAGTGAGTAGAGAGAGAGAATGCCGGGGTTACACAGAATTTAAACGCTCGCTCGTAACCTTGCAGCGATGCAGGAATTTGAATTCCGATTTAAAACGAGAGACGTAAACGATTAATAATAAAGGAGACATATTCCCACAGCGTTGACGCCAGTACGTCCACATGTGCAGGACTTTTTTTCTACTCTATTTCCCAGCTTCCGCGTGAGATTTCTATACGTCTTCCGAGACCTCTCCGCGGGTGCACCGGATTCCACTAAAACACGCGTCACTTCAAGAATTATGGCACAAATCGGGGAAACATTTCCAAATGATGAAAAATCCATCTCCTATTAAATGCATTCCTCATTCGTGAAATTGCTATGTGGCAATGTCACTGAACTTTTTAATGGAATCCTCTGCTCCTTGCCAATTCCGGTCGGAGTCCGGGAAATGCAAATGGGCGACAAATTCAAATCTTTACACCCTTTGTTCCGAAACTTCATTTAAGATAAAAGTCATTTTTATTTGTGGTTTAATGTATGCAAATATTTTTTCTGTAGCACTGCTGCTGCAATAAATCCTGCACGTTGAGTCTATTCTTAGGTTTCGCTCTACCATCTACATTCATACGCGCATGTGTGTGTGTGTGTGTGTGTGTGTGTGTGTGTGTGTGCGTATATAGACACACTGGGCGTCTGGGTGAGCACAGAAGTGCTTGCGTGTGTTACAATCTCAGGCCTGAAACAGTTTACAGCCCCTGAGGGTCATATATACGTAGCTCTTTACCAGTTTACGAGCTAGCCACCAGTCTGAGCTGAGCACCCCCTCCCTTGCACTTATCTCTTGCACCCTTATATTTGGCACAGCAGGTAGCGTAATTGTTCCTGGAAAGAGCCTATCAGCCAAAGCCTTCCATTTTTGACTTTTCGTCTCAAAGACCTTTATCACAACACCCCATTTTTGCCCGGCTGCTGGCTCTAACCACAGAGTGCCTCTGAACAAAAGTGTCTCCGCTAAGTCGTTCCCTTTTGATGGAGAACGACGGGGTGAGCGAGCAGGGAGGTGAGTAGACAGAGAATACAGACTGGGAAATATGTCTTCTGTACAAGACCAGCAGCCCACCCCCACCCCAGCCCCCCCAATCCACCAAACGTAACGTGGCTCTCTCTCGCACGCGAGCAGAAACAAATTCTGAAACTGTCATACTTTAATTGAAATTCCATCACTTGTGTGGCTGCTATTGTGGAATAATTTGATAAAGCTGTGTGACATGAATGCACACAGGCCGCCCGCCACTTCCATTTCTTCCTCCAGCTTTTATTTCCTCATTCTGCCGGTTATTCAAATGAACCTCGCTGGATTCTGCTCTCAGCCTTCCCCAAAAATTAAGATAAGAGGAAATGAGACAATAGGAAGGGCATAAAAAGAAATGATGTTTTGGGTTGCAGTACAATCAAAATGAATCCCTTAAAAAAAATAGCACCAGGCTACCGTTTCATACTCCATCGCCTTCTTTCATGCAGCATTTGAAGCCAGAATTATCATGTTTCACTAGCACTCTTCAGCTTTCTTCTAAGTAGCCGCAGCTTTCCCAAAGTGTGGATAGTGACAGACTCTTAGTTGCTAGATGGGGGGGGGCTGATCCAAAATGGAGGTCAAGGGCAAAATTATAATACTCTGCCAGTGCTGCTGACCCCGATCCAAATCCATACCCGCATACTTCCACCCCATGTACGTCCTCACAACTGGCTACAGGCGTTTGGCATCCATCATATCTCCTGAAACACAATCTCCAAGCAAAGGACAGCTGCAACAGAAAAGCACTCCTCCGTGTTTCTGTCACTTCGATAGTTCCCCTGTATGTAAAGGCTGGAGGCAGAGCCTCAAGGCGAAGCACTCCAAGCTGTTAGAAATGACACTGAGCGTTCCGCTTTTAACGCTTACAAGTGCATTTTACAAAGGGAGATGAAATCGCCATGAAAGAATGGAGAAGGAAGGCAGAAGAACCTTTCTTTCTAAAATTACACCTCATTTCAATGAGGCTAATTTGAAGCAGGGAGAACACGGAAACAAAACAAGACAAGGCATTTAAATCGGTCGCAGAATTGGAGAATGGGCGCAAACGGGGAAAGAACAAGCTCAGCTTCTCCCTCCATCCCCTCCGCTGCCAAAAATATTTACGCCTCAGCTTTCTGCCCTGACAGGGTGATGGACAGTAGAGGTGATTTTGCTTGGGCGTGAAAATAGGCTTCTTATTATTCCAACCCAATGGCAACTTGAATATCAATAAAAACTGCTAGCGTTCCCCTATGTGTAAAACCAATGCCCCGTAGCGGTGGTTTTTATCAAGCAACCCACCCTTGACGCTAGTTATGCAGTACTAGAGGTTACAGGGAGGAAATGCTTGCCAAGTAAATAAGTGAGTGAAGCGATTGAATAGAGAGGAAAAACACCGCGGGACCACAGCCAAAGTGAACCAAGGGTAAAGTCATGATCACTTCATTATGCCGCGGTGCAGCTCAGTGTTGTGCGAAATCAAACTGCTTTCTCATTTGTCACAATGCATCAGACTGGCCTCTGTGAGGTGGGGGTTCTGTAGTCGAAAGAGGGCCCCGAAGCACAGCCGCACACGCCAGGTTAGCAGGAAGAAACTTTTAAGTGTTCCATATACAAAATGCACGTGCGACGTACGCCGTGAGCTTCGTGGACGTGAACTTTCGTGGAAGCGTTTTCCCTCCAGAGCCCATCAAACTTCTCTCTCGCATCCACCAGCCACCCACCCTGCCAGCTAGCCTGCCTGCCAGTCAGTGGGTAGCTGTTAAGGGCCATTGTTGGCACAAAACAAGCTAGAATACACCCACTGGATTACAGGGGGCAGGCAGCGAGGGGGGGGTGATTGCTAACAGACATATTGGCACTCCATCTCACCCAGTTCCAACACCATGGCGCCTGATAATTGCGGCCTCTGTGTTTACGTATCCATTTTTGTAATGTAAGTGTTGATTTCTCATTCCACACTTGTAATAGGGGCCCTGGCCTTGGAATTCCTCAAGTAGAGCTCTCTCTCTTTCACACACACAGGCGCATGTAAAAGCACACACGTAGTACAAAAAAAAAGTTTTTCCTGACATTTCTTTCTTTTCTTATTTTAAAGTCTTGAAAAAACAAAATAAAGCAGTGAGTCAGAGCTACTTATCCGTGCTGAGACAATGGGAGTGTGCGGAGCAGGCACACTTGTTTTTAACCGGCCTCGGCTGTGTGCCAGTTACGGATGGTGGATAAGGAGATATTTAAAGCTCCCGCAGTCCTTCCAGACATCTCTGTTACACCGAAGGCCCTGCTGTCAATTAGCTTTTATCGGCGAGCTTAACATTTAACCAACCAGTGGTGCGGCAATCAAATCGCACAGCTAAGCGAATGCGCACTGGAAAAGAAGCAGAAATAATAGAAGCGTCTGAAAGATCTCGAGTTCCCTTAAAACGTGAAGTTTTCAAAACACCCGCTGTTCCTTCCAGCCACTGTCAAAAATGTAGGATGTGATTTCAGAGTGTGCTTCAGGCACAGAAACTGTAGAAAAAAGGAGCAGATCGGCAGGCACGCAAAAGATGGCCCAAGCCCCTTGTAGGCACTTTCCAACCCCTGATCATTTTTCAATTTAGCGGCTTGAATGCCACAAACTCTTTGCATCCTTTGCGCGTGCACGTTCACACAAACACGTTCGTGTTTTCACAGGTTCAGACTTTGCTCACCAGCTGCATATCGTCTGGGAGGCTTTAGAACAGCAGAAGGTGAAGGATGAGGGGTTGGAGTGCAGATGGCCGCGTCGGTGCCACTTTTCGATGACTGAGACTCTTTTCTCCCTTCAGCGACTTTGGGAGGCAGCACTTAAAACGCAACGCCGCCTCGGCGCGTGTCCATTTTGCCTCCCTCTTTCGAGTGCTGCTGAAAGTGGAACTCGAATGTGTGGTGACAGCATTAATTGTGCTGTGTCAAAATCGGGCTAATTGTTTGAGCCTGGAACAGTCGAACGTGAAGGTACAGTGCAGAGATGCTGGGCGTGCTCTTCCCAGAGTGCTCACTGTGCGATGAAAACGCCTGAGCAAACACCCACATTCACTCTGATTTGAATGTTTAAATACACACACACACACACACACACACACACACACACACACCATACTGGCCTTTCAAATCACCTCACTAGCCGACTCTGCCTTCGATCCCTGCTTTTTCATTTACCCAGACAGCAACACCACAACACATCTTGTCACTCTTTCATCCATTTTTTTACACTGTAATCCCACCTAACGTGAATTGCTGATTATGTAGTTATACACATATTAATTTCCATCAAGCTGATAAACTATCATTTCATCCTTGGGGACATTTGTTACATTTCTAACACTGGTTGCTATACCTTACATAAAGTTTTTCTTTCTTTTTTTCAAGCAAAAGAGGAGGGATCTCTAATCATGGCTTGTAGCCCCTCTCTGCTGCATTCTCCTCAGTGGCTGGAGAAAATGAGTCCCCTAGTGGCCCAACTGGCACACTGAGCACAGGTGGCATGTACTCCTGGAAATAAAGGCTCGCTTTCACCTGACTGACAGACAAGTGCTGCTTTTATTATTCTAATTTTTTAAAAGCAGTTAACTTTAACGCCTCCTCGTCAATAAACACTAGAAAAATGTTCTAAAAAAAGACAGGTAAGATGAGGGACCTCTGGAGAGTTTTTAGAATGCACTTTGAAAATTCCTCGCACTCCACTCGCTGCCTACAAAGGCAGGATGCACTAATACGAACCGTATACTCACGACAGCCACTCGGCTTATAAAGAGGGCTTAAAATAACGTGTTTTTTTTAGGATAACACAGCGCAGAAAAAAATAGTTACCAGTTTATTTTAAAATAAATAAAAAAAATAATGTAAAAAGCAAACGTAAATATTATAAATACATTAAGTGCGTGCGGATAATCTACTGAACACCTCAACGCAAACCCCACGTCATGACCAAAATATAGCACAGACAAATTTGCTCACGTGCAGGTGCATTTTAAGGTTTTTGTTTTTTAAATCAGCCAGTCAAAGGAAGCTATTTCGTGTCATTCCGCGCGAATTTCTTACTGTAATGTGGCCCTGAAAGCAACATCGCGTCGCGCGAGTTCACAAAAAACTACAAGTTGGACACACGAACACGGCAGCGCGAGGACAGAAAAGCCCGTCCACATACGTGTAACGGCCCCCGCTAATGTTTGAACCAACTTCGCGAGCCTGTGCGCGCACCTCAAATCACTGCGGCAGCCACTTCACTTCCCACCGTCACAACCTCCAAACTCCCAGGCTCGTCAAACATCTCTTACCTTATCACCATTTTGCAGTCACTCTCAAACTCAGTCTGTCCTTTATTTTTTTCTGCGTAAAGGGAAGTCGAGTTTCTTTTTCTTCTTTCTGTTTTACATCCACTAAATGGCAGGCGAGTCCCGGGGAAAATACCGTGGAGGAAAGAAATCCGTCCTCAGGTCCTTCTTCTTCTTTCTTTCTTTCCTTCTTCTTTCCTCCCCCGTCTGTTCGTTCTTATTTCGCGTCTTTCCTTGAGATGTCCGTCACCGGTGATTGGGGGGGGAGAGATGGGGGTGAAAAAAAAAACACGCACGTGGGGCGTGTATAATATATTCTCTGGTTTGGGTCTGTCTCTGTTGTGCTCGTTAGATCTTCATTGAATTGAACGTGGCGAGACTGTGGTTGTGTTTGGAGAGCGCGGTGTGCCTGGGACGCACTGCTCTCTCGCTCTCTCTCTCTCTCTCTCTCTCTCCCCTCACTCATCCGCCTCGGTACGTCTGTCTGAGTCTCTCTCTCCCTCTCTCTCTCTCTCTTCACCGAGACCTGAGCACGAACTTGGTGTGTGCGTTTGTGTGTTTTTGCGTGTGTGAAAGGGTGGGTGGGTTGGGGGGAGAGGTGACGTCACTCAGCGAGGTCCCACTCGGCCAGCTCTCCTGGATCAACTTTCCTTCCCAAGTCCACTGCAGGAATGTCCATTTGGACATGGCTATTTTAGAGGAAGATTGGTGTGAAAGGGAAGAGCCAGAGTGGGTGTGAGTGTTTAGATTTGACCTGGTAATTATTTTCAGATGCTAAATCAAGACAACCTCTTTAGCTCCCATGTGTCTCTGTATGTCAGTTATTTTAGAGTTGTAAATGTGTTGTAAAGATTCCCCCCCCCCTTTTTAAGTCATTTTGAATCAGATTCCAACACGATGTGTATCAGCAACAGACTGTTTAATACAAATAAAAAAGATGTGTCTATGGTGCACATATTTAGAGAGAATCCACAGAAATGAGGTGTGAGGTCAAAAGGGGCAATTGAATGGCTTTGGTTGTCAAGGAGGCAGTACATTACAAACAAGTAGAAATCAGTGCAGTTGGTCAGGAACATCTCCCTCTAACCATCATCAGTCAGGATAGTTCATTGCTTCATCTACAAATCAAAGTTAAGACTCTATAATGCCCTCATATCAGACTCCGCCCCCCCAAAAGTAAGTATGTTTCTTTTTGTGGGTCCAAGCCTATTAAAACTGAACTTAGCTTAAATAGGCTTGTGAGCACGGGACATGGTAGAAGTAGAGAAACGTTTATCTCGGGTCCTACCTACTTCCTGTCACCATTACTTATTTCATCTGTAGTCGCATAAAGTCACAGAATGCCACTCACTTTCTATGATCTCTGGTTACAGCATTGCTCTAAAGGACTTCCATTGTGGATGTAGTTTCATGGTGGAATGTATGCTACCATCCAGACATGTTTGTTTTCAGGGAAGGTCTTGCTTATTTTAAGCAAGCCTATGTTAAACCACAACAGTGTGGTAAAGGTCTGGTAACTGAAAGGGGCCTGTCTGCAGTCCAGACCTGACACTCGTTGAAAGCTAGTTTGATTATAAAACCAAAACAATACAACAAATGAGGAACTGATGGAAAGAAACACCGCAATGGAAAGAGACAATCTAACGAGCATCTGGATAAAATGCCAGCCACTCCACTGAACTGAAGTTAGTGCTCTAACACACAAAAATGTCCACAAACATGCTTATTTATTCATGACATTTTCGCAGTTACTTATTGTCAGTAATTGACCTGCAGTCTTCCCAACTCTGGACAGCTGCTGGCTAAACAACAACAGCCTATTATAAGCTAACACTATGATGGCATAGTGCTAGCTTGAGTGTCCTAAAAAGCACACTTTACCTCTGACAAAAAAAAAAAAAAAAACTTACAATTTTACATCATATGAGTTTATTCACTACATGTTTGACTCTATCATTGCTAGATCCAACCTCAAAGAAAGTTTTACTAATTCTAGCTAACATAGACTAACAGCAGCTAACACTGGCTAACAACCGCTAACGGAGGCTAAGAGCAGCACTTATCAACAGAAAAGTTCAGAATATCCTCAACAACTCACATCAGCACCTGAAGTTAGCTTCACTGACTCATCAATTCGTAGAAAACTCCTTCCACAAAGTTTTACAGCCACCTCCAGAGTAAATAGAGTTGGACAGATTGATAGCTGAGGTAACAGCGGACTGACACCTTACACTCACTACAGATGAAAAAAAAGAGTCTTTGGGGTGATTCAAGGGGTAAAAATATAAAATACTGAAAAATATATAATTGGCACATATCTGCTTTTTTTTTTACTGATTTATTACTAAATGTTAAGATTATTCAAATATGCTACAACATAGTGTGTAGAAAATTGCTCAGAAACACTGGCTGGTCATGGCTGTTATGAGGTATAGTCTAGATTTAATGTTTTTGATATCTCTTGGCTGACTAAAATATATTAGCCCTACACCTTAGATGTACTTCTTTTGCAGGGGTAAAAAAACAGAATTCAGTTGCAATCTACTGACATCTAGTGGTGAGATTTTATACACTGTACCTTTAATTTCAGCTATGGGTTACCAGTAAAGAGGTAGTCTCCAAAATGATCAGTTTCTGTGCTAATACTTGTATAGATGCTGTATTATGTAAGCAAGACAAGATGAATCTGTTACAAAGTGCAGTACCTGAGTAGTAGTTATAGCTTTTATAGCTAGTAAATGCAGCTGCCAAGCCAAGAATAAACACAATACCATAAAATAATCAATCTTAAATACGAGTTGTACTGTACTTGTGTTTGTTACTTGATTATAGATGGTTGCTTTTCCCCACAGTGGACAAACAGAGATGTAGCATTACCTACATTTCCTGACTTTGGTTTGGTTCATAATAAATATCATTGTGTACAGTAAGGTGCCTCTAAACCCTCCTGAGAGACACAGATCCCTGTAGGGATCTTATATTGATTCTTTTGTCAAACTGAACCTAAAGTGCATGCATGCAAGCATTGCTTCTTCATGTAGGAAAACTGCCTTTACATATGCAGGAAGTAAACCAATGCCAGCCTGTTGATCAGGAACCTCCAAGTCTAAGAATTCCTAGATGTGGTTCATGCATGTCTATGTCACCGCCTAGGCATAATGTCACACAACAAGGGGATAATATTGCTCCTTATAACACAGTGAAGTGAATGGACCTCTGATGTAGGGCTACAGAAAATAACAGCAATGGCCTGGGGAGACAGATGACTAAGACCAATAGTGTTTTCGGAAAAGTTGCCTCTATGGCAGCAAGCCAAAACCTCTGATGAACAACCTGGCCCTGCAGACACGTAGATCTAGCATCCAACAATAGTACACTGAGAGACAGAGAGACAGACTACTGCAGTCAGCAGATCTGTTTTCTTACCTGCACTCAGCCACGTCATGTATCTGATTGAGTAACCGTGATGGTGATTTACACCTGCAAATTATACCCAGCTTCATTTTGTAAGGGCAGAATTAGATTCAGTCTATGCATGTAGAAAAAGAAAGTGTTGGTTTTCTGACAATGAACCATGGAGCAACTCGATGAAATTACTGTAAGGTGAACTATTGGCCTCAACTGCTGGCTATGAGAAAGCATTGTGGGAGTGAGACTGTTGTGTCTCAAGGCACAATGCACTGTAGATCACAAATGTGTGGATATCACGACAACACTTTCTTGGATTGTTTGGAATATTATTCTTATGTAAAAGGAGTAGAGGTTGGAAAGCCGATTTGGTTGTAACGATGAGGTGCCAGATTCCAAACATTTAAAGATTCAATTTCATTCATAAAACTCAATTTGCTTTAATAAAACAATTTTGTTGACATTCACCCTTGATGCATGACTGCAAGAGATTTTGTTTTTTCAAATCTCTCAACAATATTGTTGATCTTTGAATATAATTGCGTGGCACTAGATATTAGATTTACAGTTCTGCTCTGCTTCTAACCTTGTTCTTTTATATTCTTGGCACCATCTATAGCAGTAATACAGCAGCACTTGTTGATAAATGGGGGCAAGGGTAGGATTTATCAAGAGGCTGCCTTGCTCCCCTATCGTGGCTGAACTTTGTTGCCCAACAAGATAAACCAACTGTCCTTCAATAAGAAGGATCCAAGAAAGAGCTGGGAAAATAGATTACCACCTGCTGCAGGTTTACCTACCAGCACTGACAGGAAAAGGACAATTTTAAAGACTCTAGCAAGGGAAATTTTCTTTGTTGTAGGACAGTGATAATGCATTAGTGTTACATGCGTCAGTAGTGTTTGAAATCCTGCAGTGGACATATTTACATTTATATGTGCGTGGGGTCATGCAAAGTGTAGCACTGATTGACATTTACTATGTAAATACAATGCAAACGCTAGTAACGATGCTAAAGGTTATCCTGTATCAATAGGCATTCGCTTTAGATGAATAATGTAAATAAACCCTTTGATGTATGTGCTTCCCTGTGTACATACCCACACAGTAAATCTTTGGGGATGATTCTGACTTTAGAAAACTAATTAACATTAAATATTCTCAATACTTTGAAATTCTGTGGAACTGCTTTTTTCTTTTTCAGTAGACAAAAATCAGCAGTTGACTGTTGAATAATTTGAATGCCATATTCAATTATAAGCAAAGTAAGCGCTGTGGATATTTAAATAATGTGCTACGCAAGCTATCTGAATTCTGGTTGAATATGTTGGCAGCTATTGCAGGTACTGGCATGATATTTTACACAAACATTAGGCAAATGTCACTCTTCTTCTAGTTTTGCCGACAGGTCAAAACTGTTCACATATCCGGTCAAATATCTCAAAACTAGCATAACTATTGGCACCAGTTGGTTTATAGGACGACTCGTAATAACTTCGGACATAACCTACGACTTTTCAGCCTTACACTGCTTTAAAGTTGAAACAGCTTCAGATTTTAAACAGATACTTACATCTGTTATTTATGTCGCATGTTAGCATTTAGCCCCTATATGCTTCACTAGTATCGTAACTGTAGAGTTATTCTTTGTTAAAAGTACCGCAAGTCCCTTTTAGCAGTGCAGCATCTTAGCCTTTCACAGCTCCTTTGTGCCATGGTGCTTGAGTTGGTGGATCATTTCTGCTTAAGTTAAACCTTTTCCCTCTGCAGGGTCGTCAGCAGTGTCCTTGTGGACAGTTTAAGCTACTGTACAAAGCAGATTAATTCATTAGATGATTTTTTGTACTGGTGCATTGTTTAGTTCTTTGGGATCACACCTTAAAGTCACATTTATGTGTTGTGTTTCAGCTCTGAACCAGCTTGATGAGTGGTTCTATAAGTTGTGGGGAGAGAAACAAAGAACCTTTATTTTGCTTAAAGAGGTTCTGAGTAATGTTTGTCAGATGAATTTGAAAAAGGCTACTGTTGACACACATTATCATTGCTCAACAGGTTTGGGTCAATTCGAGTGCAACTCAATCCAATAACTGTTATATCAGTAACACTTCAGTTAGTGTTTTGATTGCAGATAATTTGCAGAGTAACTCTGATTATACAGACTATTTATAATTCAGCAACCACATTTAATGCTAGATTTAAAAAAAAAATCAACAACAACCAAAAAAACCCCCCAATATCTTTCACTGTCAATCTTCTCATACCCCGAGGTTCAGGCCTTCTCACCCTTGACAAGTTGCTGGCACTTTACAAATGACTGTCTGTCAAATCATTACTCTGGTTTCTGTGACCAAAGACAGGACCATGTATAATGCTGCAGAGAAGAGAGGCAACTTATCTGAATCAAAAACAAGGAGTGTTGTTTTCAGCTCCTCTCGCCCAGGAGTTGATACATTTATAGCCCCTACCTCCCCCCACAGTCCCGATCAAGTAAACCAGTCATCGTAAAATTAATTTCCCCATCAAGCGAGACTCGCGCTCTTTGGGATAACAATCTATCTTAAGCGGATAAATCTAATCCAATGTGTTGAGACGGATGGAGATTGACTTATTTATGGCCGCTGCCCATGCAGTTGAGAAAGAGAGGAAGGAGGGTGGTGGGTGGAGGGGGCTAAGTGCAACAAATGCCAAGGTGATACTGCACATATCTCCAAGGCACGAAAAATGTAAACCAACACCCAACTCTAGTCCTTGGCCGAGACATCTAATACTTCTCTCCTTCTTGGAATCTGTCAAATGTGATGAATGGCTAAGCATACAGTCATGCCTTCATGAGCAATTAACATTTAGTCAAAAATTGGAAGACTTAATAGTCAAAGAGTTCATCACAGACAAAACAAGGTTTTTATGATGTCGCTGAAACGATTGTGATGTTTCAACGCGAGATTGATTGCCGTAACTACGCAAACGATATGGAAGAAGTGACTAATTTACTGGTCAGACGCCAGACAGCTGTATACAGAGCCTTAAACAATCACTGATAATACCTGCACAATTCACTTACTGACCTACATAACTTGGAGACTACACAGTCATATCACATGTCCCTGAGGACAAATCACACTTTAATGTCTCTTTTAATGCCAGACCATTAAATTAACCCTGTTTATCTTTTTCAAATTGCTGCCTTCGAGAATTACCTTGACCCAAGATGGCTGTCTGATGACAAAGGGTGAAAATTGTGTATTATTATTAGTTATTTTCTTGAAAAGTCATGATGGCACAAAGAAAAATTGTAACAATCAGAGTGAACTTTGCAACCTTTAACCGAATTAATCATTTTTAGGTTAATAGTTTTCTGCAATGTTAAGTTATCCTGAATAAATAAGCTACAATCCTTATAACTCTCTGTCTCTCTATCTGATCCGATTTGACTGACACTGCAGCGAATCCAATTTTGATCTAAATGTTGACAAAGTTCACAGACACTGTGACACTGACATTTTTTTAAGGTTCAAATGCATAAATCTCATGCAATAACATCCGAAAGATATTATAATATTAGACGAGCTTACTAAAGGTCTGCGTTTCATGTTTGATCTGTTTTCACTTGCTATCAGCTGTGCAGCACGTTACATCAATATGCCATGCAAAAGGTAGTGAGACCAAAGAAGCACACACGAGCGCAGACTGCTTGTTCATTGTGTATTAGTTGCATAATCCATAACTCGGTGTGCAACAATGCGTCAAATATTGCCCTTCGCACAGAGGGTCGCAAGCATATCGACAACGGGAACACAATGGGCTGCACTCCTAAGGAGGTAACTTGAACTCTTGTGTGACCTGAACAGTTTTTCCTTTCACGGGGCATGTCATGATGAGAAAACCAAAAGCTTAGTCATCTGTTCTGAAACTGCTGAGTCATGAGTAGTCAATATCACCTTATTATGATGTCAAGCGGAATCAGATTTGCAATGAGGCTTGTGGATGGGGCCTCGGTTTGATTTAGTTTAGTGCTGGCATGGGGTGCAATGAGCTGAAAAGCAATTAGGTCCATTAAGAGATCAACTGGGATGGCGTGAGCAGCCGCGGTGTGCAGCGGCCTGCACAGAGACAAAGAGAGAGATAAAGGTAGCAAGGGAGAGAGAGTTGGACAGATTGAGTCAACTCCTGCCTGATGGAGTCACTCTGTGGAACCTAGCTCAGGACACCGTCCACTAAACCGGCTAAAATGTGCATTTGGAATAAATGTTAAATTTATGTGTGAGTGAAGTGAGTCGGGCACAGTGTTCCCCTTACAAGTCTGCATCAACACTGCTTTCATACACTTGATATGGTAGGAGGAAGATTAAAGGAAGTGGAGGTGGACAAGTGAAAGTGGATGACAGGGGCTTTCCCCCAAAACTAATCTAACCCCAGCAGCACTTGACTAATATTCAGTCAGCGTGAAGTCACATTTGCAGCTGTGGAGGGCCCTTCTTATGCAGAAGGAGGGTATGCATATGCAGGTAAGCTGTGAGAACCCACTACTCTCCTCCTTAAGTAGCAAACAGCTGTCACGGTGAATACCAATACCTAAGTTGTTGTGCCTTTGAGTTATGTTATGTGCTGTTTCCATGCAAATACAGACCTTCTCAAAAGAATGAACATATGGTCTGTATACTTTATGCGCACATCCACTATAAGAAAATACAGGTAAGAACTTAGTAAGCGCCAACAGGCAGGGTTAAAAAAAATAAAGTCATAGCAGAAGTGCAAAAATGTGCAATTCCTGGAGTGGCCACTTGAGGGTGACCCAATTCTGATGGATGTTTCTTCCTGTTACAAGGGAGTTTTTCCTTCCCACTGTCGCTAAGTGCTTGCTAATAGGGGGTTATCTGATCATTGGTGTTTCCTCTGTATTATTTTTAGGGTCCCTGCAATATAAAGCGCCTTGAGTTGACTGCTGTTGTGATTTGGTGAGATATAAATAAAACTGATTCGAATTAATTCAGTGGATGACTTTTTAAAATAATTTTTAATTCTTTTATAAGTTAACTGTTTGGATTTTGTTAGGGGACCGGCCGCTTTGACCTCTGTACATCATGACTGTCTGCTAGACACCAACTCTACTTTGAGCCACTGACAAGTCAGGACTCCAGCCTCTCACCCAAACACGATCATTTATGCCCCCTACAAAACCAAAATGGTAGCAGCCAAAATGTTATCTGCCTGCTAATGGTTCAAAAACTGGAGTCCAAACACCTGTGGGTGACATCACAGTAACTGCGGCCATCTTTTATTTTCATTTTATGTTAAAGACATATTTAATGAGCTAGGTATACAACGTTTGGTTGATTAGTGACTCAACAGTTCTGCTAATCCCTGAACTCACGTCATTATTGTTTTTCTTTTCTTTTTTTCTTTCTGTTGTATGACAATGGAAACAGTAAATATTAAGCTCTGGAAAGTTTTGGCTGAATTTTGTCTCATTGAAATTATTTATCGATGCAACAATAAAACAATGTGAAAAAAAGCTGTCCATGGGATGGCCACGGATACAGCGAACCATCTACAGGACTAAGTAAAAAGACCGAGTTAAAACAGGATGAATCATTGCAACGATGTGATAATGTAATATAGCTACGATCCCTTTGTTTTACATTTCAGCTCTTTTCTTGTTTCTTTGTGATTCTCCCTTCCTGCCTGAATTCAAATAGGTGAGTCTGAGGGCGAATCACACACTCCCACTTTTCTGTCTGTTTCCCCTCTATCCACTCCCATTCTTGTCTTTTCATTTATTTAAATTCCTCCTTACTCTAAAAGCCTTTTTACCTTGTCATCATCTTATACCACTTGCTCATTTATCTCCATCCTTCTCTGTCTTGCTCTCTATATCTACTTCTTCTGCTCTCTACCTCTCTGACTTTTCCTTGCCAAACTAATAGTGACACATACCTCATTTCTTTCTGTCTCTTTCCGTCTGTCTCTCTCTTTATCCTGCCTTTTCTCCCCTCTCTTTTTCTCTCTTTTAGCACATGTGGGCATTTACGAGGAGCCTCTCACCATAGCCGATTGATCATGGCCATTGTTTGCACTGGGTCCTCCATTTTACAGTCCAGTGTTCATGAAAAAGAGTGTCTGCCACTCCTATCCGTCACTCCCTCTACCCCTCCTTCAAAAAATATACTCTCCCTCACTCTCTCTTTGGCCAGTGATCCCCCACTGACATTTTCACAAGCACACCTTCATCAATTTCACACCTCCGATGCCCTTCTATGCCAATGTGGGAGGCAGGAGGAGGAGGAGGTGAATTGATGGGTGAAAGCTGACAAAGCTCGCGCGAATCTGAAGCCGGGGAGTGGCAGAGTTATTTAAGTGTAGGACAGATAGGACACGGAGGGTGATCAATATATGTGTTATCAAAGTCCAGGAAATAAACAGCTGCATGACGTCAAACAAGTGCCCCAATTCAAAAATGTCCAGCAGTATGCAAAAACAAGAAAGAAAGAAAACAGTTTCATGATGACGACCACACTGACAGCTATCGGAATCTCAGCTTACCATTTGCTGCCCCCTGTAGTTAGCACCGTTCTCATGTACTTCTCCAAAGATGAGTGAGGCAGCCTGTGCTAAAACTTCAATAATGCAACAAAAGCCGAGATGAATAAAAAGCCGTCCAGAAGGTAAACATCCTCGGTACTCTCTTCCTCCCTTTAGACTCTGGAAATTAGGCTATTCTTTCATCAGCCAACTGGTGCATTTACGAGCCGCTAAATTAATTGGCGGCAGCGTTTAGATGTCAGCTGAAGCAAAGGTAGTACATTCACCTGAACAGTGAACAGAGCCTTGAGCCAAAGACTTCGATGAAACAGCAGATGAGATGGAGGAAAAGGAGGAGGAGGAGAGTGGAGCAAAAAGAAGAAGAAAAAAGAAAAGAGTCACAAGGTGGCTCATTCACTGGTTCAGGGGTTTATGGGATTGCTCCCAGCTGTCACTCTGTGTAGTGAATTCGCAGCACCGTAATATCTTAATTGTTTCAAATTAAATGCTCGTAAAATGGCAAAGGAAATGAGTTTTTCTCGCTGGCTAATCCAAAGCAGCCCCTTGACTTACATCTGGGCCTGCTTTAAGTCAGAGCTGGTTTAAAAGGTGGAATGGCTCCCATATGAGATAGCTATGGATAGCTCAGTGTGGAATTAGTTTTTAAAGGCTGTGAACTACGAGCTGATCGCTGCTCGACGCGTCTCCTAACTCTTTTTCCTCTTTCCTTTGTCTCCTCATCATTGTTTTTCCTCTCCGTTTCCCCGTTTGCATTTTCATCTTTCTCTTTCATTCTTACTTCACAAGTTTATGTGTGTATTTATTCATGTTTATATAGAGGATGCGCGCACACAGGAGCTTATCATAATAAACAGTCTAAATATCCTGTGGGGATTCACACATTTAGTTTCCCTCTCATCTCCCTCCGGCACTCGGAGTCGCAACTCATTCCGCAGCACACGTTCGGATCACTCAACCTGCTAAAGCGTCCTGAATGACATCAGACTCGCTGTCAAATACACACACACACGCAAATATATCCTCCTGTATGCATGCATGCATGCACATACATTATGCATGTACACGCTGACACACATGCAAGCTCGGAAACATTTAAACCACTCCTTAGTCTATCACCAACTGGTCTATATGCTACTAGAAACTCAAAGCGCACATAAACACATGACTTGTGTGTTAGCACAGTATGGCATCCTTCTTATGGCTATTCTGAATGCAATATCCGGTCCTAATGGATATCAGAATTTCATATTAGCCCCTGTTAACTTGACATCTCCCTCTTTTCATTCTTGTACAAATACCGGCTCAGAACGAAGCCCCTAGCAGGCAAATCCAACAGACAATTATGTGTCATTACATTTGCAAAGTGGTTTTGTGGTGGGGGGGGGCTTTAGGTAGCGGTGGCAGTAGGGGCAGTGAAGTAGATTATTGTAAAGTGAAACACCAACTGAGGAGGCCTGACACCTCTCCACGAGGAATCAGAGACTGGTTAGAAAAAAGAAAAGAAAAAAACAGAGGAGAGAGGGAGAGATGAACAGAACCTAACAATACAGTCTTCTTTTTTAAATCACATCCCATTATCTACAGCAGCAGATAGTTAGTATCATTAAAATTAGAGATAAAATTGCAATTAATATTTAAAAAAATGTAATTTTGTCATTTGCTAAATGGACTACTAAATGAAGCTTGGGATTGTTTCATCAGTACATCCAAATTACTTATGCCGCTAAGGCCAGAGAAACGTGCAGCACATCTGGGTGAAACCTGTCCAGCAAGTGGGCTAATTAGAGCTCGACTGATATAAGATTTTTAAGACCGATATCGATACTTTCGGCGATTTAAAAATCCGATATATTGGCTGATATTTTGTTTTCTTACAGACACATAAAGCATAAACAGATTTCAAACATTTGCTATGTGTAGCTAGTTATGTCCTTAAAATATAAAAAAGGAAGAGCATAAAAAAACAGTTGGAGCAACCCACTGTTCCCGCAAAAGTAGCAATAAAAGAAAACAACAAAAAAACAAAAACAAACCACAACTTCTTACCGATCTTGTTTTATCGTCACAACGGTTGATTATGTGTTTTTCCTCTTCCCAACTCAGCTGCCTGGTTGGGTTTGTGTCGTTCCAAACAGGGAAGTTGCAGGGCGCCCTCTAGTGTACAAACTATGCAACATCAACACCATGACATGGTTGAAGGGTGTTTCTCTTCTTTCTTTCCTTTTTTTCCCCATTTTTATTTGTTGGCTTTTACAAATGCTGATACTTATATATTGGTGAACAGCTCATATCAGCCTCTAACACCAATACATACTGTGTAATTTGAAAGCTAGTGATTCTAGGAAAGATAGAGTAATGCATAGCAGGGGAAGAATAATGTGATTTGAAAATTAAAGCATGTTAACCTATTCTAGTCGAATCCCCCCAAAATTAATGCAGTTATTAGCCTGAAAGTGGAAGTACACAGATACTCAGACACAGAGATTTTTGTGGACAGCCTTGCCTCCTTCAGTTAATGTAGCCTTAAAAGAAACTGTAATTTCTGTCTTTCTTTTTTTTTTCTAATACTTTTTATTTTGTACTTTTTCCAAATTTATAGTACATACAAACAAAAATAAGAAAAAAGAAGGCAAAAGAAACAAACTAAACAGAATGAAACACACATAATCTGTGGGAAGAAAAAGGGGCTGCTACCAGCCGGGGTATGCCCAATGTACCGTCCTATCGATCCCGTCCCAAAATTTCTGTCTTTCTTTTAATGAAAGAGAGAAATATTAAATATATGCAACATTTTTTTTCTGCTCAAATTTGAATTTTCGTGGAGTGAAAGGGACACGTGTACGGTACAGTGATGATCTAAATACAAATCAGCTTTTAGACTATTGTGACAAAACGTCTTCAGTGACAAAGGTAATCGAGATGATTCTCTTTGAAATGAGCAGATTGTGACAGATGTTAGCAGCAGGGTATGTTTGTCTCTTTAAATTGACATTTGAGTAAGCTACGTGTAGCGCCAAACACGCCAAACCCAGGCTGTAATAATATTAGAATTCCTGTGGCTACTGTGGGTGAAAAATGTGCGAAATCAGCTTTAAAATGTTTTTTTTTTTCCACTAATCCTTTACATTACGGTCCATCTTCCACTTCTTATCATCTGCCTTTGCTCGTCTGCTGCATGCTGCATTGTTTTTAATATACTGCAGAGAATTCTCAACCCTGTCCTCTGATGCTTCACATCCCATCTCTCCCCTCTAATCTCCACTCCTGCTTCTGTCATTTCCATCTCCCCTCCCCTTCCCTTTCTGTTTTTCAAGCGTCCTTTTCTCTCCCCTCTCATGTCTCTCATCACCTCCACTCCTTTTCATTCCCCCCCTACCTGTACACTACACAACCCTCCCTCTTCTCTGGACTCTCATGTGCTCTTGGATCCTTTCCCACCCCTTTCTCTCTTTTCTGTTTTTCTCCACGACTCCCGCTTTACCATTGTTATTACTTTTTTTTTGCCTGTCCTGTCTCTGTGATTATCTTGTTACCATTGCTCTGGCAACAAATTCTCTTGACAATCGCTTTTCTTCTTATCCTTACATCTTCCCCATTCAAAATCTACTACGTGTGACTTGTTGCTTTCTGCGGTCGCCATTTATTTTCCCTCCTCTTCTTTTAAGTTTAAATTGTCCTCTATTAACTGTTCCCGTGCCTTACTCCAGACTATGCCTTTTCATTGCCAACCTCACACTCTGCCTCACTCTCTTCCTCTTCTACTCTCTTGCTACCATGTTTGTGGCCTTTCGCTCTGTGCACATCTAATGGCTGGGGTGTAATCCACTGGCTAATCTGCTGACAGCCTGTGTGACAAGGCATTAGCTTTGTGTCACTGCCTACCATGCTGCTTCTCAGCATGTGTGTGTCAGAGAGAGTCAAAAAAACGGGGGGTTGTGGGGAGAAAAGGGCGAGTCTGTGGATGTTGTGTGCGTCTGCATGCATACATTTCTTTGTGTATATGCTTGAATGTGTGATGGGGCACAAGTAATGTGTCTCTGTTGCTTGATATCAGCTGGATGCCCAAGCGTAAAATTGATACTGAGGCTCCCGAGTTTTCCGCGAACTTTCACCTTTCCATTTTTTTCCACTATTTATGTCCACCGCTGCTCCTATTTTCCCCCCCAGTCCATGTGTAATAGCAGTTTTAATAAGATGCCAGGTCAGACTGTTAGCAAGAGGCAGACTGGGCAAGACAGGGCAAAACAGCCTTGTCAGGGCGCCTCACTGCTCTGTCAGGCATCCAGCCATGTCAAATAGGGCTCAGTTTGTAACCAAATATTGGATTTTCTATTATTTCCACTATAATAGCTTGGACATGATTGTATTTCTTTCAGCAAAAGCTTATTGTGCTGCATTTAGCTCTAAAGCCGGCTGCTCATTCTGCTGCAGCTGTATAATTAGTACTATTATTGCCATTATTGATTAATCTGTTGATTGTTATTATTCTGTACGGGATCGGCTGTTTTGTCTATACAATGTCTAAAATTAGCAAACGTCTCAAAAAAGATGAGTTTCTCATGACTTGAGCGTTGAGTGATTTTGCCTCGGTCATTCGCTCGTTTTAACTTTGCTGTTGTTCTTTTGTGCTCATGCACGTCCATGCACGTCTCATGTCTTTGCATCTTTTGTACAAAAAAAAGAAGGTATTCTTTCTCATTAGAAGAACCAGCCCCACTGAGCGAGGGGGAGCTCACCTTGCACTTTCCTGCATTTTTCTCCTTTTAGCTTCTGTCCCTTTCTTTAGCGGTCTCCTCCCCCCGCCCGCGTCTCCACCTGAGTGATCCTGTTATCACAGCTGACCCCTTTGCGAGATCTGTCGACAGCCAAAGAGATTACACACAAGGCCACGGAACACACCGGGCTACCCGTTTGAAGAGAGTGGGAGAGACTGCCTGATCCCTTGATGCTGATAAAATGCCCAAGGCTTTGGGGATTCAGGAAAGTCCTGTTGGGAATGGGTGGAGCTTTAGGGTGGGAGGGTTGTTTTTTTTTTAGGGGTTTCTTTTGCTATAGTCAACTTTAAGTCTACTTCTAATCACTTTGCTTTTCAGAGGGGATCAAGGAAAGGAGAATAGGGGCTTGCTTTGGACTGAAAGCGGGCCCTGATGGAGCTGAGGATAAGGTTGTTGTGGCTTGATTCAATAACAGTTTGCAGGAAAACGTAGGTGTAGCATATTGATGGAAATGCTTTAGTGCTTGGATGAAACACAATGATTTAAAGAAATGGTTTCGTGGCCTTTCCTACATGGATTTTTTAATTCACGCAGCTCACTTGAACAGCTTGTAGATCCATTCCTTGCAAGAATTTTTCTTTGAACCCTGTCAGCAAAAGACTTGCTTCATCTGTAGTGTAATCTCGCATTTCATAGCTGCTCAGGCTCATAAAGGACAAGTTATATTAGTTTTATTGGTTGCCACCAATGCCTCCTCTGAACATTTTCCAGCTAATGAATCATACTCCCTGGAGAAGTGTGATTCATTTCATTCATGCTAATTCCTGGGTCTTCCTTCGTACATCCCTCCAAACTTCCCGTTTTTGACTGTTTTTGCCGCACGGGGGATACGTCTACCATTCAAGTGAGAACATAGGCCAATTATTATTGCTTCATGCAGCACAAAAGCAGAGCGGAGAGAGACAGACTCTTATGAAACACGGCTTGCCAAAATGCTGTCAGAGACGGAGGTTTGATGGCTCACTCGTCCGTGGCCTCCGCATCATGTTGTCTTCACCAGCTGTTGTTTGACAGAAAGGGATTCTTCCCGCAGTGTGCAAAGACACAGCTATCAACTTAAGAGACTTGACAGGAACACACTATGGGGCCGTTTCTCTACTGTATCATAATAGGTATTACTGGTGGAGCATCTGCAAATGGCACCAGATAAAACAACGGCAACAAATTGCAAAGAAGTTGGAAAAGTGGAGCCCTGGTGGTTTCTTTCTCTTTAGAATAGAATCATATTTCTTCCTGACTTCAGGCTGACACTGTAAAAGGTTGTTGCACTGAGATACCTATGTTCATAAAATACATCATAAACCTTCTGGTTCAGCTTTTTAAAGCAGTTCTTTGTCATCGCGTTGAGATTTTGCAGTGGAACCAGGAAACAGGGAGGCGCACCAACGAATGCAGTCCCGGGAAAGCAGGACTGTGAAAGAAACTGCCTTTTATTGATCTCTCCTAATTACTCGAGTCAATAAAATTTATGGCTTCAAGGCTTGCCAGAATCCACTTATATGGCATACTGAGTTAAGCAATCACTTCTAATGGCGACTGATTAAATGATATACTGTTGTGTGCCAAACAAAAGCAGTACAGAACAAACACGGTGGGGTTTAAAGCCCAGTATGGAGCTACACTGCCAACGAAGAGCATCAGAACTGAGCATGAAAAACCCCAAAACTGAACGACGCAAATAAAATGAGCCACTGCTTATTTCACGTGTAGCTTCCTATAAGTCAGTCATGTGTTCAGCGTTTTCTACCAAATTCCCATTGTGTACATCAGCTGTAACCGTGCCAGTGAAAGCGGATCACTACAGATCACCATCCTCTGTGCAGACACATGTATGTATAGAATTGAATAAAATATGACATACTCTACCGGGCTTGTTGCTGCTGATTGTGAGAGCAGGCCAGAGCTCCCTACACTTAGTAGATCATCGTAATTAAAACATAAATAGGAGGTATTGAACTGCATGCAGTCAACAGAGCTAGTTCCAGGGAAACATTGATTCATGCATGCACTTCGAACCAATTGCTCTCCTATGCATGGTGAATTATAGAAATAAAATATATAATATAAAGGGTAGAAGCCTTCTAAATAAAATCAATAGCAAGCTGCCTCGACTTCTCAAATAGTAGACAGTGAATTACAATCAAGCAAATAAAGCCGGTGGTGGTGGGGGTTTACAACATTTTCCATGAATGCAGAATAAGATACAGAACACACATTTAAGCTGTGAGTCTGATGAAATATCTCATAGGAATTAGAAAAATTAAATTTTTTTAAATGATTACAGGTTCAGTTTTTTTAAAAAATATTTGCAATAACTGTTAGCATCACAGAGTGTAATGTGTTAGCATAAATACATACTCCACCTTTCAAAATGTAGCAACTAACTACTACTATTATTATTATTACTACCAGTGTTGGTCAAGTTACTTGAAAAAAGTAATTAGTTACTAATTACTAATTAGTTCTGAAAAAGGTAATCCCATTACTTTACTGATTACTTATTTTCAAAAGTAATTAGTTACTTTATTACTTAGTTACTTTTTTAAAAAAGGATACACAACCTGAATAGGTAATAAAGCAATAGACCTTTCACCCCATTCTATTTTTTCTGCATAATGCATCATATAAAATGTAATCAAATGAAAAAGTCTCTTTTAAAAACTTGTTTTAATCTTTTAACTTTATGCACGTTGCATCAAGCAAAAATTAAATTATATGCAACATTCTCTGACTGGAAGAAATTTGTTTAACATTTAAACCTATTTTCAGCATATTCCAGCACATAAAATAAAATAAGTTTGTGTTTACACTCACTCTTTCAAATAGATGCAAGTAAAACGCAGCAAAAGATAAATAAAATCAAAGATTCTGCAGCACTAAGTCCTGTCGCTCCTAAATCTATTGTCATCTGTTTAGCAGAAGTGGGGCCGGGGGAGGTTTGCCCGGTGCCGCAGAGGTCATTCCCGTGCTTGCTCAGATTTGAAGCTTAATTTTTCACTGCAGAAGGAAGTTTTCTTCCCACGCAGAGTGAACAGCGGACGCTAATGTTTTTGTCACTTTTTACAGAATCAAACTCAAAGTAATGTGAATACTTCCAAGCTTTAAACGCTGCATGGTCGTACTCTCTCCCGCGCTCCATATTATCCACTGTTGATCCACACATGTCTGTTGCTGCCACGGAGGTCGTAATGACGTGCGTTACTAAAATCATGGTTTAGTAACACAGTAACGCAGCATGTTTAAGGGAAAGTAACAGTAATCTAAATCCTTTTTTGCAATAGTAATCCCTTTACTCGTTACTTGAAAACAATAGTAATCGGATTACGTATTACTTCCCATCTCCGATTACTACTACGACACTAAAAAAAACCACTACTGTAAAAATACTGGGAATTGTAAACAGTAAAAGACACTTCTTTGTGAATACAGTGCACAGTAATGTAAATGCTGATGTCTTTGAGGAAATAATACTGACGCCAAGCTACTATAAATTTTTATGGGATAATGCATTAAGAGTGATCAGCTGTTATCGCGTCATAGTTCAACATGAACTATGACACGATAACAGCGCGTCTGTCACGATAACAGACATGAAAACAAACTTAACGTGTATCGTGCATGAGCAAAGACGTGCACATGCATTTTTACAATAACAAACCGTTTATGAAAATTACAGCAGGAACAGCAAAACAACGCGGCAAACAAATAACTGACAGTAGAAACCGTTGTTGTAGTGGGCAGACTGAAAAGAAAAATTCTGTTAAAATGTAGCAAATGCATCTGCCTGTACTTTCCTGCAATTTAAAAGGGAAACTTCTTACTTTGTACCCTAAGTGCTTTTTGCTGTTGTCCAGTGTTAAGGATCAAAGACACCTGTCTACGACTAACACAAAGAGGGAGCAAGAAGCAAAATTTGTCATTTGCCATAGACACCCGAATAAAAAGGCATATTTTGGTTTGCCATGTTTTTTTGGTTTTTTTTTGCTAAATAGTGAATTTAAAATGTACTTCTAAATGTTTCTTTCACTAGACATGTTTTCTTTTTCCTTCCTCTGGAGTGAGCCCAGCCTGGCAGCGTGGAGCTTTATCTCAGTCAGCCATATTTGTTAGTTTGAAAGCATTCCTAATTTACCCCGAATACAGAGAAAATTAGTCCTACTTAAGATAGTCGGCAACAAGAAAGCTTTGTGCAAACACTGGACTTTGATGTGTATCTGTAGTCTGAATAAGCCACAAGCCTGCCTTGTGATGATGGTTGATGGAAAAGTATAAAGGTCTAGAGTAATACCAATGCAATCTTTTTTTTTTTTTTTTTTTTTTTTACATGACATTTGTTTGTGCTAAACAATAATATCAGTATAGCTACGCATGAAATCCAGGTGCTTTAAACCCAGATTTGTTCAATAAGAATACACATGTGCTGCAATGCACCAAAACTAATTCGTTTAAGTGCATTTACTTCTTCATCACCTAACACAGTTATCTGAGTAATTCATTTCAGTTAACCAGAGCAGAGAGTAAAAATCTGTATGTTCTCCAACCTTGGAAGTTTAAGGTTCACCTCGAGGGACGCTGCTTTTTTCCCCTCTCTTTCCATCTGTAAAGCTAATATAGCGTGATGAAGGAACAGAAGCACGTGGATTGTAATTTTGCATAGGTGCCATGTGTTACAGCTTCAGGAGCATTCCTTAAAATGGCTCTGGGCATGCACCTGCACCCCATGTTCCACATTTATAAATCTACATCTTAAAATGACTTGTAGGTTTAAAGCAACAATCCCACACTAACTACACAAAGTGCAAAGTGAATTTTTGCAACAGGAAAAAAACAAAAACAAACCCAAACCCATTATGGAACTGTGTAATCTTCACTTCCTGAAAATGTGTCTAATCATCAATTTGCGAACAGTGTCCTTAACTGCTGCCAACATCATATGGGGGAAAGTGGGGTCAGGAATTAATGGTGGGAAAAAAAGAGCCAAAGAGGGAGCACACAGAGCAGAGCAGTTACAGATGAGTGCAGGTATGAAGACAGCTGTGGCAGGGGAAAGAGGCTACACAGAGAGTGGACTGGATGTATGGGGAAAATTGGATAGGGAAACAACAGAGGGAGGGGAGAGGCAGGCGAGAAGAGATAGGAAGGGTAGAGTGGCAGGAGAATGAAACAGGGCAGAAAGAAGGGAAATGAAGGAGGGGGATGAAGGAGAAAGGGAAAATTGGAGAAAAGGCAATGGAAGGGAGTGAAGGAAAAGCTTTTCCTCCCAGCCGTATACTGTATCCTCAAAGCAGCTTTCATCCACCCCTCACATCATCAGCCTAGGTTGAGAAACCACTCTGCAAACTCCACGCATAGACACATGCCCAAAAAAAATGGCCTTTGACTGTAATCACCAGTCTACCTTTTGGCATCATGCAATATCATTTTTTTTATGCATTTCATTGCTACTGGGATCTACTTAAAAAGGAAAATGAAAAGCCCCAAAAGGTTTCCTCTAATTATAGACAAAGTGAGCTTCATGAGCCAGCTGAATACTGAAGCCTTTCTAGCTTGTAGGACTTGGCTGGAATTGAATGATTTGTTTTTCTTTTGTTCAGCTGGAAATCAAAGGGGCACTTGCACAGGTATATTAGTACAGACAAGCGCAGACACAAGAAAGACAAACATGAGCATATATTAGCAAATGTTCATACAGATAAATTCTATTTTCTGAACTGACAACACAATACACTCGCCAGCCACAATATTAGACCGCCCTAGTGCTGGTTTTGCTTTCAAAGCTCGTTTAATTATTTGTGAGACAGATTCAACAAGGTGCTGGAAACATTCCTCAGAGATTTTTTGGTCCATATTAACATGATAGCATCACACATTTGCTGCAGATTTATTGGCCGTATATCCATGATGTGAATCTCCTGTGCCACTACATCCCTAAAATGCTCTATTTGGATTGAGATCTTGTGACTGCGGAGGCCGTTTGAGAACAGTCGCTGTCATGTTCAAGAAACCACTTTGAGATTATTAGAGCTTTGTGAAATGGCACATTGTCCAGCTGGAAGTAGCCATCACAAGATAGGTACACTGTGATCATAAAGGCAAGAACACTGTCAGCAACGATAATCAGGTCGGCTGTAGAATTTAAACAATGCTCAAGTGGTACTAAAAAGGGGGCCAAAGAGTGCCAAGCAAATATCCCCAACATCATTACACCACCACCACCAGCCTGAACTGTTGCCACAAGGCAAGATGGATCCAAGCTTTCACGTTGTTTACATCAAATTCTGATCCTACCATCCAAATGTTGTAGCAGAAACTTTGAAAAAACGTTGCCTGATCTGAGGAGTCAATCTTTTATTGTCCAGTTAAGGTAAGCCTGTGCAAATTTGATCCTCGGCTCCTTATCTTAGATGACATGAGTGGCTACCTGGTGTGCTCTTCTGTGATGGCAGATTCAACACCAAGTTGGCTTTATTGCCGAACAGCAAAACTCTTATTACTCACTCCAGACAACAACTCTGTAGCGCCCCACCTTCAGGAACTATTTCCTGTTTTAGCCCTTTCAACATAAGAGTATGTTGCTCTATAGGATTCCATCACAAGATGCTCTTCTGCATACCGTGGTTGCAACACGTATTTATTTCTACATCATCATCAAGACACTTTTTTAAAACCCTAGAGATGTTTGTGAAACACTCAGACTACCCCATCTGGCACCAACATCCATGGCACATTCAAAGTCACTTAAATCACCTTACATCTCTCATTCTCATGCTCAGTTTGAACTTCAGCAGGTTATCTAGACCAGGGGTGTCCAACTCCAGGCCTCAAAGGCCAATGTCCTTTAAGATCGCACCCTGGGTCAACACACCTGAATCAAATGATTAGTTCATTACCAGCCTCTGGAGAACTTCAAGACATGTTGAGGAGATCATTTAGCCATTTAAATCAGCTGTGTTGGATCAAGGACGCATCTATACCCTGCAGGACACCGGCCCTTGAGGCCTCGAGTTGGACACCCCTGATCTAAACCATGGCCACATGTCTAAATACACTGAGTTGCTAACATGTGACTGTTTGATTAGATATTTGCACTGACAAGCTGTTGAACAGGTGTACCTAAAAATGTGGCCAGGACTTATATAAGGCAAAACAAACCTTTACTAGATACATTAAGCATGCTCATGCACTGTGATGCCTGTGTAAAGGCACACAACCTGAATAAATGCTCGGAGCAGAGAGGAGACAAAGGAATTAAAGCGAGGCTGACTAACAGAGTATGACATGTCCAAAGCCTATCACTAATTATGCCCCCACTGCTACAAACTGCTCCCTTACTATGATCCAGTGAAACACGACACAGCAACAAAGGGCTCCAGTAATTACTGCTAAAGTACCCTATAAGTGAAGTGTGTGCTTTTTTCCCTGCATGTTATAAAAGAGTTTGAGATCCTAGTGGCATTAAGTTTCAAACTTTTAAACTAAGGCTGATTTCAGTATTGTTTTTTTTGTTTATTAACTATTGTAAGTATGGATGCATATTAAATGTAGAGTTTGTGTAATATAGTGGGAAAAAAATCCCTTTAAACATTATTTGATTGAGATAAATAAAAATACAGTGCTTTCTGACAATGCTTCATTACTTCATTACTGTGTATTGTTACAGAGAAAATAAAAAATGATCTCATCTTACTGTTTATCCTCAAGGATGGAAAACTCTTGTATTAAACTGCATTAGGTCATCTTAATGGCTCGCAGACCTACAGTGCATTTCCCTGTTTGGGCTAGATGCTTTGATTACGTTCAGCCTAATCAGTTCAAACTTTTATGGATGCTGTATTTGCTTGCAGGTAATTCATGTTAACATCGTGTTTAACCTCTATCTGGTAATTTCACCAGTGGCAATTGAGAGCAATCTCTATCTAAAAATAGTTTTACCTCGGCACACTGGACAGATCTGTGGAGTCTCCGATCTTTGTTCCAACCCGACTTTGTGATTTAAGCTTGAAACATAACCTTTCACACTGCGAGTCACAATAATGCTTGCTGCCCGGATAAGTAGTGCTTGAATAAGATGAATCACCCCTCAAACTTTGCTTCCAAGGAGCCAGACTTTCTCGTTCTAGTTATCCAGGCTTTCTGAAGGTAAGTATTTTTGCGCCAACAACTCAATTTGCAAAGAGCTATTAACTGAAAACTTGGGCTATCTCGACATGGTGTATGTTGTGTCTTTTGAGGAAACTGGAAACTGTCCGATCAGTCGTGGATTGGCCTCCTCTAAGTCCAGACCTCAACAGTGTGGGATCATCTTCAAGTCAAGTCAAAGTTTATTTCTATAGCACATTTAAAAGACTGGCGTACATCAAAGTGTTTCACAATAAAACCGCAATGCGGGCAGAACAAGGAACAAATAGTACAATTATAATTAAAATTACATTTACATGGTGTAGTGTAGGCCGAATGAAAGTCAAACTAATTTGCTTCAAAAGCTAAGTTGAACAGGTATCTTTTAAGTGTGATTTGAAAGACTGAATTGATTCCGATGTCGACTGGGAGATTATTCCAGAGTGGAAGCAATGGCCAAAGCACGGTCACCTCTGGTTTTTAAACCAGACCTTCGTTGGATTAGGAGCAGTTGGCTGGAGGATCTCAGTGCTATCGTTGGGTTGCACAGATCAAGGAGATCAGTTAAGTAGCTAGGGGCCAGATTACTTAGAATTTTAAAAGTGAGCAGAAGGATTTTGAAATCAATGCGATATTTGACAGGAAGCCAGTGTAAGTTAGTGAGGACAGGGGTGATGTGCTCATGCCTTCTGGTGCCAGTTAAGAGACGTGCTGCTGCATTTTGGACTAATTGCAGAGAGAGTTGCAATAGTCCAGTCTAGAAGTGATGAAGGCACGGATACGTTTTTCGAGTTCTTATGTGGCAAATAGGCTTAAATAGGGCTTAGCAGAAAACAGAAAAGGCAGACAGCATCCAAAGAAGAGCTTTGAAAGTCTTTCAAGAAGCCCGGAGAACTATTCCTGAAGGCTACCAAAGGATATTAGAAGAAAGCTCGAGTAAGAGAGGTGGTCAAACCAAATAGTGACTTTCAAGCTCGTTAGAATAGCACAAACTCTGTTTTTGCCTTATATACTGTATTACCATTTCACCGATTGCACCTATTTCTCATTTTGATAGCCGAATAAAAAGAAATGAGGGGTGGCTCAAGACTTGTGCACAGTACTGCATGTATTTTTCATACTGTATTTTAGTGGAACATATCTATTCATCGTGCCTTTCATGGATGAAGAGGTTGTTTAACGATTGTGCCACTCTTCTTGCAGCCACCCAAAAATCCTTCATTTAATGAAATCTTCGGCATTCTCTCATCAAGCAGCAGAATGTAATACATCATTCTCCGAGTCTTTCCCATCTATTGAACTAACCAAGCCCTAGAATCTCATCCGGGCGAACCAGAGCAAATGAATAGAGCATTTCAATTAGGAAATATTCGCTCCTTCTTTTTAATGCAGCGCAGCTATGTGGTTGAGGTTAATAAGAGAAGTGTATTTTTACCTGTGCACAGTGCACTCACTGAGTCTTGTCAACATATCAAAGCATGCACACAATGCAAAGACAAGCACTTCTAGTTCTTTTTGCAAACAAAACAGAAAATGCCCACATAGATTTGTCATTATCGAACGACCCACATGCCCACTTAGATTTCTGCCACTCCACAATGTCTTCCCACAATGCAATATTGCATGGGTAGCAGAGAAGACGGGCGAGGCGTGCCATTTATCTCTGCCAGACGTGGTTAAAAACAAGTTTTTAATGTTTTTTTGTTGGCTGGGCAGGATTTGCGATTGCATAAGCGGCACCCTGATTTTTCAAACCACGCTAATTAAACAGAGGGGAGAAAAGAGCGAGAGGCCTTTTGCTCTCTAACCTCTGTGCTTCCACTGAAACCAACGTTAGCACAGTTCTAGGAATGAGCAGAGAAGGAAACTGAATTTAAAATGAAATGAGCCTATTTTTGTTATTTATTCAATGAGTCTTGCATGTGAATGGACTTTAGCAGCTTACCTTTCAGCACTCAAGCAAACTTCCAAAGAGTTCAAGAGCTGCAGGACAACAACACAACAAGGAAAAGCATGTTAGATTACGGTATGTTCATGTCATCATGAAAGCAATTATGATAAAAAACAAAGGTTAATGTCATTTTGGGAGAAGTTTCAAGAAAGGGAACTGGTGAAGACAGCAGGTCTTGTTGTCGGGGAAATAATTTTAATCAGAGCTACGGCAACGCAATGATGTGCAGCCTTGAGCTGAACTAATTCAGTCCTGCCATTGCTTTTATAGTGTAAAGGGCAAACATTTATTACACACTGATTACATTTGGCAGGCATATGTGTCTGACACTTAAACCCTTGTAATTTTCCACGCCGTTACAAAAACCCCTTCTTCACCGCCGATATTCAATCACGGCGTGAATGCGGTATATTTCCCATGGAGCCACCAAAAAAAAGAGTCACGAGGACAAGAGGAGAGGAAGGAGAGTGAGGAGGGGCGCTGAGCAGCTTTTTAGTTTAGTACTAATTAAATGTGGGAGGTGCTCAAAAGGTCAGGGATCGACCAAAGAAAGAAAAATAACACTTAAAAAAAAAAAAGAAATTGGGATGTGTCATGGCTGACGGTGTGCACGAGGCGCTCAAGGTCTTGTAGATTATTACCAAGCTCACTTTCAAAAAGAGGGAACTGGGGGAGATGGGAGAGAAAATTAGTGGTGTGACTGATAAACAGCATATCTCCATGCTCTGTTCCCCCTTCCACCCCTCCTCTCTTTTTTTTTTCCAGCTGAGAGATAAAATTCCAGCTTGGCAATGGTTGCCAGCACAATTGATTCTGGCAAAGGGATACGACTGCAGAGCATGAGGGCTAAGTGTTTGAATAGCTGCTGTCAAAATGCTGAAGGGGAATTTATTTCTAGTTTATATGCGAGCTATATCATGGAGTTACTGAGACTAAATGGCTACAGTTTGATGTACAGCACGCTGCCATTTCTCTGGTGTGTAATCATGGCGCTGTGCTCGGGCTTATGGGTGCCGTGCCTGGATTCAGTGAATGGACTGAAAGCAGGCAGTCGTTTTCTGGGACATGACAAATCCTTTACATTTCCAAACACAAAATCATCTGCAAACCATTGTTGTAATTACTATGAACTTAATACTGAGCTACATGTGTAAAAGCTGACATCCCTAAAAAACCCCGCCAACTATTTCATGTTAATCTCTCTTCAACAGCATCAGTCATATCTTTCAGTAGGGGGGGAAAAAATCTGTTGCAAGCATAATTTGGGGTGAAGCAAACGATGCACGAGCAAATCAAAACAGAGTTAGGACAGGGAAAAATCTGTAGTCCCATTGTGTCTGATCCATCCCTCACCTAAAAGTGTTTCCTGACCCGTGGGGGATACAGAAAATGATTAATAGGTACACTCCAGCAATCAGCAGGCAATAAGAGAGCCACCTGTCAGAGGTTCTGCTGCCCTTTTTAGATTTATGGCTAATTCGGTCCACGAATGCAGCCACTCAGGTAGCCTCCTATCAGAGCCTTATAGAAGGAAATGTGTGGGTTTGCAGAACATTGTGGGAGTGTGAGGAAATACGTGAAATAAATCAGAACTGGAATGAGTTTAGCATGTGGAAAACTGGGAATGATGAAGGATGCAAAGTTCCCTCATTAAAACAGAGGCCAGTTGGGGGCGCTAGTGAGCATCGGTAGGATGTAGACGTGCTTTTCGGAGCTCTCCACCAAAACTCAGATTTTTACTGAACACCACCATAAATTCTTACACAGGCGGATATTTTCTGCGGGTGAACGTTTCCAGGCTGATCTACGCTGTCCATTTTTGCGCAATGAGACCGAAAACGAACCCTCCGAGCAAGAATAAAACCATCGAGGGCTATGTTAGCAACACCGCTAGCAGGGCTAACGCTAGCACCAGTAGCCCTACCGAACCAGAGGCTGGCCCCCACCAGGACAGAACCTACACCCTATGCAAGGAGATGTGTCGGGAAATGGCCACTTCTATAATGGGGAAGATTGATGAGCGGTTTGATACTTTTGAGGCTAGATTTCAGTCGCTCCTTTCGGAGCAGAAAGAGATGAAAAACCGCATGGAAAGTCAAGAACAAGCGACGTGTGCCTTGGACGAACGCGTAGAAGCGCTAGAAGCCAAATGTTTGGCCCTAACTCAGCACGCCAACCAACTCAAAACCAAACTCCAGGACTTAGAGGCCCGCTCTCGCAGACACAATATCAAAATTGTCGGCATACCCGAGGATGAGGAAAAAGGTATGCCCACTGACTTTGTTTCTAGGCTTATCCCGGAGTTGCTGGGAAATGAGCACTTTCCACATCCGATAAAAGTTGATCGTGCACACCGCGCACTACAAGCGAAACCACCTGCTGGTGCTAAACCACGCACTATCCTGGCCCGCATTCATCATTTTCAGGAGAAGGAGCTGATCCTGCGTCGCTGCAGGATGCAAAAAGGCTGCGAGTATAAAGGAAACAGGGTGATGATATTTCCGGACTACACCAACAAAGTGATGAACCAGCGTCGCGCTTTTAATGGTGTGATGCAAACCCTGCGCAGTGATGGAATCAAGCACACACTACGTTACCTGGCAAGGCTCTATGTATACTGGCGTGATGGGCAAGCACCGTCAATCTTCAACGACGCAGATGAGGCGGCACGCTGCATTGAAGGACACGGGTCGACTATGAGAAATTAAGGTCTCAATGTAAGGTAACTGTAGTGGTTCTGACTGCAGGAGTGCCTGAGCAATATTAAGACTTCTAACTTTAAAAGACACCATGCTGAGAACTGGCTTTGGACTTTCAAGTACAACATTGTACCAACAACTTTAGATGAGACCTCCTTACTGGTGTAACATTTTCTCAGTGAATGATGTTTGCTTTTTCTATTACATGGTGGTGGTAATTCACAACACTTTTATGTTTTTATTCTGAGTGGTGGGTGTGAAGATATCTTGCCATTTGCCCGGCAGCTCCCTTCGAAGTGAAGAGGGGATGTTATGCGTCAGGTTCCGGGGGACGCGTTTTTTGGGGAGAGGGTGGGTTATGTTTTGATTTGTTCTTGTTCTACAGCTCAGGTGCATTAGTTTCATTACTGCCAGTTTACGACTTTCTGTCATTTTATATGAACAATGTCACTCCTTATCATTTTTCTTTTTTTCATTTTTCCCCACTATAATGGCTAGATCACAGGCTGGTATACAAATGGGAAACAGGGATTTGCAGCTTGTATCATGGAATGTTAGAGGGCTTGGTTCAGTTGTCAAAAGGGGCAAAGTATTTAAACATTTGAAATCTCTTTGTGCAGATGTAATTTTTCTGCAAGAAACCCATGTAAAATCTACAATGCGGCATGTTTTAAAATGTAACTGGATATCTCAAATATATCAGTCACCCTTTACATCACATGCCAGGGGGGTAGCTATACTATTTAAGAAAAATGTCCCATTTCAACTAAAATCTGTAATCAGCGATCCTCAGGGACGATACATATTGGTTTCAGGGATGATAGCTTCTCTCCCGTTAACCCTACTAAATATTTACGGTCCAAATACAGATGAGCCTATGTTTTTCAGAAAGGTGTTTGACTTGCTACCGGATGATGCTGACTCAAATATAGTAATAGCAGGAGATTGGAACTGCTATTTAGACCCTTACCTTGATCGGCTGTCAACTCGCCCCCCCTCAGAGATTGCCTCTGTGCGGCTTCTGAATAATCTTTCTAAAGCTAGAAATTTAGTGGACATTTGGAGACTTCAACATCCCACTGATAAAGATTACTCCTTTTACTCTGGCGTCCACAAATCCTACAGTCGAATTGATTATTTTTTGGTCAGTTCAAGCCTTATTTCTCAAATTTCGAATTCCAGATATCATAATATTTTGATTTCTGATCACAGTCCCACATCTATATCACTGAGTCTTAGTTTGCCTAAAGTGAACTATTCCTGGCGTTTCAATCCAACCCTTCTCAGCGACGAAAAGTTTATTAAATATATTACACCCAAACTCAAGGACTTTCTTGACTCAAATGACAACGGAGAGGTCTCTGATTCAACACTGTGGGAAACATTAAAAGTCGTAATGCGTGGCGAAATTATTTCCTATAGCTCAGGCCTCAAAAAGGAGAAGATGAAGCGACTTTCTGAAATTAATAGTGCCATTCCTCGTCTAGAAAGGGTTTACCAGAATTCTAAATCACCTGAGGATTACAGAGAGATATTAAAACTCAAATACGAATACAATGCAATTATGAGTGACCAGGTTACCAACCTACTACTGAAGCTGAAACATAAACATTTTGAGATAGGAGACAAACCCGGTAAATTGCTAGCGCAACACCTAAAAGGAACACAAGCTTCGAGAGCAATTCACAAAATAAGATCTAAATCTGGTGCTTTTCTAACAAGCCCTATAGAAATTAATGAGCGCTTCAGAGAGTTCTATCAGGAGTTGTACTCATCCCAGCTGAATGTAACACAGTCTGCCTTAAATGACTTTTTTGATTCTCTCAGTCTGCCTAGGCTAGATGAAGCTGCCAGAGATCAACTCGATTCTGACTTTACATTGCAAGAAGTGGTAGCTGCTATTAAGTCATTTGCATCTGGGAAGGCTTCAGGCCCTGACGGTTTTGGCATAGAATTTTATAAGAAATTTTGTGATTGTCTTGCTCCATTCTTGCTTAGGATGATGCGTGATTCTAAAAACAGGGGCGTACTACCCCAAACTCTGTATGAAGCAAATATTTCGTTAATCTTGAAGAAAGGCAGAGATGACTCAGATCCTGCTAACTTCAGGCCAATTGCTCTTCAAAATTTTGATCGAAAAGTGATAACCAAAATTTTAGCAACTAGACTGAACAAGTACTTGACCTCTATTATTCACCCCGATCAAACGGGATTTATCCCTGGCAGACTTTCTTTTTTCAATGTTAGACGTCTTCTCAACACCATCTATTCTGACCACGGTAGTTCGGCAGGAGCAGCAATTTTAGCTCTTGATGCACACAAAGCCTTTGATCAGGTTGAGTGGTTTTATATGTTCGAGTCATTACGGAAGTTTGGGTTTGGTGAAATATTTATATCTTGGGTAAAATTAGTATACGCAAATCCAATCTGTTCAGTTCTCACAAATGGAGAGAGGTCGGCGCCATTTCCTTTGCAGCGCTCTGTTCAGCAGGGCTGCCCCCTGTCTCCTGCTCTATTTGCTCTGGCATTAGAGCCCCTTGCGATTAAGATAAGAGCACATCCAAAAATACAAGGGCTCTTGGTCGGAGGGGTTGAAACTGTTATTAGTTTGTACGCAGATGACGTACTATTATACCTGCGTAATGCAGAAGACTCTGTACCATCCCTTCTTAATCTGGTCACCTCATTTGGCAAAATTTCAGGATATACAATTAACTGGGTTAAAAGTGAACTTATGCCTTTATCTAAAACCGGTTCGCCGAGTTTTCTTTGTAACGTTCCATTCAAAATAGTTAACGACCATCTCACATACCTTGGATTGACTGTTCCTAAAGATCCCAAATTAATTTTTAGCTTGAACTTTGCTGAATTCTTGTCAACATTAAAGCATAACATCGAGTCATGGAAAATTCTTCCCCTATCTATGGTTGGTCGTATAAATTCCATAAAAATGGTCTCTCTTCCTAGATTTCTGTATCTTTGCCAAAATCTTCCTATTTATCTCACTTCCTCTTTCTTTAAGGAGTTGGACTCAATTATTACTTCTTACATATGGAACAACAAGAATCCTAGGATTTCAAAACTACATCTACAAAAATCCAAATTGGAGGGAGGTCTGAGTTTACCAATATTTAAACATTATTACTGGGCTGCAAATCTAAGAGCCTTGACCTTCTGGCAGCAGACATCCTCAGATCTTGGTGATTTCAACATCCCCCTTTGGGTTAAAATGGAGGCTGGCATTGTAAGGGGCTCCTCTCTAGAGGCCCTGCTTTTCTCAAAAGTAGGGAGGGCTGAGAGTCTTAAGAAACTGGGGTTTGTTCCGAAACAATCTGTGCGGATTTTAAACCAAGTTAGAGGTTTTTTTGAACTGCCAAACTCCTCTGTGCAGGCACCAATATGTGATAACCATGCCTTTTTGCCTCCTTGGGATGATAAATCCTACTATGCTTGGAAGGAGAAGGGCTTACTCAAATTCGAAGATCTTTATATAGATGGAAAATTTGCATCATTTAATCAACTTAAGCAAACATTTGATTTACCGCATTCACATTTTTACCGTTACCTACAAGTCAGGCATTTTATGCAATCCAATATGAAGAATTACCAAGATGTTCCACATGAACATAACCTTTTTAATGTGCTCCTGAGCCCTCCTTACTCCAAACATTTGATTTCTACAATTGTACATTTGTTTGATGACAGCATTGAAGTGCAGACTACGAGGATAAGAGACGCTTGGAGGGAGGAATTGGGCATAGAAATATCAGAATCAATGTGGGACAAATGCCTATCAAAAATTCATTCCTGCTCTGTTAACAGCAGACATCAATTAATACAATTTAAAATTGTCCATCGGCTACATTATTCTAAGGTTCGACTACACAAAATTTATCCTTCAACTTCCCCCATATGTGACAGATGTAAAACATCAGAGAGCACATTGGCTCACGCTTTCTGGCATTGCCCCTCATTGACCAATTTTTGGTCCAAAATATTTGATTGGTACTCTAAAGCTTATGGGATTTCCATCTCACCCAATCCAGAAATTGCAGTTTTTGGCTGTGTACGTTCCAGAACTATCCCTGCGACTGTGCGGGTGCCAATCGACCTCGGAATGATGATTGCGAAAAGACTTATTCTAAAGGAATGGAAGTCCGCTGCTCCTCCCTCCTTCAGTGTCTGGCTCAATGACATGTTATCAGTCATTCAGCTGGAAAAAGTTTGATACCTGCAAACACCTGCAGCAAATGTTTTCTCAAAATCCTGGACTCCGTTTTGTTCTCATCTTGAGAAAGCTCACGTTGTATAAACATGTACCATGGCACTGCAATTTCCCTGTTTATTACATGTTCATGACATTTAATTCATTATGGATACTGGTAGTTTCTAATTTTAATGTTTTCTTTCTTTTTTCTTTTGTCTTTCCCTATTGACTATTATTATTGTGCTATTTCTTGTCCTATCATCTCAGCGCCTGAGCTGTATTTGTTTGTTGATGGAGTTTTCTATGCTGAAAAAATTAAAATAAAATATTGAAAAAAAAAAAAAAAACAGAGGCCAGTTAGTGCAGAGTCTGTTTGAAGAGAGTGTAATCAAGGTTATCTTCTTACAACTCCAATTTACAGATGTCCATTGAATGCGTCAATGAGAGGATAGTTGTAAAGATGCACTGACTGAAGTGTGCTCTGCATTTTGGAGAACTGCAAATCCAAAATATATCTTTGATATATAAGTGAGATCCACTTTGAGTTCTAGAGTATTAAAGTGATTAAATTTTGTCAAAATAAGAACCTTTTGACAGCGCGAAATTTTTTTACAGTGAAATGTAAAATTCTTGAGTCACACCCATTTTTTATAGTGTGCTAGGAAAACAGAAGTCAGATGCAAGAACTGATTGACAAATATGCAAACATACTATATATATATATATATATATACACACTACTATAAGGCAAAAACACTGTCCCATTTTAACAAGCTTGAAAGTCAATATTTGGAGTTATTTAAGAAGTCTGAACTCACTTAGGTAAGCTTATCTGCTTTAGAGTCACTTTGTTGGTGCAAAAATACAATCATGTCTGTCAAACAGAGTTATCTTTGGCATTGTTATTAAATTTAACTAAAGAAACTGGATCAAATGATGCATTTCTGGAGCAGGTTGCTTATTATATTATATATTATATATATATTGTATATCACTTTAAAATCCTTTTTGAAGGTGTAAGTCTGACTTTTGGGGTTAAAGGTACAATAAGGGTTACATTGCAGAAAATACAGAATATTTACTTCAAGTTTTCGTTGTCTGTTGTGATATAAAATATAAGAAGCCCTTATCGAAATTACATTAACTCTGCACTGCACTTGCTTAAGTCCAGCTATACTTCTGCAAAGGTTAAGCAGTATTTAAATACACACTGATAGAGAGAGCTGACAGCCATAAAGAGGTTTTGGGAATTACTAACAAAACTAATAGTCTTTGCAAAGATAGATATTACTGCTCATTCTACAATAGACCTTAAGAAGTATATGTGGGAGAACTATTTAGTTAGTATTTAGTATTTAAATAGCTTCCTTCTTGTTGTGCACTCAGTACAATTCTTAAACACTCCACAGAGGTCTCTAAAGAGTCTAAGCTGTCTAATACCGGTTGTATTTATTTAGCTGCTGTATGGCAGCACTTTGACAGATTCTCGATGATGTCTTAAATATCCCCTAATAGTGAAACTAGGGGAGACAGACATGATGACCTTCTTAAAACACCATCTGTTGCACAGCACAGCCACAGCAAGGCGAGATTAGCCAGTGAGATTGAAAGACTCCCATTACATGACACCTGCTCTCCCACTGCACTGTAAATGGCAAAAGACAGTGCTTTCACTTCACTTCATTTCAGATACCATTGTGTGTTCACAATGATTTCATTCTGAAGCCAGTGGAAACATGTCGAAGCTTTTGTAATTAATGGAATTGTAAGACTTGATGGGCACAAAAGCTAATGCGAGCCTCTCTGAAAAGGAAAATGAGAGCACTGTCCTTTGACATTTTCCATTTGTATCTCTGGCAGGTGATTAAGCTCTGAAAGAAAGTGATATTATCCTGCTGTGTGTAAACAGCCTGGGAATATTACACTTGATGAACAGAGATGATGTGCAGCCTACCTAAATTACCTTAGTGCTCCATTTATTCCAGCAACATCACCTCACACCATTATTTCACGGCCTTTGGTTTATACTGCCATTTTTTTTTGCCCAGGATTTGAGATCTTTTTTCTTTTTTTTGTAAATCTCAGTGTCAGGGTCACTATCCTCTGAGCTCCACACTCCCTGTACCCTCTTCTCCCTGACCCCCACCTCCCTTTCCTTGGAAATTCTCCGTCCATTGCCCTCCTGACAGCCACCCATCAACCCGGGTGCAATTTAAAAAGCCCTTCAACAGCTGCCATTCCAAAGGACCGGCTATCAGTCCAGCTGCCAAAGCCCAGACAGGGACTCGGCATCAGCGAGCAACTTTGAACGTCAGGTCGGTTTCCCCCCACCCGCCAATTCCAAATGGACTGAAGGTGAAAGACTCTATTTCTCAAAGATTGCTTCAGCGGAAGACAGACGGACTTCCTGACATGGCACAGCAAACATCAGGCATGCATAGCGTTTTTGTGTGGAGACAAATAGGTTGACGTCATTTAGGCTGATGTGTACGATTTTGAAATATCAGCATAAAATAGTCAGTGAGTTACGTTTGGAAACATTATGATACTTTGAGGAAAAAATCCTCTTGGGAGAATTCCATGAAGGGGGATATTTATGTTTCCATAGATATATCACTTTCCTCAATGTCAGGCTCGAGCAGTTTGTGTGTGTGTTTGTGCCTGCCTGCCTTCCTGCATCCTGCATGCAAACACCGCATACGTAGCTTGTCTAAATGTGCATGTTGCCGGAAACTATCAAGCGAAAACATCTCAGGCAAGAGGCTGGGCAGCCTGCTGTTGTGCACTTCTCTCCACCATATGTCTTTGTCAGAAATATTTGCTGTGCACCGAATGAGGGATGAAATCAATCCAAACGCTATTTTTTTCCCCAGTTGCGCCTTCTTGAAGGTGGCAAAAATTGTACTGATACTTGCCAGATAAGCCAAAATTGTCAAATGTAACAACTGGCCGCCGGTGACACTCACAAACAGACCATCTGGTCTCGGGTGTCCAATAGTCGTTTAGGGAAAAAAAATGGAATGGCTGAATCCTTTTTTTTTCTATCACAATTAGCAACTGGGAGGAACGGATAGGGAAAATGACTCTGCTGCTGTTATGGACCACTCAAAGATGAATGCTATGTGCCAGTTGGGAAATATGTTAAGGTGCTCCATAGGCACAAGTGGAGTGAAAAATGTCTCTTAGAATTACTGAACAGATGCACTCGCTGGCCTTCATTTTCCTAACTCGCACCCACTCAGCTGGACTTCTGCTCGGCTCTACGCTGCCTGAAGATAAAATCAACGGCGCAGCAAGATTGTGTCAGACACAAATATGGTCAAAGTGTAAACTTTTAAAATGTATTTTTAAGGTGAGTTTTTTTAAATGGGTTAATGTGCACAATCCTGAGCCACCAAGAGTGTTTTCTTGGACGCTGGTATATAGTAAATGGACTGGTTCTTATATAGGGCACTTTTCTACTCAAGTACTCAAAGCGTTTCATTCAAAATACCGGATTTCCCATTTACCAAAACATTTTCTTCTATTTCTGACCGCTTTCCGTCTAACATTCACATTCAGATAAATGTTAGAAGCATTGGAGATCAATATCTTTCCCAACGACACTTTTGCATGCAGGCTGGAGCAGTCAGGGATCAAACCATCAACCTTCTGATTAGCAGATTTCTTCTATTTCTGACCGCTTTCCGTCTAACATTCACATTCAGATAAATGTTAGAAGCATTGGAGATCAATATCTTTCCCAACAATACTTTTGCATGCAGGATGGAGCAGTCAGGGATCAAAATGTTAGAAGCATTGGAGATCAATATCTTCTTGATGGTCTGTTTGTGAGTGTCACCGGCGGCCAGTTGTTACATTTGACAATTTTGGCTTATCTGGCAAGTATCAGTACAATTTTTGCCACCTTCAAGAAGGCAAGAAGGCAAGAAGGTCTACCTACTGAGCAACAACCACCTTTTGATCGGCTGCTTTTCCACAAAGTTTTCGCCCAGTTATTGTAATTGATAAGTGTAAGAGAAATGTCTTAATTATTCATTTATTTATTTGATGCCAAGCCAGTTAACACTGACCTATGAATCATTCAAGCTTAAAGTACTTAACTCAAGGGCTGGACCGGTCTTTTTATACGCATAATGCCCAACTTAGCAAAGAACCAATTTCAGATGGTATCATTAGGAAAACATCTCTTCTTTTTAGGCTGAATCAAAATGGCAAGACTTTTGCACAGTATCGTGTCGCATATCTGCTTTCCATTTCAATAATGGTCTTATACAAATATCTAGCTGGTGCTGATGCTGAATCCATTTTGCATTTTAGCTGAAACACATAAGTCCTGTATGTAGCTGGAGGAGCGAAGTTATTTCCAATCACTGTTTCTGGACCAGCTTCAACCATTGTGTTGGGGACTCTTGCTGTCCGCCAAAGCTTTTAGTTCATTGTGTAGCAGCATCACTTTTGCCCATAGCCACGAGACTGCATGAACAAAAGCGCCAGTTGGCTGGGTCACACTGCGATGCACCTGGGGGATGTATGCATGTTTTGCATGGACTGTGGAGGGTAATCGCTGGGTCCATTAACATGAGAGGGAGCTGCAGCTTCCAAGCTGGAGAAAAAAAAAAAATGCCCCAAGCGAGCTGACATTATGAGGAGGCATCTTCCCCCGATCCCTTTCACTGCAAAGAAAGTTAATGGAGTTGAAGTGGGTCGTCTAGAGTTAAATTGAATCTCCTGCCAATGCAAAGGCTTTGATGTGGCAAAGATTAAGGAGTTGTTGTAATTTTGAGTTCAAACCCGGAGTACCAGCATCCACTGAGAGCAACCTATTTAAACCTTTCTTAGTCTATCAAGGACTGGTAAAATACAGCTACTCTTCAGCATATATTAATGTAGAGGATACACGTTGCATATTCATGTTGTACACAGACTGTGGCAATATTGAGCTATTAATCTATAGATGTTAAACAGGACAAGCACAAACACACTAACTGATGCTACAGTGAAGCTGAGTGAAACTTCCACATGAAAAGCAAGATTTTAGTTAAAAGCAACACAAGTGACAGGTTTTTAGTGAAAGTTTGTACATCCAGTACGTAGGTTTGCTTTCCTTTTTGATGAATGGTTTTGAGTGCAAAGAAGGTCGTGTGTCTTTTTTTGTCAGTGTTCTGCTTCTCTGTAGCCAACAAGTGTAGAAAAAAGTCATGGGTTTGTGGTTCTATACATCAGTTAATGGCAGAAGTGTCCTTCCCATGCCCTTCTGTAATAGCCAAGCATCATTAGCGAGGGGGTCAAGAGGGGGGGCAGCCATCCATATGTTTCAATAATTACCCTGCTCTTCTGTCAAAGCGCACACTGTGCTTACGTCAGTGTTAGAGACAAAATCAAATTGGAGAAAAAATATTTTGTTTTATTTTTTAGCTGTAAGAAGATTTAAGTTGGAGGTGAAAGGTGAAGATGCTACATTTTTGTCACGTGGGACAGGCAGCCGGTCACGGCTCAGCCTCGGTTCCAGCAGCAGCAGTTTCAGCACTGTGAGTGACACATTATTTCTCTGTAACCTCCACCCCTCCCACCCTAACGCTCCCCAAATCATAACCCCACCCCAATCTATTTTCTGCCTGGCTAGTCTTATGAAACTGCATATATTCTGTCAGATTACTCCCATCAAATTCCCATACTGTTTAGTTCTCGGCTGTTTGAGGAGCAGATTTGGATGTTAGGGCCAAAACAACGCAGGATATGTGAGCTGATCAGAGACATGCTACACCCTTGAGATTTCGAAGGGGACCTTTGTTTTTAAAATATTAAATGCATGGTTTTCTGATCCTGTGATGTGACGAATATATTTGGAATAGTGCTTAAAGCCTCAGTGGCACATTATTATGTCTGAATCATATTAGAATTGTAATGCACACTTTATTTTTACGCAGTATTAGTTTACAGTACATAGTAACACTATAGTAAGAGTGACAAATATGTACGTGCAAGTTCAACTAAATCTTTATTAAAAAACTCTCCTCATTCATATTTGCAGTTTCTTTGAAAATGCATTTTATTTTGAAAGGTAAACGATCAACGTCAGTAAAACCAATGAGCAAATTAAAATGACCTTTAGTTTCATAATTTGCTTGACTGGACTAATTACTTGTAATGTCCATTAATATGATCTCATTATGATTTTTTTCCTTCTAATAAGCATCCTATATAAGAAAAAGAAGTGCATTGAGTATAACCAAATGCACAAAAGATCACTGCAAAAATTTCATTTGCCGGGAAATTACCTTAATGTCTGTATTCTGAGCCTGAGCTGGTGTTACGGATAAAAATGGCTGCATGAGAGATAATCGCTAATAAAAATGCACATGAATGGAAGGGTGTACCGGGGCAGAACTAACGGGGTAAAACTAGTTTTATCTGCAAGAAATCACCTTGCGTGAGGCCCCTGCTGCAACTGAGCCAGATGGATGGGAAAAAAATACGAAAAACTTTAAATGAGTTATTTGTTTTAAATATAAATAATATGGTCCCATATGTTGTAAGGAAACACAGGGTATGCCAGGCTATTGCGGGGGTAACACAGAGGCACAGACTGTCACGGCCGGGATGGCTAATGTGTCTGAGGTGTGGACTCAAAAGCAGACACAGGAGAGAGAAAACTCAGGTGTAATAAAAAGCAAGCCATTTATTAGGCTGATAGCAAAAACAAAAACAAGGCGAACTGGGGAAAAACTAAAACATTAAAACTAAGACATGAACATGGCCTGAACACGAACATGAAAACCATGACGTGAGACAATCAGAAGCATAAGCATAAAATTTGTGACGCGACGAGCTGAGAATCACAGAACAGGTAGCAAAACAAACAAACGACCCAACACTAAACAAAGGGAGACAGAGGACTTAAATACACAGAAGAGTAATGAGGGAAGTGGAAACACCTGGGAAACACAGCTGACACAAATAAACCTGACACCACAGAGGAAGCGAAACTAAACACACTGAACATGGAAACACAAGACTTTCAAAATAAAACAGAAAACATGGAGAGAGACAAAAGGACGTGGAACACGCAGACATAAAAATACACAAAAGATTTGGGGGAATGGAAAGGAACACAAGGACAGGAACATGGGAACAGATAAGGGGGACAAGGCACGGGCATAACTAAAAGTATACCTATAGGACAAGACAGACAGGAAAATGACACATAAACAAGAGAGCATGGAACATAATATTAACATACTAACTAGACTAAACCCTAACTAAATATTAACACTAGAACTGAACATTACCCACAATTCATAAGAAATCAAAATGACCACTGCAACACCATGCTACCCTAAGAGGAATGCCAATAATATTATAGTAGGATAAGCTACTTTGGATTAACTTGATCCAAATATATTCCTTAACTGTGATGTCACATAACTTGAAAAGCTGCTGTTGCTCTAAACAAAAAAAGAAAAAGGGGGGGGCACAGACCTTTTGCGCTATTGCATTTTTGAAATCTTACACTAAAATAAGCCTTACTGTCCAGTAATGCTGATAACTCTGGACCTTTAAAAAAAAACCAGTGGAGCATAAAAGTGAAAATGGCAAATGCATCTGCTCACCAAGTCAGCATTCTTCCCATTGTCTATGGATTAGCTACAGTGCTTGAAGCCGCATGACTCCACTGCCCTTTGCTACTGCAGCGTCATGTGACTGGCTTTAACGCAGTGGTGTTAAAACCAACTGCATCAGCTTAATGGCCATTCAATAATGTGAATTTGAATGAGACTTCCTGCTGCAGTGATTAATGCCGATTAATGCATTTGCTAGCGTGGCGCCGATTGACCATTAAGACAATTTATTGATGTGTTTTGATTTAGGCTTCACCGGGTATCAAAAGGAAGCAAGAGATAAGAAGTTTTGATCATGCAGAGAATCGAATTTTTTTTATTGTTAGCGTGCCTCGCTGCTGATTAAGTGAAGGGAATTAAATCAATTACTCTGGAATTCAAAGTGCTGTATCGCTCAGATCTTTTTAATATTGTTATCCCGTTACTCATCTGCCCTGTCAAAAGTTAAAACAGTGTTTAAACAGGGACATTTACTCTAAACTCGAGCCAATTAATTTGTGATTCAAGGAGATTTGCCTTGAAGAGTTTGCGAAATGTAATCCTTAAAAGCATTTTTGCATGTCTTTACCAGAATGCGCTGATTTCTTCCTCTCTTAATCTTGCAGTCAGGAATAAAGTCACTAGTTATCATCATCACCATCGTCGTCTTACATTTTGCTGTCACTCCAAAAGGGGGAAAAAAAAAAGTGAAAAAAGATAACTTTAAAACAAGATATAGAATGAATGATGCAGGGTACGTGGAATGCATCTGTTTACCCTACACAACTTGCCTCTTGATGCATTCATTCAATCCCCGTCCCAACTACTCTCCCATGAATGAAAATCTCCTAACAGCACGCCACAAAAGAACTTGCTAAGCCATTTGGATCAAGAATCTCCCCAGGCAAATCAGCAATTAGAGCCTAAGCTGCCTTGTAAAATCAATTAGGAGTTGTAGTGTGTGTTACAGGTACAAGAGTGGCTGGCACCTCTCTAAATGGACCAGGAAGAGAGCTTTAAGTCTGCCATGCAAGCAACTGTAATCTGCACCACTTAGTCACTAAATTTCTATGAAATCCTCCTCTCTTTGTGAGTAATGCTTCGTGCTGTTGTTTTGAGTTGCTAGAAACTTTCAAAAGTTTTGACAGCCGAGTTGTATTTCAGAGATAAGGCATACGCCGCTCAGATAAAAGGCTTTCGTTTTGTCTTTAACATTAAGTGAAGTTGTTCACCGCTGTTATTACAACAGGAACACTAGCTTACGTTTGATTTGCGTCTGTCTGTGATAACGCTGCCACAAATGCTCTCTGCAGAATTCAACTCAAATTTACTAGGTGTGTTGAGGTGCTTTTATATGCATACTGCTGAGTAACTTTGGATATTTCTTCCTAGGTACCCCTATGTGAGAAGTGCTCTTGAAGAAGTACCTGGTTAAATAAATGTTATATTGACTCACTTCAATATCTTGTGATAAAAAAACAGAATTTGTGCAATTCTAACAGCCTTGAAAGTCAATATTTGGTATGACCACCTTAATTCACAAACACAGCCTGAACTCTCTTAGACAAGCATTCTTGTAATTTCTTGAAGTAGTCTTCAGGAATAGTTCTCCAGGCTTCCTGAAGGACATTCAGCGCTATTCTTTGGATGTTGGCTGCCTTTTCTTGTCTAAAGATGATCCCACACTGCTTCAATAATGTTGAGATCTGGGCTATGGGGAGGCTAATCGATGACTGAGAAGTGTTTCATTGAGTATTTCTCTATCCAGGTACGTTTTTATTGCATTAGCAGTGTGTCTGGGATCATTGCCATCCGTGCAAATGAAGCTGCTGTCATTCAGACTCTTTCTGGATGCGATTGCATGTTGGATAAAAACCCGATGGTACTTTTTGCATTCACAAATCCATCCATTCTTCATTTGTACTCAACTTCTCCAGTTTCCTCAATGAAAACAGTGCACACCATGTCAGGATATTCCAAGTTTTCAGCTAATAGATCTTTGTGTTATCTTTGGAGTATATAAATAAATGAGGGGTGGCTCCAGCTTTTTTCACAGTACTGTATTTTTACCAGCTGGATGTTAATAAGCCCTAAAACCCCAAAATAAGCTACCCTGTAGGGGAACTGAAAAGCTTTTTTGATGAACCGCTCTAGGTATGACTAACCCCCTAACATACACACAGATACTTGATGTGATGTTAAAGCATTGATAACTGGTGCCTTAAGCCAATGCTGCAAGCATCGTGTATAGGTTTTGCCATACAATATGATTTTGCTTTGTAAGCACTCAGGTCTGAATCCGAATGAGCCACTTATTCCCTAAATGAAAGCTGCTTCTTCAACTTTCACCATGATAATTAATGAGATCGACATTTTCAATTATCTGTTTCCTGCCTTTGCCGTTTGAGGGAACAGCTGTTAGCGTCGACGGGGTAGGAAGACGGGTGATAGAGAACAAAGAGGGCAGCATCTGGCTTTTTGAAAGATGGCGTATAATTCTTCGACGAGATCTTTGTGTGGCGCACCACCACCAGAGCAGATTTCCACCACGTGTGTCTAATAAAGTGGGACGGTATATACCAGCGCCGGCTGAATTAGGCAGACGTGTGGTTTGTTTATTGTTGCTTCCTGGAACTAATAGATTGTATGGAGACCACAGAAGCTGATAATGTTTGATGCTCTTTTGATGCCATATTTAGGCATTAGTAAAGCACTGCTTACTTCTTTTTACACTTGTGCTGCACAAGCTGCTTTCCTGACGTCCCTCCCTACAGTATGTAGTAACTGAGCGCAAATGGGTCCATTCACAACATCCTGTCAGAGTTTTTTTTTAATGCCCAACAAAGATTTTCAGTGACAAAATGGGTCATGTAGAGGCATGGGGCCCATTTTAACTTCCACCAAGGTCAGTAGGTCTCTGTTGGCTTATGGCCTATTCAGCTGGGAGCTGCAATTACGCTATGAAACCATGTATCATACTGAGTTAGTCACCAGCTTCAGTTGCTCACTAGTACCATACATCACCCTTGGTTGCACCATGTAGAGTATTTGGAAGGCCACAGTGAGCCCACGGGGGAATCATTAGTTCATATGTAAATATGAGAAAGTGGTGCAGATTTCACCTTGCCTGCACGGATTGAGAGCGTAGTAGCTTGGGAATGACAAACGAGGGTCACGTAGCCCAGACACTCCAAACGCCTGTGGTTAGTATTGTTGTTATGATCCTGCATGATAATTGGGGGATGAAAAACCTGTGGCGATAAGGCGATCAGCGTGAACACGACCAAAAGTAACCGAAATAAATGGCACAAAAGGCACGAAAGGACTGCCACACTGAAAACGTAAATAAAGTCAAGACATTTTTGCATGACTATATTGCTTATCTTGTCTCAATGGAGTTATTCATGTGCTCCCATTAAGGCCTGGCCACATCTTCATGCCGTTTTGCATATGTATAGTTTTTGTGGGAGAAGGCATGCCCCTTCTGCAGAGAAATACTTTCACGCTGAGATCAGTGGAGCGCGTGCAGTTCAGTGAATGTTGTTGTACATTCTCACTTCAGCACATCACAGGAGACGTAACAGCTCATTCTTCCTCACTGGGCCAGACCGAGTCAGAGATGCAAATACGGGCATTCAAGCATGGAACTCCTGACCTCAGTAGGCAAAGCTAAAATTTTAGAACAGCCAGACAGCACTTTTCCTTTCCCCTAAAAGAACTTGAAATATGCATTGGCTGTTTTATTTTTCTCTTTTAATACCATTACAGGAAAAAAAGGTCTCTCTCGGCTGATTTCCCCCATCCTTGTCCCCACCTTGCTTGTAAGATTTAAAAAAAAGAAACATGAGAGAGAGATCAGAATCATTGCGCAGAGTGACAGATTCAGTGTAAATTTCCATGCCAAGATCATATCTGGAACACTGCAGTCACAAGATTTTACAGTCAGCTCAAAACAGAGAAGTCTCTCCATAAAACATGAAAATGAAAACCAGTTCAGAGTCTAACTGTAACATTGGTTTGCACGTGTGTACACAAAGTACAAACCCATTTCATGTTATGGCAGAAAGCAACAACCCCAGGCAGCAAGTCTGAGCTTTTGAGGGAAATGTGAAAAAAAAAAAAATATTGAGCCGAAAAATTCAGCATGACAAGAAATACAATGACACCCTTCTTTTAGACTGCATCGCTGTTCTGCCTGTATGTCAGTGTATGCTGCTGTCTACAACAATTACTAGTACACTTGCTGAATTTATATATATACATATGAAATTACCTGAAGATCAACGCTGTGAGAAGAAAATCTTACTTGGCTGCAAAAGCTAAGAGAAGCAAACGCTCCGTCATCGGTCATAAAGCATTTTAAAATAGTCAATAATATTTAGAAACCCTTGTGTCACGCACTTGGGAGGAGTTGGGCTGAGGTTGTGCGGTCAGAGCCGCGAGCCACTCAAGTGGCGAAAAATAATTAGCACAATAATGTGGCGAAAAGGAACTGCAACTTGAGGAAATCAAGTGTTAAGGAACATCTGAGACCGCAACAAGCTGCGCCTATGTTCTCAACAATGCTCAATCATCAGTCCCTGCGGGAGAAAAGCTTCTATTTATAGAGCAAATTCACTCATCTAACTTTAATGGATCCTTAAGACGGACTGTAGCGTCTGCTGTCGGTGTGGGCTCGTTTCACCAGCACTGTTGCTTATGTGTGAGGTGCAGTACCAAAGGATATAAACATGTGTACTTGTTTGTCATTTATGTGGGAAAATAAGGAAAACCCAAACATGTGGATGTGGTAACTGTGAACTCACTTGATGTTATCAAGTTAATTAAAACCTGGAAATGTCATAGCCAAGTTGCCCTTAATTGGAAGCTCAAATGTACTCACAACCACATAAGTCTGTTTGTTTTTTTACACAACCTCTCTTAAAAAAGACTTGACAACATTCAGGCCCCATTTTACATGAAAAAAAACACGTGAACCCGTAAAAAGTTTCCAAAAAATCTGGCTAGGGTGGTCACGGTACTAGAATTTCAAACTCGATGCCATTAGTGGCAATTCTATTTTTATGCTAAAGTAATACAAAAAGAAAAAAAGAAAAAAGAAAGCCCCTTAAAATGTAGCAATGTTCGGTAGGCTACCATGAATGCTCCCAGTTGATGCTAGACTATTCCCAGCTTCAAACTGGGACTTTAAAAGAAACTTTTTAGACAGAAATACATGTGCTATCCAATTAAATAACCACCGTCTATTAATGTTACAGATTATACAGCTCACACATTAAGGTTATCGTTTTATTATTAGCGATTATTAGCTGCTACGTTAATGATAGCTTAACAGTTAGCTAATGTAGATATTGGGAAACGGAGGTTTGTTCTCTTTTTTGCACATGTTTGATTTTCCAAAAATGTTAAGTCCCTCCGGACGCAACTTGCCCAGTTCTCCAGGCTTGGGACCAGAACTAGGAGTACACTAGTTTGTGGTCTCCTGCAATTGGCTAGTTTGCTAATAGTTATACGGCTAACGTTAACATCTGTGTTCAAATGGTCAAAAGGGAGCTTCTTCCTGAAGCTGTGTTTAGTGTAATGGATGTCAACTATGTCAATGGCGGTGCCCCTCCCTGTCTGCAGAGGTACTGTGTGAAGTTGTGGGGAAGGCAAAGATAGCACCACATCTCGCACAACACAATACTGTTGCAAATGAGTATCTAATCTGATTAATTTTCAGCACTGCTTAGTATCTGAGCACTGACTTTTTTTTTGACCACCTACATTTAACAGCTCCTCCATGCTACCTTCTTACTATACCATCAATTGGTACTAAGATTGAACTTAACTCTAATTTTAAATAACCTGGAGTCATATGTTCTTGGCTGCATGGAGTGGCAAGACTGCTGTCTTAGTTATCTTGCATTAACATCAAACAGACCGGCCGGGCTGTATTGTAGAGATAAAAAGACACTGCCCTCGCTATTTGTGAAGTGATATTCAGTTAACATGACACCGCTGCCAAAACTGTGATATACTTCAATCTACCACCTCGACAAAGTTCATTTGGTGTTATTTGGAGACAGTATGTTGGCCACCACCCCATATAATCAGGAGTCCATAACAGTGAGTTGTAATTATCTGTACCTATATGGTTCTCCCACGCAGTCTATTCTGCTGGTGCTTACTGCGGCAGCTTGCCTGAATTGGGGGTATTTATACATGAAATTAAGGTGTAATTAAAATTGGTCTGGTGCTAAAGGGGCTGAAGGTGATTATGCTCATTTGCATAGTACACAGATTTCTTTTTTTAATGCTGCCTCCACAATTACGGCTAGTTCTAACACATTTAGACATCCATCATTTTTAATATTTCAAACAAAACCCAAACTTGGGGATGATTAGAGAAAGTGTTTATGCGTGATAACATTTTGCATTCTTAATGTATCTCCAGGGTAAGACGAAATGATTGACATGCCACCCGTGTTAGTTAATGAAACAGACTTAATTCTAAATGTGCAGTTCTTATTTTCAAGGCATCTGGCAGATGGTTTTTTTTCCCCCCCTCATCCTCCTGAGTCAATTACCTCCATGTTGCTCAGGATACGCTTGGAAAACGTAAGCAAGGAAAGATTCTGGTGAGAATCAGATGAGGAATCACTGAAACTGGACGTCCAAAAATAAACATTAGCATTCAGCTCATTTTTCACAGGCACAACATTATCTAATTTGCTCCATTGGGCTTGTTTTGAAGCAAATGGGGGACTATTATATGGGCTGCAGACCAAGGAGAAACTCATTACTTCTCACATTATCACTGGAAATGCGTGGCGGAAAAACTGAGCTCAGCCTGCTCGCAGGCTAAAGCCTTGGCATCTCGTCCAGGTTGTAAATGGACCCCTCTCGGCTGATACGCCATTGTGTCCAAAGCCATTCCTGATATTTGGTGAAGGGATGTCATGACTGCTCCAGCTGTCACAGGCACAGCTGTTCACTTTCCCCTTGAGTGAGCAGAGCTGCCTTTGCCTGGCGGCTCGATGCTGCGTGTATGTATGGGCCAGTGTGAGTCCAAGCACAAGCATGCAGGGATACTGACAAGGTGCACTAGCAACACAGCTTATTCCAAGACACGGGAATAAAAACAATTGCACACGAGTAAATAGGGAGCTGCAGGCAAGTAAGCTGCAACTATGAAGACTTATTATTTACGTACTACTGATTTTACTGGACCTGGGGGGTGTGAGGCTCAGCATCACTTCATAATGTACTGTAAAGATAATTATATTAATAAACAGCAAACTGGTAGTTAATTAAACTTTAGTTAAACATTAGTTAACAGTTTAGAGGTGCAACAAATACAACTTGTAAATGGTTAACAAATGCTGTGTAATCATCTATAAACATTTATTAGCTAGCTATTAAAAAGAAACAGATGCTTAGAAGTTGTTCTGAAAAGCCTACACAGGCAGCTGTGAACCTCAAAAAATGGTTAAGTTCTGTTCTTTCTTTTCTTTTTTTTAGTATCTTTTTTTAAATTAGGCATTGACACCAGAACAATTTGGCCTGGTTTAAGTAAATATAGTGGTAAGTAGTGGTCAGAAGAAACCAAAACAGGTATACGGGGGACAATTCCCCTATGCCTAGTGCGCGGGGAAAAATGATCAATATCATTTTTTGTGACATTTTTGTTTGGTGGTGTGCCTTGTGATTTTTTTCAGTATGTGCCGTGGCTCCAAAAGGTTGGGAAACACTGGCCTATTGTATACACCAGCGATCCCCAACCCCCGGGCCTCGGACCGGTACCGAGGTGTATTTCACACCTGAGCCTCAACTCTCGCGGCCCGGTTGGTTTTCAGGGTTTTTTATCGGTTTTCAGCGTTATTTTGTTATCGTTTTTATCGTTAACTCAGTTTTCCTGGGTCTTTTCACGTGTGTTATGAATAAATCTTCTTTTTTTCGGTACCGGTACTAGTTTTATTTTGTTGTATTTATCCGCGACACCTTAAAGGCCGGTCCGTGAAAATATTGTCAGGCAAAAAGCGGTCCGTGGCGCAAAAAAGTTGGGGACCGCTGGTATACACCATAGGACCAACAGTAAAGATCAACTTGTGGGCAGGGAGGCCGAGGAAAGGCTAACATCAGTAACGAAAGCTTTAGCACGATTTTAGAGCTAATAACTCCTCCATAGTAAGCTGGTGTCCTCCCAGAGCTCTCACACTTCCTGTTAAGCTTTCATTTGCTTTTATTCTACTCAACTGCAGTAGTTTGGGGGCTGACACGCATTCATTTGTTCTGATTGGGTTATCTATTACTAATTACTAAAAATTCATTTTGCCATAGTTAAACTGGTACCGATTGGAACTCCCTTCCCCTAAATGTGTCAGGCACATCAAGCAAAAACGCACATCATTACTGATCACTTAATTGTTTAACACTCAGTAAAGTTTCCTTAACTAACAGTTTACATTTATTGTAAGCAATAGTCGGCCACGTGTTTACTCTTCACGAGACTTTTGATGACTGGGCCTTTGCTTCTTGTGCAAAGAGGCTCATCAGTAGGACCCGAGGAAAAAGCGCTTTGGATGTATGCACTCATATGTGATCGATGCTTCTCCACTTTGGCCGGGGCAAGCATTATTTTATCATAACACTCTCCACAGCGTGACTGTGTACCTCTCGAGGTCTAGGTGACCGAAGTGCAAAAAGGGCCATATTGATTGCATACTGAAAGAGTCAGTTATGATGAATGGACACTTGCTAAATCAAATTCAGAGATTAATCGGCCAGCAGCAGTGTCATTAGGGCTTTGTGATGGGTGAATTAATACGGTGATTAAATGAGAGGTTGCTACTATGTTACCATGTCAGCTCCTGACAAGCTGACCCAGTATCAGCTGGCAACGCAGTAAAAGATACTTCATCATATTGCACCTTTAGAGTGTGTCTGACCTTTGGCATTAACATTTATCATCCGGGGTTTTCCTAACGCTTGTTTGATGGAATAGTCAGTCGTTCACATGAATAGAAACAGCTCATACCCGCTTGGCAGTTCTGGGTTATAGATGTAATGAGAAAAAAAAGAAATCCCAGCGCACTAAGAACACCGCCATAGTGCTAGTTCCAACAGAGCAGAATGTGAAAAGACTATGGACGTTTTCTGCATCTATATTGGTGGAGCTAATAAAAGTATTCTTAGCTGGCAGGGAAAAGCAAATGCTGACAAAATCAATGCACCCTACTGCCAAATCCACAAATACTAGCAAGCAGATTTGGCTCATTTTCCAAGCAGGCATATACACGAGAACATGTATACACGCACACACTCTGTCACACACACAGAGACAAATCTGTGAAACACAGTGTCCCTGTGACCCTTATGCTCCATATGGTCAAGAAGAGGGCAGAGAAAATAAGCACACGGCTCTGTGGGTGATTGCAGCTTGGCAGCCAGCTAAGCCCCGAGGTTCGTGGTGTTGAAGCAACATAGCGATGGCTGGTACAACCCTCTTTTCTGTTGCAGTGCTCGTGTCCTGCTTCGTATAGTGTGGTGTAATGTATAAACATGGTGCCTGAAGGGGCAGAAAAACAAGAGTGGTTTTTCTCCCCCCCCTCCTTTTCTTTTTTGGCCTGAAAATCAGCACTTAGCTGAACCTGATCTGCACAGCTGTAAACATGACAAACATAACAGCAGAGCATGCATAAATCATGTACAGTGTATACACAGTGTGTGGCTATAAGCACAGAGCTCCCACAGGGCACCATATTGACTGGAAAATTATCTTGATGAGAAAGAAGATTAGGTGAATGGCTGCTAGTGAAAGAAGCGAAGACGTTTCATCAATGGGATTTGCAAACACGCCGTTATGTCAGCACATGCACACTTTGGATTCACCTTAATACAAGTACATATTTTAAAAAATACCTCAAAGGTACTGGAACATAACTGCTACAGCAGCCATACTCTAACGGGCAGGATAAATCAGATCTTTAATGCAAACAGCTTCTAATGTAACTACTGTCTATGAACATGGACCCAGTGTTAAAAGAGCATTTGAACTTTTTAAAAAGCTATCGTGCTATGTTCTCATTATTTGAAACTTTGGCCATGTTTAAACATGAGTTATTGTTAATTATTGACAGAAAATAGGGATAAGCAAAAAAGGTCCATTGATTGATTGAAAGAAAAGGCTGGAAGTAATGATTTATTGATTTTTCTCCAAAAACATCTGGAAATACTGTATAAAAGGCAAAACAGAGTCTGAAAAATGAGCCTGAAAGTCAATATTTGTTATGACCAGTTTTATTCTCAGACATAGCCTGAACTCTCTTAGGTAAACTTTCTTGGGATTTCTTTAGGTAGTCTTCAGGAAAAGTTCTCCAGGCTTCTTGAAGGACATTCAAAGCTCTTCTTCTTTGGATGTTGGCTGCCTTTTGGGGAGGCCAATCTACGACCATTGTGTGTTTTTCTATCCAGGAATGCTTTTACTGCATTGACGGGGAGTTTGGGATCATTGTCATGCTGAAAATTGAAGCTGCTTTCAAGAGCAGAGCCTCCGCCTTGTTTCACAGATGGCTGTAGACAATGACAACAGTACTTCTCTCTTTATTGCCGAATCATTTGTAGTGTTGAATGGTTTAAAAAACAAACATTCCTCTGATAGTGGCCAGGTACAAGGATTGGACTGAAAATGAGTCAAAAAACAACCAAAGTCCAACAGAAACCTTTAGAAATCCTGGAAAACTATTGCTCAACACCTGGTTAAAAATGACAAGAAAGTCTGACCTCTTGGAAGAAAAATATAAAGAACTAAGGGTTGCCTCAAGACTTTTCCCACAGCAGTGTATCTAACCAAATAAAACAGAAATTCAAAATAAGCCAACTCAGTTGCTGTCAAACTGTCAGACAGGCTGTAGTCTAGACTGCACGTCCATGCTTTTTTGTCTTATTTAGAGCAATGATGGTGGGAGCTCTAAGCACTCTCTTTATTTTTTGGGGGAAAAATATGTGCCAGTCCCACTTTGGTCAAAATGCATGCACCCGATAGCAAAAGCTTTTATGTCTTTATGTAATTTGTGCCCCAGAAATTTTACAGCGTCACTGCTGAGTTTTGCCAATGAAGGCCATACAGTGCACTGCTCGCAAACTACTTTAGCAAATGGGGTTTGCCCCGACAAAAAAGATCATCGCTCGCATAACAAAAGTGCTGGGTGACCTCTGGATGTTTTGATGTGTGAAATAATGCTATTGCCGTACAATATTCATAGAGTGTGACTGGCCATTCACATGTGGCCATATCTTCCAAATGGTTCCCTAATTTGAGCAGACAGGTCCACCACTGGGTCACGCACCAGCACAGTCATGCATCTGACCAGGAATAAAGCTGAAATCAATTTCCCCTAGTGTCTCTTTGAGGCCTTTTGAATGGCCTTCAGTGTTTGTGCCCGAGGGAGCACTTACTCCACTTCTGCTGACCTCTTTGTCCCTTCCCCTCGGAGCATATTGCCCGCATTGAAATGATAACTGCCTTTCAATCTCTGGTCAAAACAATTGGATGCACTATTCAAAACCCAGATAGCTCTCAGAGCACTCAACCACAGTTACCAGCCAAATAAATTTTAGGTTAGTTATCAATATGGGCATAGGGGTTGCAGGAAATCAGCGTACTTCTTTTGACCTCTCTGTCAGTTGCTCAACAGTATTCACCTCTAAACGGATGGGGGTCAAATAACAGCATCCGTAGTTCACAGTAAAGCTTCATGCCTGCTGTTTCCAATCAAGATCTTAGAATATGTGTTGAAATCAGACTACGTACGCTTCACGGCCTTTAACTGTGTGCAAGGTCGAGCTTAGTATGTAACATGGAAGGAACAAATGGAAACAAATGCAATCGCTCTTAAACTTTTTATCATATGCGATTGTAATTCAATTACTGTACCACCAAGGAGGAATGGAATCTGTGGCAGAATGGCTCGTTACGACTCGCTGCTTTGGGTAATGGTGTTTTCTTTGCTCTGGAAATGAAATATAATATCATTAAATAGAGAGATGTAGAATGAAGTGTCGACAGATCCATCTTGGGTGCCTGCTCAATTTGTTTGTGGGTGCTGAGTGGCTCCCCAATGACAGATCCAGCTCATCATTGAAGCATCCGGCTCGTGGAAATCTGGGGATTTGACTCATCCGACATTTTCGAGATTTATGGTTGTAAATTTGTAGATGTAGGAAACAAAACAGGCAATTAAGAGAAAATCCCAAAGAATGCTGAACGGTTTAATGAATTTTTTCTTTCTTGGTTTTTTTCTTTTCGAGGGCCGTGGATTCACAGATCAGGCGACAAATCTTTGCTAGCAATCCACGTGCGTGCAACTTCTTTAAATTCGTACCTGTGAAAGGATGAAATCATCCTCGAACACGGCTATCAGCTGTGACTGAGACTGTTGACAAGTAGCAGCTCGGATTTTCAGTGTTTGCACTAACCTCGAGATAATATTTGCAATGGTACCACTGCTTTTAGCTTCAGATAACAGTTAAGGGGGCTCAGAAAAGGGGTGGGGGAGGGGGGGTGATGAAGAGGAGAGGCAATAAAGAAAAGCTTTGATGTTGTCATGCATGATTGTGCGGAGGCATCCTCGGGCTTGTGTCGAGTGTGTTGATTTAGTGAGTGCTGCAGAAACGAGAATACAGATGGCTACTGGTGCTATTTGGGGCCGGGCTCTGAGAATTAGAAACCTCTCCTACATCCATTATCTTGGGTGACACTTCAAATACTTCAGACACGAGCATCAGATTTCCTTTCACAAGTGTGGCACTATGCCATTTTAATTAATTTACTTTGGAGGGTGGGGTGACTGTCATTAGGAAAAGGAGCACAGGAGCAGTTTAGGGATTTTTCAGCTCTGAAAAAGCCAACTAACAAGCACTGGGGTATTTTTTTGTCTTTTTGGTTTCATATCCTTCTATAACACTCATTTATATACGTTTCTGATTCGATAGGCCAAAACATGGACGTCTGCTCAGGCTTCAGACGGCCTTAAATGCCCGTTTTTTTTCTCCTTCTTGCTCTGTATGATGTCACAGAGTGCAGATGTGCTCGATATGGACATCCCAGGCTGTGAGTACGCACCATACTTTCTTATAGTAAACTCAGTTTAATTCAGGTTCAGTTTCCAGAGTGGGTTTGATCATTTCAGTGTAGCTCTCATTTGTTGAAAATGTTTCTTTTTCATTTTGTTAGTTTTAGTCTTTATTACTGATTATTTTATTTAAGGCAAATGCCAGAGACAAGATTTGGGGAAATCAGTATTGAGATTAGAATATAAACAGAACTTTTTGAAAGCAGTTGACTCACAGGCTTATAGACATCCAAAGCCTCAATCAAAACATCTGTTAAACCCTCATCAGGCAGTTTGTGATAACTAGATTTTACTAAGTTAAGTCATACTAAGAATTGTTCCTCTATATTTTTGATTTTAACTTGTTTTTCAAATATCACAAAATTGCAGCCGTAAAAGGCTGATGGCATATTGCTGTAACCTTGGTGGGCAGGTGGGTGGGCGGTGTGAACACCCAAGTTTGTAAATGCGATAACTCGAATACAGTGGTCCCTCGCTATAACACGGTCCACCTTTTGCAGTCTCGCTGTTTCGTGGGGGTTTTTTTGTTTTGTTTTTTACAGCGCATCATGTTCTGCGTTCTGATTGGCTGTAGACCATTGTCAATCAATCTCGTGTCGTGTCTCCTGTTCAGCTTGTCAAATTTCCCTATATCTTCGATCACTAGCAGTGGGACTCTGAAGTGCTGTACTGTATGTTTGTTTGTAAGTTTTCTCCAACAAACAGAAAATGTCGATGAAACATTTTGCACCATCAAAGTCAACTGCAGGTGCCTTTGGTTTCATTCTACAGGGTGGGAAATTTACATGGATACACCGTAATAACATGGGAATGGTTGGTGATATTAAAGTCCTGTTTGTGGCACATTAGTATATGTGAGGGGGCAAACTCCTCAAGATGGGTGGTGACCATGGTGGCCATTTACAAGTCGGCCATCTTGGATACAACTTTTGTTTTTCCAATAGGAAGAGGGCCATGTGACACATCAAACTTATTGGTAATGTCACAAGAAAAAAAATGGTGTGCTTGGTTTCAATTCCCATGTTATTACGGTGTATCCATATAAATGGCGCACCCTGTATAATACTGGACTTATTTTTCTACGAAGGTTTAAACTTTGAGAGTGTTTAAACAAGAGAGAAAAGTGTGGAAATGTTCGAGCCTGTCGGAGAAAAGTGTATAAAGTGTGTAGTGAGGGGTTTTACAGCATTAAAACATTGACAATAATTGTTAAAAAATTAAGTTAGCTACTTTGCGTATTTCACCTATCGCAGGTTATTTTTGGAACGTAACTACCGTGATAAACGAGGGACCACTGTATAAGGAAACATAGGATTTTGATATTCATACCAGAGGTACATCTGCTAAAAATGACAGATAGCTATGAATCTCAGTGATACTGAACTTAAGGTCCAGGTCATGAGTCAAGTTTTCTTAAAATCACGTAGGATTTTCATATTTCTGCCATAGATGCATCTATTAGGAAGCTGAGGGGTAGCACTGGTGCCCACCAGTATTTTTAATGTAGTTTCAGTTAACTATAATAACCTTGTTGCACATGCATCAAAGCTGCTTTTCAGATTTATTTGTAAGAGGCAAACAATGACAGCAAAGCTATCCTGAAAAAAGGATTGTTTTGAACTGGTAATCAAGATAAGCAACTTTTATAACTATTAAAGCGAAATGATGATTTGTAAGCAGGTTGTAGCGAAGGCTTAGATCAGTGTGGCACGGGTTCAATTTAACCACACCAATAAAGAAATAATCTACAAAAAGAGTGATGTCAACAAAGAGCACTGCAAAACAGAGATGCATGCTCTGTTGCAACAGCAGGGCGCTCCAAATGCCTCACAGGATTCTGCACCTGAGCTGCAGACTAAAGAGCCAAACAATGGGAGGGTGTTTTGTTCTGAAACGCAGTCTGTGTATCACGCAAGCGGGCACTTAGGCAAAGGTGACAGATGTTTCCCTGTATCAGACCCGGGAAATAAATAAATAACTCCAAAGTGCAACAAATGAGATGCGTCCACTCCATGTGGCGGACATCTGTGCGGCACACTGCCTCTAGTCGTGGCCGGGTCCTTTCGCTTTAGCATCAAACAACGATTTTTATTCTTCAAGATCAAACGTGTCGCTTTTAGAAGCAGGAAAAGTGCTCCGTTTGTGAGGGGAAACACAGTTTTTATCTTGGACTTTGCGTGTCTGTGCATGCATGTTGAATTAAGTAACAGTGGAATGCAACTGCTTTGTGTGATGTTAAGACCTGCGAGAATAAATACACAAAGAGAAAATGGGAATACACCACTGCGACTAAAGAGACAATTCTGCGAAGCTTAAGAAGTTGATTCAATATCCAAAACGCTGAAACACAGAGTTAAGACTCAGTCATTTTCGACCTTCGACTATTTTAACAACCTGCTGTCACTCTGTTGCAACCGAGCAGATGTGAACTCAGCTCAGTTTTAATTTCCAGGGATTGAAAAAAATCAACTTAGAGGATTTCATTTAAATGTAGGAAGTCTGATGAAAGCAGACCTCTATGTTCTGCCTCATTTCCATCTTTTTTTTCTTAATATGACACACCAGCAGCAGTCTATTGTACATTTTACTTGCAAGTCATGCACATTTGGCTAAACACAGCTCAGAGGCATAATGTAATCAGGGAAGCCATATTCTTGTTGCACAGAATACCCAATACTTTGGAAAATGGGATTCAGCGCATTCTCATCAAACCCCTGGAATGAAATATGAAGAATTTTTATAGCTGTGGTATTCGCTAGAATAATATGCTCGCCAGGTGAATAATCACACTGGCTGCGAATGACAAACCAGTGTGCTGTGCCATAAATACGATGGGAATGGGACAGAGGAATTATTATTATCCCTTTAGGAGAGTGTTCTGATGTTACTGGTCTAAAATATAAGACTAGTGGTTATACATATAAATTTGAACTAACCCTGTTTGGCACTTTATCGCAATTCTCAAAGGCCCTTTCAATAATTCACAGTTGTGGCGACAAGTAGTCCTAAATACTTAAGCCACTGCTTGATAACTGTGATTCACCACACACGGTGACTGAGGGTATAGCTGATACAGCTGAATCTGCAAAAGCTGTAAAATGAATCTGGATGTGGTTTTTTTTCCACTAAAAAACACACGACACTGCTTTTATGACCTATAACGTGGAGTTCAACCTCTCCCAGTTTAAGTTAAACAAGTTTTGAACACAAATTCAAATTAAAGCTGATTTAAATACCAAGTGTTTAAGGGCGCCAATGAAAGATTTAAAGACCCTTGATCTCTTTTCCCCCCCCTCGGTGCCAGCTTTTAGAGTTAATTGCTAATTTGTTATTAATAAACATTAACTGTGAAGATATTTCAGTCTTTACTAAAGTGTTAAAGTGAAAAATTCAAAACATCTTTAGAACAATGAATCGTGGATCATTCATGCTCCTAAAGCTTTGAAAAGAATACGATGTATTAGCTTGTGGTGCTAGACCAAAGTCGTGTCACACTCGGGAAAACTTTGTTGACTGTGTGCAACGAACTTGAGATCTTGTTGTCTTTCAAATTATTGTCGAAGCCACATACATGCATCAAAACAGTGATAGAACAGTAACAAGGCAGCCAGATAGTCATTCAATCTGCTATCAGCCTGCAGTCGAAGCAGTCGTTTGTGATAACACAGCAGATAACTGTCAGAAATTGGCAAAACTTGCAAATCAGTTGCCGTGTGTGTACACAGAAATTCGCATTAGCTACTTACATTTGTAATCTCTCATAGAAATTCCTCCACAATTAGTGATGCGGCTCTTGCAGGACAACAATTTAACTGCAAAATAACACGTGCCTGGCAACCTTGCTTTAATACAGGCATACAATCAACATGTGATAGTGTGCAAAAGTCTTGATCCACCTATCACATCCGCTATGGCAGATGTGTGAGACACTGATGACGGACTTGAACTGAGAGCGAGCCTTTATTTCAGCAGAGCAGAACACAAACAAAAGCAAAAGGAGCCAAAGACTAAACTAGCAAAATTTTAAACTGGGAAAACCTAAAAAAAATAAAACTAGAATAAAGAAACTAAAGACCTGAGACGTGGAACACAGAACACTGCCGCCTGAAATGCAGTGGGAGGTACGTAGACGATCCAGCAACAAATTGAGGAAGGCAGAGGGTTTGAATAGACAGAGGGATAAAGAGGGAGTAAGACACAGGAGGAGAGCACAGCCGGGAGCAATCACAAACAACGAGACTGGGGGAAGCAAAACGTAGCACACGAGACTATCAAAGTAAAACAGGAAACAAGAGACACTCACAAACACACAGACTTGACCCTGAGACATGACTGATTGGGGAGACAGGGCACATGAAACTTAAGAAGAGCACAGAGACAGAAACCAAGAGACTAAAAATTATAAATAATAATGAAATCAAAGACTATTAATAATTCAAAACACAAAAAAACTGGGTCACCGAGGACCATGACACCACCCAAATATACATTGAAATACAGTACATAAGGCTAAAAAGCCTTGAGTTTTGTGCCAGTGCTAGCTTTTACACTTTGGGTAATGAATACTGGAATATTCACCTTATCATAAATCCACTGTACATAAAATAATGCCTTGGTGAATCTAATTTGCTTTAAACCATCAGAATATTTAACTATCATCAACGTTGTTTTTTTTTTAATTCTGCTCAAATGAAGATGTTTCTTTGGTAATTTGAAATTCCACTTCCCATCCTACCAGAGGTGATGTCAAAACATTTACACCCTAGCTTGCAAATCCGATAAGAGCAGATTAGAAAGGATAGTGATCTCGAATCTGTTATTCATAGATTCCTTGTGACAGTCCTGCTTGAAGAGCCAATAACCTTCAGAGTCCCCACTTTGTGATGGAAAGAAAACAGTTAGCCTGAATTAGTGAACCACATCCAAAGGTTACACAATGGACTTCCACCACTCTGTTACTTGCCAAAACAGCTGATTGATAGGGAACCTATATCAGTTCAAGTCTTTGAAATGCCACAAAGAGGCAGCTTGAAAGAGGACGGATTATGTCCTCTTGGAATCTTGTGATTCCACACCACTAACCTGAGCGTTAAACTGGTGGATGATTTCTGATATGTGCTTTGGAAATAAAGAAAGGGCAGCTGTGTCACACTAAAGAGGTCAACGAACTCTAGTGAATCCAAAAGGCGGCGTAATGCTTTTGCAGGGGTCCATTTCCTAAACTAGATAAAGTGCGCCGTTGTCGAGGTAAAAAAAACCAAAAGCCTTGTTTCTCATTTTCCAAAGGTTTCATTCAGCTGCGTTGGCCTTATCTTCCATCCACAGCCAACTGTATGGACCAACACAGCCTTGATACGACAAGTGTAAGATAAACTTGACAGATCAACTTTTTCGATAGTCACAGCACCCATAAACAACTGGGGCCTCTAATCTGATAATCCACCAATGAAAGATTAGACGCGGGGAGTATTATTGTGTTGTCACTCTTGCTTACAGGGTCACACGGGCTTTAACTGCCAGGGTTAGACATCCCTCGGCAAATCCTGGGAAGGTGTCACATCTCAGCAGGTGAGGTGTGGCGATAAGACAGACCGGGGGGGATATTAAACGGACAAACTGCAATTATCACAGGCATTAATGAGAAGCCAGGGAACTACAGGAGGCTGGCAGGGTGGCTTTGCGATTAGAGACCCGTTCTGTATCTGAGCACTCAGAGATTTGACTTCAGAAACAGTCGCGCATCTATCAACGGCTGTTTGCGCAATGATATATCCTAAAACCGACCCCCGTAAAAGTCACCTAGATTTCACTGGATTTCGAAGGCTCATCGCGGGAAGCATCTCAAAAGCACTTATGTTACAAACGCCATTAGCGCGACGTCTGCCTCTGTTCTTTTCGGTTTTGCAGTCCTGCTTCTCTGTACATTTCTGAACCTGACATTAACTATCCGAGCAGCCCCTGCATATGCTCGCTGCTATCTCGCAAGACGAGCCGGGGAGTTGGAGTAATTCAAACATTCTTCAAACTGCAATTTATTTTCCCTGAGTTGTAATTATGGTCTATTAAAATGCAAATGATGTCAATGGCAGAACAGCGCTAATCACTCAATGTCTGTTTATGGGCAGTACAGCCACATTAGAGAGAGAGAGACTCACACAATGAGGACTGAGATGAACAGAGATCCTCTATCAGTGAGGGATCCAATAAATTAGAGTCTCAATAGATTGCATTTCCCCCAGGAATATGAAGATACCGTAATATTCCATTTAAAAAAAACAGGTTACATACACTGTGCAGCACATTCACAGGCATGCATCAAATATTCTGTATCTACAACAGTTTCTTATAATTATACATTAAGAACATTTCCATTGGTGGACTGCATTAAGCTGCACGAACCGTCTTCAAGCCATCTCCATGCACACTACTACAGCCGCGTATTATCTGTTTGCAGTGGGTGCAAGCGTGCACGTGTTAAGCCAAATGTCACACACAGGTGTTAAATATAACAAATTTTCGAAGACAATAAAACCAACAAACACAAAAATGAAGGCCAACGGTTGCTAAAAATGTACGCGATACTTTCTGTCACTCTGAATAAACCAGAAACAGACGATAATGCTACAAGCTCAGTGTTCTACACTTTATCTCAATAACAGCCTTCTGCAAGTAACGGGCTAATTTGGGGGAATAATCCGCACTTTTTTAATTTGTTTCGTTTTTCCACGAAATTACTTTCTGTTTTTTTTATCTTTCCAAATTATGCCTTGCATTATTCCGAGACAAATGGACAACAGTCGTTGGAACTAATTTTCTATATCATTGACGTCGCGCATTTAAATGTGCTGTTTTTTTTTCTCCCCCTGAACGTCATACGATCCAATTTTAATGTTGTTTAGCTAAAAGCTAAAGTCTCTAATCAAGGAACCAAGACAGAAAAAAAGGCTAAATTTAGGATTTAATCAGCTGTTTATCCTGTTTCTATATCATTTTTGTCCGCCTGCTGATGCCCATGTCAGCTGGATTCTGTGAGCTATATATATCTATTTTTTTAAACCATCCCGTATCCATAAATAAAGAAAACCCGAGGCATACTATAACTGTGATGATACCTTATCTTTGCTTCATCCACAATTAATCATCAATGCAAAATCCTACAAAAATTAGGGCTTACCCATCAAAACTGTAAATGTTTGAAAATTAGCACCAAACACTGACTACATAAATGCAGGTTAAGATATGATTGATATTTGATTCCCCCCACCCCCACCCTGTTCTAGTCCCAATTTTGGGATGAGACGCCGCAGTACGGATGGAGCTCCCGTCCTAAACGTATGAGGTCAACAATGATCCATATTTGAGTTTTATTCATGAATGTGTAGCAGAGGGGCAGAATGTGGTCATGCTCACTACACATGATTTACTGTTGCACCTCATGTGAGTGAAAGGCTCACAAGAGCTGTGCTTATGGAGTGATGACTTTGATGAGCATGAATTACCTCGCCGTTGTAAGCAAGCGGCGCGCTGCGTGCTCCTCTCTCTCTCTGCTGTGTCATTTCAGCACGCCGCTCCTTCGGCGGCTGATGTTTACACATGTGCATGTTCTCCGCTTCCATCACTTTTGCTATGCATTACAGTGAGCCGAGCGGGGGATTAGAGCTTATCTATAATACTGTTAACCATACGCCATGACAACAACCTCATGTCCCCCTCCCCCCACCCTTTACTTATCGGGAGGTTATGCTGCTGACAAGACACGGTGTTATTAATAATCAGAAACTTCTGAAGCGTTCACAGGAATGCAGCGCAACAATGCGGCGTTTCAGCTAAAAAAATTGGCAAGAAAATAAATAAAGAAATGAATCTATGCTGCAGATGAAGGGGACGCTCCAAAGTAAAATCAGGTTCATGTTTAGATGTTTGTCCAGAAATACAGCCTGATTTGATTTGAAGACGTGTGGCGGGAGCTTGCATGCTAACGTTTCACTGAGGAAAGGCTGCAAAACAGGCACGTTAAGACAACCCTGCATGCATATGACACGAGCAAAATGTCACCCTGTGGACTTAACAAAATGAGAACGAGCTAGCTGCAATGGTAGAGTGCTTTTGTAATCACTGATTACAGGATTTGTGAGTACATAAATAGCACTTTGGCCAGATCGATACTGTCATCGCTCCTTCGTCAGCTCACATTAAAAGCAGGAGCTGGGTAATAATGGAAGAGCGGTCGGACACACGCAGTCGTATTCTGTTTGATCGTAAGGGGGTGGGTGTCCCCTAGGGCGCAGTCTCCAGCCTGTTGATAAATTCATCTTTCTCGCCGTCCCCATGGGAGCTTGCCAATGAGTGAGGGGCATTGACTTTTCATTAAGGAGATCACTGCATTGGAAATTGAATTTATTTTGGACTTACAAACAGCTCTGTTGTGTTCTTGAGTCGGCCCGAAGGCCAGAGCAGAATTCCAATACAAAGGTGACGCGTTTGGCTGAGTGATAACGCTCTCCGTTCCCTCCAGTTAAATACACACAGGTGTCAAGAAATAACATGCAAAATTGAGGACTCTGCTATTATAAAGGATTGAGGGTGCTACAGTCGTGCTGTGCAGTGGGCTACTCGTTGCTGTTTGCCTAGTTTTAATTGATAATGGCAGCCTTTGGCAACAGCGATGCATAAAAGAAATGCACAGCATATGAATGTTACTAGAGTGGTTGACACGGCCGTGAAGTACTTGCTTTATACTACCATCAGTATACTGGCGATTTCACTTGGCAGGAGGTATAAGAGAAAATGCATTGGCAAAGACCACCCTCACTAACTTCTCATGCTTACTCATGTCCTGTTTTTATATAAGCAGGCCTGAAAAACGACAGACACCACACAGTTTGTAAAAGAGCTTCAAGGGTTACTCCAAGGAGGCTTTCAGGAGTAAAGAGGAGAAATAGGAAGCACACTGTGTCCCGTAGTTGTTTTAACCCTTATATACATGGGTTAAAACAGCGGTCGCCAATCTTTTTTGCGCCACGGACCGGTTTATGTCTGACAATATTTTCACGGACCGGCCTTTAAGGTGTCGCGGATAAATGCAACAAAATAAAACCAGAACCTGTAACAAAAGAAAGATTTATTCATAACACACGGGGAAAAGACCCAGGGTAAACGAGTTAACGATTAAAAAAAAATAACGTAAAATAACGTAAGAACCCTGAAAACCATAAATTTCACACCGGAGCCTCAACTCTCGCGACCCGGTACCAAACGACTCGGTCTGTGGCCCGGGGGTGGGGACCGCTGGGTTAAAACATGCATGAGTTTTTGAGACTTCTATATCATCAGTGTGACTTTTCTTTTCCCACCGAAAAAATGAAATAAATAAATTGCCTGATACATTTTTAAGAAATAAACTGCAAAAAAAAGAAAAGAAAAAAATGCCTGATGCAGTAAATATATGCAAATTAATATATATAGACATAAATATATATACATACAAGGTTAATTTCTCCTGCTATTCTCCACAATGTTTTTCATTTAATTTCAAAAAAAATAAAATCTCCCAGATGTGAAGAAATTCATTCATGAAAATCGCTGTTGTAACCGCTTTTATTTATTCCGTAGGACATCTATCCATTCAAGCGAATGGGTTTGGTTAACCCGTAAACGAGATTAATTTAATAGCTCCACTGCTTCTTAACAGTGCATTATTGGCCTTATGGTTTCATCGCTGGGTAGTCAGTGTTATTTAATGCTGGGATTTTACGACCTATGGGCGTTCGGGAAAATATCAAGGGTCACTCCGCAGCACTGTACCTCCCACCTATGCAAAGCTTTTCCACTTCATCCATTTCATCAAGGTGAGCTAAAGTGTTTACCCCATTAATTTATTTCAGCTAAAGCCAGAGCACTGACCCATAAAATGAGCTAAGATAATACTGACCTTAACATGGTCTTCTGCACATGGAGGTAATTGCTAAGGCTCCAGATCAATCAATATTGACTTGCCAGTTTTTTTCACCCCCCCCCGCCTCCTTTTTTTCCCACCCTCTGTTGCTTGAGCTGAATGTGTAAAATTGGCTTTAGACGGATGGAGAACATATCCCTGATAGTTTAACCTTTATCTAGCTAACATGTTCACTTATCTGTACAATTATAGATTTTGCCAGTCAAGCTGTTTTACACCAAATCTGTTAAGTGTTAAAAGACGGGAGTACAGCTTGGATTATTTTGGATACCCTCCCTGCGTGTTCGTATGTGTTAGCTGAATCTTCTGTATGATCTGTTGCCACATGCAACGCCATCACATTCAAACAACAAATTCCACACGCTACATCTTTGCAGGCGCACATGCATGCCTTTACATCACAATGTACTCGAAGGCATTTAATGCTTTTTTTCCTTTAATTTTTCAAGGTAGGGGCACAGACTTAGCAGGCATTTCCATCTTGACTTGATAAATCTCACAATCTTCTTTTCCTTGCCACACTGAAGTAATTTATTTTCTATCTCTCCGAGCTATATTTTCCAGTTAATATTTCATTTTTTTTTTCATACAACCTGACAAAGGATGCCACAAGGGATGATAAGAATTCTGAAACCTTTGCACTCTCTCTCTCTCCCTAGATACAGGGTTTACCTTGACAAATGTTTGAAGAAGTAAGGCCTCTAAAATAACTTCGATTCTAGTGTTTTGTTCTTCTTTCGTCACACACGAAAAAAAAAAGCTATACGCTTGTCTTCACTTGGGTATGCCGTTCAGGAATGGCGAGGATTGACGACAGATGTTTACGTAAGTGCGTTCGGCTTCACGGGTGATTCCAACCAACCACTGGGTTACAACCTGCACCGAGTATCTGATGATAACATCAAAAACAACACACGCGCTACGAACATCTACCCCCTTCAGGTAAAGATCACAAAGGCTGGCTGACTAGAGACGCTATTTATGGAGTTCTCAATCAGCAAATCCTGATTGTGTCAGTCAGACCTATTTTCATTCCTGCCGGCTAAACATTCATCATTCATTCGCTGCAAATGCGTGCAGTTTTGATTCGGGATTGCGAGGGGCGATTTTAAAGTATTAACGTTCTCGTACCAAAAAATAAACCTACTGTCCAGTGATTTCCAAAGCCTGCTTGTGCAGAACCAAACGACTTGTTCCTTGAGTGATGGGTAGCAGTTTCCTTCTGGCTATTCAACTCGCCCTTAATTTGAATTTGATAAGATTTCCTTTAGAGACATTGTTAGGCTAATGTAAATTTGGAGGCACGACTAGAGCCTACAGCTGGCTTAACTTTGATGAGGTGTTAATATCTAATATCAAAAAGCAGATAAAAACCCTTATTAGCCCCAGTGGTCTTGCTAGAGTGGGAACTTATTACACAGAGTAGATGAGATCAAAGCAGATGAAGTAATAAGACTGCCGGGGGCTTTGTTACATGTCCTTAAGCTTTCCGATGGGGTCAACTTAATTTTGTGACTTAAATGCTGAGGGTTTACGAATGCAGACAAGCCGACATTGTTTGAGAAATCTAATTCAGACTCTCGTATTTCATAGACTGCAACATCTGGGGGATTACAGTGTCTCGAGCCAGAGGCAGTTTGATAATCGGTTGTCATTTTAGGAGTTGTATGCCCTTCGCAGCTTCGGCGGTTTCTAAAGGTCTTTGGTTCAATCAAATATTTGTGAGATTAGCTGGGCTGCACTCCTTTCAAGAACTATTTCCATGTGGGATGGGTTTTAATGTTTGCCTTTGGGCTTTTGTAGTAGAACACTCTGAAAATATGCCGGACGAGTGATAATTTTGGACTCTGAAAGTTATTTTGAGAGAAAAATGCGGCCATGTTTTAATAGCCAGCGAGGAATAACATACACTATGAACTCAAACCAGCTTGAAACGTGATCGTAACGTAAACAGACGCGGACAGGGACCACTGGGGCTGCGTTTGAAATGCAGCAGATGTGGTAAATTTCTTTTAATATGTATCGTTATTGATCTCTTGTAATCTTACAGCCCCCTAATCACTGGACGATTGTACAGTAGATCCACTATTACACACAGCAGGCTGAAGACATGTAAGTAATAGACTTCCTCGATCTCACAAGAAAGCACCAAGTAAGCACACTGTTTGTATGCCAGCAATCAATGCTGTGGACTTAGAGGAATGAGCTTTTGACTGAGTGACTGAGGGATGGCATCAATACCAAACATTCACCCTAAACAAGTCGGAAAACACCTTCGGTTCCTGCACCGTGTCCCATTGATTTCTATTCAGCTCAACGCAGATTCTGCAGCATTTAGACATTTAATTCCCTCTCAAGCAAAGTCATTACACAGTCGAGCATTTAATTAAGCAATCACAGTGGTGCAATCTGAATGATTCAGTGTCTAAATGAGGGCCAAGTTTCCATTATTGTGCCTTTGCAGTTCCTAACAAAGCCGCTTGTAAAACGTTCAGATTTACGGAAATATTTCATGTCTCCGAAACGCATCCCCTCCTTTCACATATCAGTCGCACATCTTCTCAGCATGTCAAAAAGTTCACAAACAAACAAAACAGTCCACTTCTCTCACACTCAAAAATCCACACAGTTACGTTCTTAATTAAGTGTGTTAAAGGGTTTTTTGAGATGGAAGGAGCCAGGTATTCACGGCTGACCTATTTCCACTGCAAAAGAAACATAATTTTAGGGGCATGGGCACAGATGTGTCTGAGGATGTGCTGGGGAGGTGTTCTCTCCTTTCCACGCCTCTGTGAACAGGGCGACAGTTTATTATGTCTGGATATAGCCTGTGCGTGTGCTTGGTTCGCCTTTTCCCAAATGAGCTCAGCTGTAGTGACATTGAAATTCACAAAATGTTCAAAGCTGGTCAGTCAGTGCAGCTTGTGGTGGCTTTCGTAATGAAATTTGGACAATGCCAAAAAGGGGATTTATCTGAACCCCATTGTTTTTATTTATTTGCAAATCGAGTAAATCTAATTTTCTTAAGACTGTCGAGTCATTTTTTTCACAAGTAATTATCCTGGAAATTAGTCCTGTGATGCAAAACGGACAAATTTATGTCCTGAAGTTTGGAGGATAAAGAAATGTGTATAAATTATAATACCCTTACAAATATACATCTCCAGTAAATAAGGGAATTACATTAATTGAAAGTTTGTCTTTGTTGCTTTAATGCCACTTGCCCAACCAGTTAAAAGTTAAGAAAAAACAAGTACCAACAATGGAAAAGTAGGAAAGAAAATGACTATTTCTAACTTGTGATTGGGTGGGCAGACTGCAGCCGGCCTTTCAAACATGCCCACTGCTCAAGAAACACACAGAGCTCTGAAGCCGGCAGATTCCTCAGCTACAAAGAATTCATTCTGATGGCTCAGCATGCACGCAGACATTTCTCACTGCTTGAGAAAAATCACATGCATAATTTCCTCTAAGTCATGTACGGAATGAAACAAATTACTGTTCTAAGATTTTGTGCATGACATTTGACAGCTATTATATACAAATAATAATAAAAAAAAATTAAGATGTTAGAAACTGGAGACCATTCCATCATCTAGCCCTGAAACAGCGACCTACTGCTCCTGTTTCCCATATGTTATTTCAACAAGTCCGTCCTGATCTAAAAAGCGAAAATCATAGCTTGTTTTTTTAAAAGAAAAACAACACACGATTTAGTAACACTTATATCTGATATCTGTGCTTCTCTCCACCTCCACTGTTCTGTGTGTAATCACCTGCGGAGGGGGGGTTACATGGGAAATGGGTTAAATGGGGGTTAAAGACAAAAGGAAGAGATTAAGACTAATATATAACTAAAAGAATCAAAGGATTCAAAAATGTGGGCATTAGTTAATTCAGAAATTTGACATAAATTGACAATTATATTAGTTTGCCTCTTTTTTATGTACATTTCCACTGATTATCCTGTTTGTTTGGTTCCCGACTGAACTGATTCACTTTTAAATTCATTTTTCTGAATATATGATTTTCTGCATTCTTTTAAACTTTTTTTTTAACACTCACCTTAAACCTCCCCTTATCACCTTATTACCTCGGCATTTATTTGTATACGTCTTTGTACACTTCTGCATTTTCATTGTCTGAAACAGAAGCCTGTCATTGAAAGTGTTGTATGGAGTTAACTTTCCAATGTCCTCAAACATATTTGCACAGACAGTCTTACACATAATAATGGATTGGATTTATATAGCGCTTTTCAAGGCACCCAAAGCGCTTTACAATGCCACTATTCATTCACTCTCACATTCACACACTGGTGGAGGCAGCTACAGTTGTAGCCACAGCTGACCTGGGGCAGACTGACAGATGCGAGGCTGCCATATTGCGCCATCGGCCCCTCTGGCCAACACCAGTAGGCGGTAGGTGAAGTGTCTTGCCCAAGGACACAACGACCAGGACAGAGAGCCCAGGAGATCGAACCGGCGACCTTCCGGTTACAGATGCGCTTCCCAACCCCCCTGAGCCACGGTCGCCTATGTATGTCTGATTTATTTATTTGTGATGATTCAACAAAAATGATTTTAAAAAGTCAGCTTTGAACGGTACTCTTTAGAGTAGATTTTATTACTAAAGGGCGAACTGACCTTTGACCTTCTACACAAATCTGATGCTAAACTAAGCTAATCAGTTTTAAGCTAATGTCACTTTAGCTTTACTGTATGATTCTCATGCAACTCTGGAAAAAATCAATAAACAATTGTATTTAATAAAGGATAGAAAGTGTGCCTTATAAAAAGAGAGATAGACAATTTACACACACACACACACACACACATATATATTATATATATTTATAATTGTCTATCTCTCCCTTTAAGTTGAACTTTGACATTCTAAACTCAGACTACAGATGTTAATCAAAGTCAAAACTTAATCCAGGCCTGATAAGATGCTCTATTTAACAGCCTCCTTTTAGCAGGGGGCTCGATCAGGTGAAATGAAGAGGAACTGATTGCTTGTGGTGATTGTGCTGATTACATTTTAAATTTAAAACTTTCCTCCTCGTACATGGTCCTGAACACTTTTCCAGACAATGACATGGCAGACTTAGTAAATGCCAAGGTCCCTGCAATCTCATAGACTGACAGTGAAAAACAACACTTCTATTTCATCTACAGATGTCTTTATATTATTACATTACGAGTGTAAGTATATGTGTTTCTAAAACATTAGTTATGTGCAAATAGCCACTTTTCTACTTGTCCAAATCCTAACCTCTACCATTGGTAAAATGTATAAAATAAGGCCGAATTATTCCCAAAAGATGAAAATGCTGCTATAGTTTCCCAGGGAAAAGCATTTTCCGCAGTATTCTGTTGACGTTTTGCCACAGCAGCAGTAATCATGAGCATGTTTTCAAAGTTTGATAAAACAATCATGTTTTGTAGGAAGGAGAGTTCAGCCGTGCTGACCTTCCTTTCTTCTGACTGCGCCCTGAATTCACAATGATTGAGATCCGTGTTGCAATTCCCCCCCTAGTTAAAACATTATGGATGTTTGTATTACAAGTGTCACATAAATGACATTTGAAAATGTACAGCACGTGTTGTGGGAAGCGGGTAGAGGCGAGGTTATTCTTTGCCAAGTGCTGAAGTACATAAATGAGTTAATAAAATTACAATTTCAAAATGAGAACAATTAAAAGATGAAATATTGTAACGGATTACAAGCTAAATCTAATAGTGCTCGGTGTAGGCACAGCAGGCATTAACAGCAATCGCCAGTTGTAAGCATGATCACAAGCTTTACCATCAAACCTCTTACTGTGACAGAAATGGGCAGAGCGACAAATCATTTTACACAATCTTATAATGTTTTTGGAACTTTTGCATCCTGGTAGGTTTAATGTCATGGCAACAGTATCAGTTCCATTCCATGAAAATCAACCAATCATTTTGCATCTTTTGCAAGTCATACTCCAAAAATCTATGTGCTGGCTTGACATCACACATTACAGAGCTGATGGCAAACTTACATGTGACATTTCTGCATGTGCTACAGCTGTGAAAAGTTAACTGTGAGCAGGAACGTATTCATTTCCAAACACTTGGAGCTAAAGCACGGGGAAACACTGAAATGACTGTACGTATTAGTTTATGTCTCATAAAACAAAGCAGCTCAGGACTTTATGCGTCATGCATAAAAAGCCTTAGCCACATTGTTGGAGGGGGAAAAAATACAATTCAATAAAGACAAGATCTTGATGTCAAATAAATGAATAACTGGGATAAACTATTGCTTCATATTATGCATCACATTAGCATTCAATTTTGTCTACCTGAGCCTGCTCGTGTAGTTAGAGCATGTAAATGCCAAGATTAAACACAGGGGTTACAAAATACTGGATTTTAAATTGGTTATCTAAAGTCTCTTATAAGTACAAAACATCAAGAGTGCTTGCAGACACTTTTGCTTGGGAAAATGACAAGCTGAAGGTTACAGCAACTGCTAATCTACAACATTAGCTCCATGAGCAACTTGACGAGAGGCCAAGATCGGCATTTTTCCCCCGTCTGCTGTCTGTTAAGTGTTCTTTTCAAGTCAGTGAAGAACCTCTGTGTATTTTACAGAGTGTATCTCTAAGTATAAATATATTACATAGAAAAATTCTTAAATGAATACACATAATATAGTCTATCGCATCTATGACAGGAAATCAGTCGTATCAGTGAAAAATATATTTCATATTTATTCAAAACCTTAACTTACCTGTCCCCATCTCCATTAACATACATGCACAAACACATGCATGAGTGACGATAATCAGTCCAAAACCTGATAACGTTAAAGATAAACCCCAAAGGGAAGAGTAAAATCCTTAGAGGGGCCTACCTTGAGGTCGAAGGTGTGAAAGTCATGGAGCATTCTCTCTCCCGAGACCTGTGACAGAGCAGGGGGGAGAGGGGGGGAGACGTCAGTCATGATTACGCCTCAGTGCAATTACAGGGCAACTCCCCTGACAGTGATTGATCAATGAGGAACTCCTTTAATGAAGACAAGGACTCAGGGGCTTCCAGGAGCAAATTGGCAAAAGTAAGAAGTGGGAATAGTGTCCCAGATTGCCGAGCCTCTAAGAGGATCATCCCGTCTGCAGCAGCAGTTCTTTGGTAGTGGCAGAAGTACAGTATTCACAGGTACATGCCTGACTTTAGCCAGCTGAAAGTAAATTAACTGCATTGATATTTAAAGTTAGATTATGATTGATTCTTGTCAACAATTTCTGTTGTGTAAGAATTTGTGCTGACACTAAGATAGCACAATTTTTGCAGTGTAGTGTTTAAACTATGGAGTACTATGTGGATATTTTGTGATACAGTACAACGTCTAGGATTGAAGGATGATAGTAATACGAGCTTGGAAATGTAACGATGTACTATAAAGAAGTCTGCTGTTAACATGCAAAGATGCATCTTTGAGAAATCATCTCTGTGTTGTCTTTGAATGAAAATGCACATAAAGCTTTTGGGTATATATGTTTAAATGGGCACTTAAATGAAATGAAAATGTTTACCCTTACTGCTAACTCTGAGAGGTGTCCAGAGTTTGCAGATTCTATTCTAAGTTCCTTTACGAACTGCTAAGTTTCAGACAAAGTTGACACAGGGCTATGCCCACTATTATGATGTTGGCTCGCTTTAACTTTAAACAAAGAATGTGCGAAAAGAACTGAACCGTAGTCTAAAATAGCACAGACAAATCCCCTTTCCAAGTGTTGCTATATAAATGTGGGTGTAGTCATATTTAAAGCAGACTTTAATTAGTATAACATGGTTTTAATCTTCAGCCCTGACAAATGGAGCGATCCAATTATTGTGGTATTTGTCATCATCATCATCATCATGTGTGCCACATTTAACACGCACACATAAGTTATCTGAGAGGATAAAACTGTAATAGCCACGTGTGGTCATGGTAAAGATTCACAGGGAGATGCTGACACGGGCTAGAGCAGGGGAGGGAAATTAATTTTCCCAAGGGGAAACATGGGAAACTGGGAATGTTGTTGGGGGCCGCACTAAAAAGCTTGTAAAGACATGGGAAGAGTATTTGCCCACCTCTGGCCCAGAGGAAACCTGACCCCAGATTTAACAAGGGGGTAGTTTAAAGTGCAAAACTAAAAGCTAAGAAAACGTCAGGATGGATACAACCTGACTTTAGAGATTAAGACTCGCAGTAGTATCTAGCCGCACCATATGTTACCTTCTAAATGAAAGTGGGCTTCAAGCCACAGTGCTTGTGGGTGAGTTTTGTTGGGACAGCTGAAACAAAATTGGAGCTTTGTGCTAAGTCACATCAGCCCTGTGGTCATGGTAGAAAAAAACCCAACTTTTTATTAAAAAGAAAAGTACACCATCACACACCATAGGGTTGTGTTGCTGCATTAGGCACAGTGTGCTTGAATCTGCAAAGGACACAATAAAATCAAGGTATCCAGGCAGTTGCTGGTCATGGTTTTTCCAACAGCATAATGAGATATAAGATAAAATGAATGAAAACAAGAATAAGTAGAAAACACTGGACCATTCTGAGTCTTGATCCTAATTCTATTGAATATCACTGAGTGATAGCTTCAAAAGAAGGTAAACATGACATTAACCATCTTTAGGGTGATCAACGAGGTAATCTTTCATGCATTTTTTGTTTTGGTTTGATTTTGCATTTGGAAGGACTGGCTTGATGATATTTATTGGGCACATATCAGTAGTCCTGATGCACTTTAGTGCTTTTAACTCTGTTACACAAAACAGGCTGGGCTCAAGGGCCACTTAAACATGACTGCCTCAGTTGGACTGTCAAGAACAGCCTCATTGTTAAAACACCAGAGAACAAGGAAATCAGGCCCTTGAGGCAAAAGCTTCGTATGCCACTGTGTTGAAATTCAGTTCTTGATTTAGACCTGCAACACTGTGTGCAGAAAAGTGGACTGCCTTGTAGTCTGACCTACCATAAGGGAGGACATATTTACTTTGTGTTCTATTCATGCCATGTACACAGGTGAGTAGGGCACTTGTCAAAACCAGACAGCCCTTCAAGCAAAACATCTGAATGACCCTTGAGGCACGTGCACAGATAATCAAAAGGACAGAGAAAGATTAATATGGAGACACATATGTTGATACTGCCAAAGAGGAGAAGTTCATACTGGAAGTTTGGACCTGAGTGGTATTCAGACTGGGAATGTGGGACTGGAGACACTAATTAAGAAAATCCACTTGTGTGGTATTAATAGGTGCATCTGCACTTTACACAGTATTTTAGGAAAACTCAAAGTGATCACACCTACACCTATCCTGAACTCTACAATTCAATTTTATTTAATGACACAGATTATTTGTGTTATATGCAAAAAAAGAGATAAATAATCCTGCCTCAAAGCTGCTTTTCTGGTAGTTCCCAATACAGCCGATGACTCCAAGACCACAGTTTTCTGTGGTGATGCATATGCGCACACAAGAGGACTGAAAGAGATCTAGAATGAACACCAGAAGGCTGAAATTGAATAATTTAGAATTCAATTGTCTAAGAAGAGCTAAAGTTTAGCTACACAGGATCTATGGCAGAGAGGGAAAAATGTGTGTTTCCTGACTAAGTGCGGTTGGCATGTCGCTGCTGGAGGTTTAGGCTTTTGCTAGGCTAAATCTCTCACAAAAAGTGGATGCCAAGCGGGTAGTAGTTCGCATCGAAAATGCCAACTTGTCTGCAAACATTTGTCAAGTGGTAATAAAACTCGAATCACAGAAAACGTTCACTGGAGAGGGGGTCACTAATCAGTCTCTAGGTCCGCATTAATCGGACTTAATAAACTTGCCTGCCTCAGCAACTGTCCTCATTGTCCAGGAACCACACGCCAACCGATCGAGAAACACACTTAAATGGGTCCTTGGGCTGGTGTGACTGGGGTCTAATGCGGTATCATTTCTTTATTTTTGATGAAGCACAAACATCTGAGTTATTTAAAGTTGGCTGTGCAGCTGTAAGTTCATACTTTAACCAGCTAAGACTATCTAAAGCGGTGGCCCCCAACCCCCGGTCCTTGAGTCGTTTGTTACCGGGCTGTGAAATTTATGATTTTCAGGGTTCGTTATTTTATTATCATTTTTCTCGTTAACTCTGTTTCCCTGGTTGTTTTCCCATGTGTTATGAATAAATCTTCTTTTTTTTGGTACTGGTACTGGTTTCATTTTGTTGTATTTATCCGCGACACCTTAAAGGCCGGTCCGTGAAAATATTGTCGAACATAAACCGGTACGTGGCACAAAAAAGGTTTGGAACTGCCACCTAACTCTGCTATCATTGAACATTCAGAGTTTAGCATAGCAAAAGTATGAAGCTCAATCACATATGTAATGGATTTTGTCATCTAGTGCTGTTACCCCTCCCCATCCGGCAGCAAAAAACTATGAGTATATATACTATAACTATAAGTCGGGATATCTTTAGTGTAACAGCTGCTCAGCTCGTAGCAGTTCTAAAACAGTCGGCTTTACTTTTGCTTTATACCGTTTGTCTGAACAACAACAGCTGTATTTTCATTTTACCAGTGTGTGTTGCACTTTGGTTCCCATAGAAACTAAGTCCAGTCACCCACCGATAGCGAGGGTACAACAACTCTGTGAGTGTCTGTAGAGTGGATGCATTATAATAGATCTGACTGTGTCAGCCGTCTCTGGACATAATTGCCAGTAATCAGTACTTAGGCAGCGTGTTATGCAACATCAGGGCTGCCGTATATAGATCAGTTCTATCTCAGGTGACTTTTCTGAAACTGCAAACATTTAGTGCCATAAAAAAGTGTAGGCAGGACTCCATCACACCAGACTACATACTGTGATCATCGACTCTAAACACACGATTTGTCTGGGGGTTTGCTGTGCACTGTATACACAGTGTACTGTATAATATGGTGTAGCATACTCTAGGTGCTGGAAATACTGTGCCTGGAATCTGAAGACATCTACCTTTACCCAAAAAGGCTGAAAATACAAAGGATTACACCATTTGCTGTAAAAGGTTTGACATTTCTCACACACTTTATTTTGGTAAAGTCACAGAGACTTTGATAGAACAATCAAATTAGTTTGAAACATTCATGAATCTACGAGAAAGGTTGAATGTTTTTTTTAAGCTTATTTCTGAATGTGGATTCTTTCAAGTTTAAAGCTATGATGCTATCAGATAATTTAAAACATGACTGAGGCGCAATTAGAATTTGAATAGCATAGATTAAAAGTATTGGGCTTTGACAGCGACGAATTAACTAAATGTGTCATGATCTCCTTCATGAACAAAAATTGCCCTTCCTAATTTACATTTTTGGTCAACAAGATCAAAACAAACTAGCAAGAGTCTGTTTTAAATCCGCTGGTTCTCAATCTATAAAATGTGCTCCACTTAGCGTTTACAGATGATAATTAACTTAATTTATATTCTTATTTATTTTTAGCTTTTGTTTTTGTCATTTAAAATATTGCTGTATAATTTAGACTAACTGGCTATTAGGTGAATGTAACAATTTTATTTTCACAGTTAAATGGGTCCTCAGGAGCTTCAAGAGCTAAAAAGGGCAATCATTTGCCCAGCGGACCTGCTTGCCTCAGCACTTAAAAGGGACACGTTTAAATGTCCAGCTTTCACCTGGGAATGGCCCACAAGGGGTACTCCTGAAGGGGGCTGGTGGGGCTGGGTCGATGCTGAGGTCCCAGAAAATTGCAAAGTCATCCATCACATTAATGAGTCATGTCACTTTATTTATTTAAAAAAGAAGACTTTTTCCATCCCTTGGATGTTCCCCACTATCATGATGCTGCATTTCATCAGTGCAGGCTGGAGTTAATCGAGGCAAAAGCAGGGCAAGACTCAGGCTACAGTAGCGCAGGTAGTCAGCCAAGTGGAGCTGATTACAGCTAAATGTCGCTCACTTGTATTCGAAAAGCAGTAATCCAAGTTTGGCTGAGCTTTTGGGATGCATATGTGGATGTGGGGTAATTTGGACTTGAAATCAGCTCTGGTTATTAGCAGTTGGGCAAGCTTTGGGCCAAAGGCGGCCCATTCATCACACTCGCAGCACTGGTCTGCGCAACCAGTTGTGCCAGATTGAGATCAGGCCAGGAAAAAGTTTGGTTTATGTAGTAAATGTCAGATGAATAATGTCAGAAATTTTAGGTTATGGGGTTATAGGGGAAAAATACATAATATTTAGACTTTGTTTAAATTCTATATAACAATAGTACCAGAGCAGAAATTACAGTCTGAATTAAAACCCTCCCCCAGAAGATTAGTTGGAGGTTAAAGCGGAGTAGAGAGTTGCAGCCGAAAACTGCACTGCTGTCAGGATATGAGCTACCAAAACCGACAAGTATCAGGTTATAGTGCATCAGACAGTGGCTTCATGGTGTGGTAGTTAACACAGCTGCTTACAAGGGAAAGCTTCCTAGTTCAATTTCGCCCCTCAGGGGTTACAAGCTAATGTATTCTTAATGTCGATCCAGAGCCCAGATAAATGACGTCAGGAAGGGCATCTGGTGTAACAAACATGAGGATCCATCCATTGTGGCCTCCCCTTGGGAAATAAGGAGGTAGCTCAAAGTATCTGTGAGGTTACACAACATCAGACCGGACAACGCCGGTCAGTTTAGACAGCTTTGAAAGGGGTTGTCATTTAGCAAAAATGAAACAGCTCATGCAAGCACAACTTAACCTACTTCCTTCTTTGGACAGAAAAAAAGAAGAAAATATTGCCTGATATTCAAAAGGTTTTTCCCCCCTCGTCTAGTCTACATGTGGAAAGGTCCAGCTTTGCTTACAGATAGCCGGTATTTTGATATGATCAGCGTCATACAAGATCAACATGCTAGTTCATTTCATGGATACAGTAAGACAGGGATATTCAGCCTACATCTTTTATATTGATAAGGAGAAGATATGCTTCACAGACATCTTGCTAGCCCACAGCTGAAATTCACAAACCTCAAGTTTACACGTGTCAGTTTGACGACATAATTAGCTTGTTTAGCTAATCACATTTTTGCAGCAATATGCTAGCAACCAAAGCAATCACAAGGAGGTTTTTGCAAACTGGTTTGAGAGAATACATTTTTCCCTAAAGGGTCACTAGGGAAAAATAGGAGGCACTGAATGGTCTCTGAGGTTTTAGCAATCATTTTCCCCAGAGACTGCTATCAGCTTCCAGCAACCTCTTGCAACAGGTTGGAGAGTAGTGATGTGCGGATCGATACTGAAATATCGATTCCTCCGATACCAGTCATTTATGTTCTAGAATCGATAATCATATAAAAATATCGATATTTTAGTAATTTAGGGTAAATTTATAGGTTATCATTAAAAGGAACAGAGTGGAAAGAAACTATATCATTTGGATTGTCTACATTGAAAGGAACTACTTAGTCTTCCGCCTGCCATAGTCATGTGCGAAGTACGTCTGTATAAATGTGTCCAGCCCCTTGGTGTGTACACTCACAACAATGGCTGAGCGTAAATGGAGTCATGTGCAGACATATTTTACTTCCACAAACGGTTGAGACGTAGTTTGCAATACATGTGGCAAGAAAGTGAGGTGTTGTGGCAACACTACTAACCTCATCAAGCACTTCAGAGTAAATCATATCACAGAATATGACCAGCTTATGTTGAGGCGAACTGAAGAGGAAGAGTGGACAGGGACAGGTGCTGCTAGGGCGAGACAGACCTCTCTCATAGAGTCCTTTAGTGCTGCAGGCAGGCAACATGTTCAAATAGCGCACAACTTCAGTTTTCTTATTTCTATATGATAACTCTGCATTATTAAACGATAAGAACAAGTAATCCGATGTCCTGTAATCATTATGACGCTATAATTTGAGATATAATAACTGAAATACGTTTTTGTACAAAGTATCGGTATCGGATCAGTGTCGTCGATACCACCCTGAATTTTACTTGGTATCGGATCGGAAAGGAAATCAGTGGTATCGCACATCACTATTGGAGAGTGCTAATTTTTCTCTCACGACTCGTGGTTGCCAGATAGTCATGGGCTAACCTCTAAGCATGTACAACTGGGGGATTAATCGCTTAAACCTACACTGTCAGCATGCTTATCACTATGTCATGTGGTTTACATGTGAGCAAAATCTCAATTAAAGATTTTCTGACTTTCACAATGTCTGTCATACTGTGTTTTTCCTTTCATTTGCTCTGCTTTCCTTTCTACAATGTTGTTTTAATTACCAAACTCCATCGAATCAGTGAATTCATAGTCTAATTTACTGGTACAAACTACATGTTCATATTTGTGTAACACGTAGTAGCTCTCAATAATCCAAATAATTGTGCATAGTAGCAGCTGGTGAAAGTAACGCATAGAGTTTGCATCCCACGGGTAGAACAGTGGGTTGTAAAAGTTAAGGCATTACCACCTGTGAGCAACGTACGCCTTGGCACACTGCTGCCAGAAAAAGTCATATCCAAAAGTCTTGCAAACAAACTCTCTGTAAAGTTCCAGCTACAATATAATGTTTATAATATCACTGGCTTCCTCCCATGCTCCGTTTGCCTCGTGAAAACTCTAACACAGACAGGGTAGGGAGATTTAAATAGCAGTGTGAGGATATTGGAACTATATGACATTTCTCTTTCCTAGGAAATCCAAATCTGTGATATTACCATTTCAGGGCTGAATGGATTTAAAGCACGATAGACTGATATATCTCGGGACAGGGTGAAATAGATGAATCTCAAGTTATTTACCCTTTTTAATTGGAAATGTCTGTCACAGGGCAGCAAGCTGAGTCCTATTCCAAACCATTACCTGTCTGCCTTGATTATTTCAAGGTATTTTAAAGAGAGTGAAGTGCTGAGTGTCAAACGTAGCTATTGAATTTATTCCTGTTGGATTTTCTAGGCTTAAAAACACAAGTGCTGAAGAGTAGAAAAGCTCGCAAAAGGTCAAGTTGTTAATCACATCACTACGTTTACTATTCACTGATTCACAGATGACGACTGACAAGATTTTGCTGACAGGAAATCCAAATAGTCTAATTTACTCTGAAGCTTAACTCTTTAGTTTTGACAACCCCTTGGAGTTTTTATTATTAATCCGTCACCAGTTGAGCATCAAACTTTTTTGTCCAACAATCTAGCAAGAAGTGCTATCCCTTAACAGGGGTGCGGGTTTGTTTTTTAATCGACTTAAACGAGCTGTGGTTTCCTTTGAGCAAGCCCGTGGGGCTTTGCTCATAATTGCTCCCCAGGGTCCTGTCAACAGTTTCTACCTGCTCTTGAGCTCTCATTCCAGGGCTGTCATCCTGGCTGTCTGGGCCCGTGAGTGACACTGTGGAATCACAGGATGAGCTCTGTCGAAGAATATCTCTGGCTCCAAAGGAGAACACCACTGGGACACTGCCAGCCCAGCTCATGATGTCACACTGTGACAGCGGCAACTTCTAAGGCTCAAAGCTGTTGGATGTAGACTGCCCAGGGACTGTGAGGGTTATCACAGGGCTGCCTTTGTGTACGTGCACAGAGTACGAGCAGGAAGTTCTCAGTAAAATGAGACTCAAATCCACACAAATGGAAACTGTCAAACATTGTTGTTCTCAAGAACTGTTTTGCTCTAAGTTAAGATGTGTGCTCGGACGACAGTTTGACTGCCTCTGCAAAGGAACGGATGTGCAGCAAGCAGTTCAATGATCTCATCTCTTATTCATAAAATACTACAACTCTTGACAGTACCAACATCTCAGTATATGCTACTAAAAAATATACAAATTACAGCAAGAGCTGCAACAACAGTCACTCTAGTGTGCAGGAAAAAAATACTGTAGCTGACAAAAAATCCTGATTTAAGCGCTAGCAGTAACATGTTTTCTTTTTCTTGTCTTTTTTTTTTTTTTTTTTTTTACCTCTCAGGCAGCTGAAAATGTGTTTTGACTCTGACAGAACTAAAAGCAACACTTTTGTTTGAGTCATCTCTCCATGCAAACATGGATTGCGATTGGGCTTTGGCTGCATGTCCACAGTCTCCAACAGCAGCATATAAAGGCTCATTTGCACCATCTGCAGTAGAGGTGACAGGGGCAGCTCCACTGCCAAGGGGCTATTAAAAAAACAGCAGAAGTACAGCTGCCACAGTCTACCTGCTCCTCTGTTTTGCTCTCTATGGATTTTTTTTCTTGGTTCAATTGCTCTTTGGGTAGCTTTTGAAGGGCAATGGTGAAGACAGAGACACTGTCACAGCAGGGATCAGCACTTGTTCTGTAATGTAGTGAGATACACATGGCGACAGGAGGTTGTGGAAAAGGTCTGCTTCACACAAGTGTGTCTGCATTTGGCTCCGGTGTTGTAGGTATAGCTGATTGGGCAGTATGAACAGGAAAAATAGCGTTTAGCTAGCATTTTAGCTAGCATTGTGGTTAGCTAGCATTGTGGTTAGAAAAATTTCAGTAACTAAGGGACTGCTTGTCATGAAATTTTGTACAGGCATCCATTGGTCTCAAGAAGATAATTTCTGAGACTTTGGTTGTCTTTAGGATTTGTCAATAAAATGCCTAAATAGCTATCCCATGAATCACATTGAAATTTATAGTAGCTTTTAGCTAGCATTTTAGCTAGCATTGTGGTTAGAAAAACCTCAGTAACTAAGGGATGGCTTGTCATGAAATTTTAGACAGGCATCCACTAGTCTCAGGAGGATGATTTCTGAGACTTTTGTTGTCTTCAGGCTTTGTCAATAAAATGCCTTAATAGCTATCCCATGAATCGCATCGAAATTTACATCCACACTAACACTTTAACAACTTGATGATCCAGCTGGCACTAACTATATTAGTTTAATATTACATTTTTGACCAAATGGCTCCAAAGAAAAAAAATAGCACTTCAGTCATTACTAATATTAGCATTTTATAACAGTGACGCAAAGCGGTTATTTGCCTAAGTACTGTGTTGCATCACAATGCCGTTAGCATGACTCATATTCTTGTATTAGATTCTGTGTCAATGCTAAATTTCTGCCACATCTTTAGTTTGTTTAAACTCTGAACATCGGCGTCAAAGAAGAGACGAATATGTGCTTCAGCCTGCAGATGAACAGCTAGACAGCTGCAGGCAAATGTTAGTGTGACGTGCTTCTTTGTAAACTGCTGATGAAGTGAGGGGATTCCACTTTGACGGTAATTTAAGCACAGACATTTGAAGACAAGGCTATTCCACAAGGGTTGATTTTGTCCCTTCACATTTCTGTCAGGACCTCCCGCTTCCAGAAACTTCTTAACAAAGTTAGCGATCATCGGTGCAATCTGTCATGCTTTTGACGGTTTGATTGTTTCTGTGTTTTCACATGCAGAGGAGCGGAGAGGAAAAGAGAGCTTCATGTGTTGCTCAAGGTCCTTTTAGATACTCCCCATCCCACATCTCCCTGCACAATTAATTTTATCTTTGGGGTATTATCAAGAGGAAGCCTGGCAAAGCAGCATGACAGAAAAACGGTCCAGAACCCCAAGGCCCAGGGTGGGAATTAATCTGTTTGACAAGATCTCTCACAAACGATTTGCCTGGCTTTCCTTCAGTTGGATGTTGCCACTACCCTGCATATCTGAGGAGGTGAAGAAGAAGCCTGTTTTAAACGCAACGCAGACTGAAATGAGTTTAAAACAGGGAAGTGAGCGGTGGCAGGGTGCTGCTGATGTGTTGGCTCGACAGGTGTTACAGCAACCTTTATGGTATGCCTGTTAAGTGAGCATTAGCATTGTTCAGATCAACCATGCGTTCAAAATAACGAATTCCCATCGTGGCGGGCTGACATTGGCATTATTTTCGGAAACAAAAGCTGACTTTAGTCCTAAATCAAAACCCCCCAAAATCGGTTTGGCTTGTTTTACTCATGCTTTCAAAACTATTGACGTCGAGCAGACGTTTGATGCATTATCTGGGACGCAGAAAATTAATCAAAGTAATGATTGAATAATTATCTCAAGTGCAATTAATTAAACATGCCAATGAACTCATCTTGAACAGCTGTCCTTGCTGCACCACTTAATCACTTGTGAGAATTACCAAACACAAATGGAGGACGCAGAGTGCATGCAATAATCTCTGCAAAGTGCATTGTTTACAAACAGTAATTAATATCACACCGTGTATTAGCAGGCTAAGTGACTGCAGTGCACTTCTGTAATTGTACCAGTGAGACTTGGGTTTCTTCCCCACTCTTGCCTCAGACACCTCTTGTTAAGACAGGAGACAGATTACGAGACCGAGCAGAGACTTTCCAACTATTCCCTCTGATTTACAAGGTTTTTGATTCTGTATTTTGCGGGTGACTCGGTGCCATAAAAAAAAAAATGCAAATAACACGTCATTCCTCATTGCAAAATCCCTAATTTAACCCAAAATGGCCTGGACACCAGTAAAATGATAAATCACCCCCAGCCCAATTTGTATCCACACAGTGTAAAATTGATTTATTTTATGATTCAGCCTCAGAATGTGAAATACTTCCTGCTATATTTGTTGGCAAGAACTATCTAAAAGTGTAACTGAGCTTTTGGCGTCTTTAGTCTCTGGCTGTGGCCATGCCAAATATGGGAGTCTGCAGAACTGTATGATGAGGTAATCACATATAAGGCTTTCCTGGACCATGGAGCTTGACAGTCACAGCAGACTTCAGGAAATGGTCTGTGTGGTTCTGGCATATGCCATACGGTCCTGCGAAAAAGAAAGTCTGACTTCTGAAGCTTCGCCCAAACTGGGTCATGCAACAGAACAATGATCCCAAGCACAGCAGCAAATCCACAACAGAATGACTGAAAAAGAAAAGAGTCGAGGCATCGCAATGACCCAGTCAAAGTCCAGACCTCGGTCTGATTGAAATGCTGTCGTGGGACTTTAAGAACTCTGTGCATAAACAAATACTTGCAAACTTCAGTGAACTAAAGCACCACTATAAAGAAAAAGTCCCCAAAAGTCTTTTACAACCAAGTCATGCAGAAATGATTCTTCTCCAAAGATTCTACAAGCTATTGAATCATGAGATCTACTTAATTTTTCACAGCACTGCATTGAGCCCTTTGAGAACAGGAAGAACGGCACCGAGCAGTAAACAGTCTTTAAATTGAAGAAATTATTAGCACACCTGGACAGCCCATCGGGAACAGCAGGTACAATTTGTTGTGTCCTCAGGGTGGGTTTGGACTGTCACGGATACTCAGCATGCCCGGCATTATTATCAAAAGCAGGTGTAATTTAATATTCCCGTTCAAATCCGCACATCCGGCACAACTTTCACTCTTGCTGCTGCAGTGACACTGATGCAAAAGCATGTCCTTAAAAAGTAATCATCACATTTCCTGGCGACAAATACAGCGACCAGCCTTCCCTCGTTAAAGCACAGTCAAAAAATAGTGTAGCGCACTGTAACGCCTAACAAAAGTTTTTTATTTATTTTATTTATTTATTGTTTGCAGTGGAGTGCCTTTTGTATTTTAAATTATATGCTAAAGTTTGATACTTTCATACTTTCTAAAATCTTTTACGCTTGACTATACAGTGGTAATTTAAACATGTTACCATGCTAACTCTGTGCATCCTTGGTGTAGGCAAGTTTTTGGGCTTCGTGCATTAATCCATGTGTGATTATGTAGCCTTGGCCATTTGTATACATTTTGACAATGAAAATGTTCCTTCCTGATAAAAACACTGACCAGCGGTTTGTTCAAATCACTGGTTTTATGTGTTCAATCACAAGTTAAATGGATTAAGGCCGTGCTGTAGACTCGTGGCTCAGTCACGATGAACTCCTGCATCGTAACATAGACATCCATTACAATAATATCAGCAATTACATGCACTTATTATAGCTTACATAAAAAGATGCTTTTATCATTAGAATATAAAACCACAGCTGGGTTCTGAATATAAAAAAGGCTAATTAGCATATTCATTATGGTTTTAATATGTTTCACAGTACTGTACTTTCAGTGAGGACTGTAGCAGTGGAGTAAGATACTACAGTAATTAAAATAAGCTTCATGCAAACTGGGCGACTCACTGTTTCTTTTCTCTTCTGAACTTGACAAAATGCACATGGATAATGACAGCGCGGAAAATGAAATGTCTCAAAAGCAAGGTAAGGGGTTGATTAAATGCAGCAGTGGTGGTCTCTTAGAACCATGTGTGAGACAAAGGTAAACCGCTAATAATTAGAAAATGGCGCGTTTTTAATTGAGCACAGAATGTGCCCGTGAATAATCCGCTGAAGAACAGTGCCGCTACACCTAGCACGGGAAGGATTTGCTTTAAATTGTGTTAGCAATCTTTATTATTTGAACTTTTGGATAAGTTGATACAAATTACCAAAAAGAAATGACAAATCTATTATTATTAGTTATTAGTAAATTTGCACGTTCTGTCATAACTTTTCTCGACGGAGCATCAAAATGTGATTTATTATGCATTATGATATGTGAAAGCTACAGCAAGAAGACTGCACTAAGTATCAGTTTCTTTAAATAGACTGTGACCAGCTATGTCACTTACTGTGTGAAAAAACAATTGTGCCTACGGTAAAACTCTGTGGACTCGATTGGGACAATTTGCAACAAAACAATGAGATGTCCTTCTGTTGTTATAGCGAAGCAGCGTTCGTCTTTCATCTTGTTTTTTCCTCTTTGTTGCTCTTGCTGCTTATTTAGCTTTCTTTTTCCTCTCTGTGTGTATATCCATGTCTTCATATCACGCTGGAGAACACTCTTTAACAGCTTTAAGAATTACCCATTTTGACCGGGTTAAAAACTAAGCTTTAAAGTACAAAGTAATTTTGCTGCTTGTTGGAAGAAAAAAAACCCATCCAGTCACTTTGATCATTTTATTGTTTGTCCAAGCAGAGAGCTTTGTTGGAATCGATTTCCCTCCAGTATAATTGGTGTCATGCATGGTTTGGCTAAATAAGCCGTCACACCAAAAGATACTCGGACAAACTAAAAGGGCAATGTTGACATTTTGCTTAAGAACACACCGAGCTGTTACGCTGACCCCAAAAATAATCGCATCTACTTGAAAATACCTGTTATCTAATCAACGACAATCGGTGACTAATTCTGTTTGGGATCGTTAAAGTTCATCCGCTGCTCTGTATGTAATGTTGCATTGTTTTCCCTGCTCCAGCTTTTCCAGTCAGGCGTAGTTCATATGTCATTCAGATCAACAACGGGAATAATTTGCCGTTACCAAATTCCCTAATATATCTTGCTTGAGCTTATGTGTTTTTAGCAGACTTGCTTCTGTAATTGAAGTGCATTACCACAAAATAGGTCCACCTCATCATTCAGTCATGCTCAGTCAAAGTCTGTAAAACCCCAATTCGCTGTCAGCTATCCAGCTTAATGTATTTTTGTTAACAGAAAGTACAAGGTTAAAAGGTTAATATCTGCCACTGACTACAATTCTCTGTGCTATTGTAGCGGTGCATCCGGTCTCTCTCTCTCTCTTTCTTCTTTGCTCTTCCCCAATTGTGCTATTGTGTAAGTGCACACTCACACAGATGCTCACACGCGCGCGCGCGCGCACCATACGCACTCACGGCACTCTCTCTCCTCCCCTCGGTGTAAAGGTTGCAGCAGAGCCATCCATCCAAACCCACAGACCATGAAATTAGGTTAAGACGTAAGGCTGTGAATGACACAGGTGTGGATACAAATGAGAACATCCGAATGAAGAAGTACAGATCCAAGACGGCTGATACTGTAGTCGTTTTAGGCATTTAGAATTATATTTCACAGGTTTCTCCTTCATTTTTATTTAGCCCCACTTTTCCTCCTGTGTATTAGTGGTCAGGGCAGGACATTAGCATACATGCTGAGAAGCTGTGCATGAGGATATTAGGAGCGCTGTCATATTCCAAATCTCATTTCCTTTAAAAAACTTTAAAGTCGCTCATGCTTGTCTGCGCTCCTCTGCTCTCTTGTATAAATCAGAACGCTTCTTTTCTTTCTTTTCCCTTTTCTGAATGCAGTCAAATATTAAAAATTTCCCAGCCCCGCTTGTTATAATAGTTTACGTCCATGTACGACCAGGAATTAACAAGTGATAAGCACGCTTGCAATAATTGGTTCCTGCTAATGTACCAAATATAACAATAACCATATTAACTCTGGCTTTGAACTTTTCAGCTAAATTACAGAAAAAGACAATGTTTTTTTTTTTTTTACAGGAAATATTTAAATATTTAAGACAGAGGCAACTACAATTACTTTTGAGAATGTTAGGAAAAAACATTTAACTGCATGTTTAATTTCTAGCATATGCTAGCAATGGCTATCAGTCAGTGCATCGTCTGCTCTTGAAATAGCCTATATGAACACCATGTCAGGAACTCCTCTGCACTGATATGTTAGTCCAGTGTAAACCGCCATTGCATTTTTTATCTACTACATAAGCAAATTCACTGTAATATTTACTGTACCAAGTGCTGTAAAAAGTAAATGTCTTCCTTTTTATGACCCATTTTATAGAAGGAATCTTATATTTAAAGTATGGCTCAGTAAATAAGTAATTAATAATTTTATTCAATAGACACAAAGTATAGAGCACACGAAAGAGAGGAAGACATGCGGCGAAGGGCCACGGGCCGGCCGCTGTTAGCTGTATGGTAAGTGGGCGCCTGCTCAATGCACTGAGCTAAATCGGCACCACAATAACAAGGTGTAGTTTTAATTTGTAAACATGAAGTATGGCTGAAAAAAAGAAAATCCAAGAAATGATAAGAAACAGAAGCCAGCCAAAAAAACTAATACAGTTTTGTAAAATTTTGGAATTATGCTTGAAAATTGCTAACAAAACCAAAATGTGCCACTTTTAATGCATCGGTACCAAAACAATGACTGGAAGTTGATGAAAGGATTGAAATGATTTAATTTATTTATTAAAACAACTTTTTTCCCTCTTTTGCATTAGTGTAGCTTTTATACTCTTCAACAATTAAGGAGTGAGTTGTAATGGAAAATCATTTCCTCAAGTGCTTTTTGAAATGGAGGTTGATAGGAAAGTAAAGTAATTGACTGGTCTTCGATGGTCCCAAATTTAGCTATTAAGCATCATGCTAATGGATGTAGTACTGCATTAACACAGAAGCCAAGAACAATTACTTAAATACGATAAAGGCAAATAGATATCAGGAAGGCTTTGGCAGTTTCAAAGAGCGCTGATGGCAAATGTCCAATTTACACTTTGAGAAAAGCCGACCGTAACACAATTTGCTCTACGTATAGTGGAGACACTTTTTCAGAGTGCATACCTTTTATTTTTCTGCTCACGTAGTACAGAAAGGAGTAGAGAAACAATCAGAGCGCTCTTAAACCATCAGATTTAGCATCAAATCACTATAGAAAGTGTCACAGCTTTTGAAGGCAACAGCATCTGGAGCTGGTAATGCAGGAGCACTACAATGACTATTGCTTTTACTATAATAGGTATTGACCTGTGCATCAGCAAGAATCTGCTGATATCTGCAGTCTTTCAAACCCCACTGAATTCAAACATGAAAAGTTTCTACTGCAATCACGGCACGTCTACATTGACACAAAAGACGGCCGGGCACTTAAAAGAGAATAAAATACGTGCATCGGTGAATGCGATTATCAGCTGAATCGGATTTTGATTGATAGTCCCATCGGGGGCATGTGGGGTGCATGAAAGAGAGAGTCAAAAAAGAATTTGCCGACTAATGGTCCGTTCCGTTTTTTGAATTATGTTTAACCTGGGTATTCAAGATACCATGACAGTGATAATTAAAGACTGGAAGTGTGAGTGGAATTGGAATGCCAGTCAAGAAAAACAAAACCTATACATTCCAACAAAGCTGTGATTAATTTCATTGAAGGACTGAGAAATAATTGCCTTCCAGAGACTCGAACACATTTACATAAAGTGCAAATCGAACTCTGCATTGAGTTGTGTAATAGGAGAAAGACACTGTTCCCCAAAATGTTGCTGAAAACATGGTTTCCACCCATAGCAATAGCATTCGTGTAATAGATCCAGACAGCAGACAGTTTCTAGGGTTTTTCTTTTCACTTTTAGAATCCACAGTGACAGAGAGCATGTACATTACTAAAACAGTAATCGCTATTATCATGCTGGCACCCTTTTTTCTTACAGCTTCACATAATCACATTGTAATAGTGGGGTAGCATTGTGCATTTACCTACATTTAACTGTAAATATCCTGCATAAATATTATTATTTAATATACGATTAAGAATAATATTGCATTTTAATTACATGGTAACAAGTTTGTAATACAAAGTTCTAACATTGTTACTATTATCATCATTGTTGTTTTTAAAATAACAGCTTCTGATAACATTGTAACAGTGGTGTAACACTGTGGGAACAAAGAGGTAATAACCACACAATAACCGTTACTTACATACATATAAATAGTATATTGCATGGGAATTACATGGTAACTAAGCGGTAATATAATATATAGTGCTTATTATTATGAAAGCGGTTTATCTATCTCTTTTTAATGATGGGTTTGCAACCATCCGGTGACTTGCTCTATATACTTTCTTCCAGTGCCGGTGTGAGCAGCTCCTGGTGTTACTGTTTTTGGCACAGGCAAATGTGGACTTAGGAGGCCGTAAAGAGCTGTTGACTTGTGTAAATCAGTGAGGTTTGAGGGCATTCAAGGGGCTGCCAAATACAGTTTGCGAAATAAGAGCCCATGCTATGAGCAAGGATACAGTATATCTTTGCCTCTGTAATATAGTATATATAGTATGCCTTTTTTGGAATATGCAAACCCTTACCACAAATCTCAGTGAATGAATGGAAGCAATTTTAAAGAAGGTACTGACAATATGTACAATAGCAGCACTTACACAATATATATAATATATAATAAACTAAATAAAAAAAAACCTTGCATCCTTCTAGGCTGTGTTATTCCAGCATAACGATATAAACAAATACACAGTGCTCCTATAGTTCTATTCACAGCCTCAGAATGCACAGTTTATATGGAATGAATAAGAGTTAAGTGGAGAATCGGCTCATTTAAGGTGTCGTCCGCGCTTGCTTTTACACACACACAGACACACACATTAAGTTATACTGTATAAGCACTTGCGGGATGCCAAAGGGTCAAGTGGTTTTCACTGCACGCTAAGAAAAAGTCCTGATGCTTGCTAATATTTCCTGATGTGTTCTTTTATTTGAATACCGGGTGCTGCCTCAGCTAGCTCCTATTGTCAAAGCTCTCTATTTGAATGTCAACACTATTATTACAGCAGGTGATGCAACAGCAGGTGTCTCTCTGCCTGTCTGTCTGCTACGCCCTGCCTGTCTCTCTGTGTCTTTGTGTGTCTCTCTCACCCTCTCCTGCTTTACTTCCCTCAGTTTTGTTTAATAGCTATCATTATGTGTCTGCCAAATGGAATCCATTTGAAACCCGCTTTTTCTACCCTTTGCGAGCATCTCTATTTTTCTAGGCTTGACATTCTACCACTCTTTCACACTTAGACTGTAATGGGTGAAACGGAGAACGTTCTCTGTTGCTGTCTCGCCTCTCTTTCCCAATTGTTTACAGCTGAAGCCCTGACAGTGGAGCTTCTGACTAGCTTGGGGAGAATGGACACTTTGACATTTCACACCCTGAAATGTGGCAGCGCACGGTATTACTAGTAAATGCTGTTCATTATGGCCTTGACAGCTGATGACCAAGATTCAACCTTCCCACACCTGCCTCTGCCGAAACCGCACAAAAAAAGGACTTTCTAAATTCGAGATGTTTGGCGCGATCAGAGCTGAGAGGCTGTGTTCTTTTCCTCTGCTCTTCTGTCTCCTTGTCCTTACGTTCAACCATGTAATCAAGTGCACTTTATTGCTGTCATGTCTGCATAGGCCTGACTATATTTTCAACTGAGGCTTCATTGATGTTGAGAGACTCGAGACAGCGAGAGGGGAGGAAAAAGCACCGGGGCTATGGAGATGGGATGATAAATTACCTTATAGAACAAGGAGGAGAGCTAAATAAAAAGTTTATAAGAATTTGAATTGTCGCCGTAGAGTTTTGTAATAAAGGAAAAGTAGCAATGAGGGTTAAATCAATTTGTGTGTCACACTGAGATATATATCCTTCAATATGAGGTTAGCTAAATTTCTCGTCTACATTTCCTGACAAGCAGCGGAGGCGGCAGGATTGGTGGCGCACCTATGAATCGGCAAGCCTCCGTAGGAATTTATTGGGACATATAAGTGTGTGAAATTAAATTGTAAAACTGTACTTCATCTCTACACATCGGCGTATGTTTTCTAACAAACGATTAAAGCTCAATTATGACACCGCTGTAAAAGCTTTATTCTTATGTGATACGCAGAAGGAAATTTAGTTCAAGTGCTCGTGTATTTCCTGGTTCAAACTAGACCCTTAATGAATTGCTTTTTCATTAAGGTATTGCTTTTTTTTTTTTTTTTTCTCAATTTGTTCAGTATGTCATTGTAAGTCAGCACAGATTTGGCAAGCACACTTTAATGAATCTGGTGTGGTCTGATTGCTTAGAGACTACCACTCCTTCATGAAGTACAATAGGGAATAAGGTGATTTCATTTATAATAGCCTAATCTGTACTTAGGCTGAGGTTTATAGTTGTTTGCTGTTCTCTATAGACCAGTGGTCCCCAACCCTCGGACCACGGACCGGTACTGGGCCGTGAGTCGTTCGGTACCGGGACGCGAGAGATGAAGTTTTCAGGGTTTTTATCGTTAACTCGGTTTTCCTGGGTCTTTTCCCATGTTGTAGTTGTGTGTCTTATTTTGAAAGAAATATTTATGCGTTACCATAGCGACCAGAGAGCATTAAGGGGCAGAGAGGAGGATGTTACTCTCGATGTTGTTGGCACATTTCAGGAGGACGCTGCTAATAAAGTTACACAATCACACAGTGAATTTGCGTTTATTATTATATTTACAAAATACCACCGTTTTTGTCTTGGTCGTATCTTTTTATTTTGTTGTATTTATCCGCTACACCTTAAAGGCCGGTCCGTGTAAATATTATCTGACATTAAACCGGTTGGGGACCGCTGCTATAGACTATAACAATGACACCAAGACAAAATTAGACCAAACTGGGAAATTATACTCAGTATGGTAGCAAAATACAGTATCCTCAGCATAATGGGAAAAGAGGAATAAACGTGCAAGACTGCCCCCATGGTAAACAGACTGAAGCAGACTGCTTGGTAACATTTAGTCCATCAAAGACAAATTCCAAGTTCTTCCTCTAATAGAGCAGGGGTGGCCAACTCCAGGCCTCGAGGACCGGTGTCCTGCAGGTTTTAGATCTCAGCCTGGGTCAACACACCTGAATCAAATGATAAGTTTATTAGCAGGCCTCTGGAGAACTACAAGACATGTTGAGGAGGTAATTTAGCCATTTAAATTAGCTGTGTTGGATGAAGGACACATCTAAAACCTGCAAGACATCAGCTCTTGAGTAGGGATTCTTTAATCTACTGATCTTTGGCATGAAGGGCAGAAGGTTTATTAGGCTCTACATTTGAATCATGATTCAGCCATCTGAATTGAAAATGGTAGTAATTTGCCTCAAAACAGTATTGCTCAATAGCCACTACTCCAAAAACGTAACTCTTTGAAACAGCGTGGCAAACACAGACTGCTCAGTTTTCCATGTGTTCATACTGTAACAACGATACATTCATCTGCCCTTGACTTCCACGCGGACGTTCAAGATTTTCCTGTGAAGAAGGGACATGTTTGTGCTTTGACACAGTTTTATTTTGACACAGAGTTTATGAACTCTGATGAAGCCTGAGCAAAATATTACAACTACTATACAACTACTGCCCATTTATTAAATACACAACTCTTGAACGAGTCAAACACGTAATTCAGCCATGTTGCTCAAACCACAGAAATCCAATGTGTTTGTCCAGATGTGCAGCGAGCAAAAGATTTATGAAGCTCTTGACATGTTTATTTAATAAAGAGCAAAACAATCAGAGTATTAACGATGCTTTTTATGATTCGTTTGGACATTTGGACAATAGATCCGGCCGAACGCTGGCCTCTTCGCAGCCGCTGACTGATTATTTAAATATTAGCCTTACACAAAGGCGATGACAGAATCATCTGTAGCAAACATGATGATTGTAAACGTTGTGTTTGCACAGTGTGGACAGAATTTGTGTAAACTTTTTATTGCTTTTACTTCCATTACATATATATTTAAAAAAGCCATTTTTTGCTGTGGGTTATCCATGTAATAAAGAGATTAATGGTGCATTATTACAGATATTTTGCAATATAAAATGACTATGAATGACTTTTTCTTCATTATATAAACAGTTAGAGTTTGTTGTTATTTCATTTTTGGCTGGGCTTACACCAGCCCTCCTCAAATCCTGATTTATTACATGTGGAAGGACAGATTACCCGTGAGGAGCAAGAAGGCGTACTAGACAGTGCAGATGCAGGGTGCTGGAGAAAAAAAATCACTGGCTATTGAGTGCGATCACGAGCTGGAGAATAAATCTACATTAGGCACATTTTATCTCGCAGTTTTGAACCTATGTTTAAAACTTGCTATGCTATAAACGTCTGACATATGAGCCTCTCACTGAAGAGGTATGGAATTCATTTCGGCACAACTAAGCATTTTAATATGATTGGTGCTAATATCATTCATATTGGAAAAATTTCCAGTTGAGCAGCTGAAAATTCTCATATCCGGCGGGACGGGGACCGGCACTTTTTCTTTTAAAGAGGAACAGCAATATTGCATGTCTTTTTGAGTATATGCAAAGCATTTCCCATTTTCCTCCAATAGCACTCGCTCAGAGCAGCCATGGCAAATATCATTAAATGCCCTGCTAACACCCTGCCTCCCCCCCCCTACACACTTTCGTGCATGTGCAACCTCATATGCAAAACCACCTCTGCCGTCTCTCTACCCATACTCATTTTTTCCCCTCCTTTTTTCTTCCTGGCTATCACTCAGTGGCAGTGCACAAGGGAAAGAGAGTGCATTGATCTGCCAAAGTGAGCAGCCATTTCACAGGGTGAGTCTGTGCAGCATTCCTGTCCCTGAATGGGAATTGCTCATTTCACCTGGCCGCCTTGCCAATAGAAGACTAGTGGGAAGCCCTGCTGGAGACGGACAGAGAGAGGGAGGGAGCGCAGGAGTCAGGGCCCTGGTCAGGGCTTGGCAGGCGGCAGATAAGAGCTCCTCATGTTGCTCCTGCATGCACTTACCACTACTGCTAGGGCTCAGCCTGCCTCTCTCTGTCTCTCTCTCTCTGTCTTCCACACACTGACATGCACATACACATAGCTTTTCTCCACACATGTGAGGCACTAATAATAACTTTGGCGTTCTGGTGAGTCAGCCTTCTTTCCTCAGGCAAGGATAAAACTAAAACATGGTGCTTTTATTGAGTCTAAAATCACTAACTGTGGAATTCCCAGAACAGGGCTTTAACTCAGCCTGTAGTCCATTCATTGCCAAGATGCCATGTGTCTTCAAGATCTAATATTGTGACCAAAGCAGGTGCTGATGAACCGATAAACAAGGCAATAAACTATTTAGGATATTCACATGGCCAACATACAGTGCAAGAAATATAGTTTTGGAAATTAAAGTTGCACAGACGAGAACTCTCATGATCAAACCTGATATACTGATATACTACAATGTGCTAAAAATGTGTAAAATCTGGGCTTTTCCTTGGTATGGTTAGAGTGGGAAGTAGATCGGTGGTGAAAGGATTTTGCACAGCATGTAGCGTAGGTTCAAAGTTAAGTTTGGGCGATAGATTAGGTTTTTGGTATCTATTTTTATTTACAACTTAAAAACTGTTGCTGCTTGGACTTCATCCATCCATCCATTCGCTTCTGCTTATCCTTTTCAGGGTCGTGGTTGGGGTGGAGCCTATCCCAGCTATCCCAGGGCGAGAGGAATCGTACACCCTGGACAGGTCGGCAGTCTGTCGCAGGACTAACACGTAAACACAGACAAATATTCGCACTCACATTCACACCTATGGGCAATTTAGAGTTTCCAGTTAATCTAACCCCATTAACTGCATGTCTTTGGACTGTGGGAGAGAACCCACGCAAACATGGGAAGAACATGCAAAAAGAACATGGCCTGATGGCGGAATCTTCTCGCTGTAAGGCAACAGTGCTGCTCACCGTGCTGCCACCAGCACTCAGGTTTGAAAGTTGCAAACGCAGTGATGTGGAAACCTGTCACTGGATGGTTGATGTAATATTGTAGAAGCAAGCGAAAGTATGTAAGACTTCAGTCTTCCTCTGACGACTTTCTTAGCTAACAAGTTATCCCGAAGTAGTAGATATATTAGCTACATATTTGCCATTTCATCCCCAACTTTGTGGCGTGTTTCAAGTTGGTCACACTGATTATTGAAGAGCATTTATTAGCACCCATCCTCAGTAATTCATTCATTTATTTCCAGGCTGGTCTTTCAACTTAGTGGTGCAATTAACTCCCACTGCAGAGTTATTATCATTCTGAATTTTCAAATCAGCTTTTACTTCAATTTAATTTTGACTTTTTGTTTTACATTCAATTTAGGTTCAGGTAATTTTCAGAGGATTTTCATATTTCAGTTTAGTTTTTACTGACTTTAGTGTTATTCTTTTAAATTAATATTTTAATTACTATCTTTTATTATTGTTTGGAGTGCACGTGTCAGAGGCAAAGTTTAGGAAAATCAGTAAAGGTACTAGATTATGAACACATAACGTTTTGAAAGCTTAAATTAACATGTTCATCAACTTTTCACATTTAGTTTTTAGTTTAGTTTAACTTTACTATAATGACTTGCTGGATTTGCCCAGTAGGGGGGCATTGTGGAGCACACAACCTCCAGCTCTTGGCCTAATGCTAGCTGCTTGGAACGTCTGAGAATATTCCCCAAGCCCATCAGAATATACTGTATGTGCAGACCAATCTTTTGTTTACCTTTGCTTTCCTTTAAGAAATAAAAATAACGGCAAGTGCTAACATATTGTGTTGCAAGTTACAAAAGAATTTTTTCCATTATGTAAAAAAAAGTTTTTGTTTAGTAAATGGAGTAAATCCAGCCCTAATAAATCAGCCACAATTTGTCATGTGATATTTTTGCTTGCATAAAAATAACTTCTTGCCTTTTTTTAAAATTTTATCCTGTTTTTGCAGATATTCATATCAACTAAATCTGTTTATGCCAAATATATCTCGCTCAGAAGCAAAGCTGTAAGCTTCTCAGTATCTGACTCACCTCTCCAACATCAACCCCCTCCACCCCACGCCCCCAGCGCTCCGCCTCCCCATCCTTCATATGTCCACCTTCCATCCAGCCACTTCATTCCCCCACTTCATCCTTCACATGTTCTCAGATTTATTTCTCTCTATCTCTCTCCCCTGGTCAGCCCACTTCCCTCCCCCCATCTAGCCTATCTCTCGGCTTCTCTCCTTGCTCAGTGACAGTCTCATCACACTCTATCAATCAGGCTCTGAGGCCCGGGTGCAGTGCAGCACGGCATCGCGCAGTCCCGGTCTGGTCCCATCAGTGCCAGTCAGTCTCCCTCACACTCTCAGTCACTTTAAAAAGGTTTAGGTTGCCAGATATAGTCTGTTTCCTCCGCCCCGATCCAGGTCAGGAGATGGAGCTGAGTCGAGATTCAGCTTAGCGCTTCATTTGATGTCACTTGACATATTCTTGGGCCTGTCTCTGTACTCAAAACATGCAATTTACTCTTTTTTTTTTAAACAAAGATGGTTATTTGGAAACATTATCAGCTCACATACACAAATTTCAAAGTAGAACAAAGTAACCCCGACTTAACGTACTGTTTGAAATTTAAACAAATATATATTTAAAAGAACAGTTAACATCCTCTTGTCTAAAAAGCATCAAGATATTCTGCTCAGTTTCTTACCTGCCGCAGGCCTCATCCTGTGGTTGACGTCTCAGGAAAGAGAACTACATGCACGAGAAAAACAGAAATAGAAAAAGTATAAGAAAAGCATTTCTCTACACAACGCAATTAGCTCTTACTAAAAATGAATCAACCATGAATTTTTGTATACAGAGCTTTTCAACATTGTTATGTTGCTCATTTAATTAGTTCATGTATTCGGCGCCATTATGTACAAAATGTATAGTTAAGAAACAGAAAAGTGCTTTTGAACCAAATTTCAGTTGAAGGAAGAGAAAATTGCGCGTGCGGTAGAGAATGACTTAACCGCAGTTATCGATTGACTTTGTGAATTATGAAAACAAGTGTAATTACATTTTCCTTTAAGTAGCACAACAAATTAGGCTTGTTAGTTATTCTGAAAGCAAAAAAAAAAAGAAAAAAGAAAAAAAAAAGTCTTTTTAAGTCTATTTAATGTGCGGGGAAGATTTTCTCAGGCTATTTTCCTGCTAAATGCATTAGCAGATGCTGCTGTGCCCATACAAGCCTGTGGACTAATATTCTTGTAAATGATTTGCTACTTATTTAACTAACATGGAGAAATGTGCTTTGGGTGGTTACAATAAAAATGAGCTGGTTCTGGGACATTTCTTTTTTTTTTTTTTTTGGATGAGTTTTAATTTGACTCATTATCTTTTGAAACATTATTGTAGAACTTTATAGCGGTCAAATGGGATGATTAGCAAAGATAATTGTGAATGTCACGAACAAAGTAGTGTCTCTTCCCGACACTTATCACGCTGACTCAGAGGCAATTTTCCGTGTGAAAACCTCTTCTTTATTTGCAGAAGCTAAAGGAAACAAGCTAACCTGACATTTAGTTGCATTATAAAAAAAAGGTTTTCGGTTTTACGGTTCTTACATGTAAATTAACGTAATTACCCAGGTGAGGATATGGCTGGCCTCTACAAACTGACCTCATCACCGGTGTGTTTTGCCGGGTTCCTTGTTATCAGCTTTCTCTCTATACACGCCGGTCATGCTAATGAATCCACAAATTAAATTGTAGAACAGAGGAATATTAAGGCGCCTGGCGTTTTGATGCCGGGGAGGAATACTCAATTAGGCCGGATTTGGCCTCCGTAATTATTACATTATAGCTAAGATAGCGTTCAATGGCAACAAATGCTCGGACGCACTCTGTTCTATGACGACGGCAATGGGCAAGCTAAGATGAAAATGCCGGCGCCGAAGAGTGAAAGGCTGCAGGGGAAAGAAAAAAAAAGAAAAAGGCAAGTGAGAAAGTGACAAGAAAGCTATCGCACGGGAGCCCCCGTCTGCAGCAGCCATATTTCATTACACAGCACTGAAGCTTAGGAGGCAATCAAGCATATTTAGCCATCCTCGTATTGCCGCACCACCCACCCCCCCCAAAGCAATTATTACTCCCCAGTTTTTTACTGTGCTTTGCCATGGGGAAAATGAGCCGCAGTACTTATCAGCTCAATGCATACACAAGTGAGTGAGGCGGAGGACATGTAGGTATGCATATACTGTATATGTAAGTGTTTGTGCAAAAAAAACCCCAAACAAACGCAAAAAATGGGCATGGGCAATGGTGGTGCTCAGAGTAGGTATTTGGGAGTGGAGTGCCGGCCACTCCAGAGCAATAGGTTACCTTCTTTCAATCCCATTAGCTCAGTAACATCAGCACATTTAGGTGCAGCGGGTGGAGCGAGAGGGGGGATACAGAGATAACCATAAACATGTCACCAAAAACGCATTGTTATTTGCATTCATATTGGAAAGAGCCAAATTGATGTGGGGTCAAACAAGGAAGGTGAGGGTTTATGACCTGTGCATAGCTCTGCTGTCAGCAGCTCTGATCTATCGGACCGGCCAGCCTTGTCAGTGCTTTACGCCTGATTATATTATCATGGCTGACGATCAATGGGGATGAATGATCGTTGGTCTGCGGAGAGGAGCAGAATGAACAAAGCAGAACGCAAAGAGTAGATTCTTTAGTAATACAGTGAATGGAAATGAATCCGCCTGGCTGAAGTCATCTAGTTAAGTGATGCATCGCATGCCAGTGCAACACAAAACACTTTCAAAATACTCTGGCTGTGTGTTGCTCTTGTATTCAGTAAGTGATTTTTTTTTCTTTCAGATTTTTTAGTAAAATGGCACAACTATGAAATTTAGGGGGGGAAAAAAAGGAAAACCTTCACCATCCTGTGTGCCGGGTTTTGAGCAGCTAATATGCAGTCATTTGGGTGGTGCAGCCGCCAACTGCAGCATTAGTCCCCATCTGGGGACTTGTGTTTTGGTGAAAGTGCTTCTGCATTTGCGAGACTCTTCAGTTCTGGGCATCCTCCCCAAGTCCATAACTCAACGTCCCTCTATCACTCCCATGCGACTGGCTGTCATAATCATCGGCATTATGCTACCTCAATGGGCCTGATTTACAAGTCTGGACATCGCACCAGCTCTGCGCCAACGGGTAAACATGAGGCTGTTTGCTAGCGCCAAGCCTATTTTCTCCATACAACATTTAATGAGCATCAGAGACTGATATTCAACAGAGAAAAGTAGCTTGGATTTATATCTATACTAGATTGCAAACAAAGTCCTTAAAGAGGTTTTAGCTTTTTGTTTTGGAAAATGTGGGATTATCTTTGCTGCTGCGTAGGTATGAAATCATTTTGGACTGCACTTAGTGGGTGTTTTCATTAGAGATCATTTGACACTTGTTGGATTTATAGGGAAAATCAAACACTCATAAACGATGGTAGACTGTGTAGTATTAGATATGTATAATATATGGACATATTAGATGTTTGCTTTGGTACATTCAGAGTAATTTGATCTTTATTTGTTTATCATATTCAAATGATAAAGCTTGTGGGCCCAAAATAGTCAGTCTCTTTACTGATTGGTCAAAACAACTCAACCCCAACTTGCACCTTGCATCAGTTAGGTTGATAGGTTGGGCCAAGGTCTCACCGTGGTTTCACCTGAAACCTCTGGTGGTAATGACCTGCACCTTTTTTCACAACTTGGCTCCTGCGACGATGCGATGATTAATAGTGGGTCAGCGACCACCTCCAAAGGAGCCAACTCCCAGTAGGGTTTAAATACCTGGGACTCTCCACCTTTTGGTTTTAGAACTGGAGAAGCCTCTTCCTGTTAAATTCAAAATTGAATTCAAAATCAAAAAAAAAAAAAAAATATATATATATATATATATATATATATATATATATATATATATATATATATGTGTGTGTGTATATATATATATATATATATATATATATATACACACACATATATATAGTCCTTTATCTTAATATAATGATTTTCTCTCTTTTCTAACTGAAATTAATTACGTGAACTCCACAGAAGATGATTAGAAAATTGAATTTCTTGCTGTTATTAAACGTCTTTTGCCTTTGATCTCGCTCTCCTTCTTGAGGCGTCACCTGGCCCTTTCTTTATCCCTCTCATTCATCCTCTATTATTATATTAGCCCATACTCATCCACATTTTGCACCTCCTAAGTGATAGGCCACATAAATCAACTTTTTTATATATATATACACACACAATAACAGTTATATGCAGCTTCCAGACCGCTTGCTGATAGCTGCCATTTCTTATCACCGCAGCTGAATATAGCAGCGTTATGAAGGCACTTTTGCTTGCTGTCTAAAGGGAGGCGACTGAGGGGAGAGAGGTGATGCATTTTTGTTCAAATTACTTAAGCTGCCTACAAAGCTTTCTGTAAAGTTGCAGGGTTATGAAAATTTACTATGAAGAGAAGGGAATCTTAGACAGAGGGGAAAACACAGTCTTGATGACACCTATCATGTGCATTCCTGTGGATTTTAATCATTCTGTTGTGTAAAGATGCTGTCATTCCTGGCTTTGTGTGCTTTATTTATTTATTTTTTTACAGTAAACTCACGCTGCTCGATAAAATCAAGGAGCACACAGAGAAATTCACTCTGCTTCCTTACAACTCTGGCAGAGGTAATAGCAGCAAACGATGTCCAAAATGTGCGCATTCCTCTTGCACTCTGTCACGGGGAACATGCCGGTCCCACGGTTTCTTTTACCAAAAATATTTCTTGGAGGGCGTAATCCTGCCATCTGTGCTATTAATATGAAACTTATTATAAACAAGCTAATCAGGCTTGTTTGTTTTTCCTTTTGTTGAGTTTTAACATTCGCGCGGAAACGGGGCTCAGGTTGAAGCTGAGACGAGCTCTCGTTACAGTAAAAGCACACAGGTGTTACAAAGGCACGGAGAGCTCATCAGCACACAGCGTGATGCTGTGAGACCGTTTGATAGACAACAGCACAGCAGGAGAAAGAAGAGCGGAAGTGGGATTCAGAACTAAAGAGCCAAGAGACACTTTCTCTGTCTTGCTCTCAACTGCTCCCAGTGCAAGAGACACGGGCCGCTGCACAGACAGATGGCGAGGAGGTGTGTGTGTGTGTGTGTGTGTGTCTGCGCGCGTGAGTGAGTGTGAGTGGTGGGTGGTGACGCCATTCAGCTTTGTGCAAGTGTGAGAGATGGAGCGCAAGAGATATAAGGGGCGAAAATGAAGGAGGAAAAAACACTGCAGAGGTGTGTGTGTGAGTGCTGACTTTCTCATGCAGCCATTAATCCATGATATATATATATATATATGTATTTAAACACACACACACATACACACCACATCCAAATAGCTTGCGTGTTTCATTACACCATCGATAAAAGTTCATTTGCGCTGTCACTTTGCATTCACCCGTCATACTGTGCAGAGACATAGCAAGTAAGGAACCTCTCCTGATGATGAGAGGCACACCTACTGTGGGTGTGTTAAAAAAATCTGTATTGACAGACTGCCACCTACTGGATTTTACTGTAATTTCAATTGTACTATCACCCCATCTAATCTCCTTCTATACTGCATAAGCATGTAAACATGCATTTAACCTGTCACGTGTTACGCACATACATAAAGCTTCCCTGAAAGCAAGTCGCCCGACAACTAATTCAATATTTCTTTTTTCAATACAATCTTTAAAACTCAAGTTTGCTCTGGTGGTTTTCACATCTTCATGTCAGTTTTAGTTTGATTTATTTAGATGATTTGGGATTTTTTTTGTGAAATGAGAAAATGGAAAATGTAATGTAGATAATGTTTAATGTTTAGTTTTTCTTGGATTAAATAAAATGACTGCAACTTTTTGTCATTTGAAGATTGAGATTTAAAATAACTAGTTTGGCATCACGGTCAATCCTGATCGAGCGATTCAAAAACAAAGCATGTATTTCGTTTAATTTTTCATGCAAATGAGACTTTACTGAGTTATTAAATGGAAAGCAGTCATTCTAATGACGCAGGTGAATCACGCCTCCTCACGTGGAGGGACTTGGGGAAGGCTTGCAAGGCAAATGGTGATGCATAGCACCATCTTGTGGTTATATAATGCTGGATAAAGGCTGGCAACAAAAACACACTTTGGCTGAAAAATATCTGTCTGTGTAAGAATGATTCGGTTTGAAGTTTCATAGACAGTCCAAAGTCCTGAGATAGCATTCCCTCAACATGTGTATCCTGACGCACGTTTAGACTCTTCTTTCATTTCCTTTGGAGGTTGCAGTGGGATTAAGTATGCAGATTGTTTGCCGCACACGTTTACACTATGTTAACTAATGAAAGAAAAAGCTGAGATTATCCATTTGCATGACCAGTGATGCTGCAGCTCCATTTCTTCATGTTTTTCCTCTTTTTTTCCTTTTTTTTTGCAAGCAAACAGTATGCGTGTGTTTAAGCCACATCTCAAAAAGCACCAGAACATTACCTGTCACAGGACTAAATGAGCAGCAGGTCCCATGAAACACCTCATCCATAACACCTCGAGACAAACCTGCGCATTGCATTAAACATGCGCACAGGCTCAGGGCTTTTGCAAAATTCTGCCTTTTTTTATCCACAGAGAACAAGAAGAATCTCCCATGTTCGCTTCCTCATAATCACAATACAAATGCGATATTTAAGAATGAGCATTTCAATCACGACAAGTGAGGCAACGGGACTTATGAATGTGCTGTATTTAAGTAAGTAATTTGGAGGTTATCGGAAATTGTCACTAATCATTTAATAATGCACCTTTTTAGTATTCTCCTGATCTACTGTGGTCACTGCTTCAATCTCTAATCCAGTCTGCTTGTGGCTTAGTAGAGATTTGTCCTGAGAAACCGCTAGCTGCTATCTGACATGAAACAGATTTGATCCATTCTGCACTGCATATCTGTCTTTTTCAGACAGCCAGTATCCAAAAGAAATATGTCAGCAGACTGGGGATTATGCATTGCTGCTAATCACCAACCTGCCCAACATATCTTTGGTTTGACAATCCAAAAGTCATCCCCTCCCCCCTTTTTTCCATTTCGAATACTTATTTTGATCTTCGTTTAACCTCATTGTGCTGGTACAATCAGCTGTGTTAACTATCGACTTCATGCTCCGCCGGGTTACGTGATTATCTTGTGCAAATGAAAAGTGATTTAGCAGGAAAAATCCGAACATGGAGTAATTTCACATCCCTGTTCTACTGATGTTGAGCAAATAGACTCATCACCATCACCACCATCATCGTCGCCATCCAGATTTGCTCTTCTGAGAGCGAGAACGTGAAGGTGGCACGCTTTATTTGCTTCGGGGATCACCATCTATCAAAGCATCATGAAGCTGATCACCAAGGGAAATAGTTTGTCTCTCATTCCTGCCTCCTGTAAATGTTGACTAGCTAACGCCGCTGTGCCTCGTGTGTACAGAAAAAGAAGAAAAAAATGATAATACAGGAAAAAAAAAGTGGAACTTCATTAACTTTTCCTCTTTTTTTTGTCTACCACCTGCTGTGTGCACTTTCATTGTTATTTACACCCTTTTAGCTAACTGGATATTGCTGAGTCTGGCCAAATGTAAGCACACAACACGTGGGATGAATGTGATGGATTTCTGGTATCACTGGTCTTTATTTGTGGTGTGACTATAACCACAATTCCCCAGTCACAGCTTATTGCAGGGTGAAGCTGAGCGAGATATACTCCGCGGCTGGCACGAAGCCACTGGACTTTGTAATAATTCATTGGCCAAAAAGCCCTCCATGTACTCACTGTGCAATATTTATACCCCACTGAATGTATTTCTTCAGCTACATCACCGCGCAGGCTTGGGTCAGGGATTTTCTCTCCTCAAAACGGGTTCTAGTATATCAGATGCTGGTTAAATGTGGGAAATGACACTAGGAATTTGCCCCGATCACACTCTGGCTGCTTACAATGCTGCACAGCTGGTAGCTGTTAAAATTGTTTTATGCTTTGTTGTGTTGCAGCGCCAACATCTAAAACACTGTATGTAGTTTTTTCTCTTCCTGACAATACAACTAAGTTAAAGAGATGAAAATGATGATGCTGTGTAAATATGCAATAGCTTGTTTTTTATGTCAGGTTGCTGTAAGCCTGTAATCTTGTATTCATCGCTGACAGCTTGTTGTGATATCCTTGCATAGGTACTATGATACTCTACAGTACCTCATTTATTTAAGGTTTTAGTTAGTCCTTTCTTTGTTTTGTTTTCTCATTTTCTCATGTATTTTTTTCGTTCTCTGGTTCTGCCGGAGGTTTCTTCCTGTTAAAAGGGAGTTTTTCTTTCCCACTGTTGCCAAAGTGCTTGCTCATAGGGGGTCATATGATTGTTGGGTTTTCTCTGTATGTTTTGCACCCCACTTTGCAGTTATTTATTTGTCATGTATGATTTTCGTTCCACTTCTCACGTGTACACAACTTTGTGTTGGTCTTTCACGTGGAATTCCAATAAAATTGATTCATGTTTGTGGCTGTAATGTGACAAAATGTGGAAAAGTTCAAGGGGGCCGAATACTTTTGCAAGCAACTGTATTATTGTAGGGTCTACCTTACAATATAAAGTGCCTTGAGGTGACTGTTGTTGTTATTTGGTGCTATATAAATAAAACTGAATTGAATTGAAAGGTGATTCACACACAATGTAAACATCTTACATTGTGATTTAAATAAAAAAAAAAAAAAAGCCTTTTCTGCTGTTGATGAGGCTGAACGGACACAAGACAAACACCAGAAAAAAATACTGTTATCTCTAGGGGCAACAGTAATTATGACTGGAGGAAATAAGGGAGCATAGTTGAGGTCCATTCCCACTAAATGTGTCAAGCATGAGATTCCTTCTTCCATTAAGACGTCAAAACTGTTCATGCTTTTCACAAGCCTTGAGGGCATGAATCTCACTATGATACAATGTAATCGGTTTTTGTGTTTGTCTGTTTGTTAGCAGTCTAACATCCACAGTTTTCAAGATATCATGTTCAAATTTTGTCTGATAGTAGATACAAAATACAGTTTATTTCATTTTGATGAAAATCGACACCAAATGTGAAAACCAGTAAAAAGTTAAAAAGTTATCTTTTTTTTTTTATTGAAACATCACAACAATACACTAAGGCTTGGCGGACCAACTAGGCTGGCTAAGCATTTGACCTTGACCTTTGCTGTTCATGCCCAAGGTCAAAGCTGACCTTGAAAAACAATTGCAAGAAACCATATTAACTAATATTTTATATGACTATGGAGAGGGCTGTACAACACAGTGTTTATTTTTTCAGTACAAAACCCTAAGACATCACAATGATGACATAAAGTTTCACATAATGACATAGTAATTGAGAAATCTGCAAGCTTTTTACAGCTTGAACAGGCAAAGGATTTCAGACAGCTCTGCTCTAATCATATTTGTAAAATTAATAAAATAGACCATATTAGAAGTAATGCTTCAAGGTCATAGGTCAAAGGTTAGGATCACATGAATTTGGGGTGGCCGTCGCTCAGGTGGTAGAGCAGGTCACCTGCTACTCGGATGTTTGGTGGCTTGATCCCCGTCTGCCAAATATCCTTGGGCAACATACTAACCCCAAGTTACTCTCTGATGCATCCATCTGAGTTTGAATGTGTGTAAATGTTAAATAGAAAAAAGTGCTTGTGCGAATGAGTGTGAATACATGAATGAGGCAAGTTAGTAAAGCACTTTGAGTGCTTGGATAAAGTAGAAAAGCGCTATATAAGACTGGTCCATTTAGCATTAGGAAAAGGCTTTAGTTTCCACTGGATCGTCTTCAAACTTTAAGCAATATAACAGTGACTGGGAGACATAAGCACTTCCTTGAGCTCCTTAAAACATATGTTTTCATTACAACATTACATGACTTCATATTGAAACCAAAAGATTAATATACTACACTAGATTTCCATTAACAATGCTGACATCAGCACAAATGATCTATGAAAACAGTGCAGACGTCATTATTGGGGGTTTCAGTATTACGAATGATGACATCAGCATAAATAACATCAGTTTTAGTATTGCTGTTCCCTGTCGGGGATAGTTAGCTCTCTGAGTGCTCTCGTCTTTATCTGTGCCTTTGTTTGTTTCTTTTTCTGTTTACTCCTTCTAGACTACTGAGAGCTCAACAACCAGGCCTGGCACACAACTACATCTTAGGCTTCAGTAGTTCTTATCTATATCAGATATTATGGTCATTATATTGCCCGAGTCATTGTTTTTTTTCTGTGTTGAATTATGACATAGTTAATATTCATTTTAGATGTTAAGCAGACTTTCTGTGTTACGTTTGCATTTTTGCAGTATGTACAAAGCTGATTAAACCAACTTTATGCTGATTATGCACAACTTTTCACTTACTTGTTATCAGCCTTAAATCACTAAATCTTGTCCCATTTCACATATCCGGTCGTTAAGTCTGACATCACTAGCCGTGTCTGGGCCTAAACTCCGCTGCACGTCCATATATCAAACAATCACTATGGCATTACTGAGAGTTGAAAAACTGTCTAAAGTCTTTCATCTTTATTAAAATGATCAGCGTTCTGCTCTACCAGGTGTAACAATTGAGTTTAACATCCAGGCATCCATGAAAACGGAATTTGACATTTAACGGAGTTAGAAGTTAGCAGGAAGTTAGCTCGCTAGCTTCTATCTAAATACAATATAGCATGTCCTGACTGCTGGGTTTTGGAAACAAATTAAAACGTACAGCTCTGTTATCACTTCCAGCATAAATGAAGACAGAAAACTAAACAGCAGTGACGTTTGTAGGGTTACTGAAGTTTGGCTAGCTGGTATATAATGATGTGCTATGTGACCGCTAGCGACACAGCTATGTTAGCATAATATAAACAAGCTAACTTTTTCTCCACTCGATAAAAGTTAACGTGAGTGTTCTCGGTGGTCAGGAACAAATGTAATCGCATGGCAGGATGCTGTAAAAGGACCAAACTTCAGCCAGGAGAACAACTGAGATAATCCATCTACAATACGAGGTTAGTCATTCATATACTGCTGCATGGGCTGGGCTGTAGTTACATCCTAAGGTTTTAAAAACTCTTAACGCTTAAATAAATGATTAGCGGTAATAAAAGCCGAGGGAGGTCAACAGTGATCACTGACTGTTTTAGGAGCTTTTTGAGATTAAATAGAAGAAAATACATAACATTAAACATGTTAACAACACAAAAACCATATTAAACGCAGACTACTTTAGGCCCGGAAGTAGGATTCGTCACGTCATCACTTAACGACCGGATATTTTAAAGTAACTGTTTTCAAATTGTTTTCATTTTGAGAAATATGTGTAGCCATACATTGTAGTAAAACTTTTAGTGTCTTGAAATGCAGGAGTAAAAGAGTTTAGGCTAATTCTTCAAACATTTTGTAGTTTTCTTTAAAGATTCAGATGTACTTTATATCATTTTAAATAAAAAGTTCAAGTGTACTCTGTATGTTCTGTAACGAATAACACAAAAAATGAGCACATGGGAAAAATTAGCAAAAAAATAACCTTATCATATTCCTCCTTTTATACTTTTCAAATGCCACAACTCAATTAAAAACAAAGTCAATGACGTGGTGTGGAGAGAGTCTGCTGCAGTTTTATCCATTAGCAGCTTAAAGTTGTGAGAGCAATTCTTCTGCTTCTTTTATCATTAAGATGAATGACAACGAACTAATTGAAAAGTGAGCTGACAAAAAGGTTAGGTTTAATATAGAAAATCCAAAAACAGATGCCCTTGCATGAACTGAAAGAACATTTATCCGACTCACCGAGTAATGAGGCTTCTTTGGTGGGATCACGCAGGTGCCAACATGCTGCCCGATGCTGCGGTTTTACCTCACCGACACACCAGTGAAATTAATGCCCCCTTTGCCCCCACCTAGAAGATGAGATAGTAACTGAGATAAGAATACAAACCACATGAGTGTGTGCATATAGCCTGCCAAGCAGACTCTGTCTATTCTTTATTAGCAAAAGGAATCAGTGGATAATTCTAATATTAGCATCACTTTCATGTACTATTTTCAACAATGTGAGCAGTTACATACGGAAGAAGCAGAAAATAATATATATATTTATATACGTATATAAATATATGTTTGATATAATCAGATTTTCTTTGTTCACTTTAAAAAATGTAAAACATCCTCTCCAGCTCTTTGGTCTCTAGCTTACAGCTTTTTTTGTAACCCACTATTTTAATATTGCAAACAAAATGATGAAAGAAACCTGAAGGTGCACATAAGAAAGCCGTAAAACAAATCTATGGTGACTGTATTTTCAAATGCATCAAGTGCATCATCAATAAACGTATAAATTCACATCTGGTAGGAATATGCACATTAAGAAAAGAGCATGCAAATGAACATAGCTATGTTTAATTTTCATTTGAATTTTGCAGATTAATGTTGGCCAAAAGAAAAAACGTTGTACTACCTTTAGGCTCGTAATGATTACCCCAGGTCAATCTGAAAGACTCCACTTTGCATCTAAGTGGCTTCCTCTTAGTGTTATTAGAAAAATACCCATCTCGTTTTTCAACTCGTGATGCTCTATTTGCATAGAATTAACCTCTCAAAAGACATTTTAAAGGCAGGCTTAATCTGACGTGCCTCTGGAATATCTTACGTGCATTTGCATAACGTCTGCCTCCTGCTCAGGTGATAAAGCAGTGCTAAGCTGGATTACAGTATTTGGTTCTGTAAGTGTGTGGGTGTGTGTGTAAGACTGCATACCTGCTGGTGTACCTGAATATGTGCTGGAAACAGGATTTTTTTCTTTCTTTCTGTTTTGGCATGCCTACCAATTGCCAGCAGGGCCAAAGAGAACACTTTGCTATGCCTGACTGACATGCTACTCATGTGACCTCATGAAAGTACAAATCCCTTCAAGCAGTGTAATAAATCATTGGAGCCAGGTCTGGCCCACAACACTTGGATGGATGCGCACACACACACACACACAGTGCCAACCATGATATAATATACTGAAGCCAGTTTAGTCTTAAACGCTACACCTACTTTTGTATCCTTGACAATTTAACCTGCTCCAAAAGAGCTTAAACCTACCCATCTAACAGTTTGTGCCAAAACACAAAAATAAAGACTACTTTTGTATTTTGCAACAAAAAGCTATTTTAGCATTAGAGCCACGTCAATGACGCAGTAAAAGCCCGCAACACTGTACAGTTTTAAGTGATTCGGTTGTTTAATACTCCAAAGACGCATCATTTTTCAGTGCTAACGGGTCACTTCACAGGTACTGTAAGCACTATGAGGAAGTAGACTTCCTACTTTCAGGAAACTTTTTTTCTTCTCGGCTGCTATTTTAAACCAGGTCACCTGCTACTGCTGTGAATTCCACTTTATATAACACGACTCCATCTGACAGGCGTAGGGCACCTATGTACCCGCAGTTCTTGGTAAAAATGCATTACAGCATCTTTTTAACAACAGTGCCCCTAATGTTTTTTTTCTTCCCTGAAAAGAAACAGCAAATTCGATTTAAATTTAATGACTTAATGGCTCTTAAACAGGGCACTCGAATGGCTTCCAACAGTAGCGAAGCGTGATAGTGACAACTCTGCTCCTGTCATTGACGCAAAGTTAGCCTTCCTCACTTATCTGTATTTAACTGTCTTTGCCTAGCCTTTCCACGCATGTCGCATTTGTCGCCGTCACCTTTAATTTGAATCAGTGTGCCACCTGCGCCTCCTGCCAATTTTTTTACAAATGCTCCCGGTAATTACAACAAGGCATTGAGTAGCATCCGAAGCCTTGTTGAAAAAGATCTTTCATTCTTAGTGCCTGCGATCTCATTTAACACACTTAGGGATATATGTGATGCTGCCAGCAGGGACAGGAAATAAAACTGAGGGTCTCAATCCTCCTTAAGAACAGAGCGTGTGATAATTTGATCTCAACACGCTTCCCCTACGAGTGTATTTGATGAGTTCATTGGAAATCCTGTGGACATGTGGAAGAATGTTCTGGTGTGCGCTGGCCTCTGCCCGGGGAGCAGTAACTCAGAGCAACACAAACGCTCCAATTACAGCTGCACCCGCAAGTCCTCCGGGGGAAACCACGGGACTGTTCATTGATCTGAAAAACACCGCTGTGATAGAGGGTAACTTGGCTTCACTTCCAAAGGACATGAACTGTACTTTTAATTATCCCAGCTGGAACGTTATTATGATGATGATAATGAGAGAGACATCATGATTTAGTCGAGGACAGTTCGGCGTTTGCAGTTGTGCGAACTTTAGTTAGTGCAGATTAAAGCGTTAGTGTCACGACACGGCTTTACAGCATAATTACACACTGCAATAACGCTATTTTAATACGGCAGGTGATTCTGAAGATTCAGGGTGTTTGCAGGAGCAAATATAGTGAGAGGTGTGAACAGCGTGCATCACACAGTCTTCATATGAGAACAGCTTTGCTCTTAAAACTGTAGAGCAGCAGCAGTGGAGATCCCTGTACTGCAGAGGGCACCGTTAGCATGCTTTGTGTGTCATCAGCCCAACATGGTAGCCTACTGACAGCACGAGTGGAATTAATCTCAAGCTGTTATTGAATAAAACTGCATTAAAAAAAAAGAAATATGATTACAGCAGTCTGCCTTTGCAAAGGCACTCATTTATTTTTCTATAGTTTGTGCAACATTCATCCCGATTCATAATAAAAGTCAGACAAAGAAGAAAAATATTTGCTACAAGTGGGCAATGCATCATGTCCTGACATGTATTCTACCTTTATCTTAATCCATACTAACATCATTTATTTGTCTGACCCCTGATTTGATTTCTGTGGGCTGACATTATTATTCTCCTGCACTGCTGACATTTGAACGCTGGAGGTAGGAAAAAAAAGAAATCCCCCAGTGGAGTGGCTGTCATCAGTGGAGTTTCTCAGATTAAATAACACAATTGTAGGGTTTGAGTTTTTGTTGTTGTTGTTGTTTTCTTTTTTTCAATCTTACCCGTTTGGAATAATCAGCTGCGATTGCTGCCTCGGACCAGAGCGACGAAAGAACAGAACTCCTCCGAATTTCCCTGCAGGTAAAGAGACAAAGAGGTCAGGACGTGTCACGCTTTAGTCCATTCACCACTAAACACTTAGATCGGTGTACCGAACGCCAGTGCTGAGTTTGCATACAGAGTCACCGCACCGAGGTGAACGGAGACGAGCATGAGCTGGCACACACTGTAGTGTCTTCGCGCTGATGTGTTATCACCGCAGCCCTATTAGGTTTGTAAACATGCTTCATGCACTTTGAGAAAATGACTTTCCATTGTGCATAATGAGAGCTGCTAAAAATAAAACTCCTGCATGAATGCTGACAGTGTCTGCACCTTTTGCTGAAGACAGGATGGCAGGATGTTTGATTATGTCTGCTTGGAAGTAATAATTTCTGACAGTGCCTTGTTTTAAAAAGCGTGCAAGAAAGCATAAGTATATGCTTGACACACACACACACACACACACAAACACAGCCAGTTATAATGACATAGTGCATGTAGTTGGGGCTTTAATTGAATGTGGTTTCAGGTTGTGTTGTGAAAAGGGACACAATATCCAAGCAGTATAAAGGCTGATTTTCATTCTTAGGTAGAGGCATAAATATTAAGTCGTCTACGTTTGCTTCAGTTAAGTAAAACACGTGCCCTCGAGATTGTCTGACTACCCTCAGATGTCACAGTGGCACAGGTGATTGACAGATCTCTGGCTGCGTTTGCCTCCCGTGGAGAAAAAAACCAAAAAAAACACCCCACATGGATAACTGGATGTTGGACACCGCAGCACAAACTACCTCCCCTATCCGCTGTCTTCAAGCGATCTTCAAAGCGCCACAAACGTGAATCTCGCTTGACTTTATCCATCTGCAAACCTACTTCACATCATTTTTTTTCTTCCCCGCACCCACTTTGCCGAAGCACTTGATATGCAAAAATCATATGTTTACTTTTGAGATCAAAGTTTCTTTCTTTCCCTCCCCTTCTCCATTTTTTCACCCCCATCTAAAAATGGACCCGTTTCATTATGCAAGCCAACAAAGAGCAGCGTCTGCTCGCGCAGCCCATTCCAAGCATACTGATTAATTAGCTTGTATAATTAGCTTAATGATTTAGAGAAACATGGCCAAGGCCACCCAAGTAGCTATGCTAATGGACCCCTGTCTACAGCAATTAAAATGCCCATAACTTAACAATGGTGGTGTAGAAGTCCACATAAGAGCTGTTGAGGAAAAAAAGTAGTTGCAGTAATCAATGCAAGCATCACGTTAGCTGGCGCTGTGGTAATGAATACCTTTGCACATATCAAATTGTGAAATTGTGTTGCAAGAGTAGCATTTGTACACATGCGGACACCGCTGGAACTCTAAGCGCTAATGAAGTGTTCTCATTTGTCTCTATGATGATTAGTTTTAGCGCCGGCGGTACACTTGGTGCATTTATACCGCAAATTAGTCCAGAAATGTGTTGCAAGACGCTGAAAATGTGAACCCTTCTCTGGTGTCACGCAGAGCAAATTTATCGTCCGTCTGCCTTATTACGCCTTTCTATACAATTTCTGTCTGCCAGTTATGCTAACTCCGTCCCTGTGTGAGCACATACTGGAAAGTGAGTGAGTTAGGACATGCAGTTGTGGACTTTATAGTTTCCATTAAATGTGAGTCAAACCAGACAGTATCTCTGCTCTCTGACAGTAGCATCAGCATTCCTGGCTGTACTTCAGACATAAATCGCCCATTTATGACCTTCCCCCTGAACAGTAACCAACAGAGACACCAGCTCGTCTCATAAAACCACCAGAATGTTGAACGAGAGAGAGAGAGGTGAAGACATCACTTCCATCGATACACGGCTTCGAAAATGCCAGTCAAGTGGGAGCAGTTAAAAAAAAAGAAAATCAAATTCCTATTTGTATATTCTTTTAGTGCTATGACTGAATGCTGGAAAGATCTCACCTAGTCATAAATGAGTGGTAATACACTACGCACTGTGCCGCTGACAAAGCGAAAGGAATCACGGCGCCATCGAGCTTGTATAAGCAGAGCAGGAAATGGACTGGGTATGGAGGGTGAGCTCAGAGTTTGTTGCAATATTACTCTAAAACAAGTTCAGAGCTTCTGGCACCAAGATACTTTAGAAAGGCAGACTAAAAACATTCTGATGCTGAATGCAGGACTAGTTAACGATTTACAGACCAGTTATGATATTTATACATTTATAATTTAAAATGTGATATACGAGTTGCAACGTCAGAAACATCAACACTGATAACTTGGTAAAAGTTGGTTTTCTTTACCTTTGAAATTTTAATTTATTACTAAGAATTGCCAAATCGACGCTATCAGCTGATAATATCAGCCAGCTATTATACATTATATTATATTCACCCATCCAGTTCATTGAATTCAAGTGTTGGAATCACTTCCATACATACGTATAAATCATACGTATTAAGTCAAGCATCTAGCCATGCTGACTGCTTCTACAAACATTTGTGAAACGATGGGTCGCTCTCGGGGAGCTCAGTGAATTCCAGCGTGGTACCATGACAGGATCCCGCCTGTGCAAGAAGTCAGTCATTAATTTTCCTTGCATTGTAACAGGTGAAAAGTTTGGTGCTTTACAGGAGCTGGGCTCGACCCCTTAGTTCTAGTAAAACGAATTGTTAATGCTTCAGCATACCAAGATATTTTGGACAATTTCATGCTCCTAACTTCATGAAAACAGTTTGGGGTTGGCTCCCTCCTGACTGTGCACAAAGGTGCACAAGCAAGTCCATAAAAACATGGATGAACGAGTTTGGTGTAGAAGAAGTTTACTGGCCTGCACAGAGTCCTGACCCCAAACCAGCAGAACACCTTTGGGATGAATTAGAGCAAGACTTCGGGTGTCTCACAAATGCGCTTTTGGAAGAATGGTCAAAATTTCCCATAAACACTCGTAAACACGTGGAAAATCTTCCCAGAAATGTTGAAACTGTTATAACTGCAGAAGGTGGAACAACATCATATTAAACCCCGTGGATTAAGAAGAGGATGTTGCTCAAGTTCATATGTGTGAAGGCAGACAAGTGAATTCATTTGGCAATATAATGTGTCAGACGGGCTCTAAAACTATCAAATAAATTAAAAGCAATATAAAACTGTCAAAAACAACAATAAGAAGACGAGGTGATGAAACAAAATAGGAGACGGCATAAAAGTAGCTCAAAGTGGAAGCATTGTAAAAACGTTCTTATAAAAATATGTCCTTAAGAGACATTTAAAAGACAATCAGGCTCTCAGCAAGCTGCCCTCCTCAGGGAGATTCTTCCAGACAGTGAGTGCCCTAACAGAAAAAGCCCAGTCACCCTTGGTCCTCAGCTGAGACTGTGGCGTGGCTAACAGAGCCTCAGCCAAGGACCTCTGCAGAGACTGCAGCCTGGCAAATAAATGCTCCACTGGAATGTAACTCATGTGATTTCTGCTTATTAACCCTCTGGAGCCAACAGAGGCGCCGGTGCGTTCACATCACATGACCCATTTAAGACGATCCAGCAGCAAGATCATCTTCACTTGGGTCAAAAGTGCAGACTTTAAACCATATACCAGTTTTTAATCCTAACAGTGCAGTTATGTGGATTTTATCACAGTTTGATGCATAGAAGTCATACATGACAAAAACCAGCCAACAAAACAATCGTGCTTATGTCGCCTATGCTGTGGACACATCTTACTGTAAATAACACAGAAGCTTTTCAGATGTTTTATAATGTGATGCATGATAATGATAAACTATGTAAAATGATACAAAAGCAAAACTTCTGAATCACATTGATCGCTATAGTTAAGATAATCTCATTATTCAGGCATTTGTTTTAGTTTGACATTACATAGCATCGTTTGCTAGCAATGCTAGGTGCTGCTCTCCCAAAGTGTGGGGTGGGATTAGGGTTAGCGTTGGCATATATGAGGACTTAGATCAAAGAGGGTTATTATCATGAATATCTCAGGATCAGGATTGTTAGGAACTCATTCCTAACTATGTTTGTCACTGAAGACAGCTGCTTGAAGCAAAGGCACTAATTAGAGCGGTGACAGCTAGCTATAAAGGGAGCTGCAGGGAATAACACCAAAACACTGAGCTGAAAAAGGGGGAAAATTCATTGTAGAGAAACAGCATTGGGTGATAACTTACTTCATGTTCTTGAGTACCAGGTTCAGTTGATTAAAGCAAAAGAAATTATTAGACATGGCTTAAATGAACGGGCTTGCTTTCTTACACAATTTAGAGAAAGATTAAAAACGAAAATAAAGAGGATCATAGTTCAACCTAGCGCTGGCCCCAGTGTGGCACTGAAAACACAGAACAGCCCATCTGCTAAATGCTTGATTAGACTAGGAGTGAAGAAACAAAACTCTGACAGAGACAACAACTTTGATATTATAATTGTTATCATTTTAAAACGGATGCTTAACAGCACTGCCATTTCCAATGGCTTCAGCATTTCCAGTAGGTTCCATATGCCATGTCTCCGAAAGCCTCTTTAATGAAACAATGTAAGGCAAATGAGTCATTATGATTCGCAGCACTCCCAAACACACTAATTATCACTCAGACTTGATAACAGTCTGTTTGTGTCTGTGTCTGCGTGTTGCCAGCAGGTGCACCGCTATTCACTTGTGCGAGCTGAACATCACAGTCCCGAGTTTGACACCATTGTGTCAAAAACTCTGTGCTCAGCTCGTCAGCTCTGGTGCGCTGTGCCCAAACAAGCCAGCTAAAAATGAGCATTTGGGATCTGCTTTTTTTTTTTTTGCTTCTTTAACTTTCTCTCTCTGTACCCAGAGCTGCCTCTGCGGCACAGACGCAGAATTAGTTATATACTGCATCATGTGTCTGTTCAGGATTGCTGTCATCCTACCCAAAAAAGGAAAAGAGAACAGAAATAAAAAAAAATAATAAAAAAAGGTATGTTTTTAGGAGAGAGGAGGTTTGATATTTTAGACATATTTGCATAGGTTTGCAACAGTCGGGCTGATGTTGACGGATATCACATTTACCATGCGAGCTGTCTCGGTGAGGAATTCAAAGTTTCAGGTATACGGAAGTCACTGATGAAGCACAAACTTGTTTTTCTCCCCCTCATGGGTTGCATTTGCACATTTGGCTTTATTAGCGAAGCTACCCAGTGACATCCTTTGATACGACAAGTCAAATGTCGTAGCTCAAACGAGTTTTGTTCCACGCCAAACCGCTCCGCCGCGCAGCTTCGACGCAAGCTCTGACGAATGGGAGAGGCTATTGGTGTTCGGGTGGAGAACGAGCGAGCGGAGACGTCATCCCTTCCGTGCTCCCCTCTCCCTCGCTTGCAGCCGAAGCCCACTTATCAGCGGAGTTTTCTATCATGCGGAAAACTTTCCATCACGCTCAAACCGCTCCTCCCCAAAGGCTATCATAATCTGCTCAGCATGCATAATGGTAATCGTTCAAATATCTCATCAACGCAACAGGATAAGCATGCTGTCGGTGCGAGGAGGGGAGTGAGTAAGATGGTGTGCGGTAGACGGGGAGCGAAAGAGGAGGTTCGGTAGAGAAGAAAAAGAGGGGAAAAGGAAGACATGCGGAGAGGGTAAAAGGTGAGAAATCAGATGGGGTGCAACAGGGAAGAGGGAAAACACATTAAGGCTAGAGTGGGAAACTCTAGAGGAAGAGAATGAAAGAGGAAGGAGGACAGAAGAGGAGGAGGTGGCGGTGGTGATGGGGGTAGCTCCACCAGTCTTTGGCACTCTTAGGAAACTCTATGCCACTATATTCTGCCCCCTTTTTTCCCAGTCAGCCTTAGAGAAGATGATAGCATTGATCATCTTCTTAAAAGACCGCTTTTCCTGTCAGTGTATCACCTCTCGTCATTAAGATGACTGCTTGAGTTGCCTTAAAAGGTCTCGTGTCTGGCAAAAGCTGCAAGCTGTTCGATTGCCTTCTACATTCTTTTCCTCCCTATATTCGGACAAGACCGCTGACAAACCTAAGAAGTGTCGTTCATATTGGTTTTCGGCAAAGTCCAGGAATGAAACCTAATCATAACTGTGCCGAACGGTGCCACATCCAAGGGCGGTGGGCGTGCGGATTGAGAATGTTTGCCACCGGAAGCAAGCGCTCATCAATCAAAAGTGGGGAATTCCACCTCATTTATTGCCTCCGTGACGGATGTTCCCTGCTTCTTTGACGTTTGCGCCCCCCAGGGAGGGTGAAGGGGGGTGGGGGTGTGCCCCTGTGGAGTTTCCATCTCAAACCTCATGAGTAAGAATAAAGTAAATAGATTTAGTTCTCCAGATCTTTCACATTTCCTGCGCTATAAATCCACTTCTCGCCCGCATAAATCTTTGGGAAGTTCGGGCCGCCCTGTGCCTCTGCTTATTAGCCGACCGGGGGATCAATTTATCACCTTTGAGGACAAAGAAAGGAGGCATCGGGGGGATTCTCTCTATCCCTTTGATTTATGGAGTCAGAGAAGAGGCAGGGCATTTTTGGGTCATGCAAATCCTTCCCAGCACAAGTGCCAGCCCCTCCCACCTCCTCTTTGTGTTGAATTAATTTCTTTGGCAGAGAGAGGAAGCGAGGGATCCGTCAGGTGCTCGGAATGCAAATGAGGAGGTTTGGGCTTGTTTAAGTAAGTGGTGGTGATGGAGCTGCTTAAATGCAATAACCATATATCAGTGGAAATTACACACATTCAATGATGGCTGATTTCAGGGTTGTTGAGTTTGACTGAATGTAACTGAAAATGCTAAAAAAAAAAGGAAAAAAAGAAAATAACGCACAGATCCAAGACTTGCAGCTTTCATGCAATTCTAAGCATTCACCACTAGTCTGTGCTATTGGTTTAAGCAAATCGTCCTGTACTGCTGTGATCCATTTTTTCTGCCCTCTCCCACAGAAAGAGCTGCAAAAATGTGGCTGCCTCACCTCACCTGTGCTAAGTGGCTACCTCGTCTGGGCGAAGCAACGCCTACCGCCGCCGCTTCCTCATTTGCGATTGTCCTCATGCAAAACGACGGGGCTGGCAACTGCTGGCTTGTGGGAAATGTATTTTATGTGAAGCAGACTTCTTTTGAGGCTGATGGAGTGTTGATGGTTTCGCACAGTGGTTACAAGGCAGGTTTGAAACATTGCATCACGTATTGTTTGGATCTAAGTGTGATTCAACCTACTATCATCAGATGTTTAGAAAAAAAGAAGGTGGCAACGGGAAAAGGCAGCTCTGTCTTAACGTTACAAATGCACTTTCATGCCAGAGCGCTTGTTGCGTTTGTGTAAATTGCGCGTGTCCGCGTTAGCCACGTGCAGGATTGTTTGAACGAGCGTGATGGAGAACGGGATCAAACGCAGAGAGGCGTCCCGTCGCGCCGAGTCTGGCTACTTTTTTAGTTTGTTTTTAATTATTCAGATTGTGAATTTTAAAACACCTTCCAAGTTACGCGCATTTCAAATCAACCTCAAACTCTCTGCGTCCTAACAGCAAGCTGCGGCGCAGGCTCCACTCCACAACCCACTCGCCACTGCCTTGGCTCTCGTCCACGCTCATCCCTCCTCATAAAAAATGATCCTGCACTCGCCAGTGCATTTCTCCAACACCTACCAGTACTGCCACATCTTTGTCATTTCCCCTCTCCTGCATTCCTCCCTTCCACTTCTGCTTCCACTTCCTCTCCCCCCCCCCCCTCTTTTTTTCTCCTTCTCTACCTTGTTTAGGCATGCTATCTTTTCCTTGTGGCAGAAAGCATAAGACTCGCCGTTTGCTGAGTGGGCAGTGGGGGAGCGGAGGAGGAAAGAGAAGAAATAGAAAGACTCAGAAGGAGGAGGGAGAAAAAGAGTTATCTAACAGGATTAAAGGAGAACAACGGAATGGAGAGCACTTAAAATACTCATGACATGAGCCCTCTTGCAAAAAGGAGGGGATGAGTAACAATGGCTGAATCACTCTTGAGGTTCTCTGGCTCTAGACAACATGCTCTCTCTCTCTCTCTCTCTCTCTCTTTTTTGCCATCTACGTCTCTCTTTCGCCGCCCTTTCATCTTCTCCTTTCCGTCTCATTTTCACTTACTGGTTAGAGGTCTCGATGGGTCGCGAAGGAGTCGCTCGTGTTAATATGGGAAGCGAAAGGAGGAGGGTGCGGGTTAATTAACTATTGAAAAGGAAGACATTCAGTTCAGAGTTAATGGCGAGAGGATATATTCTGTGGTGGAAAATATTGAGGCTATCAGCGTTTGTTGAGTCATTTGGTTGGGAAAAAAAAACCCACCCGGAAGGAACGACCGAATGATGGATGCTGGCTGAATGAAAATATTAAACTAACAGGAGAAGGGGGAAAAATGCAGCGAGGCGAAAAACTAATTTCTTAGTTACTTTAACCAGTGTTTGTGTGTATTGAGACGCTGACAGCAAATAAGGACAAATACCCTTCCACTCAACCCCGCCATATGGGAATCAGAAAGGTAGAACAACATGACAAATTTCCTCGGGGTGGATCGAACTTCTGGGAGAGAATAGCACTTCAAACGTTTGGCGTGCCTCGGCAGCCTCTCTGCCCGTCTGACTTGCAAAGATAGCAGCCGTCTGGCAGCGCGGCCGAACACACACACACACACACAAACACACTGAGAAGTGCTCCTTCGCACACAGGTGTGGGAGCACACTGGATCTTTGCATAAGCACACACAACAAACTCTCTACTGCTAGTCTCTTCAAACACTCTATCCTTCACCAAAGACACACACACACACTTCACCTATTGTAAAGGAAGACATGGCGTATCTTTTGTCCAAACCCTGACAACTGCCAACATTTTGAGTGGATTTTAATGCAGCAAACTAATGTGTTTATACTTGCTATAAAAAGAATGCGCTTGGTGCATAATATATGGGGATGAGGTCTCTGGAGTTGCCGCTGTCTCTCTTTTTATATCACATAACAAACATGTGATGGCAGTGGGAGAGAAACTCTCCAGCCTATGTAAATAGGGCGCCATTTGAATATTTCACACAGGGCTCGCGCTTACCGAGCATCCATTCATTTTGAATCACCGCTTCTGCCAAAATGGGGGAGAGTAAATAAGTGTATAAAAACATAAAAATAAACTGCAAGCGCGCATGTGTGTGTGTTTGTTTGCACACACGGTGTATTCTGTTCTTCGCAGCGAGCGGTATCGCGTCCTTGATGGTTATGTAAGGGATGAATTTTAATGATAGTTAGATCATGGCAGCGAGCGCAAAATAATGACGACTAGGCTGGCTGGTAAATTGACTGGGAGATTTGGCTTTTGGTGCTGACTTAAGAGAGGACTTAAGGAGCTTCTGGGATTTGAAAGTTGAAAGATAAAGGCTGAGTTACACTGGGGGATCTGAGAGAGCCTCAATTTTCAGCTCGGTGCCATGACAAGAATCATTAGGTTGGGAAAGAGAAAAAAAAAGGACGTGATGGAATAACTCAAAGGCATAATCAGTTGTTTACAATGGCAGGGAAGAGTGGAAGAGAAAGAAGAAAGAGACATGTTCACAAATGAAGGTTTCTAAAAACCCAGCCACCACACATCATCTGAATCCTTAATGAAAGAACCCTCGTGTCTGACGATGAGGGATGGATGGGAAAACCTCATATGGAGAAATAAATGGAAACGTGAAGGGAAGGGAGGATTGGCTGGTGGATATACACGAATCCAAGGGGCTATCGGAAGTCAACTCAAGATTACTGAGGGTGAAGCTGTCTTAAGACTTCTGCTTTCAATGTAAAGCTTCTTTGTGACAGGAACTGGGAAGAACTTCTCAACTGCTCCAGGAGTAGCAGCAAGCTAACTTTGGGAAAAAAACTAGCCTTTATTTCAAAGACGAGCACCCTGGTACAGACTGTACACCTTACAGTCTGTACCACCTGGGTATGCAGAAGATCAAGAAGTTTGCCAGAAGTGAATTAACTCAAAAGACTTTGCTCCCAATACCAGTACTCCACATCACAGAGAGAAGTATGCAGCTGCTTAACTTCATTCAAGCTGTGTCTGACCGAAGCAGTCCTGATGTTTTAATTATCTGACTTCATCACTGCTTTATGTAACGTTTTGCTCTTCCTCACATTATAAGGTCAATCATAAGGTAGGCCCACCCTAAAGCATACCTTGCTCTACCTTTCTTTTTGTCTCTAAAGAGAACCTCAACTTACAAAATGATCATCTTGTATTCAATAATAGTTAAAGTCAGGAACTGTGACTATAAACTCATCTGCAAAGTGTTTACTGAGGTCATAGATTAACAGAGCTAAGGCTTTTTGCAACCAGTGGGAAGCTGCCCCCTGATGCTCACTAGAGTGTCACTTCCTCCTTCACTTTTGAAGCTACATCAATCTTCTGTATAGAGTCTGTGAGCATAATACAGTGACAGAAGTATATAATATTGCTCATGCATCTGTGTTTAGAAGCCAAAACTATTGCAAACATGTGCAGTGAAGTTGCAGCTGTGATAAAAAAATCAGGAGTCTACATACACAGTCCATACAGAGTCCAGCCAGAACGTAGAAACCTTCTGTTTGCTTTAAAAATAGTGATGCATCTGCTGCAGGACAGCAATTTAAATGCAAAATGACACAGGCGCTTGGCATTTTTGCTTTTTAATATGGATATAACCAGGAAACAACCAGATGGAAACTAGCTGATTCATTGACACGGACCGACTCCAACTAATTGCTGTGTGTTAGCGGTTGATGAGTGACTGCAGCCAGTGGCAATTGCAATTGTTTGGAGACAGGCAACGTGCAATCGCTTTGCGATCAAAAATGAGAGGTGGTGGGTGTTGCATGCTCAACCTCTGGGTGATCAGCTGGTCGATGTAACTACTTGCAATCGGTCTTTAAATGTGAAAAAAAAATTCATGCCAATGACTAGGCAACCATCAATTTTACTTAAGAAGAAGATTGCCATCCTGTATTTTCTTGTTTATTAGTAGTAGGCCGAGAGATTCTCTAAGGATTGTGATGGCCACACAGAATAACCACAATCACTCAACCTTCTGTGCACAAAGCTAGCATCACAAATGGTACAATCCAAATAAGACCAAAATAAATACAAGGTTCTTTCATCAGTAACTGGAGGCAAACGCCCAGTATTGTCAATCCAACTCCCATTGCTACCAGTAAACACTGTCGCCATGACATGCCCCTAATGAAATGGCGGCGTCGCTGTACGGCAGAACACAGCTGTGTGCTGGTCCGTAAGAAGAAACAATGAAAGGGTAAAAGCGAAAATTGAGACACCTCTTTGAAGCACTCCTTTAGAAAGACACTCCATCTGTTCCAAAGAAGCTCGTCTCAGGCATCTCCCAGGTGGGTGTGAACCGGCCCTTTCTCTCCCTGGGCTGCTCTTGTAAATAAGAATGTGCTCTTAGTCGGCGTGTCCTGTTTGGTAAAGGATTCAGCTCTAAAGACTGCAACAAGAGTGAAATAAATCACTCGAAATGTTGAGGAAATAATGAACGTAACATATCGCACGTGATCGCTTTAGGTGAAGATGCACCGGCATTTATCAGAGCAGACAGTAAAGTCAAGGACGCTACGCTTTCCGTGATTGCAGGTGATCTGGGACCTGTGATGGAGTGCATCACCATTCACTTGGCAATGACTGACGGAATACTAAAGAAGGAAGGAGAACGTGAAGGAAGGCAGGGAGGATACAAAGGAGGATGGATAGCAGAATATTAAAGCGAGTGCAACTTGAAAGCGGTACAGCGAGAGTGAAACACAAGCAGGGAAGGAGAGGCAGCTGAGAAGAAGAAGAAGAAGAAGAAGGGGGACTGTGAATGGATATTAGAGAGAGGAGCTATTCACCTGGTGTTGATATGGATGAAGGAGAGAGTCATGGGAGGTGGGGAGGGAGAAGACAGCCTAAAAGTGAAGAGAGTGTGCAAAAGAGAGATAGGGGTTCTTGCTATCCTCTGGGAAGCTGTGAAAAAAAAAAGAAGAGAAAGACAGGTGAGATAGAGGAAATGGGAGAGAATGGCGAGGGGAGTAAGGAGAAATGTGGGATAAAAGAAAAGTAGAAAGCGGAAGAAAAATTTGGAAGGAGAGCGGAGATAAAAATAGCGAAGGAGACAGAAGGAGAGACATTCTGAACAAGTCCAAACTATCGCGCCTGAACACACTTATCTCCCAAAGTGCAGACAGTACATTATCACCACTGGCACTAAAAACAGCCTGAATCATCAATAAATGAAATCCGGTGCAGGTAAACACGATGCAGTGTTTTAAGCGCAGAGGTATCAGCGCTGACAAAGGGAGCGTGATTGTGAGGGGATACGGCCGCGCCGTACCGCTTCTCATTATCTGCCGCGCGTCAGTTATTAACGCTGTGTCCATTCGAACATCTAATTAATGCAGATAGCCAAATGCCAAACCTGATGAAACGGCGTGATGAGGGATTAGCTGGAATAACAACCGCTCTGACTGGCATAACTTTGGCTCCCTGATTAGGTGGTGGAAGGAGGAGGAGGAGAGGAGAACCATTTCTAGATCACTTAAGTCTCCCCCCCCCCCTCGCTCTCTCCTCCTACCTCTACTTCACTGTCCTTAATGAAGACTTTTTTTTTTTCCTTCAGCCATGTGCCCCCATTCTCCCAGCGTCCCTCCCCTCAGCCGCTGAGTGCTGTCCTAATTCCATTCTGATAGATGGAGAGAGGAAGAGGCTCATTAAAAATGGCTTTGCTGATTGTGCTTCTGTCTCCCCCCCCCCAGTCAAGTGGTGTGTGCATATGTGAGCTGTGTCTGGTCAAGTTTCTTTTTTTTTCCTCTATTTTTCCTGGTGTTTTGTTTCCCCTCTGTGCTGTCAGGGAACGCTGTGGGGTGATACAGCATGTGAAATAAAGGAAATCATTATTTACAGTATTTTAGTGCAATTTTGCAGCAAAGCTTTCCCCTCCAAAACATTATGTGATGCCTTTCATCAAAAGTGTGTGTGGAGGGGCAAAACAAGTACGGAGCAGGGGAAAAAAAACGTGTCGAGCAGGTAAAGGAAAGTGGTGCTTCTCTTATATGTAAAAAAGAAATAGGCACAGGAGAGTTACAGGAGACGAACCAGACTGTTCTATTCTCGCACTGTCAAGAACAAAAGTATCAGCTGCTGAACAAAGCGCAGAGATGGCTGGAGCGTTAACACGCAAGAGTCATCAGGGACTTTGAGACGAGTCTTTAGATAAAGCCGTGTCTTAAACAAATATCAACAGAAAAAGAAGAATAAAAAACCTGTATTTGCACACTTCAACAGTCAGATAACATCTATATGTGCCCCCATGTCTCTGCATTAAATAGAACCCTAGAGCGAGCAGGTGATCAGCCAAGCTTAGCAAACAGGCTGGAAGCAAGGGGAAATAGCAAGCTTGTTGGTAGGTGTATTTTTGAACCTTGGAGAGAGAGGCTTGCTGTTTTCTTCTGCTTCCAGGACTAATACCAAGGTAATCAACTCCAGGCTCGATTTACAGTGTTGGCGCAGAGGCGTGAGTTATATCAGTCTTTTATCAAATGGGGGCCGATCAGGTTTTCTTGAGTCGGCAGGTCTGCAAAATACCCTAGCTTTAATGCAGAGCAAATATAAGGAAGGAGGTCAGACTAAAGCAAATGCACTCAGCGGCCACTTTCTTTCTTCTATATCTAATCAGCAAGTCACGTGGAAGCAAATCAACGCGTTTAGGCGCATTGAGACAACCTGCTGACATTCAAATCGAGCATCAGAATGGGGGAGAAAGGTGAATTCGGGCACGGGGAACGTGGCATGGTTGTTGTTTTCAGGTGGGCTGCTCTGAGTATTTTAGAAACTGCTGATCTGCTGTTATTTTCCAACACAACAATTTTGGGGGGTTTAGAGAAAATGGTCAGAAAAAGAGGAAATATCCAGTGAGCTGCAGGTCTTAGGGTGAAAATGCCTTGTTGAGGCGTTACTGGCAACAGTAGCTCAAATAACCACTTGTTATGTATGCAGAAGAGCATCAAAGGACAACACATGCAGCCTTGAAGCAGATGGGCTACAGCACCAGAAGACCATATTGGATACCTTCAGATGTTAGTGTCAGAGTCTGGTGTGAAGAGCATGAAAGCATGGATCCATCCTGGCTTGTATCAATGTTTCAGGCTACTGGGATATTTTCTTAACACACCCTGGGTTCTTCACTACCACGTGAGCATTGTTTAAATGCCACAGCTTACCTGAGTATCGTTGCTGACTATTTCCATCCTTTTATGACCACAGTGTACCATCTTCTGATTCCTGCTTTCAGTTGGATAACACATCATGTCACAAAGCTCAAATCGTATCAAAGTGGTTTCTTGACCATAACAATGAGTTCTCTGTACTCAAAAAACCTCCACAGTCACCAGATCTAAATCCAATAGAGCACCTTCGGGATGTGCCGGAACAGGAGCTTTTCATCATGGATGTGTGAACTGTGTGATGCCGTCGTGTCAATATGAACCAAAATCTCTGGGGAATCGTTACAGCACCTTGTTGAATCTGTGCTATGAAGAATTAAGACAGATCTGAAGACAAACTGTGGTCCAAACTGTATCAAGGGTTTTTGTGTAATAGAAGTTTTTACTAGTATTTCTGTCTGATGGAAACTTGCTGCTTAAATGTGCTTTCAAAGGCCACGGCTGACGTCATAGGGGAGCTGCATGTTTCTCTAAAACCATCTGTATTTTGGGAGCGTGTGACAAACATAATTTCTGCTGTGATTGCTGACATTTTGTAATTACCAATTTGCAGTGTCACTGTCTATGAGAAAAATGACAGGTATAGCTATTAGCAATACTGACACAGGGAAAAGGGTTTGAGTAAATTCTTTAAAAATGTGCATGAAGGACCACAGTTTAGGTGATTTCCTCCGTTGGTGATGATTGTGTCCAAACAATCATAGCTCTTCATTATATCACATTCTGAAATGATATTTTTTTTGTAAGTTAGCAATGTATAATATGAGATGCAACACAAAAGGATACTTTAAATGATACAAAAACACCAAAACGGCATGTATAAGTAATTCCGGATTTGCTATTATAATTACATTCAAATTAATGATAATGTTTAATTTAGCACAATTCCCAAAAGACAGTCTCAGTGGTGAGGCACAGTATTTAGAAATACTAACAATGAGCAAAGAAGAATTCACAGTCTGGCCAAGGTCACCTCTGCATGGCTCACAGCAGACCTGAACACGGATGTAATTAGTAAAAATCAACTTTACATATTCAGACCCCAAGTTTTTTTATAAAAATTAAACATATTAGCAGTATGTTAACAGGTTATCAAAAAATGGATAACACTTTATAATATGAAACACAACTAAGCTCATACTTTCCCTGTAATGAAATTTAATTTCAGTGCATTTTATTTGAAATGACGTTGTAATTAAATTTACTCACAAACATTGTGTTTTAGAGGAAACATAGAAATAACTATACTGTAGTTTGTAAGTAATTTTAACTAATGTGTAAGTAATTTTATGTCTTGCATGATAGGGGTGGGCAGTATAAACGGTATACGGTAGAAACTAGGGATGCACCGATACCACTTTTTTGGAAACGAGTACGAGTACGAGTACTCGGGGCCTGGGGGCGGGCACACGGCGCCTGTGATTAACCCCTTACATGCCGCTCAAACATAGACAGGTCTCAGACCGTGGTATTGGTCCTCGGTATCGGGGGACTTTTAACGAGTACGAGTACTTTAGAAAATGTGGTATCGAGGCCGATACCCGATACCAGTATCGGTGCATCCCTAGTAGAAACAATATGAATTTGGCCAAAGGTCGAGATTTTGACTATTCCGCTCTACCGCGATAGCGCATGTTGATGGTGTCATCAAGCTGTGCCTGTTTTGGTCGAAAGCATCGCAGCTGCTACAAGCAATATCATCTGCAAATTATGCCGGGCGACAGTAATAGCGAAGAAACGAAGCACGTTTTGGAATATGAGGAAAGCCATAAACTGCGCTTCCTCCACTTTCGTACCATTGATTCATTAATGTTGAATTCTCTCGCAGTTGCTCTATTCCCATGTTGTTGTTGTTAATAATTAACCTCGTATTGTTCTCAGTTGTTCTCCTGACTGAAGTTTGGTCCGTTTACAGCAACCTGCCATGCGATTGCATTTGTCCCTAACCATCAGGAACCCTCACATTAACTTTTATCAACTTGGAAAAAAGTTAGCATTCATCCTTCAGCTTCACTGTGTTTATGTTATGCTAACATAGCTGCGTCGCTAGCGATCACGTAGCACATCATTATATACCAGCTAGTTCAACTTCAGTAACCCTAAAAAAGTCACTGTTGTTTTCTGTCTTCATTGATGTTGGAAGTGATAGCAGAGCTGTACGTTTTAATTTTTTCAGAAATCTCTCTGTCAGAACATGGTATGTCATGTTTAGGTGGAAACCAGCGAGCTAACTTCCTGCTAACTTCTAACTCTGTTAAATTGAATAAATTCTGTCTTCATGGATGCCTGGATGTTAAACTTAATTGTTACACCTGGTAAAGCAGCAACGCTGATGATTTTATTAAAGATGAAAGAATTTAAACAGTTTTTTTACTCTCAGTGATGTCGCATCACTGAAGTCGAACCAAAACATTTTTGACAGATTTCTGAGCGCCGTGTATCACATAAAATCGGTTCGACGTCAGTAAACACAACCAGAATTCATACATAAGGTGCACTGGATTATAAGGCACACTGTCGATTTTTGAGAAAATTAAAGGATTTTAAGTGCGCCTATAGTGCAGAAAATATAGAGATAAAGTAATATAGAATATAATATAGAAATATAGAGAAGAAAAGAATATATCGCGATATATATTGTTTCCGCACATGCTTCAAATTATACTGTGATATGGATTTTAGGCCATATCGCCCAGCCCTAGTGCACGAGTAATTTTAAGTGTTGCATAACTTTTACAGGAAAGGAGACAAATTATTGTGCAAGTAATTTTAAGTACTGCGTAATTTCTTGGTAATTTTACAGATGAACAAACAATATTTTCCTATCTTACATCATAGATACACAGTATCAGGGTGCAGGCTATCCATTAATTAGTCCATTAATTTTGGCTTTTTATATTTTTGTTTTTTTCCGTCTATATTTAATAAGCATTATGTTGATTTGCATGATGGATGTTCTATTATTCAATGTTTGTTTGTACTCAAAAACCTTGTTTTTAATCTTTGTCTTACAGTTGCAGGCTGTAGTATAAAGTGTTAGCAAAAAAATGTGACCAAAAATGACAAGCAGCCACAGGAGGAGGACAAGTTTAAGCATCTGAAAACTAAAAAGCTTGTCAGATTTAGTGTTACCCAGTATGAGGTGCACAGCCACCCGTCAGACACAACCCAGACAGTGGCTCTGGGCTACTTCTGTCTCCCTGTCAAGTACCCATAGGTCAGAACATATCTGACATCTTGGCCATATAATGTGGGCCTGTTGCTAAGCCTCACCCTGAGTCAACACTGTCAGGAAAGGCCAAACGTGGCCCATAGAAAACTACACAAGTGGGTCATGCTTGTGCCAGGCATTCATCGCTCTGGGAGAGGGCCAGTGGATAATAAATTAATGCGCTACAAGATGCTTCCTGAGAGATCAGAAGACAACTTTTGATAGTGACCACTGCACCACACTTAGAGAGCACTACCAAAGGATTCTTTTTAACACACAGCATGCGGTTTCAGTTCTTAAGCACAGTAGTAGATCTTTGATATTATATGCAGCCATCTAGTGGGTGTTACTAAACCCACCAAGCGCTCCAAATAACCATGCAGTCATACTAAATGCAGCCACTCCGTTCCAAACTAATGCGCTCTTTTCTTTGGCTGTGATGCTATACACAAAATAAAACACCTAAGTTGCAGAAATCGGGAACCGATGTGATACAAAAAGATCAACACATGGAAAACAAGAAAGAACACCAAAAAACTGGGAACGTTTGAGCTGGAACCAGCTGTCTTTTCTGGAATTTCCACTTAAATATATGACCTGAATTAACCCTGGATGTTTTTAGACGGTATATCAGTCAATCTTACATATAGCATATCCCCTTCCACACCTTATTCTCAGCTATAATCTGTATAAATAGCTTTGTGCCCCTGTGTCTTCCCACATGAGACCTAACACGTATAATACACTTACTCTTAAGGGCTGTGCAGCACAGACGTAATCTCGCACATATCACTACTGGGGACAGGCGTCCCTTTATGCAATCAATGCCATGAGACCATGAGCCGCATACATCACTTAAATCTATATAAAGCCTTACAGCCTGCGCACGGGATTTCAATACATTGATGCAGTAATACAGATGTAATTTATGCCCGTTAAGCAAAAATGTGTTACGGTGCAGTTGAGTCACCGCACACATGTGGTTAAGTGAACTATTTTAAATACTCGCATGCCACTCTGAGATGGCTCCGTCATTCTGTTGCTAAAATTACCACCCCTCTGTCATAAAAGGGATTCAGTACACCATTTAAAGCCTTCGTATCAGTAAATGAAAGAAAAGACCCATGGGAATTGTCTCTTCACTGTCAGCTTGTCTTATTCAGCGTTTGTTTCCCTCTCACAGTCTGAATTTGACTGTTTCCTCTTTTTCTTTGGTCTTCCTGGTCCGCACTGTGCACACAATGCTGCCAATTAGTAAATGTTGAAGAGTGAGGCAAAAATCGAAGCTTTCCTTCAAAATTAATTCCTCGCATTTGCAGTTTGGTGCTGCAAAGAACGTGGGAAAGTGCTTAACAAGCCCAACGCATATATGATTATGGCCCAGGGATGTGACAGTGATGGGTAGTGCATTGGAGAAGACTGCTTGCACAATTCATAATGCACACACACACACGTACAGAGAAACGTGGGCAAATACTTAAAAGCAAATGTTAAATTCACCTGCACTTGACAGCCGAGGCAGTTTGCAGTGTGACTGTGAATATGAGCACAGCGGCAAAAAGCAGCCTATAGCTGGGTGGATTTTAATTCAAGCCGGCTTTGATGCTTTTGTGGAGTTCATGGGGCCAAAACCACTCAGCGGCATAACATTTATTCTTCCTTACATTTTCACAAACACACGGGAACATCTGCACGCAGAATGAAAGCGTGTGCAAACACCTCCGAAACCTGTATTTTCCTGCATTATCACCGCGGCCTTCGCCGTAATATTTTTCTAGATGAGAACTGACGACTTTATGAAGACCGTGCGTTGCGCGAAATGGTTTAAATGGCTCACGGAGTGGGGCGGAGCTGTGCGGTGATGTAGTGCTCAGAAGGCCCAGAGCTTTATGCTTCACAGCTCATACTGTCATACCCAGTCCACGGATTTATCCATGACCCTTAATAAAACTGTAACATTTGATAAATTTGCTGAGCGAGAATGATCAGGGTGATAAATAAAACAACTTGTAGGCTTGGCTGTGGTGCAGCAGCAGTTGTGGAAGTCTGTGTGGTGGATTTGGGGCGTGTGTGTGTGGAGGGGAGGGGTGCAAATGGAGCCTGCAGAGTGAGCTGCATGCTTATTGCCTGGACGGGAGCCCTAGTTAACAGCAGTAATGTATTCTCGGGCATCAAAGGCTCAAAGTTGAGAGTTTTAAAGGAGCTCGTCACTATTGATTTTGAAAGAAGAGCAGCTTCCTGGGTTCATTATATGGGAGCTCTCAGCCTTTACTTTAGGCAGCGGGGCCATTTCACAAACAACAGGGAGCTCGGGGTGAGCATTCCTTTGTTGTTTAGAACAAAAATTAGTTTCAATCATTCGCTGTTTTTGCATTCACGAGCTATAAAGTATAAAACCATGGCTAATGAATACTACCCAAATGACTTGAGGCCCTGGGGCTTTTTTCGCAATTAATACACGTTTTAATTGAACTTGGGGAAAAAAGGCACTGTTTGGTGTTAAGCAGTAAAGAAGAAGCAGAAGAAGAAGAAAAAAAAAAAACACAAGGACAAGGGCTAAGATTGCTGTGGTTTTCTCAAGCTCGTCTCTCAAGGAGAAATTGTTTTTGTGCTTGTTGCCTTTGAGTCTACAGATTTGTCAAAACAGCTAAAAATCTTGCATTTTCGTGCTTTTTGTTGGGGGGGGCAGTATGTACTGTGTACGTGAAGTGTCACATTTAGTTGTGTGAGCATCGCTACGGCGGAGTCACTCAGTGTGAAACTGCTTAAAAACACACATGCATATTCATTCAGCTGTTTGAGGTTGTTTATGTGCAGGGAGAGTACATAAAAGTACGAAAAGTAGGTAAAATTGTATTAATTATCTGTGAGACATACCAGCTGAATTACATATCAAAACTGGGACTTTAACTCGTTCAAACATCTGATGCATCTAAATTGCACAGCAGAGTTCAGAATGTGCTCGAACAGATGGCTGATTGTTTTTGGTGGACTCGGAGAGCATTAGACAGGCAAAAGTGTAAACATCAGTGTGGGCAATCAATATCTCATTAGGGTGTCTGCTTTAGTTCATGTTTTGTCGCTTTGCATTCTCCACACACACTCTTTATCGGATGGGTAACTACAGCCATTTGGTGGGAAGGGCAATGCAGTACATGGCATAAGATACAGGAAAATGGGCCTCCGCTGAGCTCCTCATACTCTAAGCATGCACTTGCTCCGAGTCCATCATCCTGCGATATGATCGGCAGTTTGAAAAACATCCGCGCAGCACAACTGGCTCGCACAACTGAATTTCTAGCAATGCCATCATCCTTTTTAGCATATTTTTAGACGCAGGGAATCAGGGACACGAGATAGCTAGTGGTGCTGGTACACTGGGAGATAATGCAGGATGAGCCTCAGGCAAAGGAGGGCTGGAAAACTCTTCTTGTCACTTTAGATAAGAGGAAGGAAATGGGATTGGTTGCTGAGGGACCAGCTAAGTGCTTGTCGCTGTCCCTTTAGCTTAAAACCGGCAGGGTGCTATAGTGCATCTGGACAGGCAGATGCCCATCTCGCTGCGTTCAGTTGTGTATTGGGTTGACTCCTAAAAGGGCAGTCGCAGAGCAAGGTGGATGGTAAGTTTGCAACTGAATTGTGCTTCAGCTGTCACGCTTTGGAAATATTATCTCATGGAAGTGGCAGGGAAGAATATTGGTTAGACACAGTGTCCGTCAAAGAAAATACGCAGACGTGAGGCCCATATTTTTCCTCTACACTGCTGAGCAGTTAGTTAAGAGAAAAAAACGGCCACACTGCTTTGAGATGATAGAAAGGTAACTCAGATAACTAGCTTTTACATCCAAGGTATGCATCTACAACACTGAACTGCAGTAGAAGGCCACATCAGGTTCTGCTCCTGTCAGCCGAGAACCAGAAACTGAGCATACAGTTCACACGTTTACTCTAAAATTGGTCAATAGAAGCTTAGAAATATGTTGCTTGGGCCACTTATGATCATATAAACACCACAGTATACCTGAGTATCTTTGATCACTATGTCCATCCATGTATTCTGATGATAACGCATCATGTTTAAAAGCTCAGATCATCCCAAACTGGTTTCTTGAACATGACTTCACTGCACCCGAACGGCCTCCACAGTCACCAGATCTCAATCCAATAGAGCACCTTTGGTAAATGGTAAATGGACTGGTTCTTATATAGCTTTTCCACTCACAAGCACATTTTTTTAAGTGCTTCATAGCTAACATTCACACACATTCATACTCCGATGGATACATCGGAGAGCAATTTGGGGTTAGTATCTTGACCAGACCAAAATCTGTGCGGTTCTGAAAGTGAGAGGAAGTCCAGCCTGGTACTAGAAAGCTGTACTCAATAAAGTAACCAATGAGTGTATTAAGTACATTGCCTAGTTTTCGAAGCAACCCTTATATTCAATGCACAAGCACGGGCAACTCTCGAACTCCTGATCACACAGAAGAATTTAGAAATGTCATTTCAGCTCTCTTATTGCTGATTATCGATTTCTCTCAGTGGTGTTCATTGTGCTGTTGGTTATAGAGTCACTTAAGAGGATGTCTGTAAAAGATATGTTGTGGAATACTTGTTAAAAACTGGAGAAAAAAAGTCTTAGTTCTTAGGCTTCGTACTTACAGTCTACTGTGATTTTCCCCTATGGCAAAGACAAGGGCTAGGTCAATCTTAATATGAAAGTAAAAATGATAACATATATACTCTCCTTACACTTGTTTAAATGCAGAGTGATTGCAACACATTTCATTATTCAATTTAGCAAATGGGTTCTCATCACATTACTTTCATTTTAACTGTTGTAATATTCTTCCCAGTGGCAATTTTTGTTTCTTAGTGCTTCATATTATTGTGAAATGATCTGAATGGTTCTCATCTAGAGTCACATATAAAAATAATTAGGAAATGGTAGTGAAATAGGAGCACTTAGCTATTTTAAACCTTGTGGGACATTAAAGTCTTTCCAGGAATATAAAGGAGCCACTGTTCTCTCCTTCGACACTTTACACAGGATATGTTTTCTTTATGATGCAGCTTGATTGATGGCTAACGCCCCTCACATAGGCATATTTAAGTGCACAAACATTCCACCTACCTACCTTCCTTCACTGGAAGGTCAGCTGCCATCCAAAATGTGTTTATTTTCAGGGTAATTGCATCAGATTGAACGGTGAAATACCGTCACCTCTTGTCGGTCCCTTGGAAGATGAGCACCGAGGCCATCAGCGGGATCGATCAATGCGCAGGCCACTTGAAGGATGGGAAGGTCAGTGGCAGTGATATTACTCACACTGGGGGAGATCTTGTGTCAGGGGCTTTAATTTTGAAGAGGCTAAATAATAGTGATAGGTTATGGACAAGGAAGAAGATTGACATCAGTGATAAGACAACACAAGTACAAGAGATTAAGAACTGTGACTGCAAACCAAAGAAAATGTCCGAACTGCATCAGGACAGTAACACAACAGTAATCCTAGGCAATTATTATAAATTTTATGCACTATCCATCTTAGTGTTTTCATAAGAAGGTGTACATGATCCCCAGCTACCAGCACACAGAGAACAAACCCTCCCTCCCACGTCTTTCAGTCGAAGATGTGTACATTTTTGTTTCCTTCTGTGCTGTTTTTTAATGCTGAGCACATCCTCTGGCGGACTCACATCATCAGAGAGAAGGAGCTGACTAATCTCAATCCCTAAATTTATTCATGTTCAATAAAAGCTATTCATCAGTTTAAACCAGCCTGTAAGTTCAAACTAAATTTGAACCACTTGGGAGAAATCTAAATGACTCGAAGGCAGCGTGGTTAAGCAGCCTGGGTGGAGGGATTGTGAAAGGACGGGAAAAGAAACGGCAGGGGGAGAGGAAATCGTCCCCCGAGTGTGAAGCTCTGCTAAGCCAGCAAGCAAAGGGTAGATCGCCGAGTGCTTCGCTGCGTGTTGATAAAGGCTTGGCTATTGTTCAGTCACTGTAAACAGGATAGCAGGTGACTTGTCTTTGGCACGCTACGCACATTGATTATTGATCGCTTAGAATGACGTGAGAAGAAATGTTGTGAGGAAACAGGGAGAAGGGAGTAGAGGATGAATATTGAGGAGTGAAATCAAACCATTTATTAAAGTAAAAAAAATGTTTGTTAAAATGAAAGCTGTTATAAAAGAGTTTCAGGCAGCTTGAATAGATCACGAATATAGTAAAATGTTATTCGGCAATGTGATAAATTCATAAGACAAATTGGTAGATATGCACCGATTCCAATTTTCTTGGGTGATTTCAGCCTGCTAATACCAATTTTGCCTATTCTGATTTTCAAGAACTACATATACACACATACAGCACATATAAGCAAAAGATAATATGATAAAAAAAATAAAGTTTTCTTTATTGCCGCTATACTTGAAACTGGAGCAGAGCTGTTTCAGCAGACTAGCATACATACATTCTTACATTCTTTCACTGATGCATTTATTCCACAGAATAAAATAGTGACTATAAAAGTATAAATATACACAAAATCCAGTTCTACTAAAACTGCATTAAGCTACAGGATCTGGTACAACTTAAAATAAAGTACTCTGTTACTGGATAGGTACAAATATTAAAATTAGCTACTTTAAATCCACCTTCGCCTAATATAGTTTACCTTAGCTTACGTTAGGTTTATATAACAAAACAAGTGAAAACTATTATTTTCCAGTAGGTTTATACATTCACCAGATTAAAAGATATTTACCCTTCTTTTTTTTTCTACCTGTCGCCGTATTTCTCCTGGCTGCTAGCTTCTGGCTAGCTCTGAGCTCTGGCTAGCTCTGAGCTCTGGCTAGCTCTGAGCTCTGGCTAGCGTTAGCATTGGCCACTTGGCCTTTATTAGCTTCTTTAAAATGGCTGTGTTCAGCTGCGTAAAGGCCATCTGTCTTCTGAACCACCATTTTTCACTGTAGTTTTTTTCTGTATTTAGTTTGGTCAACTTTGTGTCTTTATTCACAGTGAACATCTTACTGTTAGCCTGCCCTATTATGCGCATGTCTTACATGTATAAAATGGAAATCAGATATACGTGAGATTGAGTGGCCAAGTCACCAGCCAGCCTGACTACACAGACTTGTACTTTAATAAATTGGAATGTAACTAAAATTTAATAAAATTTAAAAAAAGTATATTTTCAATTTAAATCACTCTTGCAATATTCCCCAGAATTAGAACAATGAAATATTTTCTTCAAATCACTCAGCCCTGAAAAGAACATAATGAAGAAAGAAAGAAACTAAAGGCATGAAGGCTAACTGTGGAGTCTGTGCTGTGTCTGGTGTGCAGTGGACCGTGAGACTGCACTCTCCACCTCAGTCACACCCTGCTGTTCTTCTCAGGTAAACACACTACTGAAGCCCAACAGATGAAGTGAAAAACACACAAACCATCACACAAAAAAATCTCTAAAACCAGGATTCCTTAGACTATGTAGTGTGCAGTAAATTTGCACAGGTAAAGAAAGGCACCATAAAAAGAAAGGGCTTTCCCTGTTTTTAGTGGCTTAGTAGTTAATAAGCATAGCGTGCAATATTTTCAGAGATTGTTTGTTTAGTTTCATTTTTTCATGACAGCTTGAAGTTCAAATATAAAGTTTGCTGCAAGACTTTAAGAGCTCATCAAAAATGACCACTTTCAAGTGTTGTTATTACTTCTATTGTCTGCGGCTTGACCACCTTCAGCTTCAGAGTGTGAGCTAAGGGGTCTCTCCCTCTCTATCTACTGCTCTCTGTGTCCCTTCTTGCATTGCAGGAAAATGGTAAATCAGAAACATCAATTATTCCAGTAAACAAGTTTGGCCATGTAGAACATTCAATTACACATTAAACATTAATAGCCGGTGCTTATTTCACACATCCATTAGATTGCGCTAAACATGGATACTCCATCTTATTAATAGAGCTTGAGTGACTTGAGTGTTCTTCTTTTTTCAACTAGAAATTTAATCAGGGAATAATAATGGTGTGAGTGGTTGGCATTTTGTTATAGAGAAGCTTAAAGTCAGAGAATCACCATACAAAGAGACCAAGGATGAAATTGATGAACGTGGAAGGAAATGAGGAAACTATATTGTAAGGCATGGTGAAATAGGGTGGCAAAAAAGAGGAGAACACTACACCATGAGCACACACCTTTTAAAGTGCAATGTTGGATGAGAGCTATGGTAGTAATCCCCATTTCTCTGTGAATAATACACCTCTGAGACTCTACAGCTAGATCTTCACAAGCCTAAGAAATACAGTGCAGGGACTCAACGCCCAGCAGTGGTTAAGCAGAAGTGTGGTAAACGTGCTAGTTGTTTGCTTTAGCCCTCTGTGTTAACACAGTTAATAATGGGATAATGACTGATTAAAACTCGTTGGCACCTTGCTCACTTTAATAGTGGCATTACTCATTATCATACTTGTAGCTGATGAAAGCCATTCAGTTAAAGAGGTCTCTATAAAGCCATATAATATAGTCATTTTTCTAATTCTACATGGAGTCTGTGTGTGTCATTAAAGTTATACAAGATAAAATTACAAAGATTAGGGACAAATAGGAAGAGACTGCTAATTGACATTGAATAAACAGCGGAAAATCCATATTGCAAAAAAACATCACAACTTATTTATACATGGATAATGTCGGATGTGGTACCAGTAGGAACTCGTAGATAGTTCAGCAGTGTCTGAGACACTCAGAGCAACCTGTCTGCCACTAACAACCATGATATTTTCTAAGTTCCTTGAATCATTTTGCTTTCCGATCCTGATCTTGTTTTGAACTTAAGCAGGTTGTCTTGTCTTGTAAAAAAAATTTGACTTGTCTTCTAAAAACGGAATAAAAAAGCCCCCCAAAACATAATTTCATTATACAAGTCCAATGACAATAAAGGGTTATTCTATTCTATTGACCATGTCTACATGCCTAACTGTACTGCTACTCCTACATGTGACTAGAAAAAATTGTGTTAACAAGAAACATATACATATGTACATACATATTTCCTGGTAACCTGAGTCAATAAAAAAATTCAGTTTTTAAACTATGTTTTCATTAATTAAGGAAAAAAGCTATCCAAACCTACCTGGACCAGTGTGAACATGTAATTGCCTCCTAAACCTATTAACTGGTTCTGACACCCTTTGCAGTAACTGGCAGTAACTCCAGTAACTGGAGTCTTTCAGAGATCTCTGAGGAGGAATTTTATGCCCAACCTTCTTTGTAGAATTGTTTGAATTCAGCCATTGGACAGTTTTCAAGCATGTTATTCAGATTTGAGTCTGGACTTTGGCTAGGTCATTGGAAAAGCTTTCTTTTGGGTTTTTTTGTGCCATCCAAAGGTGGCCTTAGTGTGTGTTTTGGACCATTGTCTTACTGCATAACCCAGGTTGAGCTTCAGGGCACGAAATGTTGGCTGGGCATTCTTCTTCAAGATTTTCTGGTAGAGAGAAGAATTTATGTTTCCATCAATTACAGCAGTCATCCATCCAGTCATCCAGGTCTGTAAGCAGCAAAGCAGCACCCCAAACCACAACGCTACCACCACCATGTTTGACTGTTAGTATGATTTTCTTTTTATGAAATACTGTGTTAGTTTTATACCAGATGTAAAGGGACTGAAACCTTCCAAAAAGTTCAACTTTTCTCTAGTCAGGCATCATCAAGATGTTTTTTTGGCAAATGTGAGATGAACCTTTGTGCTTTCTCCTTGTTCTTTCCCATGGATGCCGTTTTTCCCCAGTTTCTGTTATTGTTGAATCATGACTTTAACTGAGACAGCTGAGGCATGGAGTTCTTTAGTTATTGTTCTGGGTTCTTTTGTGACCTCCTGGATGATTCATCTGAGCAATTTTGGTAGGCCGGCCACTCCTGGGAAGGTTCCCTACTGTTTCAAGTTTTCTCCATTTGTGGATAATGGCTCTCACTGTGGTTCACCGGACTCCAAAGGTCTCAGAAATGGTCTTGTCTTTCAAGACCAATAGATGTCTGTGACTTTCTTTCTCGCTGTTTCTTTAGATTGTGGCATGATATATTTCTTTTTAGCCTACTTCATTTTGCAGACAGGTTTTGACTAAGATTCAAATTTGTTTGATCTGAAACATGTACGGGTGACAAATATGCAAAAAATGGCTTGATTGAAAAGCCAGACAAGTGTTGTGTAAAATCTAGCAGAAAGGTGTATTCAGTTTAGTTTATGACAGACAATGTGCATATGCATATATGACACACGCATCAGGCAGGTCCTGGCAAGGATGTCCAACACTCATTGAAGTCCAAGGATTTGATTTCTTATATTATCTACAAAAGCAATAGCACTCCTGTCTCCTTCTCTGAAGTGAACATAAAATCTACGTTAGTAACGCTAATCTTTTCCAATCTGCATACTATGCCCAGACAGATTTAAATTTAACTCACTATTTCTCCCACTTGACCAACCTCTTCACAGGAGACACAAAACATCTGCACAGGTTCTACATTTTTGCGAGGTTTGGAGAAAAAACAAAAAAAAGTTAAGTATGTTGTGCAAAGTTTTTGACAAACCATGAAGAAGGATGAAAGCATATGGCAGATCTGGAAAGTCATGGAGATGTGAGTCGGGGTAAACAAGAGGCTTACACTTTTGGAAAGGTGCGGAAATCAACATCTTACACAAGGAGAAAAAAAAATGGCCCTTTTAAGTCTTCCAATCCACCCGCCACTGCATCAGCAACAAGGGGAAGCAATGTGCAAAGAGGAAAGAAACTAGTGTGTTCTCAAGCTGAAAGGTTGTTAATTAGTGTTCATCACACATTTAGTGGGCGTCATTCGGCATTCTAAATTTAAAGATGTTGCGACTGCTATTCTTGTGAATGTGTTATAAAAGTGTTTTTTCCAACTGCAAAAGTGCAAGAAGAAAAAGTTCCTTGGGTATATTGTGCAGCACCTCTATATGTTCTGGTCTCTCGTGTGTAATGTATAATTCAGTATATTACTGGCACCATAAGTGTCTGTTCTCCCCACGGCAAATTTAGCGCCTCATGTTGTTTTGTTGACAGCTGTAATATCTGCTTTTCCCCTCTCGCTACTGCTTTCCGGAAGACTCTGGATACAAGACAGAAACTTTCAGAGGCCGTATAAACTGTACTTAAGATACTGTTTCAAATCGCCACAGCGGAGGTAGAGCACACAAATGTCTTAACAATACCGTTGCAGGAAGTCAGTGCCACACGAGTCCTGTAACCTCTTTTAGGATAACAATGTGGGAATTGAAAATGGAGAGAACATTTTACAGCACCGACTAGACAAACGTTAAATTCAGTGTTGAGAGTTATTGGTTTGGGCTTTGGTTCCCGTCTGTGCCTCTCCGACTGTGCTAATCACCGACTCTGTGATTCAGTAATATACACAATGGACGCGTCGTTGGTGGGACGGTGACACACAGAGATTTGGTTTTCATCCACTTTCTGTTTTTTTACTAGCTGTGCCCACAAAATAATATTCTGGCACAAAACCAATGAAGTGATGCTGGAGACTTGGCTCCCTACAGTAACAGCTGCCCCATGTCTGAGGCATCACATTAAATGATGTCAGTGATCTGACACTAATCATGTGTGCGGCTGACTGCTGGCAGTCCAGTCATCAGATCGAGCTGCCTCCAGCACCACATCACTTCTATGTCAACTGATTGTTCCACAGCTTAAGGCTTGGCTTTCTGTTATTAGATAACGCAGCAAATGTTGTGCATAAGTAAACATGACACTAAGGGCCAGGTTTACAAATGGCTTGCTGCTGCACAAAACTCTTTTAACATTAAAAAAAAAAAAAAAAAACTACTGTCAGGATTTACTAAAGATTATGGGCCACACACCAAAGCCTTTGTTTGCATGTTTTTAAAGTTGTAAGAACTTTGGCATTACAAATCAGTTTTAATGGCTACTTCTCTGTTGAATCAAATCTATTATAGCATGATATTAAAATGTCCATCAAATACAGCTATCAATGCAAAGTGCTGAACGTTAGAGTGGACCAATTGTGCTTTGACTTACTTAATCACTACTTTGTCACATATGTGCACTGTTACAATGATGAAAGCTCGCAAGGCCAAAAAATCCCAATCGTAGCCATCAGACTGCTCTAAATGCTCTGAAGTCGCAGACAGTTTTTCATTATACTGCAGATGAGCTTTGTGTGGTCATCTCAGGCGCCCAGCTCTGGCCATGAACAAAGCAGCCCCACCTACATCCAGCCTTCTGATTCTTCCCTTTAAGTTGGTCTTAAAGAAAAAGAGGCTAAAAATAATTTGTGTCAGATAGATGATGGACTGGAGCTGCAGCATGATCCAGTATGAGATAAATAAGAATTATTTTTAACTGTAAGTCAGCGGTTGGTCAAGATCTGGCAGCAACTAACGTTCTATGTCATTTCTACCCATCTAACCAGTGACTGGAATCCAGGAATATGCCGACACCCTGAGGTTAAGCGAGTATAATGCTTACCACATTCGCTATTCGAGTGTTGCAAATTAGCACGCTAACACAATGCTAATTAGGCCAGTACGTTGAGTAAGTATTTCATAAAATCATCCAGCAGAATTTTGGAATCTGTTACGATATCTGTCTGCTCAGTGCAGAAGGCAAACAAATAGATACTCTTACCTAATGATCAAACATGCTCTTTCACTACATCTCTCTCTCTCTCTCTATATATATATATATCGATATAAGCCAACATGCAATCTTAGCTTACTGCTTTAGTATGAAGACAAAGATCACAATGACGGACAGCAAAGAGAAGAAACACTTAGAAAAAGGAAAACTTGTTGATTTCCGATCCATCAGGTTCAGACTTCAGCTGTGAGACTGAATAGGAATTCCCAAAATTCAATGCAATGATGACACACCATGCTCAAAGCCAGTTGTAAGAGCCCAGGAAAATAGACTTAGCTCGTCTTGACTGTGTGATGAATCCTCCCAGATCATTTCATACAGCAAAGAAACAAGTTTGGTGAGAATGAGTCTCTCCTTCTAAGACAACTTTAGAGGAATTCTTCCACAAAGACAAGTATTGATTGAACATTCTTGAGTTTGATACGCAAGTCTTGTCTCCTCAAGTCTCGGACGGATACGCACTCTCACCTCAGTCTGGCACTGAAAAAAAGAGTCACATTGTTATACCAAATATGAATAAAAAAAAGAAAAGTACAACAATTAATCTGGATAGTCTTATAATCTGAACGAGTTAAAATCCAAATGATAATAGAGGTTTCTTTTTTTTAAATATATATCGATAAAGGCCCCAAAAAATGGAATTCATTCGTGGAATGAATGAATAACCCAAGCTCATATACGCTGTGGTCACTTTAGCCTTCATGCCTCCCCTGTAATGACTTGTCTTTTCAATAACCACTCTCCAGTTCTAATCTCCAATAAAGTTGAGCAGCTGCTTCCACTGGCAGTGTGAAAGGGTCCCGCACCACATTGTTTTGTTGGATCATCTGGTTTTCTTTCCATTTTCCCCATTTCTGTTTCTTCTGGCAATGTTGCACTTGGTGCTAACACAAACCTTCGCTGGCAGTCGAGTGTGCAGCCGGGGCTTGTGTGAGCTCAACCCTGACTGTCCCTCACACACCCCGGGGCTTTGTGAAAAATGAGACCATGGAGAATGAGATAATAACATTGTGGAATGGGAGTGTGCGAATTTGCAGCCGACTTGCGCTCACGGGAATCTGTGTGTGTTTGTGTGTGCGCGCATTAGCGTGTGCACGTGCGGCCTGTGTGGAACGTAATTGTGTCCTCCCATGTGTAAAAACTATCAATCAGGTTCACTTAATGTTATGTCATTATGGGTAAATTAAAATTCCACAGTGATCGATAGGGTATTGACTATCATATTACGCGTGAGCATAATGAATAATCTTTTTTAACTCGTTTCATTCCCAGTTTATTCTGTATTTGGCTTTTGTTTGCGTGTCCAATGGGAAGCAACAACATGGGCAGAGTGTCAACGCTTCTGAAAGCATGACCAGATTAAAAAAATGGAAATTAGTTCATACCTGAATTAGCATTGTATGCTGACAGATAAGACAGTGAATGGTCCCCCTTGGATTGCTGCCTGTGATTCTGCATGTTAGCACGCATGCCAGAGCTGCTCAGAGTCTCTTTCTCCAGCTAGGGCTGATAATTGTCACGTATACGTGTGTTATTACAAAACACGACGACAGATCAGCCAAAAACAAAGTAACACGAGAAGACGCGTTCTACTTTTGAAGCACACTTGCGGTCCATAAATACATTAACAGTAGTAACTGTTAAAATGATATCTCGTCTTACTTTAACACATCAGAGCAATCACGGTGACTCACTTCGTCTTTTATGTTTCAATAGCAGCACCCAGCTATTAATGCTAATCCTCATTTCGGGAGCTCTTACAGTCACCGCTTTATCATTTCTACTGTAGCAACATATAATTTATGCGATACTTAAGCACCGCCATTGACAGCGGTGTGATTTTTTTTAAAAATTATTATTATTTTCAAAACTCCCATTTCATGTCAAATCTTGGAGTATCAGCTGGTCTTCATTCCATACAGTTTCCCAAGAGCCTTATAATGATGTGTTTGAAAATCCTTCTGGCTTCATTACAAAGTGCTATTCATCTGAGAGAGGTAGGAACAGAGACAGAGATTGAAAGAAAAAGTGTGTATTCCTGAGTGCGCACAGGGGTGTGTGTGTGTGCGTGGTTTCTGCGTGGGGTTGGGTCTTTGTAATTGTGCACATGACACCAACACAGAATGCAAGAGAGAAACTGAGTGAGACAGACAGATAATCTCTACCTGCAGTTCAGTCTGAGCGCTTGCTTGTAAGTGCTTCCTTATTTCTCATTAGGAGTTAGACTGAGAGGAATTAGTGGCACCGAATGAAAGCTTCGCCTGCTTTAATAATATTGCTGATCCAATTTAACATGACCGGATTATGTTAACATAGTCATTACGCACCCAACTCAAATGTAACTTCGCTGAAGGTCTTCCTCTGAATTACCTGTTCTTCAGTCATTAATATGATAACGTGATTTCATCACCAGAGCCACCGATATCGTTCGTTTTGAATAATAAATGGATCTTTCTCTTTGATGAAGCTGTGCTATTTCATTGTATGTCCAAGGCGTTTTCTCTGGGGATTTGGAATAATCCCTGTATAGTTGTACAAATCTTTATGATGAATAAAAACCGCTGCATAAAATCGACAGGTTACCTGCTATTGCATAAACTGCTACCGAGGTGCGTATCAGTGTGCAGAACAAAAAGAGCGCCGCTCGAGTGCAGCTCACAATGCACGGCTCCAACTAGAAAGCGTGAGACAATAGAAAGCTGAATGGTGAATTCTGGCGAAAGAAGAAAAGAAATAAAACGGGCTAAAAATAGACGTCGGACCGTGTTTATGGCGGAAATCCAGGGGGAGGAATGAAAATGTGGGAAAGATTATTCTCTGCCGTTGACAGTGCAGTGTCAGCTTGTTATTCTTGCATACAGTATCTTGATTTCTTTTCTTTGCCTGCCATCTTTCAACCGAGGTGATTACCATGCCAGTTCGAAGAGGAAAGTTTGAGAGAAGGAGAATGAAAGGAGTGAGAGGTGGTTGTATGGTAACGAGATAGCAAATTAATGATGGGTGTAATGTCGCGGTGACGCATGTTAACAGGCTCCGAAAAGGGGGGGAAAAATTAATACAGACTTGTGATGCTTTCTAAGACTCTGCTAGTCATCTAATGCAATTTAACCTCTTAAGCCCCAACGCCCCCTGATACGGGGGGAAAAAGGCAGGAGATCAGGTTGGCTTGGGGCTTAAGAGGTTAAATAGCTTTGTGTAATTAATGCTGGTTTACATTTACCTGTGTTAACTAAGTTCAACAATATGATTGCCTCCAGCGAATGTCTTTTTTCCCTCCCACACTATCTAGGCTTCTTATTCACAATGGTTCACCACAGCAGATCCATCCACGTATTAGCTTTGGCACAGATTTGCAAACTCTGGATACGCTTCCTGATGTAAACCTCCATGGGATTTCTGCCTCCTCTCACTCTTGAAAATGGATCTTTTCTGTGTTAGGCAACTGTTACGAACCACTACACCAGCGGGTCCTCAACTTTGTTTGTGCCGCGGACCGGTTTAATGTCAGATAATATTTTCACGGACCGGCCTTTGAGGTGTCGCGGATATATACAACAAAATAAAATGATACGACCGAGACAAAAACGGTGGTATTTTGTACATATAATGATAAACGTGAATTCACTGTGTGACTGTGTAACTTTATTAGCAGCGTCCTCACTGAAATGTGCCAACAACATTGAGAGTAACATCCTCCGCTCTGCCCCTTAATGCTCTTCGGTCGCTATGGGAACGTGTAAATATTTCTTTCAAAATAAGACACACAACTACAACACGGGAAAAGACCCAGGAAAACCGAGTTAAAGATAAAAACCCTGAAAACTATCAATTTCACACCCGAGCCTCAACTCTCGCGACCCGGTACCAAACGACTCATGGAGCGGTCCATGAGTCTAAGATAACACTATCAGTTAACACTATCAGTTAACAGTGGCACACAGTGCGTACAACCACCAGAGCAACTTGTATGTAGATAGAAGTTAAACAGTTAGAGGAGCCAGTAGCAAACTAACAACAACTAACAAATAAAGCTTTAGCTCGCTAAACTATTACAATAATCACGTGTCTGACGTAATCCTAAAGATTTAATATGATAGATAATAAAACAGCTGTTGTGTATGTGTTCATGCAAGATCAAATATTATCATTTACTAGTTTGTAGTATTTCTCTTAATTGGTGTTTTTTCCTGTCTCTCGTGTGATTTAAGGTAAAAAGGAGCAACTCTACTATCACAGTTTTTTAATAGTTGACTTAACCTTTTGTGCTTTTTAGCAATGCTGAGCATGTGTGTGGAAAACAGAGCCTGGCCTACATTTGCCTGTGACACTGCGTTTGAAAATGAGTCCTTCTGAGTCACTACAAGTCCCTTGACCGAAAGCATATTTGAAACTGACCGTGCCAGCATTAGAGCAAAGGATGTGGGAGATGTTAGCGCTGCTCCGGGCAGCCAGGTTGGAAAGTTTTTCCGCTGTTCTGTCCATAATTACACATGGCTGGTGATTTCTGAATAGCACGTGCAAAGATTTATAAGCAGAAAAACACAGAATGTGATCAAATCTAGCCAACAATTACATCCCTGCTTAAAAGAAAACACCCTAATCTGCAAGGCACGTTTTGATTTTAATTAATGAATTGCTCAAATCTATAGCTAGTAACACGTGTTATGCGAAGTTTGCCACAGCAAATGTAACTGGAAGAAGCTGCACTCTGGTCATTTGCATTAAAATCGATCTCATTCAGTCACATCCTGACGACCTTCACACCTTCGGTTTCACCCCACTGCCTCCTACGCTTTTCCTGAATCTTGACACTGGATGACTTTAACATAATAAATGAACGCACTGCTCTCAGTTATTATTGTGATGTCTCATCTGCGTAGTTTATAATGCAGTTGTTGTGTTATAGTGAGGGTAGTAATGAAATTACGGCCCTTATTTCCTCCTCGTGCATCTAAACCTTGAATCCAATTGCAAGGTCATTCCACTCTCCTCGTGCCAAAGGCTTAGTCTTAAGCAGAGCCTGTGATTGCTTAAGGCTCAGAACAAACACAAATTCTATAGACAGTGCCTTCTCCGACCAAGACTATGCACACGCAGTAGCAGCGAAAAAATAAATAAAAACAGCCTGGCTCAAATTTCCCATCTGGCTCCAGGCCTTAATCTGTAACAAGGGACAGTTGAGGACACTTTCTCTCCTGTATTTACAAACCTGGGTTCTCAGTATGGCAGGCCACAGAGGACTAATTAACAGTAGTTTCTATTTTGGTTTCGGTGAAGAAAGCACAAGCAGTATTGCACTGGGACATGCTGGAGCAGCTTTCCGTGTACACAGAGCTCTGGTTAAATATGGCGAAGCCTCTATAGATCCACGCTTTTACCACGGTGCAGAACCACTACACTGTTAATGGTCACCACATGGTTAAAAAGAAGAAAGTGGGACACATTTTTAAGGCTTCACGTCAACAGTCTGTTACATTTTCCAAACTACGACTGGATACAGCATCCTTTATCGTGAATGATGACGTATTCGCATGTTCAATTATAACAAATACGAGGCTGAACATAAACGATAAAAAGTTACAGCAAACTCGGTTATGTCCTTGACTAAATGTTTGCTGAATTCCAATGTAAAAGAGAAATTTGACGTTTAAAGAAATAGTGTAAACCTTTTCAATCTTATATGAATGAACATTTGATGCATTAGTAGCTTGTTTTTTTAATCGCCCATAGTCAGAATACTGTGGACATCGTAGGAGTTGATGCGATGGCGCACTTGTAAAACTCTTTCTGACCTTAAGACCATCAGTTTCTTTCTTTAAAAGGTACAAATGTGACACATTGTATCTCTGTCAGAGCAGCAATGGACAGAAACCGTAAATAACATTAGGCAGGGAGAAAAGCTAGTGGGATACATTAGATTTTGCGTTAAAGGCAGTTCTAACTCGGTCTCAAAACCAATTCTTCTCAAAAATAGATGAAAAAAATGAAATCAAGTTACATGTCATTGGGAGCATTTTCCGCTTTATTTTTTTGTGGCTTTTGAAGAGGTAACAGAAAATATTTGTGTGTGTGCGTGCATTATTCATATGACTACGACCCATCAGCTTTGGCTTTGGTTCTCGAAGTAAAAACCAATAAAGGAGGCAAAGTTACTCAAGAAGTTAACTATTGGAAAATCTAATGGGTAACTTTTTTTGACATCTACTGTCACAATAAAAAAAAAAAATCACCCTTTCATTGATTCTTGAAGCACTAAATAAAAAGAAAATGTGTGCAATGTGGTTGTGTTTTCTACATTTGCCCGTTTCCAACCAGTGTAGTAAATTTGCAACATGTGCTAGAACTAAGTAAAAACTGATGCATACCAATCAGTTTTATTCTTTTCTATCCATAATGGTCGATCTGAGGATGTGCTGGTTTAAGACAGCGGTCCCCAACCCCCGGGCCTTGGACCGGTACCGGTCCGTGAGTCGTTTGGTACCGGGCAGCGAGAGAGTTGAGGCTCAGGTGTGAAATGTATGGTTTTCAGGGTTTTTATTGGTTTTCAGCGTTATTTTGTTATCGTTTTGATCGTTAACTCGGTTTTCCTGGGTCTTTTCACGTGTGTTATGAATAAATCTTCTTTTTTTCGGTACCGGTACTGGTTTTATTTTGTTGTATTTATCCGCGACACCTTAAAGGCCAGTCCGTGACAATATTGTCGGGCATAAACCGGTCCGTGGCGCAAAAAAGGTTGGGGACCGCTGGTTTAAGATGCAAAAGACTTGAATGCTATTATTGTGCCCAATAACATTTTTGCCACAGGATGATGACCCTGATCTCATCCTTGGGCTCAGTTTAGACGGTTATAATAATTTAATCCAAGTATAACTGTCAGTTTCTATCAACACCAAAGAAGCACGCAGTGTTTTAAACTGTATGGTAATATTGCTGAAGCTTTTCAAGCATATGCTTTTACATTACATACCTCTAAAACCTTGATAGGCCACCCCCCCAAAAAAATACATACATTACTGTCACTTTGCCTCCATCAAAACATTGTTTATCGAATCGGCCACGGTGACATAATCCGCTGGCACGCTCTGCGGTGATGTAGATGTACAGTATACATCTGAGCAAGCCGTGAACACAGCCTGTCTCTGCTTAGACTCCCACGAAACATGCTGCTCGATTACAAACAATCCAGCCTGTACTTTATGTGGTAATGCCAGACCGGCAGATGGGTTGGTCACCCAACGACCTCTGACATTGAACCCTCAGAGAAGCGAGGCCATGGATTTTGTCCAGCGGTCTTCATCATTCTCAAATGTTCAGCCAAAATGGATGTATGATGCTTGAGCCAACTTGGGCCAGATGCTGTCTCAAAGGAGACCATATGAATTCGGCTATTATCCCAAAAGATGTGATTGGAAATAGAAGAGATTTTGGTCTGGATAAAAATTCAGGCATGAAAACAACAGTGTGTTGGTAGCATATTCTTATATGTGCTTAACAAATCTATTAAACCACCTTTCACAAGAAAATACAAAAACATCTACCGAAAAATATATTGCTATTTAATAGGTAAATAATACTGAATTCATGGTTCTATGCTGAAATTTGAACATTGGACTTCTTTGAGAAGTCAGAAATTAATCAAGCATTAAATTCAATGACTAAAAGCATTTTTTTTCTTAAGAATGCAAGTAAATAACTTTAATTTGGCGTGTTAATCGAAAAATATAAATGGGCTTTGCTATTTTTTCCTGCTTTTTCATGGAAAGTTCACGGATAACATCAACAATCATATTGTGGCTGTAGAAATATCATTTTGATTGAAGAGCTTGTGAGCTTACTGGTAGATTAACCGTTACAAAAACATTAAAAAAGTGATTTTGGCCATTCGTCAGGGCTGATAATTTAGGGCAGCTGTGGCATAAATAGTGGTAGTGGGCTAGTAAATTTGTTAAGCAGTGTGTGTATCTAATCGCACACAAAAAATGGGCTTCTGTTCGAAATTAAGAGTTCACATGTGCAACATGTGCAACAAGGTCACGTGTTTTTGCAAGCCGAGTGGAAGACAAAAACAAGAGATAACAGGATGATGTAGAATCAAGCAGGTCCCTCATTGTTTCTCAGCCACATTTTGTCATGGCTGCACCCTTAATCAGCTGAGTGTATTGTGTCAGTCGTTTGACTGCTTTTGTTCGTTTAATGACCAAACCCCGAAGACACAATAGAAAATTATATTTTTGAGGAGCGGGCTAATTAACGCTGCTTATTAGAGAGAGACGTAACATGGAGTAACAATAGGAAAGGGAAGGCTTGGGGGGGTTGTGTTGGATCCATGCTGCGGCATATCAGAGGTTTTATACATGAGTTGAAATTTAGCATAAAAAGGGTGTCAAAACTGGGAGTGAGAATGAGAGTTAAAAAGCACCGGAGGTGATTATTACACAATGTTAATTCATTCCTGAAGAAAAGAAAAGAAAAACAATGACAAATGTAGTCGGCACAGAAATAACACTGACCTTGAGGCAACCTTGTTACTAGCCCAGAGAACTTTGGATTTTTTTTTATTTCAGCAAGGGGCCACTCCTTAGACACACGAGGGCATTGATGTTTCGCGAGAGACGCCGGTAATCACGACAACTGCCGCCGCGCACTTCTCCAATCTGCATGAGGTGAGTGTCGTTTTTGTGCACCGTCTGATTTGTGTCCAACACCGTTCTGTCATGTTGGTCTGCACAAGACGAAGCCACTCGCTCAAGCAAACAAGGCTTTGATTGACGTTCAGCTTAATAGGGATGCAACACATGGAGGAGCTGGTAAACAAGCTCTCCTTCCAATGTTGGAATAGAGCGCTTTACTTGGGTGGTTAGGTTGGAGAGGCAATGGAGGTTGTTAGTCGGAGAGAGAGGAAAAACAACACCCTCTTGACACGGATATGGTTGCTAATATTTCCTTGTGATTTCTCTCCAAATGGATAAAAAAAAACATTTTTTATTTATTTTTTTTACCAAGACTGGCAACGGACGTGTTTAACTCTTGAAAATAGCCTTGAAACTATGAACTAGCAAAAACCAGATTCTGAAAAACAACAAATAGGAAAACAACAGAGGTAGGTAAATAATGGGGTCCTGGGTTAGGTGTAAAGCTAAACCAGGGGACTATAATTAATGAATGCAGTCAGTAAACAAATGTCTGGAGAGTTTAAAGGGGGAAAAAGAAAATTAATGAAACAGGAAACTGAGGAGCTTAAATCGGGTGCCCAGTAACCCTCACAACACAAGCACACACTCACACACACGCTGCCTTGTGAAGTTAGCATCTGATGCTTGGCTTCAGGACCACTCACAGAACAGGAAGGCAGGGAAATAGAGGGAGAGGACACCTTAATGTGCCTACACCATATGCCGTTAGCTACTGATGGATACAGCTCTCCCTCCAGCTACTGGAGTAACTTATTGCATTTGCTAGCGACGCTTCCGCTGTTGATAAAGTTAAAGATAAGCCATCTGTTCATTACAGCAGCCCGGCTTCACTTACAGCGATAGGTGCGTCCAAGCGAGCGCAAATCTAAATGTTGTCTGCCTAAAAACTACTGTTCCACGACATCCCGAAAGCATCTGCATGCGCTTAGAATGGAAACTCACATGCGTGATCATCTGCCAATGATGAGGGATTATCATGTCAATGTTTTTCTATCGAAAATTCGAGGGGAATAACTGACATGCTGCTACCACAATGCAACGTAAGCAGATTTTCCCACAGGCGGGAAATAAGAGTGAACGCTTGCTGAATCTGTCACTCAAGTGTAATTATTGCAGAATGTATGCAAAGGCACACTAACAAGCTATCAGTCACATTTCTTATTAACAACTCAACCAGCTGTTGTTGGGAAAAACGCAGGGGGGGTGAAAAAAGCACAATCCACCACAGGGACCACTATGATTGACTCTGGGTTACGGCTTCTCATGTGCTCGCCTTACAAGAATTCCCACGTTGCCTGTGAACTCCAAATCATTGTTAAAAACACACAGTCCCTCACGTATACCTGCACTTATAATAAAGTTGTCATAAAATGCACATATTAAAAAAAAAGTGAAGTTTGTATTTATTCTTGATATTTTTTGAATGATATGCAGCGCGTCGTTGTTGTTTTTTTTTTTCCAAGGGCATGATAAACACAGATGGAGACTTGAAAGTGCTGCATTATCCATGAATAGCATTGTTCTTATCCTCTGAGAGATGGAAAAAATATATATATAAATAAATAACTTCAGATGAATCCACTGTGGACTATTACAAAGCTACCAACGCTCTGGATGCTCTCCAAACTTGCCTTTTCTAATTTTCACCAGGCATAGATCTACTTTTAGACTTCTACCACATAATGGTATTTGCTTAACTGAGCAGCCAGCAATCACTCTCCTCTCTGCCAGTGTCATATCACTGATCAAGTGTGGCTCAGTTCCTGTCTGAAAGGAGGGCTGCCAGACATAATGCAATAATAACGGGAGCACAGCTTGCCTAAGAGAACCGAGGTCCTATTTCACTGCTGACGATGCTGGAATGAACTCTTTGTGCTCTTTCTTTCTCATTCTCCCACTACGAAACCCTTGAGCTTGTGAGAGCATAATGAGCCAATTGTAATTCCTCGCCTATAGCTTTGTATTGAAGAGTATATGGATGGGGTGGGGGGGGAGTGTGGAGGCACTGGACATGTCTACTCCGAGTCAAAAGACGAGGATTCGAGGATTATCTCAGGCAGAAACTGAGGCTTTTTATTTTTTTGAGTGATCATTTTTGGAACAGTTACAGAAACAACCGCCTGTAACCAAAATTTTGGGGCGATGTAGGAATGTAGGAGAAAACTTTGCATAGGCAGACACCTGAAAACGTCACACACTAATAAAAGAGCAATCTCTGTCTTAATCTCCATCCTTGCATTAGCAATACAGTCGAATCTGGCTAAAAATTGAGTACAGTGTTCATTAAGAATAGGTTTGTATTAAATAAAGAAAAAAGCCAACCTCCACAGCACTTAGAGACTGTATTTGCAATGGCCCCTACTATCAAGTGATAGATGGATCCTTAAAGCATCCATAATCTAGACATTATTTAAAGCTTTTACTGTAACAGGTGGCTTTAATGTAATGTGAATTGCTGACCTTGGGAGAAAAAAAAGACGGTAAATGCATCAACTAGATGTGATACGTTAAAAATCTAACAGCTTTTAGTCTCGACAAAGAGCACTCCTCTTATCCGGCATAGTGGACGTGAACCTGCGCTGCTCCCCCACAGATGCCTACTGTGATGTTTGACAGATTTCTCCCTCTCCAGCTAGGCTCACAGTAAACGTCCATCTGGCAGCTTCCCATGGGTACTTATTATTCTCAGCTAGCCAGGGGTTTTCTGTTTCCGAGCAGTCAGCCAGCGCCTGCCTCAAAGAGTTGAGAGCAGGACCAGAACTGCTTGCAGATGCTCTGCCGAGTAGCCAAACTGCGCGAGTGTAGTGGCATGGCGCTGGGTATTCAATTACACAATAACGTGGCAGTCTGTCCGAGTATGAAAAGTCAACTGCATTGAGAAAAACTTTGTATCTGAGCCACAACACCGGTCAAGTAAGAGTCGCATCAAGGTGTGCCAGTTTTCTCATTTGTCCAATACACCTCCTACACCTTGGTGGTGAGATGATTGATTTTCCCCCTCTGAACAGATGCTTGGAGCCATGGGTACCACTGAAAAGTCCCGCTGTCCTGGTCTGATGCCCTGCTATGGTAGATTCAGTCATGCAGTTAACCTCCATCACTTTCCTGCAGCCTGCTGAGTGTCTCTAACACACACTGACAAAACATAGGATGCTACACTTCTCTGGACATCCAACAGCCAGGGTTATTTTTGCACGTACCCTTCTTTTACGTCTAGGATTTTTTCCACGTAGCACATTTAACAAACTCCCCAAGCTCTCGGTTCAAGGACGGACGATCCGTTAGTTAAAGTAAATCTGCGGATGCTCACTGAGTTGTCCAAGTGCATGGGTAGTAAAGAAAGGTAGCAGCAGTGGAGCTCGGTGACATTACTGGCATGGTAATGAGTGAATAAAGAGCAGAGTCTGCAGCGAGTACAGGGGAACTGGAAATATAAATGCATGCCTATCAAGACACACAAAGACCGTATGGGGCCTGTTTAAACTGCACGGCAATCATCCTGATTTAGAAATAGTCGCTTAATCTAGAACATGAGATGCTATGACAGGACTGTTCAATCAGTGTGACTAATCACACCATGACAAATACCGATGAATGATCGCTAACTAAATCTGCAAACTACATATGTTGACATCGACTTTTTTTTTTAAGGAGGAACTGAAGCAGACAGCTGCTACAGGTCGGCGTCACAGAGACCCTCTGAGTTTGTTAAAAATAAAAATAAGAAACGGAGCAGGTTAAGTTCACATATTCAGTTACCACGCTCAGCCCATTCTATTCTCAAGGCTTCTCATCCTGCCCTTTGGCAAAGCTGCCGGTGTCTCACAAATGTGCAATTGTCCTTTGGTATTTTTGGGTAGGCGGTAGTGGGCTTTCTTTCCCTTCCCAACTGATCACATAAGGATGCTTGAAAAAAACGTGCAAGCATTACATTTAAACACATATGCAGTTGAGCATACTTTTTTGACGCGTGAGGATTGTTGCACAAGTAGTCTTTTGTGCCTAAACAGAGAATTTGAACACAAAGGGGGGGAAAGTGCAAAATATAAAGCTCACACAGTCTTGTGAAGTAGTCACTTCCAGCCTCCAAATGTAGATTTTGTCACTCGCAGTTGAGAAACTCCGAGTTTTAACAACAGTACTATGCAAAAGTCTCGATCCACAACTCATTTCTTTATATTTTTCATCCAAGAAGTCAGTCTTTCTTTTTTTAAGTGGTCTTGAGCGATAGTTCTCGAGGCTTTCAACTTTTTCTTGGAACATTGGCTGCGTTTTTCAGTTATTTTCAGTCCTGTGATTGTACCTGACCATAATCAGCCCATTTTTGTTTGCTTCTTCAGCCACTTAACACTGACATATGAATCAGTGAAGTTTAAAAAAGGCACCTAACTCATGGGATGAGCCAGTGTTGTGTCTATATATAACATTCAACTTGGCAAAGAATCAGTTTTAGACTGTATCTTTGTTCACTTTGTTAACATTAGCCTAAACCAAAAACACGTTTATTCACATTTGTTAGCTGAATCTATGAAGACAAAAAGATAACAACTTGATAGACATAAAATATTATTTTTTTGCATCAGCAATGTGATTCCCAAAGAGCTATTACCTGAAAATTTGGCTTATCTTGTCACTGTGCCCAGTGTGTCCTTCAAAAAATTAAAGAAACTGGACAAGTGGAGGGCAAATGAAGAAGTGACAGACCATCTACAGAAGATGAACAGTTTCTGAAAGTCATGTTCTTAAGAAATAGGAAAAAATCCATCAGAGAAGAGCGCCGATATGAACAGATGAATCCAAATATGACAATTTGTCATCATTATATCAGGGGGGGATGTACAACAGTGTGTGTCTATAGACATCTGGTTTGATCTACCAATGTCTGACGGCCATGGCTTCATTTTTCACCATGACAATGATCCCAAACACACTGCCAATGCAGCAAAAGTATACCTGGATAGAAAAACACTCAGTGGAACACCATCAGTCATGGATTGGCCTCCCCAGAGCCCGGACCTCAACACTATTGAAGCACCGCGGGATCATATTGAGAGAACACAAAACAAAAGGCAACCAATAACCAAAAAAAAAGAGCTTTGACAGTCCTACAAGAAGCCTGGAGAACTATTCCTGAAGACTGCTTCAAGGAATTATGAGAAAACTGACTAGGAGAGTTCAGGCTGCGATGAAGAATAAAGGTGGTCACACTAAACATCAAGCTGGTTATTATTGTAATCTGGAACTTCAATAATCCCTGCACCTATTTCCCATTTTCCTAGCAAAATATAAGGAAACAAAGGGGGCTCAAGACTTGTGCACAGTACTGTGCACCTGCTTTCTGGAACAAACCCCCCCCCCTATAACCCTGACATCCACATTCAGCCTTGTTTTTTCTGCAGTTACAATGCATGGCTTTATTAGATAATCTTTGAAGCAGTTTCCACCACTGTGAGGAAAAGTAATTAATGCAGTTCTGACATATGCAGGAAAAAAGCAGCATCCATCAGACCCACATGAGCACAACTGCACTAAGTATGACCTGCGCAGGATAAACGGAATTATAAAGTGAGCCCCTCATCAGCTGTCTTTCTAGGTTAAAAAACAAATGTGGTATTGAGTCGGAATTGAATTATTCTTTCTTTGTGCATCTGTGTGGGATTTCTAATTAATGCTGCAGCAGATCTGAGAACGCCAGAGTGCAATGCAGTTTGACTACAGAGAGGGAGTGTTCAGTGGGTTGGAAGCAGGAGTTATGGCGTCTTTTTTTATGGCTAAGAGTGTAAAACTGCTCCAAGTCTTTTTACCAAGTATAAAAACTTTTGTCCTTTTCAGCTCTTCAGTACATGGCAGACCACCTTAAAAAAAAAAAAGAAAAGTTGAAGCATGGATGAACTTTCAGAGGAAAGTTAATTCCGGGAACAAGAAATCCAGGTTTCTCTCACTACATGGCCACTATCCACGCTACCAGCGGTTTCATGTTGACACGTGGACTTGCCGAAACAGCAAAGGGGTTCACAGCTTAGCACATGTGAGATTTCCACACACTCACCACAGAGTGGAAACAAACACCATCCGTTCAATGCTTGTTTAAGTCAACACTGCTGGCGTATTCTTTGAACAATCTGGGACATTTGATTCTCATTTGAATAAAACTCAAATTGAAGGCACAGAGCACACAATCCACTTGCCAGAGAAAGCCACCATTGTGTATTCTCATACACACATATGGGAAAAGGGGATGGGTGGGGATTGCAGTGCATTGCGTACCTTACTGGGCAAACATCAGCATCTCGGTGTTGCGTTGGCTCTTCCCAAGCCCCACCCCACCCGTCACCTAACCCTTTTTCTATATTCATGCATTTGCATCACTTCCATAGACACGTGACAATTCAAACAGCGCTCTCACTCTTGGGAATAGTGCTATGAAAAATGAAACAAGTCTTACCTAGTGCGGAATGGTTGGTCACATCTGTAAGCAAGTCATTTGGGAAAAGTGGGGGAGGGGGGGAGGGGGGGGAGGAGGAGAGAAAGCAAGAAAAAAGAAGAAGAAACGTCAGCAAATTACAATGTACAGCAAGCTAAACTTCAACGCAGGCTGAGGCTGTCTCCGGCTACCCTGAAAAATGATCATCTCCCAGCATTGTACAGAGTCGGGGGGTTAAGAATAGGCTGTGTCAAGAGAGGGGGACATCATTTATTAATCGAGGGACATGAAACGTCTGAGATAGTCTCCCCCGAGGATCCCGAGTTTGCACAACTTGCATTAATATTTGTCAGTGTTTCAAAATTTTAAAGGTGGAGGCAGAAATTATGTAAGCAGAAACCCAATCCATTACCTGCGAGTCATCGCCTTTTTTTTCCCTTCTTCTTTCGTTCCCCCACTAGTGTAACACAACCACAGAACAAACAAATGTGCTCACACAAACCCACACCCAGAGTGTTCCTCGCTCTCTCTCCATATGTCTCTGAGGTAATTAAGTAGCCCTCAGATATCTCTCACCCTATGTCCTGGACCTTTTACTACACTTCCCCGAGCTTGTTAGTCCGACAGCGGACATCCAAGGTTCCGAAGGCGTAATAAAATGGCAGTCTTGCAAGTCTTGTGCGCGCCACAAAGACCCCAGGCAGCACGCCAAAAAAAGGCCACCATTTAGCCACATCTTCACTAGTCACTGCTACCTGACATTCCCATGAGTTACAGAAAGGGGTATTGAGATAGGCCTGGTCCCCAACCCTCCCCTCTGCTTTCCTGTACTAACATTCCACCATGCTGAGAAATATGTACTGGATTTCCATTACACCGTGCTTTTTTTTTTTTTTTTTTAACATCGGAAGTGGTCCCTGTACAAATGTACTCTTCTAAAGCACAGTTTTGCTTTCTTGTAAATGTGCAATAAAACACGGAAATGGAGTGAGCTGACAATAACAGGGAATAGTGTGAGGGAAATAGTAGACTCAGGACTAATTCGGAGTTGCTGTTGCTTACAGTGCAGTCTTGTTTTGTTGCTAAGCAGAATTTGCGGGTAATATGATTTATCACCGATGATTTCTATCCCCGCCCCCTCAGCCCCCAAAACTCCCTGCATTCATTTACATTTTTGGTAGGGATGCAGCAAATCCCCACGAGGATCAACAACAAGTGAATGTGATTGCAATATCTGTTTTGTGCGTGAGAACAAATCTATTTTCAGGCAAAAGGCGGAGGAAGATTGGGGTTCAATCTCTGGGACGCTCATTACATTCCGCCTGACACACATCCGTGCTCGCTGCTACTGTTGTTGCTAAACAGAGAGCTCAGCTGAGGACCTTGAAGCTTCATGCCAGGAAAATTGGACCCTGGGGAAGGGGGGTAGCAGGGACTGATGTTGGACTTGAAGTGCTGTGGAGAAGCACCTGGGGTTTCAACGGCGTTAGCATCAGTTTTGGGAGAAAGTGAGAGACCGAGCCATGCCAGTAATAGGCAACAACGAAAATGTAAAAGATACAGTTGTTGTGGCAAATGTTTACATGCGGTGCATTTTGCAATGAAGTGCAAATGCTTGAGAACAATGAAGCACGTACAGTTAGATGACTGTACTTTGTCAGGAAGGACAAGTCCTACGCTCTCAGCTATTCCACATTCCTGTGTTTTTAACAGAGAGACTTTTTGCAGTGCAGTGAAGATTATTGATTTTTTTTCTTCTGAGTCCTGTGGTGGAAATTTAGGATGCCCAGCCAATCAAAACTAGTGGAGGTAGCGTGGGCCTAAGTGGATTAGACTAGTGGGTATGGTGGAGGGAGAATCTAGAGGGAGAAACTGAAGCTCTGGTGGCTTCAATAAACCCACTCTGTGAACCAGGAAATAGATGGAAGACTAAGACACTTTTTTCACCCTCTCTCACCCTCCTGTTTTAAGCAGATAAGCTGCTTCCAAGGTCTTAGTTATGCTGTGTAGAACCCAAAACACGATATGGAAACTTTTGACAAGTCAAATAAAAAGAAAGAAGCTGAGAAGTCTGTTCCCCGTGTTGTCTTTTCTCTGTTGACAAGAGGGATTTGGGTATGTTTTGAGTGGTCAGTACTGGGGGAATTACAAAAAGCCTCTGAGATGTGGCATAGTGAGCATGTCACAGCACCAACGTGGGTCTTTAGTGAAGGCCTGGGCTCCTTTTAAGTTAAGCCTTGACTAGCCATTGCAATAAAGAAGAAATAGCTTTGCTTTGATGAGCAACTGGCAGCCTCACCGTGAACCCTTTTATGTTTTCTTTTAAATTCAGCCTTCTTTTCTTTTGGTTTCTTTTTCTGTTTTGTTTCTTTGTGGTTGTGGTGGCAGCTCACTATGACATCGCTTGTACCAAAATAGCTTCAAGAATTAGGAGAAAGTTAGTGCATTTCACGAAGAGTCCTGTTGACATTTAAGCTTTCATTGTCTCAAGTCTATAGGTGTATAAATACAGTAGTTGCCAGTTGTAGACTCCATATTTATTCCAGTACTTTGTACCATTGCGCATGCAAATCTGCACATATGCCACACACGTTTTTGTTGTCTGCACATCTTTTTTAAGCACACAGAGAGCAAAAAGAGTCCAGCTCCTTGTAGCTGGCCAATAAAGCTGATTTTGATTCTGTGTGTGGAGTGTTTACTTGAGCTGTATCTTAATAACTGGCTGTTTGTAATTTAGGTCTTTGGTTTTGAGTTTTAAAATTTGGGTGATCATCTTTTACCATCTCAACTCGGGTGCACGTCATAACAGTAATCCCCACACTTTTGTTCCCTTCATACGTCAAACTGTTTTAGTGGGTAAATGCACAAAAGAGAAATATTTACCATCTCTTTTCACCAGAGAAACTTCTTACTCAAAGCAGCGATAATCACAGCAGCTTTAGCTCACTTTGCTGTTGCAAACTTCACAACTTTCTTGCCAGATTTAGCAACTTTCCGTAGTCTTTCATCCTACGGTCACACCCGGGAAAACAGTTGGTATGAGAACTAAATTATCGTGAAACATTGTCATCTTGTTATCTTTGAAATAGTTACTTCGAGATCAGGGACTAATCCTGCAACCCATCGTGGCCCGATGCCATTTTCAAAGTGAGCTTGTTGCGTCAAGAAGGCAATAAAACTACAATAAGAAAAAGAAAGTCTGCAATCAGTTTGCAATTGAATGGGGTTAAATTGGTAATTGCATGCAATCTGTTTGTGATAACATATCAATTTACTGTGATAAATGAGCACACAGCTATGCCATTGAAATTCACATTAAACAGAAATTCAAAGAGAGGCCTTGCAGACAATGTGGGCTCATCAGTGCACACTGACTAAGACTGAATCACTAAACTGCCTCAGAGGGACTGCAGTCAGTCTATGTTGGAGTGTTTGGAGACAGACTGCCTTCCACCAGGCGATCTGTGCAAAGGCCTTGCAATCAAAAGTGTCTGCCACAGCTAATTGCAATCAGTCGCCAAATAGGAAAAACATTCAGTGCTATCTCTGGGCAATAACCCATTTTTTCTAGTCACAAGAAGGTTGCCATCCTGTTTTTACTCTAGTGTGAATATGTCTTGTTTTTCAGAAGATCTAAACCTAGTCAGCTCTAGCTTGGAGTCAACTTAGACAATTTTCAGACAACATTGGGGTTATCAAAGTCACTACACCCCTGCGTTAGGTGAAGCTTCAAATATCTGCTGTTGACTCAAGTCTCCGAAGCTCAAAAAGTGGTATTCAGGAGAGTTAAAGTAGTTGCACTGTGAACACAGTCTCATTTCATAATGAATTGTTGTGCAGAGAAACAATGGTGCCAAAGATTACCCTTTATACAAGAATTTGGATTAAACTTAAAGAGGCATCATCTGCCCTTGGTGGGATTTTTGGTGTGGGGTACAGTATGGTGCGTCCTCTGAGATTTGGCAGCTCCTGGACAAGGACATCAGTTTCCCCGAGAGAGACTCTGTTTCACGCTGCCAGTGTTGAATTTTGTCATTCGTCTCATAGTGCACCGCATCACAGACAACACTGCTGTTTTTGGTTTTTTATTTTTCTTCTTTTTCTTTCTTTTTTTTTTCCAACAAAAACCCCCCACCACATCTTCTTAAATACATTAGCTCAATATTACAGTGATGTGGTTTCAATCTGATTCGTGGATCTCTCGCAGTACTAATTCCAACAATGATAAATCAAACATTATCAGCCAAATGACTATCTAGAAAAGATTTGCCCTCTGCCGATCAAGCCTTAAAACCCTTAAAGATTAAGACTTCTATCTCTTAACACCAACCGCCGCAGTAAATCTTTAAAGGTCTGATCAAATTGCTAAATAACTTGTGGCTAAATTATCCTCTAGCAGCCACTAGAAATTCTGCACGAACCTTTATTGCCAATTTTCAGTCTCTCATGGACGGGCGAATAAAGGTGAATGAGAAAATTTGTCTCTCGGGTCAAGTAAGGTGGAGGAAAAGCAACAGTTTGATTTGATATGTATCTATTACTGTACCTCTTATTGTAAGTATTATTTCCTCTGTAATTATCTATGTTTCCTGTTTCAAATACTCAAATAACATGCTGCAGTAGTCTTGCAGCTTATGTACAGTATAATGGTATTGGGTGCCTTGTACATAGAAAAGGCGTTATTGTTAAAACAGTATGTTACTAATGGGACCGATACTGACCAGGAAATCAAACTACCCACCGCCCTATCCCCTGTTCCCCTTTGGTCTAGTTCCACAGGGCACCTTTTCAGTTTAATTGCAGTTAATCAGCGAGTCAGACATCCCCCCCCCCTCAAATAAACAGCTCCACTTTTTCTCAGGGGCACAAGGCAATACACACATGCACACAGAAAGCGAGAGTAACAGCAAGAGAGAGCGAGGGAAAGCTCGCTCTCCTCAAATCGGCTACAGGAGTGAGTGCCCACTAATTGGAAATCAAAAGCAATGGAGCTGGAAGGCAGCCGAGAAGGAACAGTGAAACCTCAAGCGCCTGTTGTCGGTCAATTTAGACCATGACAAAAAAGGCCCTGCTTCTTGTGTCACCATTTAACCTATTCACCAGTGTGGAATGAGAGCAGCTGTTTTTTTACAGTACCACATAATGGGACAAAATGGCTCAGGTTGGCCATGCTCCAGCTAGCTGCAAAAAGGCTCCGACGCAGAGAGAAAAAGGGAAAAAAGGTGCGAAGAAGATACGGCAGGAGACGGGAACGCTGCTGCCTCGTTATCAGCGATGCAGAGAGAGAGCGCTCACACTCTTCCATCTGAGCTGAAATAAACATTACTTCTTTTTTTTTTTGTGCGTGTGTGTCGCAACAAACAATTAGAGAAGCCACCACAGAGGCTACAGATGGCCTGGGCTCACACAGACTGCGGAAGTATCTAGAAGTTTACACAAGTCAGACGAAAAGCCAGATCGGCTCCAGAGCCGAGGCTGTTCTCCGACTAAAAAAATAAAATAAAATAAAATATTGCTCAGTTGTTTTTAATCCCTTTCCGAGTTGAGGTGTGAATAAGTACTTTGTGAGTGACAGCTTGATGAGCGCAGTTATAGAAACTCCAAACTTCATCAGGCAGTTGTCAGACTGGGGGGCTGTCCGGTTTAAAGGCTGCTCAGGCATAACAGTACGGGAATGAGGTATGCTTATGTTAGCACAGCAGCAGATGTTCTGTTTCTGTTCCAGCTGTCTTCTTTTTTGAAGTGCCGTGCTCGGTATATCTCAATCCCAAATCTTTATTACTATCCTCTCATCCACCCCCCCTCGCCTCCCCGGGTCAGGCGGGAGTCAAACTAAGCAATCACAGGTAGACTAATTACTAATAGATGCCTCTTTTTTCCTGAAACAATTATAATTTCAACACATTTGTTACAGAGTTTCAACAGACTGCAAAAACATTGTAAAAAGAGAGAAGAGAGAGATCACTCATGTTTTTACCTGCTATGCTAGAAAAGCACAATAGGAAAAAATGAATGACATAACAGAGCTAACTCAAATGAAGCCACATGTCTGATGTATCTTCCTGGGGGCTTTGCCCACCCTCTTGTGTTTAAAAAAAAAAAAGAAAGAAAGAGACAAAAAGAAAAAAAAAAACACTGAAGGGATTTAAGGGACTTTTTCAAATGCGGCTTTTTTCTGGAATTCAGCCTGGCAGACCTTGATGAGTGATCAGAAGTTAGGAGATCATAGACCCGTGGGCTCTATGCTGAGTTCTGACCCTGGGTTCAGCTACGTAGAGGTGGGATAAAGACTCTCTTGCCTGGGGAGAAGTAGAGGGAAGGACAGGGTAGAAAGGAAGAAATAAAACGAGGGAGCGGCAATAGCCTTGATGCCTCTAGCAGTGTGGCGCCGGCTCGGCCCTTCATATCAGCCACTTGTGAAGACGGGAGGGGGGAAACCCTACAGGCACTCGTATGTCGACCGGCGCGATCAAGGCCAGCTAAAAAAAAACCTGGGTCTGGAGCTGCTGTTACTTTAGGCTATGGTGTGAGCTGGAGAAGCTCAAAGAGAGAGACTTTAATGATGTTTGACACTTCACCATTACCGCAGGTCACGAGGACACGCCTCACAATTGACTGCATTTCCAATTGAAATTCTTCAGGTCTAAAGATCACAGTCATTTACGGCCCCATTGCACGCTAAACGCTCACGCCGACAATCTGAGGAGCTTGTACGAAGGAGTTCCTTAAATCTCTGACTCAAACAGATAATTAGACATAATGAGTAAACAATGTGGCTGCAAGATGTGAGCGGGCTTATTGCTTTTTAATTGTGTTTCTCTCGGCGAGCTGAGCTACTTCTGCGAGCGCCGTTTACCTGTGTGCGTCGGCCCGTGTGAGGCCAGGTGCAGTCATTACCACGGGACAGATGGATCAGCAGAAGCGTTGCTCGTTTCTCTTGCAAGGCAACATGGTGGCTGCCATATGTAAGCTCATCATTAAAAGTGACCTTTGACCCTCCAGCGGGTGCCTGTCATTCTAATGGAGTTAATTAAGAACGTCCGCCACAGCGCGGAGGATGTGGTATTTTCCTCTCTTTGTGTTTGTGGATGTTATTGGCTCGCAACGACGAGTAATATTAATGTCTGCGCGTTGTATATTTGGGGGCCGGCATCCATTCGCACGTTAGGGCGGTTTGCATGTAGTCGTGCCTCGGGTGTCAGACGTGTTTAAGTTTGGGGGCTTCTTTTAATATTGCCGACGTAGCTCCTTTGAAAATTCATTAAAGTGCTTCGACCTCTCTGCCATCTGCGCGAGCGAGAGGTAGGGTGTCGTGCAGCTGGGGAGCACGGGAAGATGAAAATTCTGACACGGGCAAAAGCAGGCGGGCGAGCCCCTGGACACAGATTGAAGGCCAGTGATATGCCAGCTTTGAACTGCTGTTTATTTATTCCTAGGCCTTATCTAAAGGTTCCATTCAAATTTAGATTCAGAGATAAAGACTGCTGGCAGCAGTCACACATTTCTCTGGCAAATGGCAAAATGTTATGTAAGCGTGATGCTTATAAAATTTTTTTTTTTTAAAACAATCCCTTAGAGGGCTAATTAAAAATGCTACACTAATTGCTAAGTGTCAAGCTAAAGTATAATTAACTCCACAATTACATGCAGTGTATTACTGACCGATTACAGCGATAAACCTCAGCTGCTGATGCCAACTGAATATATATATAAATAAGCATAGCCAAGCCAGATCATCCTCATTAATATGTCGGAATTTAATGCACATTTGGAGCGTTTAGGCCTCCTTGTCCGACGCTTCCTCGTTAATCCGTGTCACTTCTATATAACTACCAAATGTCAGGCTCTTGTCAAGCGTTTGATCAGCACGGTCTCTGGCGCACTCTCTGGTGCCAGTTACTTACTCACAATGAAGCAATATGAGTAGCGGTGTTTATGCCCTGTAATCACTTTCTCCTACACCTGATCCCCTCTTCATAAACTCAGCGCACCAACATTATTGCTGTTATAGTCGGAAATATGGAGCTATGTATTATGCATTAACAATCATCTCCCGGAGGGAAGGCACACACACACACACACACTTTGATGCCAAGACACACACACACGTGCAGCGTCATCACTGGCGAATGTCTGCAGGTATGCTGGAAATGCATGCGAAAATAAGCACGCATAGACATTTCCTTTGCTTTGTCTCCCCCCCTCACATCAGTGTACACAGATGCGTCGACGCTCGCTCACTTTAGCATATGCCTCAAAGCATTGGGGTGTAATAGAGGCTGCCTGCACTTTGCCTCGTCTCCCCTTCCCTGACACTAATCAACACCTCTTCTGCTATTAAAAATTCCTCTCCATGCCTTTTGATCTGCTAACTATCTCATTTACATGACTGGCGCTCAGCAAACCAGCCTGCTGTTGGGGAGGTGTGATGAGGTAAGGTGGGGCCGGAGGGAGAGGCTGGCGGCCGGGGTGAGAAAAAGGAAAAGTGGAAAAGTGGGGGCGGGGGGGAAGAGGGACTCTCTCTCTTGTTACTGAAACTTATTTCAGCTGCTTAAGGAGCAAAAGATCACGTGCGTGAGAGCGAACGTTTCGTGATTTCAAGTTGTTGCAAGCAGTGCAGTGATCCAAAAATAGAGGGGCTGAAAATAACACAGGGGGGGGAAAAATCTCAAACAGGTGGAGAAATAAAACAGCCGAACCCCTGCGTCCTCCTCCCCTCCACGCTTCTTCTTCTCTGCCGTTCTCCCGCCTCTCTTTCTCCTCTTGGCTGACTTTGTGTGGTGCCGTGGGGCTTCCACTGAGCCTGAGCCTCTTTGGCAAGAGCTGTGAGACTGGCATTGAAAAGGCTTGGGTGTAGCTGGGCGAGAACGCGGGAGCGGGCAGGTAGAGAGGGAGAAAGCGGTCGACGAGTGAGGGAGAGAGAGAGAGAGAGAGACAGGGAAGTTGTGGGAACCATTGTAGGTGGTTTCAATCATTCTGATGCCATCTGTTCCCCTCCATTTTTCGCACTGACAGTGGATATTTTCCCCGGTGAGACGAGAGGAGTCTGTGTGCGTGTGTGTATGACAATGAGAGATAGTGAAGGACAGACGAGTATAAGCACAGAGCACAACATATTTATCTTTTACACACTATACAACTCAACTGTATAACCAGGTGTCTGATTCCAAACTTTTACTTTGATGCAACTAATGACCACTTTCAGGACTCAGTAAGCGGCTGTCAGTCAGTTATCAGCTACTGTTCATTATTTGAGGAGCTATCAATAAATGGTAAAGTCGTCTTGCTTTATTTTTCAACTAAAACTACTTCATTAGTGCTTGCACATCAGTGCTAAACACTCGAAGCTGATGGAAATATCTAAGGAAAAAACCTAAGGGCATTGCAAAGTAGTAAAAAATTCACCTGACAGATGAAAACCCTTAATTATTGCAGTTCATCTCTAATATATGCCAGTGTTTTTACATCAAATCACAAATACCAAAATCAGTCAGTTCTTTAAAACCTGGACCATGAAATAATTGCCCGAATATTTACGTGTTGAAAATGGAGTGTTTATTGAACCTTGTGAATTGAGTTAATTTAATATTATTTGCATATATGAGATTTAATTAGTATCATATTTGCTAAAGTCAGCACTGTTTTTTTTTTTTTTTTGCAAGTTATTGCTTTAAAAAATTATCTTGCAACTTATTTAGGCTTTATGGAGAGGGGGAAAAAAATCACACTGATTATTTATAAGTCTCAAAAAATCAAACAAATCTAGTTGATCACATATGATACACTTGGTGTGAGAGGATTAAATCAGTTGGATGTATCTTCTGAGGACCATGAACGGCTTTTGCACCAGGTGTCATTGCTCTGGCGAGGCACTGGGTCCTTCATTCTATCAACTTTTAACTCGTGTTTCCTTTCTGCTTAAACATGCATGAAGTTATTTTATCATCCACACACTTTTCAGCTATGACACTCCTGCCTCTCTCTTCCTCATTGGCTCTTTCACCTCAAGCCCTTTTTGTCACTTTCTGTAATAGCCTCCTTATGAACCCCCCCCACCCCACCCTCCTTATTACCTAGCCTGTTTAGCAGGTGTTTCTCTTCCTCTTTGTATACCTCATTTTTATTTCTCCTTCCTGAATAAAAACTAGCACTGAAAATCCCTCTTAGTGTCACCCTGCTTGCTTATATAAAAATCCAACTCTTCAAGATAAAAGGCTACTGAAAATAATACCGGCATTAGGGTTTCCTATTTCACAGCGTTTCAGTTCTGAGGGGTCAGTGAATCTGCGTGATGTGGAATATTGAATATGAAGATGGGGAAGCGCCACAGTGTTTTTTCAGCATGTTTGCTCAGTAAACTCAGTGTTATTGGATCTACAAGTCTGCCGTAGCAGTTGAAGGAAAAGGCCACATTCGGCTTACACTGCACCTCGAAAAGAAATTGGCGGGGATAATGGAACAAAATTCAGGAGAACGTAAAGACAGAATTGTGCAGAGTAAGAAAACAGAGACTAAAGGTTCACCCCTTCAAAACATAACACTAGAGAAATATGAATTTATGCATAGGGAGATATTGCTTTACCCACTGAATTCTGGTATCATATTGTTATCTTCAATGAAAGCAAAAGTGAGTCTATGCTGTGAAAATATAATCTGGTACAGTGGATTTTTGAAATAAGCACTGCTATGTATATATATATATATATATATATATATATATATATATATATAAGGATGCCACCATTCTAGCAAAGATGTTACTAATTTGCTACTATTTCACATTTAATGGTTAGCCCTAAACAGTCTATTGAGAGTGTGGGCAGATACTGAACCACTTGAGTTACTGGAATTCATTCCCAGAGATACATGAATATTTGTATTGAATATTATATTTAGCCATTAAACTTTTAGTAAGACATTTATGAAATCTAGAGATATTATCCTAATAGAAACAATGAAGATCTGTTCAAAACTGTATATGAAAAATTCTTCCAGTTCTCCACATTTAAAATTCTTAACCTGCCTGATATTATATGAAATTTTGGGGCCAGATTTATTAATGCCCTGCTCCAGCACAAATTGGGCTTTGGTATAAAAAATAGTGACAAGATTACATGCAAGATGTGGGACATGCAGAGATTTTTTACGACTAAGCCTGTTGCATTTGTATGCAATTTGTATGCAATATATAGCAGAATATTTACATCAACCACACAAACTGATTCTATAACACATTCAATTCTTATTTTTTTGCACTTTGTAATGAAATAAGTTGACTGCGCCTGGGTTTTAGAAATTAGGGCAGCCTCACCTGTAAAATTAGCCACACCCACTGGTATTTAGAGTAAATCTGGCCGTATGTGAACAGCTGAGAAACACAAAGTCATGACAATTCATCTACATCAAAAAAGCCAAAATATATCTCCCACTACCCCTCCAATGATGAATAAAACACCAAATCACAACATTAGTCCAGTCAATGCACTTTATTATTATGAGGTCATGACCTTACAAAACCTTAAACCCAATCCACTGATTCCCTTTGAGCAAGCAATTGGCAACAGCAAGGTGACAGAACTCCCTTTTAACATGAACAGACTTTCGGTCTAACTAGGCGACGGAGAGAAAAAGCAGCAACATATGTTTGCAGTAGCCATTACTAACCAGACATCGAGTCAGGCAAACCCTCTTCTCTCATGTGTAAGATCTAACCAAACAACATCAATAGTCACAATACTCCAACCTCCCAGCATGCTGCACTTTCAGCAATCAGCAAGATAAACAATAAGACTGCTTAAGACTAGGAAGTAGTCTGCTGGGACCCAATCCCACCTAATAGTCTAATTAAAGCCATTGATTGCTTATATGAGCACACATAAGCAGTGGACATTTCCCACTAAGAACCACCCACAGGTCTAGTAATTAGCACAAATTCTGAGCTATGAGTCAGATTCTGCTGCCTCGTTTGCAGGGCAGCGGTGTTGTTTTGTTTATCGACGCCCTTTACTGCCACGACCTTTCCACGTCGTTCGCATTGTACTGAATGCACTGTCACTCACCTGCAACTGTCCCTATCAGTCCTCAGCATCTGTGTTGAATCAGTGTTCGAATCTCTGTCCGTTTCTTTCTTTTTTTTTTCTCCCCCCTCCAACAGCCACAATGCTGCAGATGATTTGGAAGAACCAGCTGGGATGCGTTTGTGAGAGCTGTCTGGATTTGATGGCCTCCAGTGACATCCATTGTCAAGATCACAAAAAAGTCAGACGTTTTACCTCTTCAGGCTGTCTTAGGCATGATTTTATATCCTGCTGTTTGTGACTCTTGAACTTACCAAAGGGGAACCATTTTTAATGAATACCGGTTGTCCCGAGAAGGTGAATAGCACCCCCCCCCCCTTTTTTTTTTTTTGAAGTGAATTATGTGATATAAATAGAGTGTGCTCCAACAAAGGACAAGACCTGTCTTGGGGCAGTATATATCCGTGGACTCGTATCCTACAATTTGAGTTTTATCTTCTAGAATTGATAGTAAGGGGGGCATACATGACGATAACAGTATGATTATATCTGATTACTTATGCGTAACCCGAAACAAGTTGTCTTTGTTTGCTCCTTAACCAGATAGCAAACACAGAAAGAGTAGCGATTGCTAGGGCCAAGCTAGGGGTCACTTATTAGTGAGTTATCTTAGTGGACAAAGGAAAGATTTATTTGAACGATGCGGCAAATTGATCCTCCCAGTCTGAGTTAAGCGTCAAGATAAGAAAACACAGGTTAAGCCTCGACGAAAATATAAATTCAGAATTTCATCACAGACAATGAAATTTAGTGACAGAGGTCAAGAGGATTGTTTTGGCACAATGTGGGCTGACAGTGCCGTCACGAAGCATTCACTGGCAAGGACGCAAGTGGTTCTCTCAGCACTTTCAGTGCTGAATTTTAAAAAAAGCTTGTTGATTTATAATACAAGGAGAAATGAAAGAAGACTTAATGGTGAACAAAGAAGACATTCTTTAAACTCCTTCTAGGCTTAAACGCAGCTACAATAAATTCAGCAGCTACAGAAAATGCTTTAATTTATTCTGGATGTGCCGAACACAAGGAGATATTGCTCAAAACTGTAACCGCTGCATCCATTCTCAAGGTAATACATACTTGACCCAGCACAAAGCACACAAGGCAACAACCCATAGTGCCACAAAAAAATACATTTCTTTTTAAGTAAACGTGCTGTAATTTCTGCAGAAAGTCTGCGGTAGATTGCACCATTTGCTAGCTGCCATTTATTCAGCAGGCCAATAAACCCCGTTAAAAGTGAAAGCACTTTGATTTTGTAAAACATTACCTACTGTATACCAGCAGTAGATCTACACAATGCTTAATCACTTGTGCCCACCATGTGAAAGAGAGGAGAGAGAAAAGAGAGGTTTGCATTTACTGGCAGAAAAAAAGACCGGTATTATAGCTGAGCTGGGCACTAAGCTGCGTCCAGGTGTTCGACTCTTTCCAGGTGGCCATGTAATACTCTTGCCGACCCAGATCATGGCAATCATGGAGCTGGCGGAGATGGCTCACTGCCGACACCAGTGTAGCGCCTGGGTAATATGCCAAGTTGGCAGCGACATGCCTGAAAAGCAGGCGGGCAAACAGGCAGAGAGTCTCGAATGCTCCTGGAGTGGAAAGATGGTGGTGAACCTTTTCATTTTCTTTTCAGAATTCATGAAAATGTCACAGTCTGGTACAAGGCCTGTCTGATTTTGTGACTTGTCAGTGTTAGGAGTGTTGGTACATCATGATCAGAGCTCTGTGTAAGAGTAATTGTTTCATCATTTCACTTAGCCTGCCTGCATGGATCATCCTGAGGCATTATTTTCTGTTTTTCTGCTCTGCTGTATTTTTGCGTTTCAGTGACCTACAACTTAGCCGCCTACAAACATATCTTCTGTCAAAGACTGTCAACATGCTATATCATGTTCACTCTAAATCACAGCCAGAGATATGATCTTTATTAGCCCAGGAAGCCAGAGTTATATGAAGCCTGACTCTAGCCCGTAGTGCCCGGGCACTGTGTGCTCCACAGTGTAAGTAGCTTGGCTGGCAGGCAGCCACAGACAAGCGCTGCTGTGTTTCTGCTTGCCATCCTCTTAGTTGACTGCATGGTAATTACCGTCTCAATGCAGGAAGAAAAAGCAGCTTTTAGTAGGAGGATTGAGACAGAAAAGCGAAAAATGTGGGAGTGTGTGGCTTAGCAGCTTAATGAACATGTCAGATGTATTTAAACAAATGGATTACCACATCAGTATACACTCCACTGTATCATGCTCTTCTCAAAAATACTTGTGAATATGGGAAACATCTACAGGAGAAATCCCCAAAATAGCAGGGGGAACTATCATGTCTGCATTTTTCTATTTCTGTGACACATACAGTACTTTATATAAAACTTTACAATTTCCTGCTCATAGGACGCTATCCATTTACACTCCCACCAGGGCTGTCAAAAAAGAAGCAAAAAATAAATCAAAACTGGATGCTAACTGATACTAAAAATGATTGTCCAATTAGAAACCTATTTGCAACAGCATCAACACCAACAGCATTGTCTTGGTCTCGTCCAGTTAACAAGCATCTTCACACAGCTCTTCTAGCGCTTCACTAGCGTTTTAGCTAGCTAACGTTCTCAACTCTAAAAAAACCCTTTATGAGGAATTTTGAAAGGTCAGTAAAGCACCTGTTTCATCAACTTTGAGGTATTAAACAGTTATAATAAATGTTAACCTGACTGGTGCACACATTAACGTTAGCTACTTAACTGTAAGCAATTATCCGATAGCCACATTAGCTGCCTTTTAAGTTATCATTAAGTTAGCAGCTAGCGGCTAAAGCTAATAATCAAACGATAACGTTATCATGTGAGCTAGGCATCAAGCTTTATCATTACTAGAAAGTCTTAATTCAACAGGATAACAGAATTAGTATTCAAATAAATAAAGTATTATTTTCTGCTGTTCTACATTAAAGCAGAGAAAATTTTACGAGGAACTAGAAAGAAACAGTGGCAACGTACAGCTACCTCTTTAAAAAAAATGTCCTTTTTTCCCTTGTATCTAAAAAGGTAGTTTTTAGATACGAGTGAAATTCTAGCATCATGACAACCCTGAACGCCTTGCATTTGCATTAAAACATAAATGACAACCTGCATTTTCTCCAAACAGCAGGATTTCTACTTGTCAGCCTCAGTAAGATTTTTCATTTTGAAACCTTATTTTTATCCCTAACTGTGTTGTTCCTAGATTCCATTTCTTGCAGCTTTTTTGTCCTGACCCTACACGGATGTTTTACCTGAGCTGTCAATGTCAATACATTGACTAAATGAATAATAGATGCTCTTTTGTCATATGCTTGTGCCAAGGCATCTTCTCAGCTCAAAGATGTTCACATGCCAAAAAAAAAGCAATTTGAAAGTTGACCTTAACATTTGTTATGCTGAGAAGTTGTTTTCTTTTTCTTTTCATTACTTAATGGCAATGGTAATTATTTACTAGACAGAGTCCTTCATGGCGTTCATAATCAATGGGGAGAGTAAAAGCTACACAGTTTGCATTGACTGTGTGCAGTTCTACATCCACAGATATTCCCATTTGTAAAGAAATGTTCAAGGTGTATATCAGTACACTTGGCATTTGCTCATGAACCTCACTTAAGCTGTGGGCATGTATCTCAAACATTGTTTGTAGCCTCAAGCAATGTTTGTCAAGACGCATTATCACCAGTTGGCTGTAGTAAAATAATCCTTTCACTGCTAGTTAGGAAATGTGTAAACGCTACACTTCCTAGCATGTGAGAAGGGCAAAAAAGTGGCTTGGAATAACATATTTATGTTAGTGAGTAAACTTGAAAAAAATGTAGCTGTAGAGAGCTGTCGTCTCTTACAAATTATGATAGATTATATCAAATATTTTAATAGAAATGTTAAAAGTTTCATCAGAGACATTGCTAATCCAGACTATCACAACTATCATGTTGTAAGCTTTGTGCCATATCGCATGCAAAAGACTTTGACCTCGAAGAGATAGCCAGTTAAACTGACCAATTGGAAGTGAGTGAGCCTGGATGTCTACCTGTTGTGGAGTTCAGAAAATGCCACTTCTACTCATTGCTCATTCTGGACGATGCAAGACCCATTATTCTTGCAGTCATTACTAAGCAGAATGTCAATAGCTTATTAGAGAGAGAGAGAGAAATAGAGAGACATGGGAAGGGAGATGGATGTATGGAAGAGTGAGGGAGCAAGGTGGGAGGACAGAGGAAAGGAGGAAACCATCAACAGAAACCTGCAACATACACAATGTCTCCCTCAAAATCCCAACAAGCCATTCCCGAAAGATTCACATAGGTCAAAGCTTAGTGTTTTAGCAGACATGCGACAACAACAGATGTTAAGTTCCATGTTTGTGCCTTAATTTGTTTTTAATGGGTTGATAATGTGCCAACCCCCACATATTTCCCAGGCTTTTACGTATATCCCCAAGCAACACGGACGTCTAACGAAAAACGCCGTTAAATCCTCAGAACGCATTTTCATCTGCGCCCGGTTGCATTAACACCAAGAAACGTCACATAGCAATGACACGACCTCCCTTTTCCTCTGCTCTGTCGCTCTTTCTTTTCTTTCTTCCCCCCGCTCTTTCTCTTACTCTCGCTGTTTTGCTCCCGTGTCTGTTTCTCTCACAGCATTGTGCAAATGTTTCTCTTGTCTAAGGAACCGTTCCATATGTTTGCAATCACTCTGGCTCCCTTGCCTGCACAGATCATTTAGCAAGCTCCCTCATACATTTCAATTAGGCCCACCTAGCGCAGCCACAGACACGGGAAAGCAATATTGATTTCTTGATATCCTGTGCGTGGGTCGGCCCAAATTAACGCTTGTACTGGGGAATATGATATATCCATAACAATTCACTTGTGTTTGTCACCATATGTGTGATATGTTGCATGATTGTTAATACGCGGGGAAATGGCAAGTATTTAACTAACTAAAAATCATGTCACTGTCAATGCACTGCAGTGGACGTCAGTGGATACAAACATGAGAGAAGAAAAAACTCTGTTGCAAGTGCTGCTGTACAACGCTCCCTGCAAAAACGAGCATTTATGTCTTGAAGCCACAAAATCTGCCTTCGTCCTGATATATACTCATGATTTAATCATTGCCAGCTTTTAGATGGGTTCGGTTGTGGTTTGTTGGGGGAGCAGCTACTTAATGTTGGCTGTCAGTCAGACTCTACCACCTCATCCATTCATGGCTCTCTGTTAAAGCCCCGAGAGAGTGATCATTCAAAGTTCAGGAGATAGGGATATTACATCAAAGCGCTGATGAGACTTTGGAATCTGGGGACAAGGTTGTTTACACTTAAATTCTACACGCTCTCCAACTCTTTATTACTACTCTTGCTTAAAGCTCGGATAGGATACACACTTTTGCCGCCATTGAGGAAAACAAATCCATAAAATACTGAATGGAAGTCTTTCAGCAGATTGTAATTCAAGTGTTCTGAGAGGGAATTCAATTTCTGCACTTCTTTACAGTTTTTTAATTTTTAAATCTAACATATTATTTGAGAGTTTAAACCTTTAAGACCTACCATAGAACCAAGTCCGCCAGAGCTTATATTTTATTTTTACATGCTATAGTGCCGTTTTTGGGAGCATTTCAAATTGATATACATCAATACAACCATTATAGCCCAAATTTTAATAATATGTCTGCATTAAGTGCATAGTAATTACATAAATTGCAAAAAATTGCAATAAACTACAAAAAAAATTTAAAATCGTTTTTGTTTTTTTAACATATATTTCTAGTTAGAGAAATTTAAGAGGTTTATCCCTCAAAACTGTAAATACAAAAAAGTTGCACAAAAATTTTTCCCACCACAGGAAATTTATTTTAAGTGTCCTCATAGTTTTATTTTTGAAATACACCAATTTTTATATACTGCAGGAAAAACGAAAATAAATATTATAATGCAAATTTCCAAAAAACCAGCATATGCATCAAAATAAACTATTTCCAGCAGTGCAATATGAGTCCTAAGCATCCCAGAAACGACACAGAAAGTCATAAAGTCAAACGTAACTTTTAAAAACACCAGTATAGGCTCATAAGGCTCCGATGGTAAAAAAAATACTACATTTCCGCAAAATGACGTCACTTCCGGTTTCGGCCAAGACATGGCGGACATGCGATAGTTCGCGCTGATGGACGTAGGAAGTGTTACAAACAGCTGATCGGATCGGCAAAGCGTGTTTCTGGAATATTGTGTTTTTGTTGCTGCAAGCGCTTTTTATGCAGTTCGAAGGAAACCGTGATCTAGGACAAGCTGATGGCATAAGATGTAAGTACAACTGCTCTGGTTTCATATGCAAAAAATTTTTATTGCACTAGCTTACGTGGTTGCAGAGCTACCGGGATTTAAAAATAGTTATGTAAAACAGAGCGTGCCCGCTCTGACCGGCTTTAAAGGGTTAACCAACTGGATATCTATTCAGGTCACTATCAAAAATCAGAAAAAATAATCACAATTTTCTTTCAGACACATGACACATAAACAGATTTCCCCAGCATAACGTAGAAAAACTAGTTCAATAATAATCTTGTTTTATTGTCACAAAAAGTCGTGGCTTATTTGTTTACACTCTGCCCAACTCTACTCAGAACAGCCGGTGCTAACAGCTGGTTGAAAAACATGCGACGTCTTCTTTATACATTTTTTAATTTATCAGCTATTATAAATGCAGATATATCAGTGATTAACTGATAACCCCATTAAATATTGGACTCAAAAGCTTATACCTTATTATACTTCTGTATTCAGAAAAGGTCTTGATCCTTTTTTTAATATAGTTTTTTGCCTGCTATCTAAAACAAGTTAATGACTGAACTATCACGGCTGCCCAGCCATTTCTATGAACAGCATACAGTATATTGTAATTAATTTTAATGCCTCTAATATCTAAAGACATTCCACCCAGACTACCCTCTAGGTTTCACCACATAAAAGCCTGGCCAGCCTCCATGCACTTCCTTTGCATACAGATTATATCAAGCAAAGATATCCATGAATGTTATTGTGAATATACGACTCGGATTTAAATAGTATATCCCAACTTCTTCTATAGAGATATAAAGGGGGATGATATATAGTAACGTAGTGGCATTTAATTGTGTTACTGAGGTCATTTGTAGCTAATGTTGAATAATTGTTCCAGTCAGCTAGACGTCTTGGCACTGCCCTCTTATAAAGATACATGTCCAGCCTTGCGGTTTATCACTGTGGGTTAGATCTATGGGAGGGGGCAGCACACATAGAGTCTGACATTTCCAGTAATTATCTTTATGAAGATGGGAGGCCTCTCAATTAGAGTGGTGCTTGATTAAAAGTAATGGTGCTCCCTCTCGGGCCGGTGGCTAGCTGACAGCTGTACCATCAAGCTCCTTTTTAGCTGGCATGGGACACTCTGTGACCTTAAGCAAATGATATTCTATCTTGTACAAAGAAAAACAGTTAAATTAGAAACTGATATCTATTTAATGTCAAGATAATATGTAAATGCACGTTTCTAGGAGGAGTCACATGGTAGATATCTTGAGTCCTTTTTACTTTATCCTTTATTCCTTATGTAATGAACACTAAAGCAACTATGGTTTGACTTTATTATGTTTAATAAGGTAAATATGAGCACATTGTTATCTTTCCTACAACCACAAATTCAAGTTTTTTTTGTTTATAACAACACAGCTTCACGTGAAGGCTGTGTCGTACCTCCCTGCGTAATGACAGTCTTAATGGAAAACAAAACTGTCTCTCTCGGGAGTGTGATGGTCAGGCTGGCCATTACAGAGTCACTCAATAGCAGCTGATTGACTCGCTCCCCTGCTCCTCTATAAGCCTGTTAAGCGGCTACTCAGCGTCAATGCAGTGCTCTGGGCACTGGCAGTACCCCTGGTCCTTGCTGCTACAGTATAGGCCACTGGATAAAGTGCTTACCTTGATTTAGTAAACTAAACAGCTGTGGACCTCATTTGGGATTGATAGGGATATATATCATATTAAGAGAGAAGATGTGAAAAAAGTCAAGGAGGCCGCAATACAAGCACGAAATTTCAAAGAATACAGCCGACCATAGGATTTTTAAGACCGATACTGATATCTGTTTATCTGATGGCCCTTTTTTTTAAAATTCAGGCACAAGACTTAAATAACATTTGTTATGTGTTGTTATTTATGAATTCTTACTAGAATAATAGGACAATGCAGTTTAAAAATAAACTCAATTTGCTGTTATAAGAATTCTGGATTACTCGTGCTGCTAACACGGAAGTCGCAGAGTGCCCTCTGGTGGACAATTACTGAACAGAAACCTGAAAGTGAAATGCGTTCCTTCCGTTTCTTTGCTTTTTATATTTTCCTTTATCAGACTTTTTAAATGCTGATATATTTGCAATTAGCTAATGTTTGCTAAAAATGTACTATGTATACAGCGAAGAAGCTAACACAAACTAGAACATGATAGATAAAAATTGTTTGTTTCAAGGATTAAGTTAAGATACTAATGTGACAGCATCACGGGGCTACCATAGATTACAGAACGAAGCTTCAAATGCTTACTGCGTGAAGGTTTAGGGACAATAGAGACTGTTATTAGCTGAAGTCATAGCCATGTCCCTGCCCATGGATGCATTTAAAGATGAGTGCTTTGTTACATGCTGCATTATTATGCTGCTAGTACAGCATTGACCATGAAATGGTGCACCTTGTCTGCAACAAAACTTAGATACACTGTTGCTTTAGCATGACCCCTGATTTGTATTGAAGGCCAGGTTTGTGCCAAGGAAACACTCCTTGGACCATTATACTGCTGTGTGGCTCGTTTGCTAGAATGCAGGATGAAGCCATGGGCTGGTGCAAAATTTGGTTTATAACATTCAGCATCCTGTGCAAAAGCTTGATAAAAGAAGAAAAGTGGATTTAAATTCTTTGGCGTTAGCTTGAATGATCCCGGTCGATGTCTAAATATACTGTTTTTTATATCTCAATGCCAAGTTTTTCCCCACAAAATCTGCTGCCTTATTTATTTTTCTTTCTTTTGAGGCGTTGTGTGAAATTTAAATACATAGTCTGTGAAGGAAAACAGCTATTTCTGCAATGTTGCCACACTGTCATTGTCACCACTCGCATCATGCTGGTGTTTGTTAAAATAGTGCATGAATTTCTCTTTTAAAAGCATTTCACATTGATGCGTGTTTTGGTGATTTGACTGCACACCTATGGTGTAGAATGTTTCCTGAGGTTTCCCACTGTACGTGTGGTATAAAACCATACCCTGCCTCACACAAACAAACAAAAAAAAAGCCTGTTCAATTGTGATTTAGTGAAAAGTAATATCTTAATGTTCACCCACAAATATATAGGCATGCATGCGTGCACACTGGGAGATACAGCGGCACACTTTCTGTCATTCCTTTCTCCATTTCCCTTGTTCCTGCAACTTCAGGGAATCTGATCACCTCCTGATGTGAGGCTTAGAAACTGTAATGCAATAGACAGTCAACATATATTTCCCCAGCGAGACAGCCACAGCTAAAACTTCATATTCTTCAGCGACCGCGCGGCTGAGGAAAGAGATGGCTGCAGGACATCAAGAGGAAGAGTCAAGGAGATGGATGGATGGATACATAGATCAATGTATATACATATATACAAGCTACAAGCTATTCTTCAATACTTCAAGCTGAACTCGCTAGCTGATATAAGTAGGATGGTTCAGTTCGAATCAAACAAGGCCAGAGACTGGAGCCAAGCATTCTAAAATAGAGCCGAGCAAGACCGTGAACCTCTCTTACTTGACTAGTGTTTGGCTGTCCTAAAACACTGAACTGGCTAATGACACCCAATCATATCAGTGGGAGGAAACAGAGCTTGCCCCTGCATCGTCTGGCAAGGAGGAAAGTGAAAGAGAAAAACTGAAAGAGAGTGAGCCAGAAGCATAAGGAGCCAGAGAGATGCAGAAACAAGAAAAATAAATAACAAGAAAACAAGAAGAAAAAAGCAGACCAACAACAGCGGCTCGGTTTAGCCTCGCAAACAGGGACACAAAGAGTCAGAGATGAAGATACAGACGAGTCCCACACATAACTAAATGATCATCATTCAGCGTACTCTTTGTAGTTTCTGTGGACAAAGCAGTGCTTTATAATACCCACATGTAGGCAAAATTAGTGAGCTGTTTTGCCATATTTTTATTTAGTTATTTAACTAGGGGGGTCTCATAAAAACACAAAATATTCAGTACATTTTATAAAAAAAAAAAAGAAATAGAAGAAATCTGAATAAAAGCTGTTTTTATGACACAAATGTCAAAATTTCCGATTCTCAGCTTGGCAGGTGAGAGGGTTTGCTACTTTTTTTGTGTTCTGTTAGGAAGCAGCATTGGGCATTTAGTAACTGTGACATTTAGAGGCACATAATTGATGGCAATTATGGTAATATCAATCTATCCATAATCATTATGACAACAGCATTTGAATCACAGAGAACATTGTTAAAACTAGGAAAACCCAAAGCCACGTGAAAGCTTTCCAAACTGGTTCCACTGGTTTAAGCATTTTTAGACACTGGTTTTCTTTATACTTGATAACACTTCATCGTTTCTTGACTTGCTTAGATTCAATAATGACACGCTAACACACACACACAAACGCGGTTTTAAATAAGTTTAACACTTTGTTAAAGTTGTGTCCCTGCCCATAGACACGTCAAGAGATGTATATGTGTGAACACTGAAACAGACAAAGCATCCCACTCACAATAAATCGATTCCGACTGATGGAGATAAAGAAACGAAATAAAAGAAGTCAGATTATCCAGTGAAGGAAACCATATGTGTGTACGTGAATGCGCGCATGCGTATGGTTCGACGAAGCCTGGTAGTATCATCTGAGCCAGAAGCGTGGGAGCCAAGGCCTCACATAATATTTGAGGAAATGCATCGGCAACAAAGAGGAACCAGGTGTAATACACTCATGAATAAATATGCTGAGGGCTGGAATTGATCATTAGTGCTATCTGGAGGAGGTAAAAAAAAGAAAAGAAACAAGTATGAATAGAGCTTCTGCAATTTGGTGAGTGGTACTGAAGCATATGATGATCCTTGAGAGATGCTTTCTATTGTTGGTGATGGTACTTTTTGGTTTTTGCCTCTGCAATCTGATTACTGTCTTTTCTTGTTCTATGTAAGTACTATTAGCCAAATAAAAAACTGTCCCAGCTTTACAGTGTGAATTATAATGGTAGCTTGTGCATTGGTTTGTGTATCTCTACTATTTTTTCTCATACATTATGGTGATGCAAGCACAACATAAGCCACTTCCTCATAGTGCACCACTTATACTTTGTTTCATGCTGCACCAAACCTAAGCTGGACATAAATGCTCCTGGGCTCTCGTGTCATACGCTGTGATGTAAAGCCAGGGAACAAAGGTTGTCCATAGCCTGCCTCAGCTAAAGCGTGGAGCAGCACGGTTCTTAATTGGCGCTCTGATTAGAGCGGGATCTGGGCTTTGGGACCCACAGCGCCCAGCAACACTGTCTTCCCTGAGATGTAAGGGTGTTGCTCCTGTCTGTCTTGATTAATGACCTCTCCCTCTGACCTCTCCTGCGATTCCTGGCAGGCTCCTCGCTGAAGCCAGCTAAAGCAAAAAGTGTATACAGTTACAAAAGCAAGCTTACGTGTCTGTTTGCTGGAGCTAGTATACATGCAGCCATGTAGTTGGGTTTAATGAGTAGAAGAAGTAGGGCAGCGACTCCGTTCGAAAGGGAAACCAAGCTTGTTGGCCATCGCTGACGGCACACGCGCACCACAAACACGTGCGCACTCTAACTTGCATTCATCATCCTGCAATGGCTGCTCAAATGAAATATAGATGACCTGAAATGCACCTGTTGCTAAGCATCTGCGGGAAACTGAAACAAACACTGCACTGCATATTCCCCACGCAGCCCTATTTTGTCGTTGGGTCAGCAGCATTTCTGTTAGCTGTTATTTATTCTAAGGTTCCAGTAATAAATCTGATTCCCTTACGCTGATGTACTTGTACTTTGGGCACCAGTGAGCATGAGGCAATATGCAAATTGAGAAGTTGGAGAGCTTTCTTTGGGGCAATCAAACGGCCTACTATGGAATATTTAACTGGTAAATAATCTGCAAGAGATGCAAAGAAATCCAGTTTACTTTCAGTCTTCTAGTATCCCATATTCTCCAGGGAATTTTGAGGTTCTCTTTAATCTCATCCTTAAATTAAAGAATATCAATCATTGTATGATGCATAGTATCATTATGTTGGTTCCGGTGTAGGTATTTTGTCGGCGTGTAAAACTGTATGACCGTCTCTATTCCCATGATACACTGCATCACTTTTTGTTGTTGTTTTTACGTAAGGCTCTAGACTCAGTAGTAAACTGGTTGGGTTATAAGATCTCGTTAAACAAATTCACACTGGTTGGACCGACACCAGCGTTACTCTTGTAAGAACAAAACCAATACAATAGCTCTCCAGAAGTCATTCATTCAAGATAACCTTGGGGTCGCCCCGTCTTAATAAAGACTGCTTGGACTAATTTAATTTAAAGAATCTAAACTGCCCATAGCTATGAATGCGAGTGTGAATTGTTGTCCGTTTCTCTGTGTTAGCCCTGCAACAGACAGGCAACCCGCCCAGGGTGTACACTGCCTCTCACTCTATGACTCTAGTCCCCCCTTAACCAGGAATTGGAAGAAGAATAACAATGGATAGATCGATGTTCATAATGTTCAACGGATTTAGAGCAACTTCCAATTCACCCATCCTCTTATCTTGATCTGGGCTGCGGAAGTAATAGGGTAGGAGGGTGGACAGGTTACCAGACTATCACATAGAGACAAACAAATATTGGCACTTTAACACCTTTGGGTAATTTAGAATCACCAATTACCCTTACCCTAATAACTGCATGACTTTTAACTGTGGAGGAAACCAGAGTACGCAGAGAGAGCCCATTACAAACTTGGCCAGATTGTGGATTTGAACCCAGAACCTTCTTGCTCTGGGGCAACAGCACGAACCACCGTGGCATTGAGCTGTCAATACAGATTTAACAAAAGTAGGAAAGCTATGCTTGATGCAGAATCTTTATGGTTTTGTCCTTGACAAGTTAAACCATAATAAATAGTAATACATATACGTGGTGTGTGTATGGTTATCTGCCTCTTATAACCAGGTGATTTCCCTGTGGTTTGACATCTCATGTGATCTTGACAATTTTCATGAGTCCAGGCAACTAACCACCATTTTTACAGATATATTGGTATCATCATTGACAAACAGAAGAAACACCCTTCAACAATATTATGAGAGTTTACGTTGTTGTGCTTGTCCACCAGAGGGCACTCTGCAACTTATCTGTAAGCGACATGCATTTAGAACAAGCAGCTTATCTGAGAATAACCAGGCAGAACGTAAAGGCGCAGTGACTACTTGTAACAATTGTAACTAGTAATAATAAAGTTATTCATTTACTCCATTTCAGGGTAACGACTCATAAATCACTATACATATCAGGGAAATCTGTTTATGTTTTGTGTGTCGGAAAGAAAGAAAAATGATTGGAAGCTGGATATCAGCTTTTTAAATCACCAAATATCAGTGATGATATTGGTCTGAAAAATCATAAATCAATATGCTTTTCTCTGATAACAGTTTTATAACTGTAGCCTTGTCTAGCAAAAGCATCGACAGCTCCACTGTCTGTCAGCGCATCATGGCAGACACGTACACATCCAACCAACGGACTGGTCGAAGAATTGGTCCGATTTCCTTCATCACCTTCTGACACAGAAATAAAATGTGTTGTGTAACAGGTAAGGACACACAACTGTTTAGCCATTATGTAAGCAAATTCAGAAAATGTGAAATCCACTGTATTTGCCTTGAGACAGTAACACACACCTAATAAACACAACCTCTATCACAGTAAAAGGAAAGAGCCTTCATCTGTAACGGTGTACACCACCTCCTCCAACCCCCACCTTCTATCCCCTCACCGCTAATTATCCAGAAGATGGATTACATCATGGGATCTAATAGAGAGAGGCACCATTACACAAAAACCACACCAGAAAAAACACACACACTTCCCCCAAGCCCTCATGAAATCACTCAGCTGATCTGCCAATTTAGTTCCACATTCTTATTAACCAAAAAGGTAGAAGCCACTCACTGTCATCACTCAAAAACGTGAACAATACCAGTCAAGCCTTCCTATTGTTAAGATGGATGGTGTTCCATGAAATAAAGGGGTATATTTAGGATAAAATACAATACATGAGTTTGGAGTGGCACATTTTGAACTGTTAAAATCCTAGGCGATAAATAAGGCGAGCATACTGCATGTCACATATTCTTTTAGAATTCTGGCACGGGTTGTAACTTTTAATAAACCAAAAATAAAACTGTAACTGCTACAGTTCTGTTTGTAGACCAAAGAAGATGCATTTTGGTTCTTATATACGGCTTTTCTCACTCAATTTACCATTTACCCTGGTGAAGAAGGGACATTTTAGAGAAGTGAAGTGCCATTTACTATTATTGGTCCTGCTTCTGCCACCTCTACCTTGATGCTGTCCTCCACGCTAATGTGATTATTTGAAAATCACCAGAACACTGCTGGAAAATAGCAACGGGTTGATAGAAAAAAAAAACTTTTTTCCCCCCTTCATCTTCTTTTTTGTCAAAGGTAGGATTGGCAAAATTTAAAAAATCTCTTTTCCCCCCCACCAAATCCTCAACTTCTGTTGCCGTAGTAACCGAGAAAGGGTGAGTGAGGGGGGGGGGGGGAAGAAAATCAACATACAAAAACCTCATGTGAAACCACGATGTTGAAAAACTCACCAAACTTGGCCAGAGATTTTTTTTTTTTTTTTTTTTTTTGATGCCCCAAGGCAAAAATGACATGCATGACAAGTCGGTATACAGACTTGTTTATCACTTCAGAGCCAAGGCAGAATGCATAATGTATTGTGTTTGCTCTGTGCTGCTGTTAATTCATGCTGTAACTAGCTCTCCAAAAAATAAATAAAAAAATACATTAAAGAAAAAAACTCTTCTTGGAGGAAGGAAGTCAAAGCTAAGCTGTTTGCAAGGAGTCTGCTCCAGTGATGATATAACCCATGTGGGGAAGTACTCACCGAGATCAAATCACCTCCTGTGGCACTTCACCATATCTAGCCTCCTTTCACTCATCTATTATCTCTAACTTTCTCTCTGTCTTTGTATCCCTACTTTTTATAACTCTCTCCCCTTCACTGCCTCTCTGTCCCCTCTATCCCTTTAATCCCCTTATCCTTCGCTCTTCTCCCAGATGAGGTGGTCTGGCCCTGGCCTGGCTATTTCACTCCCTTCTAATCACTGTCCCTCCCCCTCCAGTGTCACCTGATTTGCACACTTCATGAACTGGAACGTCTCCACGGCTGGTATTCCCCTTAGCGTTCGCCCAATGGGCCGTCCCCCATGCTCCCGTGCCACCTTGAACACATCATCGGCCCCGATGACCGTGAACGCGGGAGGCGTACGCATTTGCGCATACCCCGCCACGCTCAAAATAATAATTGTGCTCGCCTCGCTTGCTCTCACCCTTTGTGCCTCACAAAAAGAGCGATCACAGGCACGCTGTCTAAGTTGCCACGGGCTCTCCCTCGCTCTCACATGTGCGTACATCCTGTCGGGGGACTACATGTTAGATGAAGTTTGAAGCTTGATGATCATCATCAGAACAGTCAGAGACGTCTACCTATGTGTTGGGGGAACTAAGCTGCCACTGTCTGTGTAGAAAGCATCTATGGATGAAGTCAGACATTTATTCCCACGTCGAATAGTGGAGGAGGGGTACCACGGCTAATCATACGTATGTCAGAGACAGATACTGAATCCTTCTTTCCTAAAGCAGAGTAAACTGGCTGACTTAAAGCTGAATATTCCATTGCATGCTGTAGTCCCGTCAACGGATGGCTCCCATGCATTTTTCACAGTCCAACCAGTGACCTCTGGTGCTAATTCACCAGTAAGCCATTCACCAAGGACAACAGTCCCCAACGGGCTTAGTGCAGGATGCCTGCTTGTGTTTTTGTCACAGTGGGGAGGTCTGAGTCATTGTTCACTTGGCCTAAGCCAGTTTTGGCCAGGGAGAGTCAGGCTGATAGGATGCACTGGAGAATGCTGCCTGCCTCATGATCCAAGGGCTGGCCTAATTTGTAATTACCTTCTGCAGTGTTCTGGAAGACTGCAGTTTGTGCTTGTCCAGGATGTGGATTATCTAGTGTACTGAGATGGCAGGGTCATGTACATGCGTGCACACATGCACACATGCACGCACAAGCACATCCACACTCCCCTAGCAAGAAACTGATGACTTTCCACAGCCTAGCACCTGATTGACTGAGGCAGCCATGTTCGTAATTCGATTTTCCTGCCATGGTATTGTTAAATTTTTAATCAAACCTCTGTGTGCTACCTGCATTCCCCACAATGGATTACATTTAATTGTATAAATTGAATTTGGAGCTAAGAACGAGTGAAGAGTAAACTTGTATCTAGGCGAGGTTACCATCTTGGCTGTTCTGTGCAAGCCTTTGAAGTAGAAAATTTGGTCCACAATCCAGTAGATGCTGTTTTTTTTTTCAGTTTTTCATTAAAAGAAGACGAGTATGGTTATGTAGAATGAATTGAATCAAAATGCTCCACAGATTGTCTGTTCAGTCCATATGGCTATTAAGCGGAATTGCCCTGCTAAACTCAATTTTTAAGTCATAAGACACTCCACTCTATTATGTGTGTGCGCATAGGGGAACTGTTACACAGGAATGAGGCTAGGGATTAAATATGGATAAAGTAGCAGTTCTGTTAAGTCGAATATGTGAGGGGAAACGAGGATCTCTTGATTGATCTTATCTTGCAACTGCCTACCTTTGATTTTTAATGTCAGACAAATTATTTGACTGCACTCGAGGAACTTTAAGTTTAGTAAACCATGCTTATTTATAATTAAACGATTTATAGCGACAGTGAACTGTGTTCCTTTTACACTCCTGCGTTCTACATCAAAGGATGAAGACAAAAACAATTCATATTTGGCAGGTGGAGCCGGTTAACAGAAATCCATCTGCGAGAACTATCGGCAGAGTTTAAGAAGCTACGACTGCGTTGCAGACAGTCAGAGAGCGAGGTTCGGAGGCTTCCACCTAATTTTAGATGATCGAGCACCTTGTGTGGAAAGAGGAAGGCACTGACATTGCAGCCTCCGGTGGCCTTAAACCAAAAGCAAATATTGCCAGAGAGAACAAAATAACAGGGGGAGGAAAAGAGCATTACTTCCTGGCAGGGTTGACTTCACACATAAGAAGGTGCATGCTGCTCTACTGGCTCTGACCCACATAGAGGCAGAGCAAGGTCTGAGACACCAACAATAGACATGTACAGTAAACGTGACCGCATCAAGAAGAGAGCGTGATGGAAGAGGTGAACTACCAGAGCATGCAGAAACCTAGGGCGTTTCACTAAAGGGAAGGACTCAGCCCACTGAGAGGGCTTTGTGACACCAAGTGTGACACAAGTAGCCCAATCAGCCACAGCGCCACAGTGGGAGACCTGGAAAGGAAAAAAAGGAAGAAGAGAAAAATTCCACAAAGTCTCAGTTATAGGAAGTGTGCGATTAAGGAAAGAGGAAAAGAAAACTGTCATAACATATCCAAGTTCTGCTTTGACTGATTGACTTGAGCTTATGAATTTAGATTTGTTTTCGAGTCTCAGTTAACAGGGGCAACAACCGAAACACTTAAGTAATTCTGTTTCCCATCTGTTATCAACACGATTTTTAATGAGTAAAACCTGACAGTGCGTAGTGTTGAAACCTTTAAAGGATGCTCCACGACTGCAATCTGCTGCCTCGGATATTCACAATAACATCCTCAATTGGCCATTTAAGAAAGTGTAACTGACTGTCTGCGACATTCGGGGGTCTGAAAATCCCAGGGTCAGCACCGCGCGTCACTGAGAGCACTGGGAAAGGCATTTAGCTTCTGCACGTGGTCTCGAAGAGAAGATGCTGGCCTTTTGATTCACAGCTTCATTAAACTGAACGCTCTTCACTGCAAACCACCTGAGTCCCGCCTCCTGCTTCAGACATGTTTAGATGCGTAGAAAGGCGATGAACGGCATGCAGGCCGAGAGTAATTTCCATCTTCAGACAAAACAAAATAAACAAATAAAAATCAAATGCACCATTTATTTGTTTATTTTTTTGCAATACAAGGAGTGTTTGTCATGCACTGTATTTATCCGCATGTTAATTAGACTGTGTTGATCATTCCGTCATTCCTGTGAACAAGCAATAATGATTATACATGTTTGGATCCCTCGGCAACTGCTAATAATACCACTCAAGGGCATAATTCAATTGGATGGCATAATTGGCACACAGAGAACAGAGACGCTGGGGAGTGGGCTCCCTACGGTCCGTTCTGGAAATATAGTGTGCCGGCGCTGGCAGTGAGGTGCCCTTTAGCTGAAGCCTTTTGCCAAGATTCTGTCTAAGCTCTGGGACCCTGATGGCATCGCTGTCACATCACATAGTGCTGTACCCCGTATTTTAAAATCCTTAAATCATCCATTTGAATGAAGAAAGCCATGTACAGTACTAATAACAAAATTAGAGAAAAAAAACAATAGATTAAAAGAAAACAGAATTATATTTCCCCCACACGAGACCCTCTGCTTGCCATTAACAATAGCTCGTAATGTCAGAGCTAGACACACAATTAGACAATGTAATCTTTTTCAGACCACACAGGCATTAGGATTAATTTCGCAGTAGACAATACAGGGATGCGCTTCTATTCAGCAACAGTGAAATTATGTCACTTTGAGCACTATCCAATCTGCTGGCATCCTCTCGTAACCTCACAATTATGTTAAGGTTGCTCGTGCCTCTCAGGAGCACAGGGGTGACTTTGGACACGGGGAGGTTACAATGAGAGGTAATTGCCAAAATCCACGGCGGAATAGCATGATCTCGTTCTGACACCGATGGGAGGCAAAAGACAAAGAGCCTTATGAATATTTAAATTGCAATTTTCTTCATTTTCTTCAATTGACCCTTTTTTGGCTTTAGCAGAAGGGAAACACTGAACGGATGAGGGTGTCAAAACTGCAGCATGTAACTCAAGACGGAAACCGGAGCAAAGCATCAAAGATGTAGTTTGTTTTCCGAGACGCGCACAAGACATAATGCACCAGGTCAGATTGCGGAGTGATAAATCCATATTTAAAATAAGCAGTATTTACAGATGAGGTCAGAAGAATGTCTATAGCCACCATAAAACACGGTGGAGGCTCTGTCATGATTTGGAGCTCCATTTCAGCCAGTGTTGTTGGCGATCTTCTCGAAATTTAAGGACTCGTGAACACAAAAAGTACCACCATGCAATATCATCTGGAAAGGCTTAGCTTCTCAGCATGACAATGATCCTAGACACACTGCCAGTGAAGTAAAAGCAAGACTGATACTGGAACACTATCCAAAGAAATGCTTTGAGTGTCCTTCAAAAAACCTGGAGAAATGACTAGAAGGCTTGTCTAACAGAGTTCAGGCTGTGTTGAGGTATAAAGAAGGTCCTACCAAATAGCTCGTGTGACTAGATAGAGGATCAATAGGAGGTCTGTGACTCAATTGGGGGGGGGCACTCCCACAGGGCTTAAAATCTGGGACTCTCCAGTTGCTCTTAGAAGTGAAGAAGCTTCTCGGATGAGAGGTGAAACATCTTCAAGAAACTTAAAGAAGTCCAGACGGTTTTCTTTCCAAGCTCCTTCAGAGACATACGTCCTACGAAATATTGACCACCAAATTTGTACAAATTTAAATTAGTCACTCCATATGACCTGTAATTTTGGTTCATTTTTTGTAAAATTTGGCTCCATGTTTCAATTCCTTATGAATGGCTTTTTGACAGCCACCCTTCAACTGAGACTGATGAGGCTTCAGTGAATGGTAGATGGATCAACTGAAGACTCATTGACATTGTCAGGGCTTCTCCTATTTAAAGTCATGACTTTCAGATACTATTCATCTGCTGTAGATGGTTTTTAGGACTGTCACTCCTTCTTTTGCTGTCCGCTTATCCAGTTTCCTCAAAATTTTCACAATTTTTTTAGCTAATACCTGTTTTGGGAATTTTTCGTAAAAAAGACACAAACAAATTACGCTGCCTGAGTATTTTATTCTTCGTTGTCCGTTACGTGTAGACACATTGGTTACTGCCTTGAGTTAGGTGAACCTTCTTATATGTAGCTTACCAAACAACAAAAACATTCCCTAAAATTGTCAGGTACAAGGACTGAACTGAGGATGAGTGAAAAAGCAGCCAATGCTCCAAAGAAAAAGTCTGAAAGTCCGAGGACTACTGTTCAAGACCACTTTAAAAGAAATGACAAGAAAGTCTGGCTACTTGAAAGCAAAATAGAAAGAAAGAAGGGCAGTTCAAGACTTCTGTATCATGTCATTAAGAATATTCTTTAATTATTATGACTAAGCCCTGTACACACACAGTAGAAATTTACACAAGCAGTTTTTGTTTCTTTAAAATTTGCTGTCTCATATGATTGCGCCAACTCAAGGACAGACTTCAGTGTCTTTAGTCAAAGGTTTAAAAAACAACAACAACAACAACAACAATAATCATATCAGCAAACTGGCAAACTGTCTTGGGTGTACCCCACCTCCTACCCTATAATAGGCTCCAGCCCCCTGTGATCCTGAATTGGATAAGTGAAAGAAAACAGATGGATGGATAGTGTCATGTAGGAACAGCACAATCACAACAATATTACATCCTTTGAAAAGGAACTTCTAAAACCTTTGCGATTATTTGACTTGTATTTAATTGGGCAATGTAAAGTCTCAAGAAAAGCAGATGACTCGCTGATGAACTATTGATTCCTGCCTCTGTTAATCCCCGTTAGCACCACTGTAAATCTAAGTGAAATTCCCTGATTAACAATGTCATGTTTAAAGCACAATCCGAGATTCAGGGCTCCACTAATTTGTGCAATTACTAATCATATCATCTCCATCAGGCACTAATTAGAGCACATGCACAAGAATGTTGGGGCACAGCTGATAAGGGAAAGGCATTAACTGATACATACTGAAAGTTGCAAGCATAATGAGCACAAGTGCCCACTGAGAGCAACGGAAAACTTTGCATGCAAATATAGCTTGAGGTCAAACTGTGTCTGAACACTCAAAACCATATGTCTGTTGTAACAAGCTTTGGTTTATTAAGACATGTAAAAAAAAATGAAACATTCAAAAATTATTAGGATTTCTGTTCAATGAGTTCACGAAAAACAGCCCAAACCAAAAAAGCAGTAAAGCGGAGTAGGAGTAGCAGTGACTACTGTTTGGTTATTGTTTATGTGAAAAAGAGTCAAATAAACAATGTCGAGTAACTGATACATACAAGATTTGGCAAGCCCCTTGCTGATTCTGACAGTCGACCTGCGAGACAGTTGCTTTGCCTCGGTTCACCGCATCTGTCTGACGTAACATGACTCGCAAACAGGCCCAGCGTGACCTGACGTGCTCAGGAACACAAGCGCTCTGTCTCAGTGCCACGGCTGCCTCGCTCAGTTGCTAACCTCAGGCGATGCTCCATGTTACCGTCACGTAATGACCCCACCGGGCCATTCGAAAATGTCTTACCTCTGCACATCTCCGCTTATTTAGAATGAAGAAACAAGCTCATTTGCAAATGCATTTGAATCTCCGGGTGCTGCAGAGACGGAGAGAGGGGGAGAGAGAGAGGGCTTTGCCCCGGGCGGCATTTACTGATCGGCGGCCCGAGCAGAACAGATTAGCAGGGTTTCATTCACAAAATCCAAACTCACTCAGGGGAGATTGCTTGTACCACTGTAAGCATATTGGAATGGCTCCGCAACCGCCGTTCAATTCCTCCCGCGCTCACCAAAATCCCCTTCCTGCCTTGCATTTTTGTGCATAAGCCGTGAATATAAACCGAGAGCGGCACGCTTCATACAAACATCTAATAAATGAAATGCTGGTCGGGAAATAAACTCCATTTGGTTTATATCAACCGAAACCCCCCCCCACAGTCCACCCCATCAACACTCGCCCGGATAACACAGCATTGTTATTCACCGTAAGACAATTATTTGCCTTCCACAGCTGTTTTGCAGCCGCGTATTGCCAATAATCCTCACAGGCCTGGAGGCCTCCCCGTGCTGTTAGCCCAGCGCAGTGTCACGTAATAAAGGACCGCAAATGCCGCAGGTAAGGCTCAGACACACATTCACACACTTGAACACATTTCCCGGTGAGATATGACAATGAAACACCTTTCCCAAGTATCTGACGCCAGTGTCAACTAGCTGTATAAATAATTGTTTACAGTTGTGATATCTAATGGGTTATTTCTTATTTTCCTCTAAGCTGACAGATGATGGTTGAGTCCAGGTTAAATAGCCATTATAACCATGATGCTCAGGCATAGTCACATATTTTCTTTGGGGTGTTTCTCCCTGTGCTTCGAGAGGATGGATGAAGGTCGAGCCCCAAGCTTAATGATCATTATCACCATGACACTCGAGCATATTCATAGTTTCCAAGAAGGTTCTCCACTCCAGCATTTTAACTTTGTTCCTTTGTTTTTTTCCCTAAAGATTGTTGTTTGTATTAGTGTTTTTCTTTTTGCATCTCGGCATTCGCTGAGTTAGATTTTGCATTTTAAGCGTGCTGTTTTGATCATGTCAGTGAGCGCATCATTGAGGCATCTCGGCATCTTTGATGTATTGCATACTGATGGAGCGCATGCATTTTCTCCCCGCAGGTTTTAACAATCTCGCAGACTTCCAACTGTTATTTCAACATGTCAATGAATCATCTGCCAGAATGCGCACCCAGGGAACAGATCTGGGCGCTGATGAAGACATCCTGCAAGAGCAATTGTCATTTAAAGTGCTGCAGCCCGGGCTAAAAATGGACATCACAAGGCTTACAATAATTCTGCCTTTAATTAAAAGACAATACGAAGGAATCATCACACAAGGCGTGGCTTTATTTGAAATGCTATTCATTGTGTGATTTCAAGTGACAGCAATGACATCATGACGAGGTGTAGCGGCACTGGAAATGAGCCTGGTGGTTTATAATGCAGGAATCCGTATCGATCCAGATCGGTGTAGAGGAAAGAGATCAATAAAGCTGATCCCTCTCAGTTGATCTTAAGAGAGCTGAGGTGCCAGGTGAAAAATGATCCATTAGAGGGATGTGAAGCAGTCTCAGTGGAGTGCATTAAGTCACTGTTCAAGGCTTTGCTACTGTCCTGTACAGCTGTATGTGTTTAACCGTTTCACTGCATACTCAGAAGAGGAAAAAGCAAAAAATCTTGCTGATTTATGATTATTGTTCACAGTGATTATTAACAACGCTCTAATATAAGTTACAGTTTTAATATATAAACGTTGCTGGTTAATTTGAGTTAATTAGCACTGTGCAGTTGCCAACTTTCATCCCCATATTAATAAGGATATAAATGTACTGTGCATATTTAAGAAAAATCACTTAATTTGGACACAAGTGTCTTTTAAATCAACACAACATAAAATAAAAAAGTACTGCAACACCTTTGAATCATACAAATTGCATATAATAATGAAAAAATAAATAGGCTTGCCAAAGTCAAAAGTTCAAAGATAGAAGATAAGCTGGCTTGGCTACTTTGGAATAGTTTCTAAGCACCAATATTTTCATGTAAAGTTCAAACAAATGTATGCTGCCTCTCCTGACACCATCACCATTGGGAGGTGGAGAAAACAGGTTAAAAGTCTTCCAACGATCAGTAATATAACCAAAAATGGAAAAAGCACATTCCACATTTCTGCTACTTTACATTGAGGTGTAGCTTCAAAGGTACAGAGAAAAAATAGATAGAGGTCAGTTTGACCCAGTATTTGGAGTTTTCATGTCTTGGTTTGATTTTGTATTTTTGGTTATCTTCTTGTTCTAGATGACGATGATGATGATGATCTAGGTTCCAGCTTATTCTGGTTTAGGTTTATTTCTGCCTGTGTAAGGTCCGTGTTTCTTAGTCTGCGTCCTTGTGTATTGTTTCCTGTTTTATTTTGAAGGATTGTGTCTTAAGTTAGTGTGTCCAGCTTTGCTGCCCCTCTCTCATTAGCCCTGATCTCTCCCAGCTGTGTCTCCCTCCTGTCTTCTATTCCCTGATTACTTCCCTGTGTATATTAGCCCTGTGTTTTCCTTTGCTCAGTGTCGTGTCTTACCCTCACTTCCTCTGTGTGTTCTGTTTGCTAGCCTGCCAACCAGTCTAGTTATTCTGTACTCCCAGTTTAGTTAGTGTTTTTCTGTTCTGCTTCATCCCAGCAAAAAAGCTGTGTATTTTGAGTTTCTTCCGCCTCCGTGAGTCCTGCATTTTGGGTCCTCTCTTTCTGCCTGCCTACACAGAGACATGACACCGACCATTGAATTAACCCAAATTCTAGCATATCTGGCTAAGGAAAAGATTCCGAGATCCTTTCTACTTCAGGAAAATAAATAAATAAATATATATGTTAGAACTTGGACATTGATTTTTTTTTTTTTTTTTTTTTACTCTCAGGTGTCCAGTTTTAAAAAAAAAAAAAAAAAAAAAAAAAAAAAAGCTGGTGAACGTGAGCGCTCATTTATCTGTGTGCTAGTGCCAACGCATGATTTAACACGCTGCAACATCTGCCCTGGTGTGCGATCGCCTCGCGAGGACATTTCCTGGACATTAATCTGAGATTAAATTTGAAATCTGCAGCAGGACGAGCAGGGATTACCGTCGCCTCCTGTCAGTTTCACTTGGCACGAACATGGTATGATCAACACCTCAGGTATTATCAGGTCCACTATACCGGGTCTCTGCACGTGGCACTGGCACAATATACTATAGGTGTGTTTTCCATTCGATTGTTTAATGGAAATATGGTTGCATTTCTTAAAATCTGCCTGTAATTTAATGAACACATTTATAATATTCTGTGCTCTTAAGGCCACAGAATATTCAATATTTACACAACATGGTTAGACTGAAATTGTACAGTAATTTAGTTTGTGATCACAAGTAATGTTTACTCTCATAATTTTGGATCCATTTTTATCCATAAACGCAGCGGTAAATATTCTAAGGGCCTAACTGAAGAGGGGAAACAAGCTAGCTAATTAGGACCTCGATATATTTCTGATTTTCTCTCTATAAGAAACAGACTGTATCATTTAACAGCACCAAATCTGACAAAGGAAAAATAAAAGATGAATGAAAACATCCGTGCGGGTCCTTGAAAGCATACTTGAGAGGCGATAGCTGGCTCTCTGTACTCGGAGACTGGCAGCTTTGAGAGAGGAATGAAAAGGCAGACATGTGAAAGTGTGAAAATTCTTCAGAAAGATAAAACCGAGAACGAAAGATTAAAAAACACAAAAAAATAAAAGGGAGAGAGAGGAAAAAAAGCCATGCCAAAATAAACATCACCACCCTCGCTCTGGCCAGTTAGATCCATTATATCCCGCAGCTTCTTTCTCCACCATTCATTCTTGCAAAACACTGAATCTTATCTCTGGAATAAACATGAAATCCCGTTTAATGAAATTTGCTTGTCTTTTCACCTTTCTTTTACTCTTGTTACGCCGTCAAATATGTGCGACACAAAGCAGCGCAAAACACAATATCTATCCGGGTGAATCACATAAGTGCAGCAGCCTTGGCCAGACTGATGTTTTAGTCATCGCTTTAGATAAGGGTTCACCCTGCCGTGACCTGGAAAGATTAAGGTACTGCCCACAGCGCACCAGATGACGGACCGCCTCCCGACTATTGCCTCCTCCGATCCTCGTTTGCTAAGGATACCTCATTTTGATCATCTTGTGATCTTATTGTGCATTGTTTGCAGATTGAGTGAAGCTTGCGTTAGGCAGCGTCTTGGAAAGAAAAGGTGAGAGAGTATTGATGTAACCTCTTATTGAACAGCTTATTGAACTGTTATTGCAGGGTGGCAGAGAGGTTGCATCGCAATTGGCAGCCTCTCTCTGTTTCAGGACTGCAGCTTCCAGCAAATGCCTTTTAACAACAGGAAATGGCTTGAAAGATAAGTGAGCTGTTCTCTTACCTCTGTAATTGTCCAAGAAAGAGCAGGCGGTAATTACCTAATGAAGAACTGATAGTATAATAGCTGCTTCTTTAGTCACTGGGGGTCTGTGTAACGCCTCTCAGTTACAATCGGAAAGCTGCTTCCACTTTTATTTCATTGTGTCACAAAGACACGCTCTCGGTTATTTTATTTTTTAATTGTTCACTGGGTTGTTGCTTCAGAATTTGAATTTTGAAGAAAACACAGAAAAGACTCGTTGTACTTATTATCAGTGTCTGTGTACCGCGCTTGAGGCTAGACTGTACCATTAGCACCCTGACGAGTCAGCAGCCAGCATAGGCCCACGAGCTCATTACGTATTATACAGCACATCTGACCAAGCAATAATTTATCAGCCATACTGGGTATTAATAAACTTCTTCTTTTATTTATGAAGCCATTATTAGTTTTTTTGCAGGCGTACAAGTACTTTGAGGAACTGTATCTCTTTACATCTGAAATAGACATCCATAATCCATCCAAACTCATTATGATAGCAGCCTTTGAATCATAGACAACACTGTTCCCTACTCATTCCACGGGCTAATACTTTATGATTATATTTCTGCTTTTCACGAACAGCAGCCACACACTGACCAGTGGCTACAGCCAATATTTAAAGACAGACAAGCATTAATCCATTGCCTCTTACAGGCACTCAAGGTGGTCCAAGGGTACACTTGATGCTCTGCAAGTAGCCCGCCTGACGACTGCCCGGCTCCTTCCTCAGATCCTGCTCTCTGCTGCCGAATTTGCAACCGCGTTTGCACCGAAAACACCCGGAAAGGAAGAACTCTGACTTATCACGCACCCTTTAGACAAGACCCCATCAATGGCTACCTTGACCTTCAGGTGTAGAGGGAAACATCGCTGCTGTCAACCTGCAGTTATGATGGAATGCTTGTCTTACAGGTCACAGTGACCTAAACTGGGAATATTACAGCATGCCCATATCCTCCAGGGTAAAACACCAAAGACAGAAAATGTTTTATGCCTTACATACAGTGCAAATAATTAAACGATCAGATGCAAGGCTGGGTTCACGTCCGACTCTAAGCACCTTCCCTAAGAATATTAATAATAATAATAATAATAATAATAATAATAATAATAATAATAATAATATATATTATTATTATTATTGCTGTTGTTCTCTAATCAAATGTTGAAGCAATAACTCAAACGCGAGCAATTAAAAATTAAACTGAGACAATTATTCATTTGTGAAACACAGAGGGGGGGGAGGCAAAAAAAAAAGAAGGTATAATTAAAGTTTTTAAATCCGTTTTTCATTTGATTCACTTTGATTGAACAAAGCGCTGCAAAGCATTGTTCGTCTTAATGTTAACGCCGCAAAATGTCCCGCTTTCTGGTCTTTCAATCAGTTGCGCACTCGCTGCATGAATAAACAATGACGCTGTGTTCTGTACGCCACTTGAAAAGTGAGTAATTTTAGAGAGTCATTTAATCTAGGATGTGACGAAAAGGCATTTTGACTGAGGCATAACTCCAGGTTTGGAAAACAAAAACTGCTCCCGAATTACTACCGGTGGGTAATTTTGAATTTCCTGTGAAAAGCAGTACAAATTGATATAAAATAGATCAATACAAAAATAAATAAAATTGGTCCATATGAAGAAGAGTTGTTACAATGTGAAGCTTTCAAAAATCGTGTCACTTCCTTTCCCCGCGACTTCGTCATTAACTTTACTTTTGCATAAATTTCAGGGATTTCGTCACAAACGTAGCAGCCCAGAGAGAACAAATCAAAGTATGCAAAATGCTGCCGTGTTACGCAAATAACTGTTTAACAGCAGCCAAGCGTGAGCACTGAAAAGCAGGTTTAAAAATGCAAAAACACAAAACAAAGAAATCCCCTTTGCTGCTTCATTGATGTTTTTTGGGTTTTTTTTTTTTTTGCCTTTCCATTCATGGAGTCAATCAGCAGTCGCATTTGCTTCTAATTAAACCAAGGTAAGCTCCAAGGAAATACTACTACAGCAGCATACACATCCCCTTGACATTACGTCTCTGAGCCCACAGAAGGGCACTCTTTCTTGAAATAGATGCCTCCTCCTTAGGAGCTGCCCAGCTGTCAAGGAGAAGGGCACTCACTGTATAACTGCATATAAACATAACACAAACTGCCAAGTGTGATAAGAATGGGAAGGAGGCTTCAACACCAATTTCGACAGAAGACAAATGACTGCTGGTGGACTTATCGTTGTTGATTCGTGTAGCTGGAAGAAGCTTTGCTTTTGTTTTTTCTTCCCCTCTTCCTTCTGCCAGGCTGTTATTTATAGTCTGTTCACTCACTTCACATGCTCGTTTTAGTTTAGTTTGGGGTTTTTTTTTCTGCAAAAGAGCCGAGTGAGAGATTGAATGTGAAATATTTTCATTTTCAACGTCCTTAAATGTTAATGAGCAAATGTTTCCAGGTGGCTTTACAATGTCGCGGATTCGAAAACAAGCCACCTTTCCTCTGATCTTATTCATATATATGCATTTATATACATATGTACACAACTACAGTACTTCCACCAGATAAATGACTGACTTTGTGGAGATGCACACTCTTTTTTTTTTTTTTTTTTTCCCCTTTCTCTACAACTTCACGCTCTAAAGTCTGACCACATGTGCTGTTTTCACTAAAGGACAATAAGCTGAAAAAGCCCTACTCCTTGGGTTTCGTGCATGTCCAGTCAGGAATACTGAGCAGCCCTTGCTTACGAGGATACGTGATTTTTTTTTTTTATTTTTTTTTTCTTCAAATTCTAGCGCCTGTGTTTTATCTACTCGGCCTGTCAACGCCGCTTTGTGCGGTGACATAGCTACATCGCGAGCAGGCCCCCGAGGCCGCCGTCCTCTCTGCTACTCGAGCTCCCCTTGTTGTTGACTCAGCATGTTGGACATGCTCCCTGGGTTGCTACACTGCCACGGCTGACACACTATTGGTTAGTATGTATGAGTGTGAGCGCGCGTGTTACGAGGTCAACCGTTGCCAGAGGCCGATTGCTTCAGAAACAGGAAGGTTCCCGGCGGCCACCTGCCGTGCAGACCCTCACCGACCCCCGTGCCCTGCGCTGTCATACGCTATCATTGCTAAGAGGAGGTGGAGATAAGGCAGGGTGTTGCATGAATTATGCAATGCTGCTAACTGATGTTTACGCGACCGCGCTGGGGATAGCGTCAGCGTACAGTAATGGGTTGCCTGTTGCACTCAAAGTGAGGCAAGATGTAAAAATGCTAATTTTCCTGCCCAGCTACAGTTACATCGGCTCCATTTAACATCACTACTGAATATGTAATTTTCATTGTTTTAACGTTCAGAGTTGGCAAACTGCGCCACGCTGTATGCGAACGGTCTCCTTTCTAAAAAGCACCTCTGGTATCTTAATGAACTACAGTAATGAACTGTGTAAAATTATGCATGCGATTAGAGTTTTGTTGAACAAGCCATTTGAGCACGAGACATAATAGCCCCCAATTTTATGGCTAGATTTACAGGCAGTAATCATCTCAGAGTCTCCTCGCCAAATCTCATTCTGTGTGACTGGTGTTCAAGAGTGATTATTTTTTTGTTAATACTCCTGTAATTAAATGCATGCTTAGACTCGGAGTGATTACAGTTCCTGACGAGTAATTGCTCTGCGGTTCAGATCGCTGCTAAGAATGATAATCAAATCTGCAGAGTTTTGTCCGTGTGTCCCGAGAACAATCGAATGACATGTGAATCACCGCCCCGCGGGGGCAGTCGGATGATAGTCGTTTGCACCGCTACAAGCGCTGACTGTAGATGACTGTAGATGCTGCCATTAATCTGTGTTTTACTTTAAATGCCTATTTATTGATATCAATTTCAGACCAATTATTAACCGAATACAAATATTGGACTCCTGCTGTCCACACCTCCGAGCTACCACGGCTTCAAGTGAGAAACAGCCTGGCTGCTTGGTAGTGTCATGCAACACCTTTAGGACACACTGCCCACATAATCTCAATGCATAAGAAACTTCACACACAATTTGTCAATATAAAGGCACAGTGCAGAATGGCATTCTCAGACAACTCAAGGAAGCACACAAACGTGGACACAACCATAGCTCGGTAGGAAAATCTTGGAAGCGAAACATGCTGAACGACTGCCAAAACAGCAGCACAGAATCTAAAGATCTACTCAAAGTGTAACCGATTAAAGAGCAATCCCTTTGGTAAAGACTTACAGTTTTCTTTCTTTTTTTTCTCTTTTTTTGTCTTTGATATTTTTCAGTAGCCCAGAAATAATTACAACTCTCTGCTGTCAATTCAGCTCTGCCAACGTGCCATTATAAGCTATAGTTTAAAGCCAAGGACCGTAAGTAGGCATCACCTTGACGGTGCGAGAAATCTCACAGCTTTATCAGCTCAGCGAGGGCTCAAGTGGACATTGTGTAAGACAGTAAAGAGGACAACAGAGAGACATAAGGGCGAAGAAAGAAAGGAAATGTTTCAATCGCAGCAGTGTCGGGTACAGTTGCAGGACTGAAGAACGCGATAATGATGTGCGTGTTAGAGAGGCAGATTTGCAAACATTGTGCTGCAGCATCAAATTGCTTAGTTCATTTGCACGAGCATAAAGCGGCAATTAGAATGGGATTCTCTGGGATATTTAAAAAATCATCCAATCACATAACCGTATTATATGAGAATATCCTTCAATCCTCTAAATGGGGACAAGTTCAGCGCAAAATTATTTGTCATGAGAATGTTTTGGTACAAATGAAGGACTAGAAGATACTTCAGAATGAAACTTTCAGGGTCGGGCCATGTGAAATGTTTCTTTAGCAGGTTTATAAGCGGCTCTGTCGTCTTTCTTACAGTGGGAAACGTTTTTGTTTTTCTTTACAATGAAGAATCTTTTTCTATATGTGTACAGCTGCGATGCAAATTCAGAGGAGACTGATAGTCCTGCACCTCGACGGGCCGCTAATTAACAGGTTATGTAAATAAGTGGAGAAATGAGAAGTTGTGTGCTGACAGAAAAGTTACGTGCTGGACAATTTCTTAGCCGGGAGCAGAAACTTCCCGGAGTCTCATTGTCACTGTGGAGGTGGATAATCTAATCTTTGAACATAGCCGGGCTAGTTTTGTCCTTCTGTTTCCAGCCTTCAAGCGTCCCCTGACTCCTGCTTCATAATTAGCAGGCAGACAAGACAGCAGCATCTTCTCGAATTAGCCTCGCTGCCAGTAACTGAGCAGATTTCCCCCCAAAATGTGGAACTATTCTTTTGAATTTGTTAGTGGAGCCACTTCTTCTTTTTTTTTTTTAAAGTCTATCTGTCGGTGATTGAATGAGGGTTGTATTTCAGGCCAAGGTGACCACATTGCCAAGAAAATCTACCTGATGCACCCTGCAGCTTTCCTCTTGTCGATTTACGGTAGAGCCAGCTTAGTACTAGACTCTGTGTGCTTTAACTTTACAGTACAATTGCTTAAAAAGTCTCTCCTCGCTCTATATTGTGAGTCTTGGAAGGCATGGCTTTGGTGAATAAGGCCCTATGTTCGCTCCCTTCTCCAAGCATCCCCAGGGTCCAAGCCCCATCTCTTTGACCTGTTTCTTTCTGTATATTTTTTTTTTTCCCATCAAGGCTCACTCAGCTGTATCTGTCTTATTTCAGCTCGCAGACCTGCTGGGATGCTCTCATTCCCATTGCTCGGGCTACCTTTGACATTGTCGATACCTCACCTGCACACGGGTCCACAGATAAAATTGTACCTCGGACACATACGAGGCAAATTATATCTCCACGCGGTGTGAAAGCAGGAATGCGCTATTAAACGCCGCGCATTCATCCGCCTGCATGCGAGGAAGAGCGGACATGAAAACCGCATTTCCCGTACAATAAATAACCTGATTTAATGACGTGATAAATTGTCCGGCTTGAGTTTAATACATAAACATTCGACACTGCAAAGAATTACAGTCTGAACATTCCATTTATTTAGTGAAAAGTCAGATTCAATCCGTCAGCTAAAGGGCTGCATATACAACAGAATTATTCATATATTAACTAGGGATTTCCATGCTTCCATTACTTATAAGCTCAGCAGAGGACATGTACTGTGGCTCCACCACGTGCAGTGAATGCTAAGCATGTTGAGTAACTTTCCTTTGAGTGTGACTCCACAGAAACCTTATTTTTCGGAAGATGGTTGATAAGTATATCTCCGGGTAGGACCCATGAAATAACCACCAGTTTAATACACCCAACACCCTTTCAGCGTTCCCAATGTAAGAGTAACAGGATTTCACGCGATATAATGTCTGGAATGTGAGCAGCAGTAGCAGTGCATCATGATTAAACGCTTGCGTGGGTAGGAGCGAATGATCTCCGCATTTGTCACCAGAAGAGTTTAGCGTCCATCAGAGCTGCCAGCGGAGGTGCGTCTGCCACTGAGTAGGAACAGAACAGGCCAGATTGTGTGGGGAGGGAGGCTTTGGCACGTGACCAGGTGCATCTGAAGCCTCCTCTGATCCTCCAATGTGCTGTTGAGCTGCTCTATTCCCTCGACACAACGCCAAACACCTGCTTGGCCCGATTGTTAGACTGAAAGCTCTGTTATCGGCGTGGGCCGTCCAAATGGTGAGGCGCCCTGCTTTCATCAGCACGTAGCATTGAGCTGGGTAGATAGGCAATAGATGTCCGTCTGAGGTTTTCAGTAGACGCAGACTTCATGCGGTCGGGGTCGACACCTCGTCGGACAGCCACTGCTTGAAGTAATGAAGCGAAACCCTGAAATGTTGGGAATTCACGTATTTTTTGTGCGAGTGCAAAAGAAGGCCTTAAAATGAACCAGCACTATACATATATGCATATTTGGAAGTAAATTATTTATTAAAGCAAGTTCATTATGTTTTTCAGGAAAGAACGTGCTATGAAATGGAAAACCGCCTATGTGTTCTGCTTCTGTGGATTCCAACACAACATATGAATTATTGGAATGTGCTGCGGTGAAATATTTATGGGTTTATGGTAATTGATTGGGCTTTAATTCAAGGGGCGTGGGTCATCATCAAAAGGATGGACGGTCAACAATGCGAGCTTCCTGTGATGAAACAGAAATGCGTTTGACTAATGAGAAATTCCAAAGGGAGGCATCCATCAGATGGCAACCCGATTCCCTCTCATCATTCGTTGCGATGGCACGAGATGACTGAGGCGCGGCAATATGACATTCTAATTGAGGGCATATTTCAGAGGGGAGAACAACAGCGCGCGCTTGGGAAGCCTATAGGTGTTTTTGCCACCATGTTGCAGGGGCAGCACGGGGAGATAGGAATGACTAACGCAGTCTTAACGTCGAGCCTATTGGTAAGTCATTAAATGACAGGACTCCAGTGACAGCCAAGATGCGAAGTCGCTGGGGCAGCAGGCAGCTTTTCAGAGTGGACGATCAGAGCGCTTGGCAGCAACGTAATTGATGGAATAAAAACAAAAGTGACGGGAGTTGTTTCAGCTCAATGGCGAAGATGAAGGCGTGTTAGACAAAGATGTCTGGGGTGGATGGCGGTTGGGGAGGAGGAGGAGGAGGGGTGGTGACAGATAAATGAGGCCATCGCTAGCTGAGGGAGGAGGAGGGGAGGAGAGAGTTGCTAGCGAGCTCCCTCGCGATCTGTACCTGCCAAGTCCCTACCCTGAACAGCTGCTAGCAACTCCGAGGATGTGTAGCAGCTCACACCCTCACCCCATCCATCTTTTGCAGCTTCTAATCCAACTGCACCGAGATCCGTTTGAGGTGTTTGGTGCTGCATTTTTGTACGCTAAGACCTTTGAAATTTTGCCCTATTGCATACATTATAAGAAATCTATGAAACAAAATAGCAGCATTTTTTCTAATTGTCACATATTCTTGGTCATGTGCATTGCACAGGTTGCAAGTCTATAAATTCACACATGTTCTCTGTGATCTCTGCTGATAACCCGTCACAATGACGCTCGATGACAAACTGGCGTCCGCCTTCGCCGCTGTGAAAATACTTTACTATTGACTATTATTATCAGGTCTGAATTTAGCTTAAGCATGCGTGCCGATGAGCAACACTTCTCACTTGTCATTCATGCGAAGCGCCCCGCGCCCCCACTCACAAGCTGATGGTCACTTACAAGCTGCTGCCTGCCATTCATAGCCGCCCTCTATGAGACGCACCTGCAGCGGTGGGTTATGTAACAGGCCAGTGAGAGGGCCGCTCGACGTGCCCTGCATTTGCAATGATGCAAGGCCGTTAAAGACATTCTGTCATCCGGGGCACAGGGGTGTTCTCTTATTCATAAACTCAAAAGGGTTTCAATTAAGCATTTGTGGCTGGCCTCCCAGCGGTTTGCATGTTTAAATGAGAGGCCTCTGTGGGGACGACAACAGAGGAGTTCTCTTAAAAACTGGTCAGAGTCTCAAGATAAAGAGATGATGAAATGTATCTTCAAATTTACAATACACGTGGAGTAATTACAGCCTTTTTTGCCGTTTTCCGAACATCCCCTAACCACCAGTTGTTGTTTTTTTTTAATACATGGAAACATTTCTACAGTTTCAAATGATTTCGTTGGGTTATTTAAACTTTAAACAACTTTAAAAAGGTCACGCAACTTTAAAATATTTACGACAAGAAAGAGGTTGATGCTGAAGTAGACTCACCCTTCAGATGCTCTAATTTGAACAGAAGCCAGCTCCATAGTAAGTGAAGCTCCACGACAACATGTAGCACCGGCTAATTAAACTACAAAGGGAGTGGAACGCTGCCACGACTGTGACCCAGATGTTAGCACAAAGGAAAAAAAAGACCTTTTTTTTGTCTGGAGAGGTTGTAGCTGGGGGGATCAGCCATGTCTCGTACTGTGTGCTATTTAGGAAAGAACTTCTGCATTTAGCCCCCGGTTCACACCGTCTCTACCACGCAACTCCTCTGTAGATCCATGGTGCACTTCAAGCAAGGCCGTATTAAGTGGGATCAGGTCATCACTCTGGCTGTGATTGCAGCAGAGCTCTGACCTGTAGTGATGGGTCGTTCGCGAACGAAATGGCTCTTAGAGCCGGCTCTTTGACGTGAACGACACGAGCCGGCTCCTTATCGCGAGCCGTCACGTGGGTTTTTTTTTTTCTCTCTCACCCTCTCTCTCGCACTTTTTTTCCCGCTTCACTCTGCACGCGAGCCTTGTGCTTTACGCTGGGCAGAGGGGGGAGGGGCGGTAGTTACACTCAGTAGCACAGGAACGGAGCCAGAGGGAGAGAGAGAGAAAGAGAGCCAGGGACAACAACGTCACATTAGAAAGGTATAGTAATCATCCACAACTATTTTCGGTTGCAGATGATAAAGGATTCAGAAAGTTTATTCATGCAGGTCCATATGACAGAGAATATGCATGTTCTTTTTGTTTTCATATTTTAATTTATATTTAATTGTGTTGTGGTTTGCAGTGTTTTGTGTTGTTTTCACTTTAAATTTGTAAAAGGAAACAGCTGAAAATTTAAATAGTTAAAAGTTGAAATGTGAATAGTTGATTTTTGTATTATATGATTTATTTATTACATTTTATGTGGAGTGAATAAACAAAAGTATATTTACGGTGGTCCCTAGAGACAAAGCACATACAAACTTCAAATCACGTACGAACTCTGAAGCATGTACAAACTCCAAAACACGTAAAAACACGTACAAACTCCAAAACACGTAAAAACTCCAAAACACGTACAAACACGTACAAACTCCGAAGCACGTAAAAACTCAAAACACGTACAAAAGACAACAGAAGTGCTCCAGGATGCTAGGCGCAGTGTTGAGCTTTTGTTATCTTGTGGCTACAAAAGCCAGCAAGTACCAACGACCGGATTTGGTGTGTGATAGTAACAGGTAAATGAACTTTTTTTTTAAATTATTTGGATATATATGAGTGCCTGTGTATAAATACACAAACAATACACACATGCTTTCAATTGTGTAATTTAAGTGATCTAGTAGCTCTGCTTTGGAAGTTCAGTTCATGCTAGAAATGTGTTTTGGAGTTTGTACGTGTTTTGTCTCTAGGGGCCACCGCATATATTTATGTATAAACATATATAAATAAAACCACTTTTTTACGTTAGTAATTCCTTTTGTGCATAATTTTATATTATTGTTAATAATAAATTAATTAAAGCAACAAAACAACCTGAAGAGCCGGTTCGGAGCCGAAAGAGCCGGCTCTTTTTAGTGAGCCGAACCGAAAGAGCCAGATCTCTAAAAAGAGCCGGAAATCCCATCACTACTGACCTGAATAGAGAACACTGACAAGACCTTTGTTGTGTGGAGGCAAGAAGACATGTTGTTAGAAGAAAAAGATCAGATCGGATGGTCTAGTGTGGTTGTCTGTGGACGTATTTCAATAGGAGAGAAATGTTAGATTAAGACTATGGAGGATATAAAAAAACTATACTAAATTATTGTGATTCTCTGACGGAAAGAAGTACACAAGGGAAGCAAAGGGATTATTGAAATAATGGTTCGTGGACATGACGTAAGCCTAATGACAGAAAACAGTTATGAACAATAAACAGTTTCTTTTTACTTAGATTGCATTTTCTTTCAAAGCCAACATATATTGTTTCTCTGTGCTGTGTGGTCACTTCGAGGGATAGAAACAGACTTCTAGCATCTGTTTTGACCTGCTTGAACCACACAGTCTAGAACATTTACACGAATCAGAAGTAATATTCTTAGATTCAAATAAAAACCCAGCATGTTGTTTGTTAGACTCACTAATGTTACATGCTGGGTAGAAGAGGACCTTACTTATGCAAGTTTACCAGGAAAAACATTTCTGTTTATTGCTAAAAATAAATAAATAATAAGATTCAAAGCACTGGTGCATGAGGTTTATGTTCGATGATACAGCACTAGAGCTCTGCCACTTAGGATTTTTAACTCTTTCAAGGCTGAACACAAAATAATTGCCAGAAATTTTTTGAAAAACATGTTTATTGAACCTTCTGACAAAAATAAATAAATCAATAAAAATAAATTTCTTCTGTTCTCAAAAAGATTAGATGGCTTGTTTACGCTCTGCCCGACTCTGCTCAGATCTGCTGGTTGGTGAGCAAAATATCAGCACATGGCTAATATCTACGGAAGAGGATTAGGGCCACTGGGGGAAAAAAAGTGGGCATGTCTCTTTTTTTCTTATTTTCCAGAATTCTGAGATTAATAGTCAGAATTCTGAGTTTAACCTCAGAGTTTAATCTCAGAATTCTGACTTTTTCTCAGAATTCTGACTTGTTCATCAGAATTATTTTTTTTCCGAATTCCAACTTCAATATCAGAATTCTGACTTTAATCTCAGAATTCTGGAAAAGAAGAAAAAAAAAAAAGACGTGCCCATCTTTTTTTTCAGTGGCCAGAATCCTCTTCCGTAAATATCATCTGACATATTGGGCCCCAGAGATATATTGGTCGGGCACTAATGAGCTTCTACCTTTAGATTCAACTGGAAATTGCTGATGCTGGCTCAAAAGGGTTGTAATAGCGATGTATAATTCAGCTTAATCCTTAGTTTTTTTGCCTTGGAGTACCAGAAGCACGATTTTACAGCTATAATTAAAACATAAATTATAAATAAACTTCCATCTCAGCCTTTACCTGAACAGCTTTAGCTAGATTAGCATGCTTTTACCATGCATTAGCCACTACGTAGCATTATACCTGATTTACCTGCATAACCAACATGAATACATGGCGAATTTGTATACCATTACATAATGCTATTTGTCAGCCTATAGTTACACACATACCACTTACACCAATACAAAATGTGCTCTTAATAAAGAAAAATGACTAAACTGATGCCCAGCTAAACTGTGGCTAATGCAACAGCAACAAAATATGTACAGCTATCACAATTTCCCATTCTGTTCTTTGGAAATAAAATCCAATGACATAACTCGTGTGAAGTCAACATATCTGGCCATGACTGTCCTCTGCATGGAGGGATAATAGAAGGAAGTAAATTGGGCAATTAAACGAACTGGGGTTTAACCATTTTAAAAGACAGTTGTGAGAAAAAAATAATTGCACAAAGTACCACCTTCCAAAAATCTGACTGATGTTTTGCATACCATTGTGTCCCAGCTCACGGATGATTTGCAAGGTATTATTACGGCTTGTAGAAATTAAAATTATGTTTCCAAGACCTCACCGTAGGGTACGATACATGCTGGCATTTTAGAGACGTGTCTGAGCAGAGTCTTGGACAACAGTCCTTTATTCATGACTATAATGTGATAGAACTCTAATCCACGAGTGCATCTGCATTTATATGTTCCACAAACAACCCTATATCTGGATCCCACCCCTGATTTGCATAATTGGAGATTGTGGCCGGGTGCTTGTTATTCATTGACATGACACTGTAGAGAGGCAGATGGAGAGATGTACTGAACTGACTGTTCCAGTTTCTGTCGGGTTAGGGTAGAGACATTTTTGGCGGGGGTGGGCTTGTTTTTCAAAAGGTTGCCTCAAGAGAAAGAAATCTTGCTCTCAACTACTAAAAGCAACACAGAGCTCTTAGCCTATTTATTTATTTTCACTTTATTTATTTATTGAGTGCTGAATTGTAAATTTACATATGGGCCAACATCTAAGAAGCACCAGTCAGAGCAGCAGGAAAACAGCTTAAGCAAAATGGGCTCAGTTCAGCTTTTCCCAGACAAATTTAAGATTTTTTACCAAAACGAACCACGTGGAGTTTACCAGCCAGCAGGCCTCCAAATAACCTGAAGTACACAGAGCACCTGACTGAGATGAGACAACGCTGACTGACTGACACATCCATCTCCCCAGCTATCTGTCTGTCTGAGGGAGGGAAGCGAATGGGCCCCTCATGCATGAAGAAGAGAGCACTGCTTATTAGTGAGAGGAGACAGGGAGAGAGCGAGAAAGAAGGGTGGGAGATTGCATCGTCTCAATTTCGGTTTGATGAAGGACACAGTGTCTTCTCAGGATGAGCAGTAATCTACGTCATGGTTAAGACTTCAGAGGCGACAGTAAAAATGTGCCCTGATGTCCAACGGTCTGTACAGGACATTTTACAGTGACTCCGAGAAGGCTATTAGTTCTTAGATTTATGACAAAATGTAAAGCCAGTGTGATTGGTAGCCTATATAAAGGTTTTTACTATACTTTACCATTGTATAACAATTGTTTTGCAAGGAAAGGGTTCAGAAAATGAGTCACATGTACGTTTTGTTCCAACCTTTGCTTACCTATAAATTTCATACATGCTGTTTTTACAGACTTGTCTCTGTTTTCTGGTTTTATAACATTATATGTAATAAATAACAAACCAAAACAATGTGTCTGAGTTCTCCACACGCTTATAACATGTGCTCAGCGTCTGGATAATAACATTTGATCCATGGGTCCTTGCATTTACACCTAAGGTTAAACTTCTTTCTCATTATCACAAGTGGTTGGCAGGCTCTTCTGCTAAACATTGTGTGCTTGTTTAGCCGTTTAGCCATCCTTTTAAAAACATTTTAAGTGTAAAAATATCAGAATAACTTCACAGCAGCAAGGCCGAAATTAACAAGGTGAGTTCTATGAATAAGAGAGAATTTTGAAATATTTAAATATAAAAAAAACATGAATTCTCTCCATACTTATTGGCAGACATGAGAAATTTATAAACTCAACCTGTTCTAACTCATTACGTCTGGCATGCCGACAACAGATGAAAAACCTCTGGCATCATTTTTAGAGCCTCTGTTTGCCTAAATTAGATGCAGTGAGACCGCAAGGAAGCACGCTTTGGTAGTGTTGTCACTGGTGCTGGATGTGCGAGCAATATAACCAAGTAAATGGGAAATGCATACCAAGCAGTTTTGGTGCATAAACCAAAACAGCCACTAGTGTAAAAACAGTGATCTTGTACAGGAATCAAAGTCCTCTATGTTCATTGGAATTCATGTTATTATCATTTGGAAACAAAGTGTGCCATTTGGGCTAGCTCTTCTTTCTGTCGAACATGCCATGGGAGTTTTCAAAAATTGCTCTGGGAATTTCCTGAAGGAGTGAAATTAACCGCGGTATCTAAGTGGCAGTCATGTCAAAAGCTGCTGAAATCCACTAAATGCTAGTGAAATGTGCTTCATTGCTTCCTTTCTTTTCTCAGTGGGCCAGCCTTTACAAAATGAAAGGACGTTAATGCCATCCCACAATTACTGGTAGTGGCGCTATTCAAAGCCATCAATAACATCCACCATGTTTAGTGTAAGGAAAGTCAAATTCTTTCAGCACCATGGTGGTCTTATTTAAGGTCCTTTAAAAACGTTACTTCACATTATCCATGACAGAGTGCGTGTATAGACATCAAAGACATCTTTCTAACTATATGTCACACTTCACAGATATATAACAAAAGCCCGGCCCGCCTTAACCCTGTACCAGGAGGAAGTAGGAGCAGAACCAGGTGGAGTAAAGTGACCTTTCCATGCAGGCTAGGCATTAAAATGTCTTTTGTTGACACATATTACCCACATTTTATTATTTTGGTCCAGGTTTGGTTATTTTTTTCTCAAAACGATGCATAAAAGTGTGTTAATAAAGTTTAAACTGGGACGCAGGATCACAGGAATTCTGTTGCTTTTTAGTTATTTTGACATCTAGTGGTTGGTGTGAAGCTGAGAGTATTCCCATTTTTAATGAAGAGAAAACTATAAAGTAAATATTAATGACACCAGGGATAGCTCTGCTTTTTTAAGAAATAAAACATGAGATTCGGCCTCACTGACAATTTTGTACAGTCTCTAATAATTAATCTACTGTATGTTTCGGAAGTAGTCGAAGTGGCATTTAAGGTGATTCGAATCCTTATTTATTGAGAAGATCTACATTTCCCGAGTGCATGCTGTACACACACACACACACATGCATAACAACTAAGTGAGCAGTAAATGTCAGTTTGCAATATAGCCTTAACATTTTATTATTGCCTAGCCCTGATGGTGCTTGCTAAATAAAAGAATCTTCCTCCAATGTGACAGCAGAGGTGAGACTGTGGTTTGTGGTCTGACGTATATGTATAAGAGGGCGCTTTATAGTTTCAGAAATGTGAAGTTGCTGCAAATTATTTATAGCGCACGTCCTCTCAGCCAACACACCTTTCAGAGCTACGTTTCCTGTAAAGGAAGCGCTAGAAAGACATTAAAATCTTTACCCGGACACGGGTAAATCAAATACATCTTCAGCTATATGTTTTATACATGGACATAACATTTTACAGAGAGCCATCCAAAAAATGCGTGTTTATGAACGGATCAATCAATACATCTGACCTATTACCTGCAAGGGCTTGTCACGGGTACTATTTCAGGTTTACAGCCTTTCAGCGTGAGAGCGCTATTGATTGCTTGCCTTCAGGAACACTTCTGGAGTGAGGACATGAAGGAGGAAGGGGACGGATGAGGAAACGGTTCGTCTCCTGTTATATTGGAGTTGTGGGGTTTTCGGTCTGAGTTTCAACAGATCCACAAGGACGCTAATTTGTGTCGCAGTGTACATTTTAAAGGGTAAAAGTAAAATAGCAGTATTTACAAGATGATGTCATTTGAATAAACTACATCGGCAAAACTATGAATGGCTGCCAATGCTTGGGGGTATATAGTTACTGTAGTTCCACAAGGGACAAGTCATACAGAAAATGAGAAAGATAAGGGTTGACGAGTCTTGTGTTCTAAAAAGAAAAGCCATCCGTCTATGTAGTTTGACAGTTTGGGTACAGAATGACACTCCACGCTCAGAAGTACAAAAAAAAAAGTCTCTGTAGTTCAGAATAAAAGATGGCATCCTTACTGTCCATTCTCATGCTATTTCACAGCGGCTCTTGAACATGAAGCTGTGCACTTCAGAACAAATGTTGTTTTGCCTCGCCCTGGGATGCGGGCACTTTGATGAAATCAGTCCCAGTATGTCTGAGGCGTCATGGTCAGAGGGATGCCTACCTATCCAGCGAAACGCTGAGCAGTTGTGTGCTGTCTGGCTCGGCAAACCATGTTATCTTTCAGATCGGTGATTCCCATGGATAGGCCGTTTGTGTTTGAAGAATCCAGACTGGGAAAATTTGTTTTTAAAAACTGCAGCAGTTCACTGTTTCAGGCTAACATGTTGGCTTTTAAAGGTATGCACTTTACCAAGCATTACTCATTTTAACTGACATTTTCTCAGATGGAAACTACTGTGTGCTGCAGCCCATTGAAAGGCTGCACTAATTGTTCTTTGTCATATTGGATTTAGTTTAGCAGCCGTTGGTTGGCAGGCCAATCCTCCCCCCCCCCCCCCACAAAAAAAAAAAATTAAAGGGCTCCGAAAACAATACCTCCAGCACACACGCTTACACCTGGCAGTTACTGCTTATTGGAAAGACTGGAGGTTGGATTTATGTGCAGAGGAAACATCACATGATTATGTTGTATAGCCACTGTAAACGATGAAAGAAGGAATTATGTCAACAATGACAAAATGAAAGGAAAAAACAAAACAAAACAGTGAAACCAATCAGCCCGGCTGCTTCCTTTATCAAAATATAGGCAAATTTGTCATAAATCAATTTGCTTTTCACTGCCAGTGAAGTAACTTTGAGGCAGAGCCAGTGCACTGTAGAAATAAACATCACAAACAAGCTCAAAAGAGATTCTTCAAAGGGTCTTTCAAGCCAAATGGATGGATGAGGGAAATTAGTCTGAGTGAGGAGGACTGGGCGGGGGTAGGGGGTGGGGGGTGGGGGGTGTTCTGCAAACAAGAGGCACTAAAACACTATTTACATTTTTGCAAGCATTTATTTATTTTTCCGTTGGTGTGCTTCTCAGCTTGCAAATATTTGTCACAGTTTAGAAAGAAATGTGTAATGGTTTGTGGTTTTGTCATACAGCTCTCATATGTACAGTTGTATGTAAAGAGGTGTTGTAGGTAGTGACGATACTGTGGACAGTGTAAATAACAGTTGGCCAAACAATCAAACCACAAAGCTCATTAGTTATCGGGGCGTGTTTTTCCCAGCTGCTCTTTCGGTGGTCAATGAGGCACTTTCCATCCCATGTTCGTCCATTTATCTGATCTTGTTCAGGATATTACAGCCCTGTTATTCTTCTCGAGAGTCATTTTCATGCCATTAGCATGTGTACCAAAAGACTCATTCTGAAAACCTCTTACGATTCGAACAAGTTTTCTATCTCTCCCCCCCCCCTACAAAGCGTCGCTTTATAGTGTTTTATTCCATCATACTATAATTTTTCTGTTGCATTTTTATGTTTTTGAAGCGAAGAACAGAAAGAAAGTTTGAAGCATTTAATTTCTCCAATGAAAGCAGCTACACTTGTGAAGTTGCGCCTTGAGTAAAAATATTCCAAGACAACTCCAAAACATTTTAATCGTGGCTGTAATTGATAGGGAGGGCCGACTCTGTGAATTAATGAATCCAAACAGGGCCCTTTGATGTGAGCAGGACTGTGACATTCAGATTTGTGCTTGGCTGAGCCTGAACCAGATAGCTCCTCAGAAATAGCTGACTTTGGCATTGGCTGGCCGTCATCCATCACATTTGATATCAGACGGCAGACAGGTAGATTAATACCCCCGATACAGATTCTTGAGAGAAAGGAAGCACGCCTTTACTTAAGGTCAGCACATGACTCTTGCTTCTAATAAAATTAAATGTTTAATGACTGTCACTTGCATATCATTGAATAAGTAGATATCTATATTTTAAGATGCGACACTACATGCCCCAGAGATTTTAGGCCATTTTCCACATCTCCATTTAGACTAACAGAAAGAAAATAACCAAAAACACATTTACATGTTTATTTGACTTGGTCTGTTGGGCATTTATGCTAATGAATGCATATTTAAGGAGGTGTCTTTTTTTGCATATTTATAAATATACAATTTTATAAAAGTTATTGTAGGTATTCAACTCGGAACATTTTATGGTAATATCTGAATAACTGAAATTTTTTTTTATATTAAATACTGGAAAACTGCTTTAAAGGTAGTTTTCTGAATCTGCGCCAAGCTTGAAATCTTCCCTTCAGCAGCATTTACATTAGCAACATTTTCCAGTTCTATCTTTATTTTGAGGTTTGTTTATCTGTCATTCAGAGTCCAAACAGTTTATTTCTACAGACACTGCAAACAGTTCTTATTTTTTTCTTACTTTTTGACAGTGTTTTCTCATTTATGAGGTGATTAAATCGAGACATCCAAAATCCTCTCTGTAAAAACGTTTAACTTAAAAGATGCTGAACCAATTACACCCTTTTAAAATACCTTTAAAAACAAAAAACTTGTCTATATAGTTTCTCTTTTGAAATTCTAAGTATAATCATATTTATGAGTCGTCTCCATCACAAAATATACACTAAAGGCTTTATTTGGGTCTTTAAATAGGCTAAATCATCACTAGAGGGAAAAATTGACCACTAATGTAATTTCTAATGAAAAGGGAAAAAACAGACCCAGTTAGCAAACAGGCAGATCCTGGATGGAGGTCTGGTGGAGGATACATGTGGATTCAAAGTTTAGAGTCATGGGCAGGCTAACCAAAAAAAAAAAAAAGATTCACCTATCACTCTAACTCAACCGTAAAATTGCTTCTATTTAATATATTTGTGTATTTACACGGTGACATATTACTGTCATTGGATATCTTGGATTAAAAAGTAAACGCAATGTGATGAAATTAGCACTTGCTACAAGCAAATATACATTGCAGCAGTTGCCTGCTGCTCTTGATCTCTTTAATAAGGTTAAGAAAGCGGACTCAAAGATTCCTCCTGATGCAGCTAAAGACAGATGGTAATAGGACATGACCTCAATAACTGCTGAAAGCTGAGGGTGTTCGGACTGCAAAAGAGATCATCTTGCACTTGAGAGAATTCTGCAGCTGATGGAGAAATAAACACAAGTTAATTGACTCAAAAAAAGCATATTATTGCACTACGCTAAATAGGCAGATGCACAAGCGGAGTTATTTCATCAACAGGTTTGCCACAGGGCCAATTTCCAGACTGCTGGCGGATGTCAGAGCAAATCCTATGTGCACACTCTTAAGGGGGACTTACATCATTAGCTGGATGAGACTGCATGGTCTTGGACATGGCATACCTCAAGACAGAGTGCGTTTTGGCACATTTAAGGGAGCTTGGCAGCGCGGCGTACTGTATAGCCTTTGGGAGAAGCACACGCCCCAGACAACATGGGCCATAATCTGTGCTAAGATAGAGGTTTTCTCCCTTATTGGTGGAGATTTATGTTCAAAGTCAGTCAAAGCGGAAAGAAAGGTGACCTTCATTCTCAGAGTCTCCAAGAATACAGCCATCGTGAATATCAACACGGCTGCGTGCATGTTTTTTCGTCCAGGCTGTGCAGATGATTTTTAAATCAATGGAGAGCTTTCTCACCCATGTTTTTAGCATACACCGTATTCCCTCAGAGATAAATCATTCATCCATTGATTGCCCTCTTAGTAGGTGATTCTAAAGGGATCCTGACCTGTCAAAGCTGATTTGTTTCAAATGTCAAAATGCCCACTGAGGTGCCCTGACTTGAACTCTGTCTGATGAGAGAACTTAGCAAAAAGAAAGGGAAAGATTTACCACCAGAGATAGAGTTTAGCAGCTCAGCATAAACTCAATTTATCATCAACACATTATCCTACTCTCTCCTGGAAGAGTAAAGTGGGGGATGTGCCACGCTGCCTCTTCGATTAATGACTATTCCCCAGTGCATTCAAAGGCATAAAAATGCATGTTTTCCCCCTGCATGGCTCACAAACAAAATAACATCTTATATTGTCAGTGATCTATAGGTTGCTCGAGTTTTATGGCCACAAATTAATTTTCTTTAGCGCAGTTGCGAAACGCTCAATCTATAATTACTCAGGGTTTTTGTTTTGGGTTTTTTTGCTAAAGTGAAGGCTCTTGCGCTCTTTTCTTCTCAAATGTCAAACATCATACTGACCTGGTAAATATCCGCTGTGGCAAAAGAAGTCGTTTAAGGTTCAGCACGGGGAGAAATACAGCACACTGCATGGTTAAATGAAAGGGCTGCGAGCAGACCTGATAGATACACTCATTCATCCCTGAAACCCACCTCACTTTGTCAAGTGTCAAATTACGCTGCAGAAGAGGGGGGGAAAAACTCTCTATCCTAAGCCCTGCAAAAACCTGAATGATCTTTTACTATGAAGTCAATTTTTTAACCATATGAAGAATGAGAATTGTCGGCGCAAAGGGTGGTAAATTGATTTGTGATATTCCTCAAGATTTATATTCTAGGATATTTGGTATAGCATCTGTAAAACTGCACACAATATAAGCCAGTGAGATCTAGCAGTTATAAATAAATATTGAAGGCTGTAACTGCTGAGAAGTGGATGGGTGTTTTTCGAAACCCCAGCGTGATGGTTTTTCTGTTGCACCCAGTAATAAACTCTGAATGGCTTTGTAATTAAAGAATAAAGTTTTTTAACGACTTTCCGCTGAATGCTAATGTTACAACAAAGTAGTTTTTTTTGCCAAAATATAATTTGAGTTTGTTTTTTTTCCATTTCTTGTAATTGAGTTTAAAATTAATATAAGAACATTTCACATCGTTAGCCATACGGAGGGAAAATGACATGATTGCTGTGAAAATGCTAAGAAAGGCAAAGGGGAAAATCTTTCAGGTCCCAGCAGATTTTTAAAGGCCTTGATGATTCTTCCTAGCTAAACTTGGGATTATTTCAGGAGTTGGCAGTTCATCACACTTGCATGCGGGAAGCGCTGAGGGTGAGAGACTTGTCAGGAAGGCGTTCTGCTGCCAATTAGTATCAATTGGGAGAATATAAGGGCTGCACTGTTGCAATTTTTACAGGGGGCTTCCCCCCCCTCCTCGCAGCTCAACTCCTCCTGGGGCATTAGAGCTGTTTCCCCCCCCTTTATCTGAGTGATCAAACCTCTGAGCCACGACACTATCTGTGACACGGTCTGATCAAACCACTCTGTGTGACATTATATTATCACTCATTTGCTCAGCTGGAAAAAGATTTGAATCAAAGTAAATTTCGGAGCAAATTTTAAAGTAGGACCAATGGCGTGACAATACCTGCATTTTGAAAAGGTGCATGCGACTATATTACTTGTGTATATTATATTTTTGTGGCTTTCATTCAATTCTGTGATAGAGTTTAGACACTGCACGATCGCAGACACATGCAAGTACAGAATATATTTTCAATATAAGAACATTTAAAGACTCCTTATGTAGTTTGTGACTACTTAATGAGGGCGTTGGTGAACAAAAAATACATTGTTGTGATAGTGCAATACACAATACTGCCATTTGTGCTTGCAAAAGACTATAAGATAGCTAGCATCATTATAAACAACAAATTTCGAATGCTTTTAATTAAGTTATCAATTGTCTTTTAGGAGGAAGAACATTCAGCACATTTGAAAACATTTCAAAAGTACACATGTGTAAACAGACTAGCTTACATTTGGTTTTACATATTGTTCCTGTGATAAGTCAGTGCTAGGTTTTCAAAGAGTCATGCATAAGCCTAACGAACCATCAACCAGTATTGGCTTTTTGTCAATATATAGCCAATCAGCATATAAAAATTGTTGTTTATATATAAAAAATATCATTTTTATATAACATTTCTTTAATAAAAATAAAAAATAGTAAGGCAGAGACACCCTTCAACTGTGTCATGGATTTCATGGTGTATAGTTTGTCCACTAGAGGGAGCTCTGCAACTTCCTTGTTAGCGACATGAGTTGGAATACTGCAAACAAAACAACTGGCTGATCTGAGCAGACAACAAGTAATCCCCAGCCTGTAACAATGAAACTCTATTTTTTAAAAAGAAAAAAATCCCTTTTGTATTTTTTTTGGAAGGACTCCACATAACAAACGTTAGGGAAATCCCTTAATAAAAAGAAAAAAAATATCGGCTCTTAAAATCACCAAATGAGTGACCCCTAGGACATGTTTGCTGAAGACTGGGATAAATCAATGACAACTATAAACCCTGTTGGGATGCTTGGGTTTGAGTTCAAATGTTTTAAAAGAGTGCTTTCTCTGCCAGTGTTAGCAGCCAATGTTAGCTCATAACATAAGAGCAACCTACTCAGTTTTGACTCAATAAAAAAAAATCCAAACATAGAATCATGTGGCTCAGATACTCACGTCCCCACTTGGACTCATCTCTTCAGTGTTTCCACAACCGTCATCATAACTGCATAAATAGACATACTGTATCTAGTGGGGACTGTCAGCAATAGTCCAGAGGTTACATTTTAATGAGAATTTGGATGTGCCTCTTCTCTAATTTTACTACTAAACTAAAATGATGTGGGCTGTGTGGGAGGCTGGTTCTCTGCTAATACAGGTTCAAGTATACTGTCATGGGTTGACATGGACACACATTGTGCTGTTCCACCTATTGCTACCCCCAATTAAATACAGTGTCGATCTTGTTATATTTGCTTGAGACTCAAGTGTGCTTGGCTCCCAGGATGCCCAAGGTGCATCGCATGCCAGAAAGCAAAGGAATAAACAGCTTCAACTATGGATGGATGCTTCAGCCTTCTGTCTCCTGTGGATTCAGTGAAAGCACGCTGCCCAGTTAGCAGAGAGGAGGGGAATTATTTTGTAGAGGCAGCATTGTGTAGGAGTTGGAAGTATCCCTTTTTCTGGTAATGTGCTTAGCATTTTGTGCTTTCTGCTGTTGTAAGCCACGCTAGAAATGACGAAGGTTTGTGCTTATTTGCAGGCAAGCTAGACGCCTGTAATCGCATTGATGCATTGAATATAATTTCTGTAAATTGTTGCTATGTCTAATAATAAACACTTCAACATGCATGAGTTAGATAAGGAGGTCAGCATCAGTCTTTTGTCTGTCTGGTACTTTTGTTGCTGGAACAGGCAGCTGATTAGCTTAGACGCACATACAGACTGGAAACTGGAATGAGTAGCTGGGATGCAGAATTTGAAGATGATTTATCAGTGGTGCATTTTATATAAAAAGCTGCCGGCAGGTAGTTTCTGTTATTGTTGTTGTTTTCTGTTACACATAGAGCCAGGTAAGCTATTTAGCCTTGCTCTTTGTTTTGAATCTATGCCACTGAAATGGAGCTCTGAAATCAAGCATTATGCCGCTGAGAACTAGAGGAACCCTATTCTGTATACATGTATTTTGGCATGTCACGATGCCAAAATTGAATATATGGTGCCAGCACTGGTGCATGAGTTATAAGATTCTCAATTTGATACCCAAACACAATGATGAACACAAAAGTCACTATTTAAATCACTGATATGGTGGCAGATCATTTATTTAAAATGTTAATATTATATTTTAGTGACAGGACACAGACTGATAGCTACATTATGTGAGTTTAAGCGTTTATATAGCATTAGCAGTTGGACACCTCTTAACCAATTCAGCGTACCTGATTTCATAAAGTTTGGTGTGTCAGGATAACAAGAAGGAGAATACTTTGGAAGTTGTTAACGTGATTTCAAACTCACTTACTGTGAATTCTTTGAACAGACCCAAATACCGGTCTTTTAGGAACGCCACTAAAGAAGTATTGAACCGATTTACCTAAAAAGCACGATAGCGTTGCTTGAATATGGGCTTTGCAAATCATTTATCACCCCTCGGTCATCCACCTTGAATGCAAAGAACCTCCATACCCAACACTAACACAGAAAAAGAAAAAACTTAAGTACTGTCACATATTCAAAATATTGGTATCGAAAGGTATTAAAAGCACTGGGTCCCAGAGCCTTCTCATTCCCAACGCGTAACATGCCAACGATGTGTCACATAGTAACGTGAAAGGTACCCCTCTGCATCCTTATGAAATGCTCCGGATTCTCAATAGAAGTGCGGCTTTTTATGCGCTTGCCTTTTTGCTCACTTTGCGGCTTTCTCTTGCAGCCCTAACACTAACCTTAACCATATCCTTACATTTATAGATTCATTCCAACCCACTCTAATGCCTTGGAAAGCGTAACACACAGACGGGTTGGGCGCCCGAAAGCGTAACATAGCGACAATTTGTCACATAGCGTCAGTATGTCACGTTTTGGGATGAGAACATATTGTGGGTCCGGTGAGATCCCTTCACAATGATGCGATCTTATATTCCTCCCCAAGTTTAAATTGGTGTTTGTGAACAACCACATGAAAAGGCTGTTGCTCCATTGCCTTTTTTAACCTTTACTGACAATACTTGGGAATCCAAGGAAGGTCGAGATGTTTTACATTCAGAACATGTTCAGTACATTACCCATCTCGCTTTAAATTCTAGAGTAAATGCTCCAATTTCTACTGAGCCTTTCACAAGTGGCTTGTTTGATAAGGCCACCACGGCATCACTTTGCCAATAACCAGAGCACCAACAGCACTGCCAGTGGTCTATTATATCAATCCATCCTTTTATATTAAGCGCTTGACAACATCAAATGAATTCAATAATTCACAACAGAAGCAATAGATTGCCGAGGATAAAACAATTAAGCTTTTGTCAAGCAGGATCAGAATACCAACAAATGTCTCGTCTTTACATACACAACGCAATCAAGTGTAGCATGTGTTCAAAGTGTCCAGAACTCGGTGTTTTTCTGCTTTAGGCCAGTTATTGAGATGGAAAAAGAAGGTCAGGAGGAAGATTATTTTCATGACAGCGCAGGCTGACAGGTCATCTGCCCTGAGTACAGCTTCACCTTCTCTGTTCTGAACTTATAAAATATTCAGTCCACTGGAAGACAAAGGAAGTGCTCCAGTGACATCGACCAACACGAGCTGTTCCCTGTGGCTCTACCTGCGAGCCACGGGGTGCGACTACACCTAGCAACCTTTTGAGCTATTAACCTACCCTCAGTGCCACTCACAAAAAAAGAGGTCAGTCCTGTAACAGGTTATGTGACTGATCATTCAGCTTTTTGAAAATAAATATTAAGTGGCCACAACACTGTTGTTGGACGGCCTTGTGACGAGTGGAATGATGATTCTGGGCTAAAATGGATTATTTCATCGTGCTGCAGGTGCAGAATTATTATGATTTATTCCGCAAGGAGATTTAGACAGGTTATTTAGTTTCATACTGATCAAAATAAAGACGTCGTGTCTGTAAGAGTACAAATTGCTATGGAGATCGGCGGAAAGGGATATGTCACATACGTCGCTCGGTCTGTCAACAGCCGTGAACGCTGTATAATTTGCAGATGTCTTGTTTCTATCAGTTTAATATCATGATTTCCTTTTTTTCTAATACCCACACTGACAAGAAAATATAATGCTTTTCAGCGTGTCACATTCCTATGCAAAGGTGCCATCTAACAGCCTAAAAGCTAAATCCATTGGCGGTGTCACTCAAAAGCGATGTATTTTGGGAGGCAAATACAGCTTTAGATGGCTTCTCGAGTTTGGAGCTTATGATGTATGCAGCCAATGTTTTGGCCCAGACTGTTGATATTCTCAGACTGCTCTGCCGCAGCAAATTGTCCTTGCTGAAAATAAGAATAGTAGAGCGCTTAAACTGTTTTGTGCCCCTAAAAAAAAGTCATTGAGTTGCCTCAGCAGGAGTCAACAACACACAGTAAAGAGAAGGAATTGATTTGTCTTTTGCTGTAAGTCAACAGTAATTGACTGTGGTTGAGTACTTAAAAGACATTTCCATCTGCAGAACTCATCAGGGGTAAGGGAATTAGTAGCAGTGGGTTGTCTTTTTTTGTATCGGTGTTAAATGAGCAAGTGAATATTGAATAAAAGGCAAGTGTTTTAAATGCTCCGGTTTTACCCAGGTTTGTCGGTACAATAACCTCAGTCTGAAACACGTCCGGTTCAGCTGCTCTGCTCCCGATTTCACTTTTGATTTGCTCGGATTAGTACTCCACAGTTTGGACTCTATGCTCTGTTCAACTTTGGTTTTACTGCTCTGCACAGTCTTAACCCACCCTAATCACCGTGCATCAAGTCGCACACTTTTCCCAAGCTCAATATTACATCTGCAGTCCAATCAGCCTTATATATAAAGACAATGTGTATCTATCTACCAGTCATAACTAGCTAACTCTGGTGAGTGCAGCATTTTCCACTTATTTCAAAATCACGTCTTCGGCAGTTCTAGGTACAAGTGACATTTTGATGTCAGACCATGACACCAAAATGTCATAGCGTGCCAGTTCACAGTTTCTATTATTATTATTTAAAGCCTGTGTGCATTTCCCTGTGCATGGTGTTTGAGTTCTAGTTGTTTCTACGGAGTTTGGTACTTGAGTTTAATTCCTCACCTTGCTTGATATTTTAGTTTACTTTCCCAGCCTCCCCGAGCACTCCTGTGAGTCAAGTTTCTGAGTGTGTTTAATTATCTAAGGAGATTGGAAAGAACAGCGATTGGACCTCTAAGTTTCTTGAAGATGTTTCACTTCTCGTCTGAGAAGCTTCTTCAGTTCTAAGACCAAACGATGGAGAGTCCCAGGTACATAATCCCTAGTGGGAGTTAATCATGTGCCTCATCACATGAGCCAAGATGTGAATAGGGTCGTGGGTGATTATCAGTGGAGGATTCTAGTGAAACCAGTGTGACACCATAAGGCCCATTGAGATCACCTGACGCAGGATGTGAGTGGGCATTAAGGCGCCTGGGAAAGGAATCTCAAAACTGGATCGTAGGTGGAAGACAGTTGGTCCAGTCGCTTTCTTTCCAAGCTGAGAACCTACACAGACATTTTGCTTAGTTATTTACTTCCTGTGTTAGTTTGCCGGGTTATGTCTCTTTTGTTTGCTTCTAGTCCCAATTTAGTTCAGCTGTTCCTCGTTCCCCACCTGTTTCCTCATTCCCCTGATTACCCTCATCATGTCCGTGTATAAATAGCCTCAGCCTTCCTTTGTTACAGCATCTGTTTGTCTGCTCGTCTGCTCCCTGTCCAGTAGCAGAATTAGTTTACTTTCTTTGATGGACCTTTTTTTTCCAGCTTCTTCGAGTCTGCAGAACTTAATGACGCTAGAATCCTCACTATTTACTTTCTTTTCTTTGTTTTGTATGGCATCACTGACAGCAGATCTCCTTAAAACATCATCTCATGCACTTGGTTATGCCGACGAGCAAAGGACCACCCACTCACCTGTGGGTCAAACCATTTATCTGAGAGGCAGCCAATCAGAAGAAAGAGGCTGCACAAAGGCCCAATAAACTGAGATTCACCCAATGCTACTTTAACAGGGTCCATGAATAAAAAATATAGAGATAACAATTAGCATAATAGTTCCCTTTTAAATTCAGAGTTTATAGTACATGACACGACACTTCTAACAACTTTGTAAACTACAAAATATTTCCTGTAAAATAACTACAAATGTAGCAAGAAGCTATTACCACGGTCTCAGTTATTAGTACTTTACATCAGCGCTTTTTTATAACAGCATTTAAAAAGTGAAATAAAAAAAGAATATGGAAAGAGCATAAAAGTCATGCACTGTGCAAAGTTTTCAAAGTTAGCAAATGACAAAATGGCTGCATCCTCTATATTTCCCTAATTGCGCCTGTTAACTTTTTTTTGTTGTTTCAGCACTCCCATGAAAACTTGTGCAATTAAAAGATTCAAAAAATAGATAGCTCTGATAAGATGTCCTTGGCAGCAACAATGACCATCTTTGATCTCCGCGTGCTGCTCTCTTGGTGGAACGACTGGAAGTAGCTTGTTAACTCTGCAGTCCTATGTTTCCTCAACAGTCGGCTATGTGATTCATCTCTCTGCTCTTCGGCTACCCCCCTTAATCTCCTTTTCACACAGTGCCCTTTTTTTTTCATGGGCCTGCTGGTGAGCCGGCCAGCCTGCCTGCCTGCCTGCCTGTGCCTGCTGATGTTTATCATTAGTTCATTAGGGCACAAAATGGCTGCCCACATCCAGACATTTCCTCACACTCTCCCAGAATTCCTTCCTTCCGCACAACACAATTAAAACCGTCACACAATCCCGGTTATATAAAGTATACCCAACGCTTTGTTCTTTCTTTGTTGTGCTTTTTGTCTTTCATATCATTCACAGCTTTGACTGTAACGCATTACACGCATAAATTAGAGTAAAAAAAAAAAGTCTCAATCTTGCTTATTACTTTGAATGCTGAGGCCGAATTGCTGCTCTTGTCAACAAAGTGATCAAAGAGACGTTTGAAATGAAGAGGCTTTCTGCATGGGATTCAAATCTGCTAGCATCTAATTGTGCTGTTCTGTGAGAGCTTTAGAAAGGCTGCTGGTGGCTCTCATTTTCTTGTTATTCATTCACAAGTAGGATGTATTCTGGCAAAATATTTATGCACTGGGTAACATCAACATCATTTGTACTGTGCCTGTTATGCAGAGATGATATTTGTACTGCTCAATTTCCTTGTGCACTCCAAAATCACGTTTTTTTGTATGTTGGTGATTTGCAGCAAGCTGATATTTCTATTTAGTTGAATGGAAACAAATTATTTAAATATCCCTCCTGTAGATATGACACTATATGATCAAAAAAGGACATGATGTAGTGTTAACAAGGTGTTTTTTCCTTAATTCCATAAGAAACTACAGAAAAGTATTTCATGAAATAGTGATGCTTCTGCGCTGCCGGGGTGGGAAAACTATATATAAAAAATAAAGTTTGCAACAATTCCTCAGGCCTGTCGGGATGTGAAATATTCTTTTTGCTGTCTGAACATGGCTTTTACACAGCTATCATCCTACTGAGAGTCTACAACATGCTGCTTTGTCTCGGGGCCTGAGTCTTCTGCAGATAAATACCAGATACTTAGAACACAGGTTTAACAAGAAAAGCAGAGCTGGACCTCTCACTCAGGTTCAGACACAACCAATATCCCTGAGCATTCAACAGGGGAGCTGGAATAAATAAAAAAAAAAAAAAAGCTGGAGTGGAAATATATTTCCAAGGGAACACACACACAAGCAGAGAGGACAGGACAACCCTTTGAAGGGCTCTTGCTGGCTTGCTAGTCTGCCTGTCAGCCACCCTCAGCACGTCACAACAAAGTGGAAGGCATTCCATATTCGACTCCAATTGTCTTGTGAGTCATTACATTCCGCTCAACATAGGGCCCATTTCACTGCTGACACGACTTGCTGTCACCACTGAATCGCATTGACATTCACAAAGTCATTCTCCACTGGGACCACAAGGCCTTTACATATGTGTGTCTGTGTTTGTGTGTACGCGTGTGAAAGACACAGCAAGGCTGTGTCAACTTTGAACGTATCTGGATTGGGGAAATACTCAAACAGTACCTATTACGGCTGTTTAGCAGTCACTCACTGGAGGCGGTAGAACACTTGCGGACTTAACGGAACTATTTCCGTAGATTTGCAGTGATATTGCTGGACGTGCCCACTTGGGTGACCTATTGAGGAACGTGAGACTGCAGCAATACTAACCCATGGGCCTTTTACATGCGAATGTGTGCAACAATTAATCCATTATGCATGAATTCCTCCTGGAATGTCAAAGAAAAACTTGGCCAGAATATGTACATAGTATTGCAGAGTCTCACTCACTGTAAAGAACCACTCAGTCTCATCATTTTAAAAAGACAACCAAATCAATAAAAAAATAAATAAGTCGTATTAATCTGATGGATACTGGGCTGCGTAATGAGTCCTAAGCTGCAGAAAATATGGTGGTGATGCAAATGTTATGAAATGGGTGTCATTAAAATAGGAAGTCTGAAGAGATTCAATACATAAATAAATATAGAGCACTTTTAATAGAATAGCAGGACTTTTCTATACAAAATAGCACCATAAGAACATTGGATATGTGCCAGTCTACCAGTATTTATAAAGACCAACGTGTTTGAAAGTAACAGTGTCATAATCTTTTTGAGCTTTAATTTTCTTAATTTGAGGTCCCAACCAGATGTTTTTGCTGTATAGTTTGTCCATGAGAGGGCGATCTGCTATTTCCCTGATGGCCCAACAAACACAACAACCATCTGATCCGAGCAGAGTGTAAAGGAGTCAAAAAATAACTTCACAGAACAAAATGCTAGGGAAATCTGTTTATGATTTGTGTGAGTGGAAGAAAAAAATATTGGCCAGTATATCGGAATGTTTCATATCACTAAATATCAGGGTCAGTATCAGTCTAAAAAATCCTTTATCGCTCAAACTCTACACAAAATGATTGATCAAACGTGATTAAATATTTTTCATTTTCCAGTTCAGGAGCATCCCTAATGTCCTTTATTTGGGAAATCAGTAACAAAGATCATTTATACTCTAGAAAACTATGCGTTCCCTGAGCCTGGTTCTACTGGAGGTTTCTTCCTGTTAAAAGGAAGGTTTTTCCTTCCCACTGTCGCCAAAGTGCTTGCTCATAGTGGGTCATGTGATTGTTGGGGTTTTTTCTGTATGTGTTGTTGTAGGGTCTTTACCTTACAATATAAAGCACTTTGAGTTGACTGTTGTTGCGATTTGGCGCTGTATAAAAAAAATTGAACTAATTTGAATTTAATTGAATGTGTGTGGTAAACATGGGGCAAAATAAAGCCTCCCCATCATAAGCAATATTTAGCTTATAATGGATTGGTTTTACATGTTTGCAGACCATTTTTTTGATTCATATTGTTTTATATTCTTTTGTTTTTCCCCCAACTATGATCATTATCATTCTTTTTTGCATATTTCTACACAGAAATCAGTTATTTAACTCTTCAAGATAATTGTACAATTAACTGTTGTGCATAACAAATCATTTTAAGATGCACACAATAGAAATAAAGGTATAATAACGACATAGAATAAGGCGGGCGTGGCGTATGCTTAAAAACACAAAAGCATGTTAACCAAACTCTAGAAAAGACAATAGAATAATTGTTCACCTACACTGCTAGACTTGTACTACATGGTAAATGGCCTGTATTTGTATAGCGCTTTACTAGTCCCTAAGGACCCCAAAGCGCTTTACACAACCAGTCATCCACCCATTCACACACACATTCACACACTGGTGATGGTAAGCTACATTGTAGCCACAGCTGCCCTGGGGCGCACTGACAGAGGCGAGGCTGCCAGACACTGGTACCACCGGGCCCTCTGACCACCACCAGTAGGTGGCAACGGGTGAAGTGTCTTGGCCAAGGACACAACGACCCGGGGCTCGAACCGGCAACCTTCCGATTGCAAGGCGAACTCCCAACTCTTCAGCCACGATCGCCCCATTAGGAGCATCCCTAATGTGCATCCCTAAAATTTTGATTCAAACACATGTCTGTGTCTGCATCACAATTTGTGAGCCTCTAAAAATTACATTCCCATAGCATTCAGCATAAGAGGGCAGGAGGTGGGTTGCTGGCATAAGGCATCAGACTATCATGGGAAAATTGAGTGCGACTCTTACAGGATGGTTATTTTTTAGCTCACTTTCGCACAGGTCACTCGTGGGAGAATTCCAACTCATTTTCACTTTTGAAGTCACTTTAGGGACATCCTAAGGATTGGGATAGAGTAGGAATGGGAAAGCAAGAACATAAATAGCAAAATATATATTGAAAATAAGCATTTGTAAAAAATAGAACTCATAAGAAAATATGTTTCTCTCAGAGTATAATTGAGGAACCAGTTTAAATGACATATTTAGGACGCAGGGCTCCTGTTGTGAACACATCATCATCACAAATCCACGTATGCAAAGAAGCAAGTTATGCAAAAGCCTTAACTAACTTACACTGACACATTTAGTTTATACTGCACTCGTAACACCTTAGCACCTAAAACACTAAAACCAAACACTGTCATCAGCTTAATCTTAAAATGGAAGCAGTAAGAAGATTTCAGCTGCACTGTAAAGTAAGCAGAGTTGTCTTTAGCACTCCTGAGAAGTTGTAAAGGTATTTTCTAAAACACACTGTAAGTTTTTGTGCGGCACAGAGCAAGACGTAAATCCCAATCACTATGCTATTTTTGTAAAGGTACTGTTTAACACCATGGGAAATAAGCTTTCGCTATCACAAAGATGACTCTTCCCTTTGAGCTGTGACGATACTAATGCCTGTAGGTGTATCATGCTCCAGAGGCACCGAGGGGCATCATTAAAAAGTTAAGAATTATCTATGGATCACAATGAAAATTGTCTACAGTTCATTTACTTCTTCACAGCACATCTGGACATGTTTAACCTATTCCACTGAGCACAAAGTGTAATCCACGGGGCATCTAAAAAGGAACTTCAAAGAGGATGGCTTTTTTTTTTTTTAAGATATCCTTAAAATCACACAGAACAGCATGAATCATACACCCAGTTAGCACAGGAAGAAAAGTGTAGGGGTGGGATAGCATAAGGTGGATGTGAGTCACTGGATGTGGAGTGCAGACAGAGAATTCCACAAATGGATCACGGTAGCCCACAATCAACCACTACTGTACAAATAAAGCAACAGCCTTTCTAGTTAAAATTAAAAAATGAGCCTTTGAGCGCCTCGACAAATTAAAATTAGTCTCATGCTTTCTCTTGTATTGTGGCACCGCCGCCTAGATGTGTGGAGAAATCCCGAGCTAGAGACGCCTGTCGAGCTTAGTTACATTTACTAAGCTATCACCGGATAATTCAGCTCAAACAAACAAATTCAGATGGATGATTGTGCTCGTTCATTTGCTGCCACAGAGGTGTTTGGTATGCATCACAACTGTATCTAAGGAAATTAACTCGCGCGAAAATAAAGTCGAGGATGTCCCGACACTTAGAATTTGTCTGTGTCACTTGACTGAGGTAACATGTTTTCAAAGAAGACCTAAAATGTTTTTTTCTGATTATCTGTCATAAATATGCCGTTACAGCGGATGCTCGTATCAAACGTGGCTAAAGATTCAAATAATAACGTGAGCAAATATACAAGTAGACCCCGACTCACAATACCTTGCTCCAAGCTGCTCTAAATGTTGGGTTTTAGGCAGTAGCACCCACCAACCAGCTACTGAAACCTTCTGTTTACACGGGGCAGCCAATCAGAGGAAGGCTGACAGGAGGGAGTTAAAAGGGCATCGAACACAGGATAAAGGGAGTGTCTTAATATAATACACAAACACTTTTCTTGCCCGCCAACGCAACCTAACTTGGCACACAGGTATATCTTAGTTCCTGTCATTTTGTTGCCTAGCAACCACCTAGCAACCTGTTTTTTTTAAGCATATAAGCACCTGTAATGCCTGATAAAGGCATCTTCATGACAATAATAAGTCATTCAGAGCCTTTACATTTCAGTTATGCATGGCAAACCATGATGGCATCACGTTCATGCAAAGCTGCTATAGTAGAGTAATAATATGGAACTGAAAGTAAGTAAGTATTCCCATGAAGGGACAGACAAGTACACGCAAAATGTTGACAGGCGAGTGACAACAGCTCGGGCTTCCGAGAGTGTTCCTTCTCGCAGTTTTCTGTATGAGAAAAGGAATTAGAAAGATGCTCTAACTTGTGAAGTCCATTGCCATGTCAGCTACAGGTGATGCAACACGAGGTTAGCGAGGACACTGCAGCGCTGTTGCTGAATGTCGGAGTGCTTTCTCAGGGACAAGCACTCATAGATCATTCAGTGCTCCACATTGAATTAAAAGCAAAAGTGCAACTAACCCCACTTTCACTCCTATTTTCCTTCAGTGTGTTACAGTGATTGCATTTACACGTTGCCAGCTTATGTACTTGTATGAGACTGACTCAGAGCAGCATTACAATCAATCAGTCACACTTTTTATGCGGCAGTTGGTCTTTTTTTACTCTACTTGCCTGTGTATTAGTTAGTGTGTGTATGTGTGTCTGCATCTTTGTGTGCATTCACTTTGCAGACATGCAGGCGGGCGGCCATCCCAGCAGGAGGCAGGCTGGGGAAGGTGGCAAGCGTGGGGGGGGGTTGTATGAGGGCTGTAGTGCAGAAGTACAGAGAAGAATTATTGTTAGCTCTTGCCGTGTCAGCTGTGGCTGTGGCGAGGCCAAAACAGCTGCAGTCTATCCACCCTCACCTCCCTCTCCCGCTCCATCCCACCTCCCCGCTCCTTCTCATTCCTCTGCGCTTCCACCCGACATCAAAGGAAGTCTGTGACATGGCCTCGGCTGAGCTGGCGGGTCGGCTGGAGCTGCTGCACTTAGGGCCATCTACGGTTTCATACCGTGTGAACATCCAACAGGGAAGCTGAAAAGCCAAGCAACTTTGTCCTTTTTTTTTCTTCGAGTCTTGTCATCTTCCATCCGGTACTCTGGCTGTCTGACACACGCTAGCATGCTCCCAGCCACTTCGCCGCCATTTCCGTTTCTCGGAGATCATGGTGCAACAGATTGTGTAATAGCCACTTTCTGGCATTGTTGGACACGCCATCTGAGAGACGGGCAAAACCTGCCGTGGCAAATGTTGCCCCAAACCTTTCTGTGATCTTCACTAAAGAGGGCTTGTGAGGGAGGGATTCTGTGACTCAGCATGGCCATCGAGTTTTTTTTAAGGATTAGTCATCTTTGTAACCCCACACCTGGATAAAACATGCCTGTCTGCAGCGGCGACAACATGGAGAATTCCTTCAAAGGCCAACTCTGAAGAAGTTGCACTTTATTCCCCCACAGTTTTACGGTTTTGTCACAACGTGGTTCACATTGTTCAAGGGTTCCAGCTTAAGGGAAGTGAGGTCACTTCAGTGCACTGTGAGAGACACAGTGTTTCTTTAAGGGAGGCGCCAGGGCAGTTAGCCAGCCAGGCACCTGCTGGGAAGATGAGAACGCACCTGGGGTTGAACTGTAGTCAGTGTTCGTTTGGGCTGCTGCTTTTGTACGAGGCTGCGTGCACCAGTCACAGGTGGAGAAGCGCATTTTGAGAGAATTCACATTGCTTAAATGCGACAATTAAAAACATTTTCTAACAGCTGAATGTTTAAAATTAATACTGCATATAGAAACATGTATGTCAACATACTTAAAGCGCAAACTGTGCAAAAACTGTGACTGACATATGTATCTTTTTAAATTTTCTATCAGTTAGAACTGATTCAATACTGGGAAGGGTGATAAATACAAGCCCTGGACCAATGACTCCAAGCAGAGAGGTTATCTAACCTGGTGCTTGTTCATCTCGTTTGATGAAGACAACACGAGTGAAAAGACCTTTACAAAGGCAGACAGACAGATGCTTTTAAATTTCTTAGCCAATGCAGAATTCATGGGAAGATTACACAGAAGTGCACATCAGCAGAAAGGAAAGCTTTTACTCTTTTTTTTTTTTTTGAAGGGATAAGGGTATGGGGGGGGGGGGGAGAGAGACTTGGGAATATGAGAATCTTTCTGTCAACTGTTCTGACACCGGTAGGGATGATCGATGGCGAGGTGTAAGCTTAGACAGGTACTATAGGCTAGACACAGACTGAAGAAAGAAGGATATGTTCAAGGGACATTGCTCTGCCGAAATGAGATCTCTTTCTTTGTCTCAGCAAGCGTCAAAAATGTGTCATAGTAATGGAGTTGCACTACCCTTTCATTAATTAAATTTCAACACCTACATAATTAAGCCCCTACTTTAATGAAATCTCTCACGCTTGGAGCTGTGAAGAGAGAACGGGAGACAGCATCTATGCAGTGATAATGAGGGGGGAAATGTTCATCTATAGGCAAAGTCTTAACAAGGTGTTAAAATACAAGATCTTCATTTTCACTTAGGAGTAACATGAAAGGTTCCAGCAATTCTCGCAAAGTAAATCCATTACAGAAGATGTCGGCTGCTCCCAATTCTGACTGATCTACCAAGATCGAAAAATGTAATTTTCGGAGAAAATATGTCAAATCATGTGAAACTAATTCATTTAAGCAGGGGAAATGTTCTTCTTTTCATGTGTCTTGTACCGCAACTCTTAAGTGTTTCCCACACTATTATATTAACGCCAGCCCGAGTACATTTGGTGACTTATTTTATCTTTTTTTTTTTCTCATCCATCTGAGAGCTCAACACCATCTGGGATCAATTCAGTGGACAATTCTTACACTCCTATTTTAAAAGTTCCTCTAGCCCCGTTGGTTCCTGTCTTGTGTTTTCCTTATGAGCTGGCTTGCTGGCCAACTCTCTGTACTAGCTGTCCTTGATATTTCTCTGCTACTTGTAGTCTTCCTTCTGCTATGCAAATCTACAGTGAGTTGGAGAGCCGCTCTGGGAAACTGGTTCATATGGCACTACGCCGAGCTCACTGAGGTCGCAGAGCAGAACAAGGACTACCAGCTGCAGTCCGAGAGCGTGGAGTGAAAGTTCATGCACGAGACCAGAGACTTGCTGGAACTGAAGATGAGTGTCACTATGTACTTGGAAATGACAATATTTCAGGACAAGAATCTCATCTAAGTGAATTATTAGGAGTGCATGTGCCTCCATTCATGCAGATATAGCATTTAAAATAAATCAATTAATAAATAGCGCGGGGGGGTGTTCAAGGGGTGATAAAGTGTCTCTTTCCGGAAGCTGGCATATGAAAGTGCAGCTAAAGACTTTGGGCGTTCTTATTTCCTCGCCACAGCTGATCTAAATTACGCAAACAGGTTACCATATTGACTTTACCATTAGCCTTCAGCCTCCGTGTCCCACAGCAGCTGTTGCAGTCATGTTGCATTTGTTATTGCATAGAGGGGGGTGGGGGGAATTCATTGCATTTTTATGCTCCATCCCGTCATACCTTTAGTGACTTCTCAAGAGCAGTTAGGATTAAAAAAAGAAAGCAAAGTCAAGATCCATTGTGGGGCTGTATATATTTTTATATGCCTGTGCATGCAGATCTTCAAAAATCCCTGAGGCTTTCTTATTATTGCTGACTAGAATATACTTGAGCTCTGTAATTACTTACAGTTTAATGTATTATACACTGTGTACAAGTATTGGATAAAGAGCATGAACATAGCGCAGAGTGGTAATATATATACATAGACAGGTATATATATGTGTGTGTGTGTGTGTGTATAACCTTGCATATTCTTCTCATTTCCCCAGTTTCAGCTGAGCCTTGCCTGTCTGCGTACACCCTGTCACACATGCACCTAATCCTAGGAAGGGATTGTCAAGAGTCCTATGCATAATGAAGGTGGATATTTCTCCTCTCATAAGTAGGCCGGGTAATATGAATTGTAGCAATGTGTTGCAGTTAGTGCACCTTACGCAGCTACACAAATAAAGTGTTGTTTGATATTAAACATGAGCAGGGATGGAGAAATGTAGGAAGGAGTGCATGCAGCGGTGTGAGAGGATTATAGGGCTAGGCTCAGTGCCCATTCAGCACATTGCAGCAAGTTAAGGCTCGGGAGAGCTACGGCGCACAATAGTGCATGACTGATGATGTCTCTGAACAATGGGTTTCAGTCAGTTCAGTGAAATGAGTATAGGTCCTCTGTATTATGCAACTGATGACAGTTTTCCTGTGTATACTTTCACCCTTAATGAACACAGAGATAAGGGTGAAGAGGTCATGTGTCAGGGGTGCAGATCTCCAACCTCAAATCCTGTGCTCTCAACAGAAAGACATTTGGGAGTCAGGACGTAATGAAAAGAAGGTCAAACAATGGAGACAGAGTTCCTCTGAGATAGGTTCCACGTGAACGATTGGGCAAAAAAAGGGATCTCGGGAGAGCCAACTCTGAGAAAGGAACCTGCTCAGGAAATGAGACAACCTATGACCCGAGCTGTGTGCGAGTGGCACATGGGGTTTTCCATTTCGGCAGTAAGAGAGAGCCAGCGCAGAGGTCTTGGGAAATATTGCCATTGGATAAAAGTTCAAAGCTCGGTTGAGCCTCCCACCAAGGCATTATATTTTGGTCAGTGGGTACGTCCCCAAACAAGTAATCCAGACACCCTGAAACTGAAGTGGAATGAGGTTGTGACAGTGTAGTGAAAATTTGCAAGGAGCCTTTATGTCATAAAAGCAGTGGGTTGTGTGAGTTTGCTGTTGTTAGTTCACAATGTATATGAATATTATCTCAGTGGGATACGGTGGGAAAAGGCAGGTCCATGACCAGGTCCATGACCAGGTCCATGACCAGGTCCATGACCAGGTCCATGACCAGGTCCATGACCAGGTCCATGACCAAGTCCATAACCAGGTCCATGATCAAGTCCATGACCAGGTCCATGACCAGGTCCATGACCAAGTCCATGACCAGGTCCATGACCAAGTCCATGACCAGGTCCATGACCTGCCTTTTTTCCACTGTTACTCTGTTACACTGTTACTTTCCACTGACCATGGATATGGTCCATGGTCCTGAATGGCAGGTTCAGGACCATGGACAGTGACTGAGCTGAAAAGTCCTGCTGCAGTTGTTGTTCTTCTCTTATTCTTCTCTTATTATCATTATTATCATAGCTAGTGTTTTAGGACACAAGGAAGACATGTTCATAAAATTAATAAAACTGTAGTTCTCCCAGCTGGAGCATCATCTGCCTCTTTCACAGCATATCGATGCAGACAGTTCAGCAGGATTACAGCAGCGGTGTTTCTGTTATGTGCAAAGTGAAAGCTGGATGGTCGTGATGGTATTGGTGATACTTGTCCAAATAAATAAATAAAAAATAAGCAATAATAATAAAAAAAACAATCAAAGTCATATTTTTTTCACATAAACATGTATCTAATTATCTGAGACTTACATACTGCAGACTAGGAATATCTAAAGCTGATTTGAATTAGCAGATACTAAATGAATTCAGCCTCTAGCAATTTGTTGTACCGGCAAAGCATTTAACTTTAAAAAAATGAATGCATATGTAAATTATTTCATGAATGAATGACTTTTACAACCTAGAAAATGATAAGGATGGGTTATAATTGAACACATAAAGTGTTTTACTTGAAAGTACACTGATGGATTACTTATAGTAGAAGATTCACACAAGCAATTCACACAGCCTAAATTTGTCAGTGAACCCATATATAAGAAATAAGAAAATAATTTAACAGGACTTTCTTTCCCATAAGAGATCAAGCCGAGATGTTGAAATGCACATCACAGCGAGATGTTACAAAAAAGTGGGTAAGCTGCATTGACTCTAGCAAGTATTTTTTAATTAATCTGTGAGATGACAAATTTGTGTGGCCTGTCCTAAATAAACACGTTGTCCTACATACACTTCCTGGAGCTGTATTGACACATTTAGCGCAGGATCTTTCTCATTAGCTCAGCCACACATACAATTTTTCATTCAAGCGTGCACATCCTAGATGAAGGGTGTGAGTACAGGAAGCTCCTATATTCAATATTCTCACAGATGCCTCTTATGGGAATCCTTCTCACCCCTTGGCCTACATTAGAGAACTAAAGTGCCCTGATTGTTTCTGGCTCATTTGAGGATGGAAACTTCAACTAAGAAAAAGAATATGCACCCCAAAATCAAAGTGTCTGCTCAGCTGGGCTGTGTACTGGAGCTCACTGTAGGGTGCTTCAGCACCTCGGACAGCACACCTTCTGAAATGTATGAATTCTGTGGGCGAAACGCTCTTAGCATTTCTTAGACCATGTTAGCATTACACTAGGTCTCCTATTACAAGGTCTAATCAGGGATTAAAGGTGAATTTCATTCTGAGATGTGAGAAAGTCTTGTGTCATCCCCTTTTTCCTTATATTTTGCTATGAAAATGAGAAATCAGAAGCTTTCCGGACAGTACTCAACAGCGGATCAGTTTTCAGATTTGGATTCATCACTCCATTAGACCTGTTGCCACTGATTTTCAGTCCAGTTCTTGGGTAATTTACCATACCTCAGTCTTTTCTTCCTGTTTCCCTTCCATAACAATGGCTTCTTAACAGCCACCCATCCACTGAGGGCATTTCCGAAGGTTCAGATGGATCTCTCAGGTCCTGTGTCAGCTCTTTGCTGATTCCTATTTCCTAAGAACAAGATTTTCACACACAGCTCATCTTCTGCAGATAGTTTTTAGTCCTGTCATTTGTCCAGTTTCCTCAGATTTTTTTAAGGATACACTGCACACCATGCTTAGATATCCCAAGATTTTGGCTAGTAGCACTTTGGGAATCACCTTTTATTGTTGTTATTGTTGGCTTTTTTCATAGTTTCAGCTACAGATATGGGAACAAATAGTTTGTGGGGTTTTGTTTTACAAGGTGCTAGGCAACAAAGTGCCTAAAGATACTAAAACTGTCATATGATATGTGCAGACACAACACCGGTTCATACTTTAAATCGAGATGAAACACTACACATATAAGGCTAATTTACAACACTGAGCCTTGATTTCACTAACTAACATAGATGTAACACTGTCTGTAAAACTGGATTTAAGAAATAAGCCCTTAAAGTTGACGTTTTAAAAACACATGTAGTGTAGCGCCATCTTCTGTCAGTACAGAACGCTGCACTGTTTTAAGTCCACTTTAAGTTAGATGCATTTTTATGCTTGAATGACTCAGAGGTCACAGCCTGCAGAATAATTGCTCAAAAACTAATTTTAAAAAATGACAACATAGTCTGGCTCCTCAGAGGCAAACTATAAAGAGCTGAGAGGAGGCTCAAGACTTTTGCACAGCACTGCGAATAAGCTAATACATACTTAACCTAATTCATATTAATATTGATCAAGACTGCTCCTGTTTTCTTTGCCAGTACATCAGATACATACATACTGGGTTGCTTTCTTCAAGTACATTCACACACAAGGCTTCTATTTGTGAATGACTCATTGGAACTGATCAACAATGGATACAAAAGAAGCCATAAGCCATATTAAAGTTATTGTTACTGCCCTGTGAGGTTTTTTATATTATTCTCAATGGTTTTTGATTGCTGTGGCAGACTGCCGGTTTGACTGTGTTTTTCAAGAGCTTTTCAAAAACTTGAAAGGGTGATTGGCTATTTAAAACATACATCCAGGACCTATTTTACCTGGGGGAAAATGGAAGACTCAGGAGGGGTCCATCACAATAGAGGCCAAAGGAAACAAGTGAATAACAATAACAACAGGCATAAAAGCTAATAGCGACAGAATCTGAAGAAAGGGACAAAATGAAATGAGGGTAAATTGAGAGCAATAAGAATATAAGAGTAAGTGGGTCTAACAAAAGAGCGAATGGTAGAAGGAGGAGGGGGAAGTGAGCCTTTCTGCCGCATGTCACAAAGAGTTAGTGAGCCGTTAATCCTCCCAGAATTAATAACCATGTGATTTGACCATGTGTGTATAACTGCACGCATACAGTAAAGACCTGTGTGCAATGTACAGCTGAGCTTGGCAATTAATATTTAAAAAAAAGAGCACAATCAGTTGAACAACTGCTGCTATCAACTAAGTTTGATAAAAGGAATGCTCTCTGATAAAGGGAATTTCTTGAAAATTGGGGTTAGGAGTTAAAACAGGTTGACACAACCATATTACACACAGTATAATATATAAGCTAGCTTAGTGGAAAAACAGGACCTCATCATATTTAGAGAAAGAGGGCACCTCTTTAGAGTCACTCTCCAGTGCACAGGGGTCTTTCTTTATTGTTGATTTCCCAAAATAATAATATTAATAATGATAATTTGGTCCACTTCTGGAGCCAGATTGCACAGTGGACAGTGCAATCATGTAACCCTCCAACTAGGAGACATTAAGACCAAGTTCTGTCTGCGACAGCCATTTTCATTCAACTGTTTATCCGCATCCATGGTTACTACAGTTGTGCGTCCCGCAGCAGCGACGACGCAAGCAGAGCACTTGTGCCCACTGACTCACACTGTCCATTTCTGACGTTGAGGGGCTGAAGTTCGCGGCACTCCCCTACATGCTGAAAAATGCTTCTCAATAAGCACCCAGTGCAACTTAGGCGGCAGGAAAAAGGTTAAACCTCACTACGGGCTATTTCTTGTTTGCTTCCAGGCATATTTTGGGGGTATTGGCCAAAATGTCCATCAGTCGCTTTAACATTTAAACCTAAATTGCAGACGAATCAAAACAGCCATTAACACTGCCTTATGAATCAAATTGCCCATGACCATTATTTACTGCCCAGTGGCTACAGCTGCGATACAAGCTGCAAGTGCACCAATGTGCTATGTGGCTAATTAAATTTTATATAAAACACGTGTCTACTTAAAATTCAAAGTGGAGGTGACACGGAGGTGAAAAGTGCAGTGCATCTGTATGGGGATAATTCAGGCGGTGGGGGGGGGGGAGCTGGAAGCCAAGTGTTAAAGCAAGTGTTTCAGTTTGGAAATGGGTTTATAGATAAACATCTATGAACAAAGCCAACATTAATAGTTGACATTTGTACAGGGAAGCTGAAAGTATGACAAAAACGCTCCAAGAGTAGCCGTGATGGCTGAGTAACTCATGAAAGGAAAAACATGCAGCAGGGCTGCACGGCATTGTCTCCGAGCCGTCCCTGAGTGCTTTCCTAAGTGCCCGGTCTTTTCATGTGGTTATCACCTGTGTTGATAATGCTAAATGACTTTGTTTTCGGGTGACTGCAGAGAGAGCACGCTGCGTACATGCCTCATCCTGTCACCTTCTGATTTTCTGAAGCACGATGAGGGGCTCGGGGAAAGGAGGAACTGTTGTGTTTGCGTGTGTTTGTATGTATTCAGGGATTTGACTGTGGCACACTGGGAGGTGAGAGGAGGTTATACTTTTGCTGGATAATTAGCTTTTGGGTTTGAAATTTAATGAAGGCCTTGAAAGCATGAGCCCTTCACATGAGTGTGCTAACAAAGTTTGTGCTGATGAGTGGGAGTGACTGACGAGCAGAAGCAAAAAAGAAGAAAGGCAGGAGGTATTTCTTTCTTAAATCCATCTTTTCCATTTTCTCCCTGCTACATATATAGTTTTTCCTTGTTTTGTGACACATATGCATTTCCAGAAATACACTGACTGTAATTTTTTGCCATTTTCATATTGGAATTGTCTTTCCTAGAACTCCTAGTTCTCCTTCCTAGAATAACACAAATTTCCTTTCTCATACTGAGGCTGGTGGCTTGAAGCTGGCTCTAAGCCCCAGGTTGCTTTAGCTTTAGCCACCAGGCTCTATTAGCTTCTTTAAAGTGTCCATTTTCAACTGACTGAAGGTGATATAAGTGTCAAATTAGCTTTATCAAGGCGATCCCAAATGGTTTACGTTTTGGGGAACCTTGTGACTTCCCTCTAGGGATGTCACAATACCAAACATTTAGTAGTCCTTTCCAGTGCCAGTGCAATCACATGATTATCAATACCCAGTTCTATACTAAAACAAAATGATCATCTCATGTAATGAAATTGAAACTCCTAATTAAAAATTGAACAGTGAAGTTGTGGCGGATAATTTAGATAAAATGTTAGCATAATATTTAGTCAATGGGGCACTGACTGAACCGTTCGTTGCCAAGTAATCCACTAATGTTACAGTTGCATTATGTTTGTATAAGCTTTTAATGTAAGCCCCTGCAAATATATTTGATTACACAATGGCAGTACCGGCTGATACCAACTGGTATTAGCATCAGCATTACCTAATAACCAGACTACATCATACTGCATAAAAATAGTGACTTATGCCTCTGAAAAAAATAGATGGAGGAACCCAAAATATTCAAAGTGAGGATTTAAAAGCGACTTCACAAACCACTGGGTCATCACATATATACAGTCTTTAACTGACCAGACAACAACTTGCAAATTCCACCAAATGCAACTGTTCAAATCTAGTTTATCCAATTATTAGTATTATTGTTATTATTATTAAAAGCACTACTTGTTCCATTCAGAGTTCATATTTTATTGATGTCAGGATACACATTATTAATTAAAGGTTACAAATTGCTAGAGCACACACAGAAATGATAAAAAAATGACTCCTTTTAAATGTGGTGCTTCTTCCAGTGAGGAAAAAGCTGCTAAATCAAATTCCAGGATTCAAATACCCTGACTACAAGGGAAATGGACAATAGAGATGCAATAAAAAACTTGATGATATCAATGCTCAGGGCAAAAGAAGCTCATAAAGAGAGCAGTGACTTAAAATGTGGGCCACTGTGTTTTTTCTGAAGTAATGAGAGCTGTAATATAGCTGATGAAATCGAGACCCCATGGGCTGGAATTCAGAAAGAAAAGGCATAAAAGCCTTTGATTACAATGCCACAGGCTTTTTCCTCATAATGCAATAACCTAAAATGCTACTGAAATCAGGTAGATTTTTACATTCATGGCATCATTTCTGCAAGACGGGTCACATAAACTCAATCGGTACTATCAGAACGACGCTCGGAATTCTAAATCACTGCGTGGTTCGCCTTGTTTGAACGCCAAGTCGTCGCTGCATGCATCCATCCGATTTTCTCGCCATAAAAACCTATTAAGAAAAGCCAGTCTCAGGATGCAGCGGTGAAAGAAGGCAGAGAGGATTGTCTTCTATCCCACACATGGCAGCCCAGTCACCACACTGAATTAGACGTGGAATGAGATGTTTTGTTGGTGTTATTATGCTCACATTACGCGGATTGCTAGATCTTCCCCACTGGGCCCAGTGGGCTCGGAGCCTGAGAGAGAGACAGAGAGAGTGGCGAGGAAAAGGGGTCGAAGGGAGGAGAGAGGAGGCAAGGGAACCTGCCAAAAAAACAGCTGCCTGGCAAAATGACAGAGACTCCAGGTTTATTTAGGCAGGGGAAAGGAGGGGAGGAAGCAGAACTGGGTATGGAGATGGAAGGAAATTGGAATAATCAGGTCCTAATGTGCTGGGGCTGGCAAACATTTCTGCCCCTATTACACTGAAGGAAATAAAAAAATAATATTGTCAGGCTCCTCACTACTTTTCCCTAAAACATTAAGATGATTAAGCCTCTTCAGTGGTGGGGGAAAAAAAACAATGGCACTTGAAATAATCTGTGGCAGTTGAGCCATGGTCTTGGAATATTAATTGCAGCTTGAGCGGCCAGGGTTTCAGTTTTGTGGGCACACAGCTGTGAAGCTTTTTTTTCCCCCTTCATTTCCTTGCTCGGCTGTTTGTTGTCTTCGCCTGATTAATTCTATTTCTCTTACCACTGCATTAGTTCTAAAAAGGCACTTGTGTTTTAATAGCTATAATGGGCATAAGTGCATACATTCTGCAGGGATGACACTGATATAATTGAACTAGTTCACTCTTTCTCTATTTATTAACCAATTAAAGTCCCAATCAGCTATCATAGTAAACTGAGGTGGATACTAAAGAAGAAACTAAAGTGGAGCATGGCTGTATCTATGCAGCCATGCAGCCATGCTCGACAGAACAGGCGGAGAACACAGACTGGCACCGAAGCGCTCGCTTACGCCTTTGCTTCAATACAGCATGTTTCGTGTCACTCAATATTTAATCAATGCCAACTTCAAAAAATAACTTTGTCATGCAGCACAGAATCAGCCCCTGGGAACTGTGCTCAGCGGGGACAGTCGCATTTGGTATTATTCCTCACACCCGGTGACTTTGCAGGAAATGGTACCCTGTCTCAGGTGAAGCTGGTTATGGGTCCGATTACTCCTGAGCAATCACGTCTAAAGCAATAGCCTGTGCATTTACGATAGGGTGTTCCACAGGAAAAAAAGGGCCAGACAATTATTTTTTTATGATTATGCCGTCATGGTGGATGTGAATGATAATCGCCATTCAAGGTGAAAGAGAGGTTTTTTTTTTTGTGTGTGAAATGGAAACCAGAGGCTGTCACCGAGCAGTCACTTCTCACTGAAAACACTTCACTTGTGACATACATACAAAAAACCCACCCGCAGCTCCTCTTATGGAAGAGGGGAAGGGGCGGGGGGTGGCTGTGCACTTCAATGCTAAGAGATGAAAAATGTGCTGGAAGGAAGGCGAGCGGTGTCTGGCACTGGGCCTGTTAATTGGGAGCCATGCAGGACTGCTCGTAACTTACCTGAGATTCCCATCGACAGAGGGATCCTTCAGCGGGGGGGAGAAGGGGGGGAGGGTGACAGGGTGCGGAGTGGGGCAGGGCGGGTGTCCAGATGCCCTGATCAATGACTGCCATCTTTTACACTGCAGGAGGGCAGAGCCCACAGTGATGAAGACCGTGAGAACAAAATTATGGCTATTTGCACGCAAGAGAGTAATGGGAGGAGAGGGGGGGGGGGTGGGGGTACTGAGAGAGATGGAGACCAGTGAGAGAGGCCCCTCCTGGAAAAATCAATGCTAATGACTGGTGAGTGTTGCCATACACTCACACACTCAGACACACACCCGAGTGCACATGCTTGTATACACAATTTCAAAGGACACATTATGCAATTATACCCATACCCTGTACTTAGGGGCACAGATTCACACACACATTATTTTGTCTTTCTCATGCAAGCACACAGAGCAGAGTCTAGGTGGGTTGCTGCAGCAGCAGTCGTAATGACTGACATCCAATTAAAACACTGTTAAGGAAGCTGTAGTGATTACTGTCTCTGGAGCTCATCGATTGCTGATGGGCGCAGCTGTCTCATTACGCTGCTAAGTACCGCGGCCTATTTTTATTTATCTATTTCTTTATTTATCACTCCCTCCTACACGCACTACAGCTAATGGTGTGGCACTGACCTTTTCAACACCCCCTGCCACCTTTGACTTACAACTCTCTAACTCTGCCCTCCATCTGCGACGGCAGCATTAGGCCGGAAAAGTGAAGAAGGGCTTAAGTGGCAGGTGAAAATTGTTCCCACCTCCTCGCTCGGGTCGGTTGGTACAGCGAGCGGATGTGTTGGCGAATTCAGAGGAGATCGATTGATGTATGCACGCGCTGCTTTTTCAGCAAACTCTCTCGGAGTGAAGAAGAGCCCGAGCGGAGTGACATAAGAGAGGCGAGAGAAAAGAACTTATTTAGCACGTTGTCCCATATGGACAAAAATACAGATGGAGAGAATAGAAAATCCGACTTCCTTCAAGCATTCATAAATTTAATGAGAATCTCCTGAAAAATGAACTTGCGGAGAGATTGCCAGCAGGTGGTACACAAAATCTGCAGAGCTGCAAAGAAAGGCTTTAATCTTTAGGAGTCTAAAGCTCCACCATAACATCATCATTAATGCCGAAGCACAGGTACAAGCAGTCCAACTTTAAAATTAACGAGACTTCGTATAGTCAATATTCAAATCAGTGTGTGTGTGCGTGTGTGTTTCACTCTATGATTACACTCTCCACTGCCCCAGTTTCTCAAGCAAAAGAATCAGCTGTTTCCAGTAGTCTGCTATTTCAGTCTCAGCTAACGTAGTTCTCAAGACAAAAGCCCTCTGTGCTAATAGTTTATGCAAATATGCTAAACATTTACATGCCATTACGTATGCTGTATCACCTGCAACAATATTGTTATCTGTTTTATGTGATGTACAAATATCCTATTGCGATATCATTGTTATAGCCATGCGTTTACATGACCTAGTGTGCCCGTGTGTGAGTGTAAGCTGCCTTCAATGATGATTTAGCACCTAAAAAGGAAGCTACTTCAACAACACACCAATTAAGTACAATAGTCTGCCAAATATGCCAGGAAACCGTCGCTTGCTTCTGCACTTAAGCCAAAACCACATCACAGTGCAACCTGGATAGCAGCTGGTGATGTTGCAACCCAAATGTAAACAAATGAGCGTCACTGGAGCACTCACTAGCTCCACATGCTAGCTGCAGTTGCTAGCTGCACTTGCTAGTTGCGCTTGCTAGCTGCACTCCATATGAGAGGAATAGCAGGACTTTAAGCATCTGGTTAAAAAATTAGAACCAAGATACAACATCCAAGGCAGTTTTATTATGTGACAATACTGTGCAGGGTCCTGACCAGCTACATGACTAAGTGTTAAGCAGTCATTTTATACTTTACTAAAAACTTCCAGGAAGAACACTACCTAAGATACTTTTTGTGCTTACATTTGATGTATGCTGTCACTGCTATTGCACTGTAATGCTGTTGCTGCTGGCACCTTGTCTCAGTAGATTCACACTTAAAATTAAGAAGTGTGTCATCATTGACAGCAGCTCATTAGAAAAGAAGGATGGAAAATACTCTACATTTACGCTTCTAAATGCTGCTGCCTGCAAGCATCAATAAAATGTTCCGTATACTTTTTTTTATCGTCAGAAGTATTGTTATCCTATATTTTACTTAAATATCATGAGGTAATTTAGAGGCTGTATCGCCCGGCCCTAGAATGTAGTAGGCAGGAGCCAAAAACACATTATTCAGCTATAGGTTTGAAACTTGTGATAAGTGCAGTGGCACCTGCAAAAACCATTTTAATTGGGAACCAGGCCAGAAACAGTTCCAGTGCTAGTTTGCAGCCGTACCTTAAAATTTAAACATGTAAATGTACTGACATCTATCAGAATAAAACATTTGAACCCAAATATGTTCAGCAGATGGTGACAATGCATCATACTCTACAAAGCTGCACAATTTTCTGGTCCACAGTCCTCACTGACTTATAACCCTTTTCACATCATTTCTTAAGACCAGACATTTCCGTCTCCTCAAATTATGACTTAGACTCAAAACGACATAATTGGCTCTCGGGAACATATTTACAGTAGAAATAATGTTGCACCTCAGGGCTGCACACTAGTAATTATTTTAACCTTTTATTTCTCTGCCAGTCATGATTAATAATTTGGTCTCTATGATTTTAGAAAGTGCAGAATTTGCCAATTGCAATTTTCTGAAGTTCAAGGTGACATCTTCACATTGCTGATTTTTTTTAAAGCAACAGTCTAGACAGTAGTAGGTCTAACTGATTAATCAAATTAATAATAATAAATTCAGCTCCACTGTGATACTTTTCATAAAGTTGGTGTGGATACTCTTGGCCAATTAGCAAATGATCCATTGATTTTAAATGGTATAAAATAAGCTACACTGACTGTTGTTACTATAAAGCCCACTCAGACACCACCTGACACTGCAGTGTATTAATAGTTCAGTGCATTATGGGTTTTTTGTTTTGTTTTGTTCTTATACTTAAAGGATTTGAGCAGATATTTTCCTGCAGTATGTACACCAGTCTTGGTTTAAAACAACCAGTCAAAGCTGATGGCCGCTTCCCTCTGAGCCCAATTCTGTTCATACTGTTAAAAGGGAGTTCTTCCTCCTCACCATCACCAAGTCCTGCCTCAGTGTCTGCCCACTGGGGTTCTCTCTATTATAATGTAGCGTCTTTACCTTACAATATAAAGTGCCTCTGGATCTTGACGAGTTGAACTAATTTTAACTGAATTCACCTGCCTAAAAGTGTTCAGTTCAAGCAAACTATCCAAAAGAAATCACTTTTGTGTAAGCTAGGTAAGCTAGGGGCCTGCTACCTCAACAACTAGTTAATGACATTTTAATCTCACCAGTTTGCTCATTTAGAGGTTGCAAGATGTCTGCTTTCTTTATTTAGCTCCTGCAGCTTGCAGGTTTAGTCTGGTTTAAAACACAACAACTATACCCTACCCTAAAAACCTTTAAGCCCATATTAAAATCTGCATTATGACCAGGGGTGCACATAAGTGGTCCGCAGGTGCGCATTCGCTGTCAAAATAAAAGACGCGCACCAGATAAGAAGTTGCAACGCGCGCACCTGTGCACCCCTGTGCACCCCTGATTATAACCACTTTTATGGTTTAATTCTTAACTAATTTAATTACAAAGACCACTGGACTGAGGCAGAGCAATGTTTCTTTTCTGTGATGCCTGCTGTGTTTGATTGTGACAAAACCTATGAACTGCAGGTCAAGAACAGAGCTTGAATAATACGATTTAATAAAACTTAAAAAGTGAAAATATTCAGTATCTGAGTGCATGTGTGCAAACATTTGTCACACAGCAATTGTTGGGTATAATACACTTCTTGCTAACCTGCTGTTGATTAATGTGCAAACTGAAATACCCAAACTACTAGCTGCTAGTACCTAGACTTACACTATTAAAGCTATTTTTCACAGATTCAGTTGACAGTTCCTGTCAGTCACTTTGTGCACAAATCTATGTGTTAATAGCTTGCCTCTGTCTGTTTATTAACAGGGATTTCTCATTTGAGGGTCATGAAAAATTACCAGTTCATGAAACATTAAGTTAACTGGCAATTCAAATGAAAAAAATAAATAAAAATAACAAAGAATAAAAAAGCAAAACTGAAGAATCAAGAGCACAACAGCGCCAGTAATGTGATTTTGTCTTTTGTGAGGCACCTGAATAATTCATATCCACACAAAAATATTTATTTCTTTGTTCAGCTTTCTTTGCTGCTCATCCACCTTCCATCTTCCTTTTTTCTTAATTCCCTATCCCCCCTGCATGCTCTCTTCACATCTGTCTGTGCAAGCCCAGGTACTAGGTGGCTGACTTGGACGCAACCATGATTAGTCAAACATGAGCACATGATTACTGTGCAGCAGGAAGTACACAATTACGCAGCCCACCATTTCGGCATTAGCAATTGTCACACTTAAATCTGAAATTTGGCATTCTTAGTATAACTGAATGAATATTTAATCAATCTGTGGCGGTGAGTGAAATTGGGAAATGAAGGGGTTTTAGCCCTTGCTATAAGCTTGTTGCAGAAAATGGACAGTGAGAAGACAAAGAATGCACGTGTAATTAGAGGGAGGGATTGCCAAAATGGCTTTGTTAGGCTGGATGCAGCAGCGGCGGCCTGAGGCATTAACACAGACATTGTCATTGGCAGGGTTCGTATTGATCTGCAAGCAGGTCCAGTGTAACTGAAGCAGCAGTGGAATCTAGTGACATGCTTTTTCTCTGTCAGATGGTGTGACTATAGACTATTTGTCTCGGGTCAGCTAAACACAGAGCTGTAGGGTTACAGGTCTGTGCGGTCACTCGCACTCCCTCTGTTCAGAAATTTCTCAAACTTTACGTGGTGTAGACACCGAAATCTTTTTGTAATATATGTGATTACCTTCATTTGCTACAATAGGAATATATTTGAGCCATGAGGCCTTAAGCTATTTACACAGTTTACTCAGTTAAATACACCGACAATATATATATATATGAAGATAAAACCCTATAATAAAACACAAATAAAGAATACCATCCACCCCACATCATCCACCTCATTTTAAATATATTTCCTGCTGTGTTTCAAGATAATTATTTACACTTCTAATTTAGCCTAAACCTTGGCTCTTACCCTTCATCTTTTATCTCTTCCTTAAGACGTATTATCTTGTCTATCTATTCAATTAATATATGTTTATAAAATCTCAAATTGAGACTTTAAAATATAAACAAGAGGAGCACATGGAATAAATTCAGTGGCTCGTGTTGCGCCACACTGGCGGCCAATCTAGTGAGCGTTAGATTACAAACGCCTGTCTCAGAAATGTAAGAAATTGCATTCACTTAATAGAAGTCAGCTCCATAAGCCACCAACTTTTTTTAATCCCAGCTTTTGGCTTTGTTGCTGCTGTTAGCCAGCAGCAGCTGTGGAAAAACTTCCCAACCTCAGCAGCTTAGCTGTTTCTCCTCCCAGCTGTTTTTCCCCTCCAACACTCCCTGGACCAATCTTGTTCTTTTCTTCTTCTTCCTTTTTTATATACACGATTGATAATTTAACAGTAAACAACTGCTGGTTATGCGAGTGTATGTGATATGGTCCAAATAGTCTTGATTATAGCATTCTGCACATAACCCTTTGAAAGAACTGATGTGTTGTAGATATTATTTATTTATAAAGTCTGGCGATGGCATTAAATGATACTAAACAAAAGTCAAGTGATATTGGTTATCAATATGCACAAGGGCTTCAAATCAAACATATTTCTTACTCTGTACAGTTTGCAGCTATGGAGCTCTGAGTAAGCTACGTAATTGCTATACAGCTGTAATAATAATAAATGCATTACCTGGACTGTTCTAAAAGTCCCAGAAATAAACCCCATGGTAAGTTAACTGCTTTGTTTTTCTGCTCGCACAAAAGAACCTATGGTTATTGTCAGACTATGTTGTAAAGAGATGTAGAAAACAAATGTGAACCGAGCTGGATTTAAACAGAATCTCGTTTCTTTTTTTTCAAAGCTGCAATCACAGCCTTTATTTTAACAGGAAAAAAAAACATTGTGAAAAATATTTTTGCGACTCTGGACTCAAAATTAGGTTGCAAACTTTTTGACACTGCGAAAGATTAGATACGTTTTGCTTAAATGCAGGGTCTAAACACTGAAAGGCGTAAACCTTGCAAAATATCAACTACCAACAAAAGAATCACGTCTAAAAACCCGTGAGCTAACTTGTCTGTTTAACGATTTAGACCTTGAGTGCTAGCATATCAGAATTTAGAGCCCAACCAGTTTCTCAGCTGTTTATATTGTTGGCCGTTATTAATTATTTGCTGTTCGCTGATCTACGGGTTTCTGTATTTTATAGTGGTAAATAAATCTTGTTTTGTTGTTTTAAAAAAACAAAGACGGGATAGGAGAAACACCCTTCATCTATTTTATGACTGTTGACGTTGCACAATTTGCCCACTAGAGGGCACACTGCAACCTCCACGTTGGCAGCAACTTCACAAACACAAGAACCAGCTAACTGAGCAGAATGAGGCCAAGCTTAAACACGTAAATTAACAACAACTACATGATAAATATCAGTGAAATAAGTGTATATTTTTGAAAGAAAAAATATCAACTGATATGTCAGATTATCAAGTTTTTGAACTTAAATCTTAAACAAATCTTAAAAATACTACATTGGTCGGCCCCTATCATAATTGGCATAGTTAAATATGTTTGGCCTTTTTTTCTTGATGAAGCAACGTGGATCCAACTACCCCTTGCCCTTGTCTACAGCAATAGCTCCATTGAGACCAAGCTATGTGAAGAGGCTCATCTGTCCTTAAAATTAAAAAATGGCTCAGGGTTTGTTGTAATTTCTTTTTTTTTTTATTGATTCACTATACAGTAAATATTAGCTTAGGCTATTTGGGTTAAAAAGGCTATTGACTCCAGACACTGTAGCAGTAGGTATTCCAGTTTCACTCCGCTGTTGTCCACAGATGCCTAAGGGCAGATTTCACTTATAGACTTTCACTCTTTGCCTAATACAGACAGTATCAGGACTATTAAAAATAAAGCCTGCTCAATTTATACCATGGTGGCATTAATGCTAATTAGTATATTAGCTTCAGTCTGTCACTGGGAATAAGAGGCAACATTGATCTCTCGTCATCATGCTCATAATAGATTTTTTTCCCTCCCTCTGCATATATTATTGTCCCGCTCTCCTATGGCTTCCTCGGAGAGTTGCTTTCACATTTTAATCTCTCTACTTTAGGAAAAAGCGAATGCGCTTCTCTGCACAGTCGATGCTAATCACAACAGTTGCTGTGCAGCTTCTTTGCATGTATTTTTAGTTGGTTGCGAATTTGTATGCAGTGCAACCTTTGAATTATTGCTGGGATTCCTGTTTAGTCCTTCCTTACCGAGAGCCGTTTAGAAAAGTTGCTGCTGCTAAATCAGCAGGAAAAGATCAATTTGAAATTTAAATCCCTGAACAAGACAAGGCAATGTCATTATATGTGCTGCCTTAGTAACACTTTATACAGCGATATAGCACCTGGAAACTTTAATAATCTGCAAGTGAAATAGAGCTATACTCCCGAATAATTAAATGACCCGAAACGTCTATGAGGATGGACAGTGATCACGTTCATTTTATCTAACTGCACTCCTCAGTTCCTATAATTAATAAAAATACTTCAATTTTTTCTGTTTTTATTATATTATTGATTTAAATATATTATTAAGGCAAATACAACCAAAGTCATGTCAATTTAACGTATTACTCTAATCATCTCAGGGCGTATGGTAAAAGCCAAAGACCAACAGTGTCTGCAACAGTATAGCACACAGTAATGCATTCAAGTGGGTTTGCTTGCTTGCTTGTTTGTTTGTTTGTATAAGTGCATCTAATTAAGACATCCTTTTAATAACAGCATCCTGCAGCTCTAAATTATGATTGGATGGAAAATTTAGCAAAACAAAAACGACCGTCGCTGATTGAGCTGTATTATTTTTTTAAAGGATGATCTCCTTTTTGTGGAAACACTCCTGCCCCCTGTTATCTCTTAAACACACACTCAATGTATTCTCTATGAATAATCACTTTATGAACATCACCATCAGCGTAGCTATCCACTTAGCCCAGTCCTTGATTGAGTCTATTTGACAGACTGTAGAGGACAGTGAGAGTTTTGGCCTTACCCAAGGGACACACTTGGCCCTTCCAGTAAAAAGAGGCCACTAATGGAAGCAGAGGCCCTCGTCTCCACTCCACATTTTTATGCAGGCAATCCAGGCATTTATGGTAATCATAAAGTGGGGCCAAATGGATGGCAGGGTCAGCTCTGAGCACAGAAAAACACTGAGTGGCGCAGTCTTGTTGACAGCTGCGAGTGCTGCCACCTCGCTGTAAGTTCAGCTACAGCATGACTCTCTCCACGCTCGACGCAAAAAAACATCTCAAGACCTCAAAATGGGACCCCCCGCCCACTCCTCCTGTCTCCTGCTAACGCAGTTTTTCTTGCTCTCACTTTCGGTGTTTATGAACCTCTGGGGACAGTTTATGAAAAATTCATTGGCTCAGTGGGGCAGGTAGCAGGCTTAATGTTGGATCTTTCTTCCCTGTCTTCCTTCCTCCCTTTCACAACACCGCCCGTTTGTCAAGTGTTTGAGAAAACACCTTGCTTAAGACAGAGCAGAGGTGGAGCACGAGGGTAGGGAAAGTGTTGCTGGTGAATCATTACTACACTTAATTAATATGCAAGTGTAAATGTGAACGCTAGTGTTTCTCAGCTGAGATGCACCATGATTGTGGCACAGCCTGGAGCTGCATGCTAATTTATTTTCTCATCTTCCCTGGCTTGAAACTCGTAATTGCTGTTAGCGCACGCTGGCCTGCCAAAAACCACAAGAAGCTACAAACATTTGTCCTCAGTGTGCCTCAGCGGGTTAAAGAAGTAAACAGGAATAACCTCTCCAAGAAAAAACAAAGAATGAAACCATATTTTTGCACACTTGTGTCGTTTGCAAGGCACCGCCGAGAGTGTAGATTTTCCAGTGTGTTACTGTTTTAAAATTGCCTCTGCTGTGTGCTGATGCCTGGAATGCACATGACACATTGATGTCTCCCGATGTGACGGATACAAAAAAAGCAGGAGGAAATGTTTGCAGTGTGTGTGGGAGAAAATGTGCGAGCCTTAAAGCGTCATTTAAGAGCGTTATTTTCAATTACAGCAAGTAAAAAAGAAATAATTCACAGTAGGTCAGCATTAAATAGACCGCAGTGATGATTTTATAGTGAAGGGAGCATCGTGAGAAATTATGTCATGATACAATAATCTGATGTAATTCAATAGAAAAAGTGAGGGGGAGGAAGGAAAGTAGCTAAAGTCTAGACATCCCTGTGGGAAGTCTGTGTGATCGGTGGAGGGAAAAGTTCCTTTGGAGCTTATATTCTTCATGGCTTCCTATTGCTTCAGTCAGACAGAACAAACAGCCAAAAGTGTTCGTCGACAGTTTATGGGTAAAATAGTTTGGAAAGCCGACGTATTTATGTTCAGTAAATTAACGAGATTTCATCGATACCTGTCCAGACATATAATATTATATAATATTAGGCAGAAAAGACTTTAAAGGAATTCAATAGCAGGGAACCACGAAGATGTCTATCACCAATTCAGTAAATTTAATTGTTGCCAGTTTTGTGAAGTGCTATGATACCAGAGTAGAGTCTGACGTTTGACCCTTTTTATTTGGATCATCATTCTCTCCTATTAAAATATAATCAGTTTTACTGTGTCCAGCTAAACTAAATCAAGCAGTGCAATAGTTTTTCAGCTTTCAAAGTTTGTCTTTAAAGATTGTCCATTTCTTCAATCATTTTAAGTCCTTATACCAGACCATTTTCAGGCAGTTTTTTTCTTTGTTTGTTAAGCCACTTAACACTATCCTATGACTCATTCAAGCACAAAAAAATGCATCTAACCACTGTGACTAAATATAATGAACAACTTACTGGCAGTTTTTGTTTATAACTGAAATTTTGATATAAAATAGTGTTTTTCCACCACTAGGTTGAATTTCTCAGCATGTTGTGCATTGTGTCAACCAAGTACTAGTCACCGAAGTGTCATCAGAAATGGTCTCAGTGGAAGGGTGGCTGTCAAGAATGGCTGTCATAAGCCATTCTTAAGGAAGAGAAACGGGGAGAAAAGGCTGAGGTAATGAAAATTACACACGACACCTGGACTGACAATCAGAGGCTTTATGAAGTGATGAGTCCAAATTTCAGGTAAGGAGGGAGGTACAACAGTGAGTGTATACAGCCTTCTGTAAAAAAGTCTCTGAGGTGGCTTTCAGATACATATCAGCCTGTGGTGTTGGGGATCTTGTTGAGATTGATGGAATTATTGATGCAGAAAAGTACCATAAGATTTGGATCCATCATGCAATAGCATATGGAAAATCTCCGATTGTCAGCAGCTTCATTTTTCAGTATGGCAATGATCCCAAACACACTGCCAATGCAGTAAAAGTAAACCTGGATAGAAAAACACACGATGGAGCGCCATCGGTCATGGATTGGCCTCCCCAGAGCCCGAAGCTCGACATTACTGGAGCAGAGTGGGATCACACTGACAGAGAATAGAACAAAATGCAGTCAACATTCAAAGCAGAGCTTTGAATGTCCTTCGAGAAGCCTGGAGAACTATGAGACTGGTGCACAGCACTGTATGTACCGAAGTAAATAGTTGTGTGTGGAGGTGCAAAAAGTAAATAAAAGGCAAGAGGCAGGAATACTAAGCAAAACAAAACGACTTCCAAGCCAGTTGCCACCAACTGCACTACTTTACTTAATAAGTTTCAGAGCTCTTGTAGATAGATTATGAGAGCAAGGCTTCATTTTGCCATTCGCAACAGAGTGACAGGGCCAACAGCAGTGCGGTTTGTTACGGCTGGCTCTTATCGGCTGAATTTTATCTTAGTCCAGTGGAATTACATTTAGAGACCAATTCAAATATGCTGTTAGACAGTGTAATCCATATCCATGGCCTCACAAATCCCTCAGAGCATTAATTCATCCCATACAGTCTACAAGATTAATAGCAGGACAGGGCAAGATGTGATAAAGCTAGCAGAATACATTGTCCCACTGGCCAACAGTACAGAGTCTAATTTGTATGGTTTTCAATAGGCTCACACAGTGGTCATTGTTAAGACTCCCAAAATTCCCAGGCACTGGTGTTATGATTAGCTCGAAGAACAAGTTTAACCCAGGTTAGTCTTACAAGCACATGAAAAAAGACATTAGAGACTTATTTAATTCTAAGGGCAGACAAGGTCGAGCTCTGTGACAAACAGTTTAAAAACTGACCAAGTGAAACACTTAACAGAGTTTGTGATAGCAACCTGTTATATCATTAGCCAGATTTTAACATTGTCTCCACAATGGCCTGTTTAATTGCGTCTTCATTGGTTGACCTAGCTTCTTTAACAGCATAAACTCACTTTTTGCAGTAAAAGAAGACTTGTTACCATGTTTTACATATACAAACTATAAAGTTCACACGGCATTCCATGTATTTCAAATAATAGCTTACATGTTTTCATGAGAATTCATGTCCCATGTAGGTTACTGTGATGCAAACTTAGCCAAAATAGCAGAAAAACAAGAAATATAAGGAATTTATTAGTTAATAGATATCTAAAATTAACATTCAACTTCTTTGTAACATTTAGATTTACGTTTTTATTCAACTGAAAGATTTAAAAACTGTCTTGATTTTTATTTGAGTCTTACAATACTACTATGCTACTGGGCTTATCTTTGAACAATAAACCCAAAGCTTAACTGAGATTAAAATTTCTCCTGCTTGTCTGAAATCGCTGTATCAAACCAAAATGACCTGATTAAACAAAATGTAATTTGTTAGGCTATAGCACGCAAGAGCTAGGCTAGCTGTTTCCTTCTAGTGCCGGTCTTCATTCTAAGCTAAGACAACTGCTTGCTACCAATAGCATAATCTTTACCATATGGAATCAACAGCACTGTTTATCAGGTAAGTAAAATAGCCAATAATAATAATAATGCTTATTATTAATAACTGTCTTGATTTGTATTTGATTTTTACAATACTAGTATGCTACTGGGCAGCTAGCTTATCTTTGAACAATAAATGATAAATGGCCTGTATTTGTACAGCGCTTTACTAGTCCCTAAGGACCCCAAAGCGCTTCACACATTCAGTCATCCACCCATTCACGATGCCAAGCTACACTGTAGCCACAGCTACCCTGGGGCGCACTGACAGAGGCGAGACTGCCGGACACTGGCGCCCCCAGGGCCTCTGACCACCACCAGTAGGTAACGGGTGAAGAACGACTGAGACTGTCCAAACCGGGGCTCGAACCGGCAACCTTCCGATTACAAGGCGAACGCCCAACTCTTGAGCCACGATCGCCCCATAAACTGCTAAGCTTCACTGAGATTAAAATGTCCACTGCTTGTCTGAACTCGCTGTATCAAACCAAAATGACAAGATAAAACAAAATGTAATGTGTTAGGCTATAGCACGCAAGAGCTAGGCTAGCTGTTTCGTTCTAGTGCCAGTCTTCATTCTAAGCTAAGGTATATGGTTGCTGGCATGAGCGTAATCTTTACTATATGGAATCAACAGCACTGTTGATCGGGCAGGCAAAACAGCCTATAATGTACACATGGAAAAATATGTAAATGCATACAGTAACCTCTGCTGTCTAGTTAAGAAATGGTGATAACAGTGTACTTTGTTCATATTTAAACTCCTAGGACCTGCCGTCCACATATGTGGACGTCACATTTTGGGTTATTTAGACCAAAAATACTCAATTTTGCTCTACATGGGCCTGATATCCACTTACGAGGACATTATACTGCTACTGTTCTATCAAAATTTTGAATGAATATCCTCATTTGTGGCTCTCATTTTTCTTAAAAACAAAAATAAAGTAAAAAAAAAACAAACATCTGGTAATTCTTTGTTTTTACATTCATCGGGCCCCAATATGCCCAAATATCAAAGAGAAATTAAAAATGCATGTCGTGGAAGAGTTCGGGTCTTAGGAGGTTAAACAGGGTTGCAAAATGCTACACTGTTACTACAGTATAAAGCTTCATATCATTTTAAAAACAAACACAATCACAAAAAAAGGTAAATAAAGGTAAATACAATATCTAATTCCATGTATGGACTTTATAGCAACTATGCTATGAGTGTTCGTGCAATAACTATGGTCTCAGTTTTTACACAGGCTCGTACAGTCGGTTATGTCCACTAGCAAAACTGCCAGATGTATTACACCCCCACATCACACCAACTGAAAACAGTGTAGCTAAACAGGTCTACTGTTCCGTGTGTGCATCACAGAACAAGAGAGAGTTGAGACGAGGTATTCAAGGCAATTCCCAGTTTCTGGTTTAGGTGGGTAGCCTCATACTGTAGTACTGATAAGTATCATGCTTCCAAAAGTAAATTGTTTGTGTGCGAGTGTGTATTTGAACATATGTTCCTGTGGGTCATGTGGTGTTCTCTGGTGTTTAACCCTCTGCCCTTTCTCTACTTAATGGACTCCCTTAAGGCCTAACCTCTCTCTCACAAACACACACTCGCATACACACCCGCTCTCCCTGACTCCGGAGGTTTCATAATTCTCTCTGCTTGCTCGCACACTTAGCCATATCTGATGATTTTCTGCAGTAATGAAGTTAGCATTGGAGGGAGCACTGCTGTTACATTTTAACATTGATTTGTTCGATACGTGGTGGGTAGTGTATTTGAGTCGAATTGTTCTTGTAAATGCACGGGCGTGTAAACAACATGACGCTTGAAGGGTGATGTTTTACTTTCTCGATGTCTGACAGGGACAGGTTAAGCAGGGAGTAAAAAATGATTGGGCCTACAGTAAAGGCAGAGAGAAAAAACTGCGATGTGCATTAGTATGTAGCATGCAGTGTTTTTGGAGGCTCTCTGAGGGTCACAGTATGTTTTGCATCAAATGCAAAATGAGGGCAAGTTCTAGTGCTTCAGCCTCACTCGAGTGTGTGTGTGTGTGTGTGTATCTGTGTATTCCCACTCAGTGGTTCAGCACTAAGATACACTGAAAAAGTCCCCACAAGGAAAAAAAAGATGATGAACTGTTTGTCAGGTAGTTCAAAGGCAAAAACAATCCCACATTCAGACCACACTACGTAGCAGTGGAAAACACGCATTCAAGTTGGAGGAGAAAAGAAAGAAAAAAGATCTGCTGTAAAGCCATAAAATACAATTCATCTTGTCGCGGTCCCTGCAAGGAGCGTGTAATCGCAATGACACACTGGTGTAATCCATTTAAAACACTTTGGCTCAGGCCTAGGCTGCTTTGACTTCCTCTGCAGGCTTGTGCCATCATCTTCATTTCAGATACGTTTCCCTGACTGCCTGCTATTAGCGAAAATGTGTAAGCTGCCTTGTCGTCCACCTGCTCAGGCTGCCAGGCGAGCATCTTGTCCTGGATGCATTACATGACCGGCGAGAGCACAAAAAAAAAAAAAAAAACCACGAAAAGATAATAACCGGCTCATCTGAGGCAGAGGTGAAGTGCAAGCCTATTCGCTTGTCCGCAGACATGTAATCTGTCTCGAGAGGTGCTCTCTCTTCTGGTGCCTTTGTGCTTTGACTTTCGGAGGCAGGGTAGACCCACCCAACCTGACTAGGCAATGAGCTTAGAGTAATGGTGTCACCAGAGCGCTGAATCTCATTGAGAGTTGCTTGAGCAAACATTATCTCACGCTGAAACCACTGCAACAGTGTCTGGAGGGGAGGCTCTGGTGAGTTATTACACAGCGAGTTTTAATCTTACAGGAGGAAATACACGCTTGCCATTTAATGTAAGAAGACCAGAGGGCAACCTGGGTGCATTCTGCATGTGCTTCTCCATGCAGGGTTGAAAGTAATTGAACTAATTAGGCACTCAACGGGACCAAGTTAAACATGCAGTTGCCATTAAACCGTGGATGATTTATATTTACCTATAAACTTTGCCCAAGACTGCTGCTCACCACCGGACTGTTTTATGCATCGTTGGTTTAATTATGAATATTTGTTAATGGGCATTCTGAGAGGTCTGGCGTACTGGTTAAAAATATTCAGGGTCGTTCAGGAATGAAAAGAATGATAAACAGCGGTTTAACAAGAGCGGCGAAAACAACCTTTTTCTTCACAAAATATAGCCAAAAGTGTAATAGACTTAAAATCGTATACAGAGCTCAATAAAGACGCTTTCATTGCAAAAAATAATAACAGCACTGCACGTTTGATCAGCATTAGTTGTGACCTTGCACACAAGATGCTATCAAAACAGCTTAATGCACGAAACTGAAGCGCTGTAAACAAACTCCAACTGTACGAGGGAAGCCAAATTATACGAGGGAAGCCAAGCGTTAAGCAAAGTGCAACCACTGGATTATCTTTACACCTTAGGGCTGTGCAATATGACCAAAATCTCATATCCCGATATAAGAATTCTAACGATATAAATCACAAAAATGTAACATTTTCTGTAAATTATGTGAATCTCGGGCAGCTCGACTTGCGGGAAGTGTTTCCAGCTGCGCGTCATGTAGCTGGAGTCGAGTGTTTTAACCGATGCATGAAACTATACATTTTTAGACATAAGTTGTAACAGCCGCCGTTTTCTTGGTGAGTATTTATTACACGGCGTGCTGCGGGGAAAAGCCTGTTCTAACGTTTGAGTCTAAGGTCTATTTTTTAGCACCTGACGGTTCTTTTTTAATTCTCATCCGTAAATAATCTGCTCTTTCACGTGATTCAGTTTATTTTGAAAAGTCTCAACAGGATCTTGAGCTTTATTGTGAAAGGTTTATGTGGAACATAAACAAGCGGACACGCGATGGTGTCGTTGTTGCTAACCACAACTCATAAAAACAGGCGCTTGTCCGTCCGTAGTGTGGTTATATAAAATATAAGAGAAAGAGAGAACTTTAAGAAATTAATATAGCCACTACAGTGACCATCAAAACGATGAAGAAATATTGCCGTAAACAGTTTATTTTGCGACACCACGAAACAAACGATAGCGTAAAATGAAACGATAGACGTTTTTATATCGTCATCCGATATATATCGTTATATCGAACAGCCCTATTACACCTATTAGAACACAGCAATAACACCGCTAGGCAGTGGTGGCCACCACAAAGCTGTTTTTCTTTCTTTTTTTAAACTACTCATGTTGTTTTTGGAACAGTCCGACCAACTCGGAACGCACCAACGGCTCATCTGTGTGCTAGTCCGGTAGCTTATAATGTGCCAGAGCTTCTCAAATAATTGCACTTATCTCGTGAGCAATAATGTCAACTCTCTCTCTTTTTTCTTCCCCTCTCTCGGAGCATATTGCATTCCCCAAGTCAACAGTTCAATCTCACCTTCCCCGCCCACTTCTCTCCGAGCAGCAGATGCCATAATTTTTCTTTGCCCCCACTTCTCTTTCTCCTCACCCACCTTCCTTCTACCCACTAGATGGATCAGCTCTCTCTCTCAATCCATGCTTCCTCTGCACCTCCTCAGACGGGGAGATTGATTTGTCTACAGGACGCCTCTGACCTTTGATATGATCCGATAAGGGACGCACGGCCCTAACCGAATTAGACAATCAAAGGGGAGGCACATTAGAAGTGAGAGGAGGGTGTTTCCCTTTTTTGCTTGCAACATGCCGCTGCTTTTTTTTTCTTTTCTATGACCGTTAAATCCACTGTCCATCTCCTGCCAGCCTCAATCAGACACCCGGGGGAAAATAAAAGATGTGTTTTCAAATTGCACTCTGCCTAAAGGCTCTTTGGGCCAAATTTAATTTTCACCTTGCATCGATTTTCCCTTACTCCCAACTCAATGGATCCTAATGTTATCTATGGTGTATTTCTGTGCTACGCAGGAATAAAAGGGAGGCCTTGTTCTGGACTGCTGCATGTCAGAAGACACTGCGTGCAATATGTCTTCCTCGTAGCATCCAGGGACCGAAATGATTGAGAAGCTGCCCTTTTCTTTGTGTCAGTTCTGGCATCGCTTTGTGTCTTTGGGATATTTCCCAAATCAACTTTCATCCGCATGTATTGACTTGACTTGACTTAATCTTCCAGTTTGTCTTTAAAGCTGATGTTCAGTACTGTAACTTTTAACCAGGAAAAGATATTTGCTTAACGCATCATCCGCATTTTTCAGTCCAGATGCATCCGACTGAAATAGCGGACTTCTGTTGTGATGCCTTCTGTTGTGAAATCTAGACGGCACACATGCAGCGTGCTAGATGCTTTTACTAAAAATACACCTGACGTCAAGGGATGGTAGGCTTTTGTCTTATCTGTAGCTGGATGCAGTGTTGCTACAATGAGTCTTTGCCTGAGTTGGATTGGCACCTTTGGGCATCCAGGTTAAAAATCAAGAAGCCTCACCACCTTTAATCACGATTAGGTAAGTTTGTCTCTCAGCACAGATTGTGAATGTGGTGTTTGTTTTCACTTTTTCTTTTATCCCAGGCTTGATTTCTGTAGGAATAACTACAGAAATAGCTATTTATAAAGATACTTAAACTGGGTTAAGCACATCTAGCTCTATTTATAATGCTTTAATAATTAATGAAAGATAATTTAATTCCTCGGCAAGCTGCAGTCAGGCTATGATGGGAATCACATCGTTAGAAATGCTGCATCGAGTGGAAACAGAAAACACTGATGGGAAAAAAAGCTAAATTAGATTATCCAAAAAGGACAACGCTTTAGCGTCTGTCTGTTTGGACGTTTTTAGAACCACTCGGGTGTCGAGGCTGAGGGAACCTTTGCGGCAGCTTACCCTAAAAAACCCGTTAATAAATAAATAAATAAAGATATTTTTGGGGGGAAAAAACAGCTGACAAGCTGGACAGAAGAAAGGATAGGTTTCGACAGATCCCAGCCTTCTTTCACTGGAACATATGAAGAAGAAAACAAAGAGTGAAGAGGATGACGAGGAAAGGCAGTGGCTTCAAAGTGGGCTACAGTGTTGCAAAGCCAACAAATGGCGTGAAAGCACACTCGACTTGCACGGATACACATGAGACCCAGTATCACAAGCCACAACACATAACCAGGCGCGGGTATGAACAGAGGGAGGGTGTTTGTGTGAAGGGGGGGATGAAGCAGTGGGGAGAGCATGAGGAGATGCAATCCCTCCCACCCACCCCTCTGGCAACGTCGGTATCCTCGGTACCATTTGTTTGTCGTCTTAAACTGGCAGAGAGCTCAGGAAGCCAGGGTCTTACATAAACCCTACCCAGTATGGCTCTTTGCTGGGGAACTGATCCCTCCCAAAACCCTCATTGTTATTCTCTCATGATGCCGAGGGATCTGCCGAGCACCCACAGCCAAACCTACAGCAGGACTGAGTGGGAGGTTGGGGTGCTGTGTTTACATGTGTGCTCTGTCAGGGGGGACTGAGCTAACTGTACACACAGGATTACAGACGGAGTACAACTTTTAAAGCTGAAATGTCACTCATTTATTGAGGACGTGGTCATCGTTTTTCCCTCAACTTCAAATCGCTACACAGGGGGCAAAAAAAATCTTGTTCATTAATCCTTCCAGGTCTGTTACATTGCTGACTTTGCGCGATCATAATCGCTTAAAAGACTCCATGAGACAGGTCTTCTTTGTCAAATTGAATTTCCTCTCCACTATCACCAAGTGGCAGATATTCATCAAGGGGAAAGGGGGAGAAAAAGATTTCAAAAGGTACAATATAATAGGCTCGAACACACTTCCAGGGATGTCCACCTTCTCCTACGTGTGGAGATTACACTCTGCAGCCACGGAGCTGCTGACTCTGTCAGGGGTTTGATTTAAATGTCCAAGGTAGAGCTTGATCAAAACATGTCCTTTTTCAGTCTGATCAAAGACAATATGGCCGCTGGGGTCTATGAAATCCATGCTGTGCACTCTCAACCTCTGTATTTACAGAACAGAGCTCAGCTTCATTCAATAAAATATGCATAAAGCACGAGCTGCCTCATGTGATTGCCTCATCTCCGGCAGCTATTCAAGAATTTTCTCTAGGATTTTTTTGGGAAATTCACGTATAGAGTTGAAATATCTATTTAGTCAAATTTGGGAAGTGGACTTTACGGGATCTCTATATTTGCCGTGGCTCTGCATATTCTTACATTACACTCGGGCTGTTCTTTAGCTGGCTGTAAAATACTATTAATAAATTATACGCTGTGGATACAAGCCTCACTGATCCTACCACAGTGGTTGGACTATTTCATATCCAATATGAAGATTTTTTTTTATCTTAAGGCACCTGAGACAGTTTTTCCCCCCTATAAAAACCAAATAAAGACTTTTCTAAAACTAAACCCTTAAAAAGTTTAACTTGTTTCCTCTCTTCAGCAAAACAATAATGTGGAGCCCATCACGGTGTGCAGAAGAAATATTGTTCACAGTGACCTCCAAGTGACTACCGGAATGGGTTCAAGGTATGAATATAAAAATCTAATAGTGTGAATCTGAGGCTGCTGGGACAACTGAGATTTCTTCTATTTGCAGCTAAGGCTTCATCAAAGTATCCTTTATAAGGTGCATTTTTGTCAGCCTTTCTTTTTTCTCATTACTGACCTGAAAGGACAGTAAGAGAAAAAAAAAGTTGGCATCGGTGTTGGAACAAAAAAGAAAGAGAGATTGGAAAGTGTCTGGAATCATAATCAAGTCTGGGATGTACACAGAGAAAATGAATCTTATCTTTAGGTCAGAGGCGGATGATCTGACAAAGAAGCCCACAAGCTGCCACTCGAGTTCACTTTCCACTTCTGCTACTTTCTTTTTGTTTTTTCCAAATGCTTTGATTCGCTCTACCCTTTCCCATGGTGGAAGTCCCTTGGATAGCAACCGAGTAGGTCTAATTGATTTCTCTTGTTCATGTCGGGTAGAGGCAGCAGCATCGAACTGTGCAGAGTACCCTGGCTCCAGCTTGCCTGCATTATTCCTTTCTGTTTTCTTCTTTGCCTCCATATCCCAGTAGACTATAAGGCCAATATTCAACATACCAGAGCCCTCTAAACTCTCACAAGATGCCAGATGGTTGAGGTATGCCAAAGCAATCGCATGTATGGAGGTAAAATAACACCTTGGCACTGTACACGTGGCTTACATAAAGGTCAGGCTGTAAGATTACACTGGCGTTTACGCTTCTGAAATCACACCAAGTCGTTATCGCAGCTAGACGCTATCGTGCCGAAATAACTAGCGGTAAAGGCGATGATATCATGAATGCCCATTCAGCCGACTCCAGTGCAGCAGCTTTGCAGAAAATAGTAGCTTCGTAGAATTATTCCAATTATTCATATTTCATTACTATAATATATTGATTTTTTTCCGACAATTAAACAAAAACAAGCCTGCAGTTCCAATTGCTTTTGCATTTCTTTGCATGACATTCAGGAATACTCGCATTCACCCTACTTCAACAGGGATTGTGACTCAAGGCAGCACATCTATAGCATTTTCCTCTTGCCTTTGTCTTTGGTCGGTATCCATCAGTTTTGTCACTTCCTGCCATGTCAGGGGAGCAAGAAGGCAATGCTTTTCTATTTAATATTTTTGTCTGTTTGTTTTTTCAATTTTAACAGCACAATGCAGACCAGATTTTCCTTCTACAACAACAATACAGCCGACAGTCGAGCAGGGAAGGAAAACATCCACCACAACTTTGGCGGCTGAGATGAATTTCTAATCACGCATGATTGAGCTTGGATTAGAAGCACTGCTAGAGAAATTAGGTAACAGCAAATTTACAACAAAAGCGCTCTAACCGAACAGTGTTTTCTGCTGGTTCAAGATCAAGACAGCCATGGTCAAATTAAAGCTCAGCAGAAATACAAGGAACATCATCTCACAGATAGCATAACTGCCATCATATGGTTGTATAAAGAATACTTAGCACTGCTAATGCATCATGAACCAGCCCTGAATAATTCATTGAAATGCCATGAAATTTACATATTACAGAATTGCATTTGTGTAGGTCAAAAATATGACACCCTTCAGTACTGCGCGGAATACTGTGGACTAGCCAAAGATTTACATCACCAATGGTGGAAGAAATTAAAGGCAACTTTATTGACAGATCACATATAGAGCTTGCATCATCTTTTAATAGAGGTGCTGAATTTAAGCTTCATCTTAAATCATGTATTACCAGAGAGTGGTGGCTGTCATATATGAGTAATTAATGCTACAGTTAGCAAAAAATAATTTAAAAAACCCATAATAAGTTTGATTAATGATCAATGAATTGTGCCTTTCCTGAATATAATTCCATCAGATGTTTGTCTGCTACAAACATATGCTACATATAATCAGCAGCTTATGGTGGCTAATGCTAGCTGTTAGCATACATTAGCTACTTCTTCAGATAACACTGAGTCAGTAATGCATGTGTTGACGTATGCTTTGGCTATCAGTGTAGCCAAAGATTACATTACTCTGTCATGCTTCAGACTGTTATAAAAGATATCTTATTTCTTATTTCTTGGACAGCTAACACTGAAAGCACCTATCATAAATTTACAGTCTTTTTAATATAATGTGCAATTTCAGCTAAATAAATAAATGAAAGAAAACAAGACTAAATTAATCCTTTCCAGATCCTGAAAACTAGTTTTATTGCTTAAATAAACCTTTTTTCTTTCAACTTAAAACTGCTCTAAATTTAATCTAAAAATGATTTGCAAACAGAGAAAACCAAATTCACCTCTGAAACAAAATAGCATGCTGTTTCATTTACTCATTGTTAATTAGGTTAATCATTAACATGATATGCTTTTTCTCAGTTTATTACTAACAGTGATTTGCTACAATCTTACTTGTTTTGTTGCAGTACAGTAAGCAGCTTATGGTGGCTAATGCTAGCTGTTAGCATGCATTAGCTACTTCTTCAGATAACACTGAGTCAATGATTTGAACTGTTTGTCTTTTAATAATGCAAGTGTTGACATATACTTTGGCAGTCAGTGTGCCCAGAGTTTTAAAAAGAAAGACTACATTACTCTGTCATGCTTCAGACTGTTATAAAATATATCTTATTTCTTCGACAGCTAACACTAGGAGCACTTATGCTAACTTTACAGTCTCCATAATATAACATGATATTCTTTTTCTCAGTTTATTACTCGAAGCGATTTGCTACAGTCTTACTTGTTTACGTGCAGTATAATAAGCAGGTTATGATGGCTAACGCTAGCTAACAGCACATTTCATCTAACAACACTGTCCATTCAACAGTTTTCTTCCTTTTTCCTCTTACACATTTTTACAGTCTGGTTCAGGGTGCAAAGTTGGAAAAACATTACGATACATGACCATGCACCAGACAGCTGCTGCTACTGCAAAAACACACACACACACACACACACAAAACATGTTGTATAACCAAGAACAGGTCTTGCACAGGCCAAGGGCATCTTTTGAAACTTTACAGTATCTTCACAATAATACGTAATTTTGCCAGGAAAACAGATTTGTACATTGCCTTGTAGACTTCAGACTCAATGTTTTTTTTGTTGGCTTGTTATGATGCAAACTTGTAGCCATTAATCAAGGCTTACTGGGTTCTAACCTGGAGAAGGCAAATATTGATTGCTCTCAGATAAGACTTGACATGTGGTTACCCAGCTATCAGATGGCAAAAAAGTACATTTCATCTGTGCCACTTATATAACATCAGTCTATCCTGATCACTTGTAATGCCTTTTTTTTTTGTTTTTTTTACTTCAATATCAACGCTGGGCTTTTAAATTAAAATGTGACCAGCGTGAAGAAAAAAAAGGATTAATAAACCGCTCTTAATTGGATAACATGAGCAATCTGCAACGGCTCACCTTCCTACTGTATCACATACATCAGACTTAATAGCACTGACATCTCCTGCACGAGGCAAAAGTTGTTGTTTAACAACTTAATGAGTGTCTGATTTATGACTGGAGCCCGGTGTCTGATAAATAAACAGCACAGGTGAGAGGGTTTCATCTCACAGAGCGTTTTCTAATCAACAGCTAAGAAGAGACGAAACATTTAAGGTTGTACTTGTGTGCATTGGGCCTGCGAATAAATGTGTGCGAGTGTGCCGGCTTGCTGAAGTGAATTCCACTCATCATTCAATTCTTCCAGAGTGTGCATGAAATAACTGATTAGTTGCATCTATCAAATTCCTAAATCTCCAATATTTCACGTACGTATTGAAATATCATCAAGGAAGCGCAAAAGGTCAATACACGCACTGTCGGGGATGGAGGGGGGGATAAATATCATCCTGTTCTTATTAACACTCATGTGACAAACCACATCTGAGGCTGTGTGACGCGCATATTCGCGCACATCCACGCGGGGAATGGGTTTGTATTGTCATGTGGCCGTGTGCGAATCTCAATGAGATGCATTTTGTGCCAAGTAGCCAAGGGAGTTGTTAAATGTGACGGCATCAGAACATCCAGTTTCGGAGAGGCTGTGTCCATGAAGGGACAGCGACACCCTCGTGAGTGAGAAGCTCGCTCTGCAAGAGACGTGGAACTTTGGCAGCCCATGCATCAGCTAGCACAAAATGAAGCCTGCCTCATCCAAGAGCATTAAGATGCGGATAAATAAATAAAACATTGCCACCATGAGAGGAGAGGCAATGTGACAGCGGGAATTTTTTTTTTTTTTTTTCTGTGCTTGCTTTCATGTTGGCAGGCGCAGGCATTTTATTTTGGGATGAATCAAAATTTCCTGAAAACGCCTGCGCCAGGTGTATCTAATTATCTGACAGTGCATCCTCATTATAAAACGGCCCCTGGGAGCCGGGCGTTCGGCTTGCCGAGCCTTGGACCGCAATCAAGGTGCTCCTAACAGCAAGCACACGAAGATAATATAGACACTACGTTTCCATAGATGTACTGAGCCCACTTTTTTTTCTTTTTCTTTGCTGAGAACTAGCCAGTGTTTGCACTTTCACGATACTGTGTGTGCCCGTTTTCTTTAAAAAGTCCATATATACCTACACGAATGCTGTAGTTTTGCTTGTTTGCGGCGCATCCATGTGACAAACACGTGTCAGTACAGTTAGACAGTCTGAGGAATGAAAGGAAAAACAGCTATACATGTATTAGCAGCTGTTATGACAGCACCTTGCTGTCTCAGCCATGCCCTGATTATGTCACCTGGATGAAGTTTATAAACCATAATTACAGCTTATTCCTGATTCTCTCCAGGGACGTGCAAGCAGGCAAAAGGAAAAGTGGGTGTGTTGTCAACACGGTCACACTAGAGCAAACTATGTTAGGGCATAATTAATGAGAGAAAAGGATCTGCAGAAGTGGCAGAAGTGCAGCTCTGTAGCTGGCAATGCTGGATGCTGATCTGGTGGGGGGGTCACCGTGGAGGACGCTTGAGCAACTGTGAGCAAGCTCACCTGTCTTTCTCCTGCTTATGATTTCCGGCCACAGCTTAAATCCCATCCAGCAGTGATTGATGTGGGCTTGGCGAGTGGGTCTGGGAGCATCACTCAAAGGCAAGATGGAGGAAAAGCTGCGGAATGTTTCCAGTTTATGAAGTGGGAGCGCTGCTGGGTAGATGATGGCGAGGGAGGAGGGAGGGAGGGGGCAATCTTACCTAGGACTAATCTGTGGAAAGCTTTGCAGCAAATGATTCAAATCCGCTTTATGCTCAAATGTGTGTTTACTCACAGGGACACCTGAGCTGCGTGACCACTGACTTTCAGCATTACTTTTTCCCATATTGCAATTTGCTGGTCATCTAAAGAGGGTGTGAGCACTTCACCTGATGTTCCCTCTAGATTTGGCAACATTATTACCTTCATATAATTACTTCTACTAGAGATGTTTTTTAATGATAATACATGATTACCTTCTAATTTGAACTGGTTTAAGAAAGAAAGACACAAATATTTAAACTGACAGATCATTAGCGATTAAAATAATGATAAGCGAACCCTTAATTACATTCCAAACTAGGATGAGTAAAGTCTTTTTTCAATAAAGCAGCTTAATATTAAGACAAACTCATCTGCATGAATAAAAACTGTGTTGCTGAGCCACATTAGCGCCTTTTTTATGCGTTACATTTTAGTGGACCCTGTGTCACAGTTTCCTCTGCTTACCCATTTAGTTCCTTTTGAAATGCAACAGTATCTCTTGCACTGCCTCATGACTGGCAGACCGTAATGCTATTACCTCTCCTTGATGGTCATGCTCACTTAGCCCCCTGTCACTCTACACTAGCCAGCGAAGACACATCTCTCTGACTGGCTGTCCTTGCCCTCATTTGCGAATGCTTCTCTTTGCTACAAAATACCGAGGAACCACAAACTTTTCACTTCATTATCTTGCCTTTTAGAGGCTTTCCACTTTTCTTTTTTTTTTCCTCGGGCTGCAAAGTATGAGTGCAAATCACGGGTAATTGGCTATATATGAATCACTTGTCAGTAGTAGTCTGAAAAAAAAACTCTTTAACGCAGGAAAGGGATCGCATAAATTATGGAACGCCCAAATCAGGCAGTGATGGAGGGAGGAAATAAAAAAACAAAACAAAAAACACAGGCATGTGCTGACACACTACTGCGCATGAGCCACTGTCAGTCACCAGTCAAATCTGGCATCAAAGCCTGTCAGATAACAGCAGCAAAATGGGTAAACTGGGTGAGTCACAGCCCACCCACCGGCTACACCACCTGAGTCAGGAGCTCTTGGGCACGCATCAACGCGCGCGCGCACACGCACGCATGCATTCATAGATAGACTAAGCAAATCGTCTCAGTTTGCAGAAGCAAACATTACACCAAACTTTCTCAACACGTCCCACAACTATGGCACAGAATAACCCCCCCTTAACACACACGCACACATTTCCAGCTTGTTTATGCGTGCCCGCGCATCCTCCGGAGCGGGCAGAGCATCGTTCGGGGCAAAGATGGCTCTCTCCCCCTGTCTCTCTCTCTATTTCTATTTTGTGTGTCCGTGTGAGCGCAGTACGTGTTATAAATGTTGACGATATAAATTCTGTTAAATATCTCGTCGCCATCTGGAGTGTAACAGCGAGCGGCAGCCCGGTGCACGTTGCGTTTGCGCCACATTCTCCACAACATCCCTCCAAAGCAAAGATGTACAAAAAATGAAATTTAAAAAAAACACCCCGGGCTCCTACTCACATCGCGGCACGACACAGAACTTAGAGCGGACACAGAAAAAAAACGACACTTTATTCCACACATGGAAAACATGACGAGCCGCTCTCGGCTGCAATTGACAGAATACGAAAAGAAAAAGTACTACTTACTCTATACCCAGGCGGAAGAATGCAAAGCCCTCGCAACTGTAGATGAAAAAGGAAAATAAAAAAATGAGGGATGCGCTTCGTGTTGTTATTTTTCATTCAAAGAGACCAACTTAGTAATGGATAGCTGGGTGTCTTCTCAAACGTGAAGCCTTTTTAAAAAAAAAAAAAATGTATATGTATGTATATGTACATATCTCTGTGTACAAAAATCTCCACTTACCATGGGCTGTCCGAATAAATTCCTTAGGAAATTCCAGAGGAGTCCCTTCTTTCTTCACTCAAAGTCAGAAAACAGCAATGCCTTTTTCTTATTCCAAAAACAGGCCCCCGAATGAACTGAAAGAGAGAAGAGACCGAAAAAAGGAAGAAGAAGAAGAAGAAGCCACAACAAATTCCGTTAGAACCAGGAGTCCCCCCCCTCCCCAACACCAACACCACCACCACCCAAAAAGTGTTGACCTAACATCTGTGAAGGAGAGCAAACAATAAAAAAAAAGGCAACTCGCAATAAATTGGCGGAATGGACAGATGGTACCTGCTCTCTTTATCACTGCCGACAAAGACAATGAGAGCGGCAATAAGACGGGCACAAAACTGAGAGCTGAGCTTTCCTTAGGAAACGCAGTCCCGGCGTGCTGTCGGATTCTACGTGCGCGCGGGGGCACGCACGCACACACACACACAGCTGCCGACGACGGCGGGAGCGAAAGCGAGAGAGGGAGGGAGGGGGGGAGAGAGGAGACCTGGGATGCTGCGCTCCAAAGCTGCACTACGCAGTCTGGCCGCTTGATGGCCAGCTAGAAGAGCTGCTGAGACTGGGATGTTTCCCAGCACTGTGAGAAGCTGGAGCCAAGTGTATACCCTCATTATCAAATGTTTAAAAAAATCTCAGTGTTAATGTTAAGCTGCCATCTGAGCTACGAGCCCATCATTGTGCATGTTGTGCATTGACAGCTCTAAATTGTTCAAATAAACCCTGAAGCAGGGGCCTCACTTTAGTTCAGGAGCTACATTTAGCAACACAGATCACAAGCGGGTCAGCGAGGGAGACGCTTTACCAAACAGGCGATGCAACTTCTAAAATGTATTGCTGGTTTTTAAAGCATGCTGACGTTACATAACAATTTAACAACATTACGTACCAACACAGTGGGGAAAAGCACCAAACTTTCAAAAGTAGAGTTTTTGTAAGTGAAAGATTCAAAACAGCAACAGTGTTTCAAACAACTTCCCCAGATCTAGAAATACTTTCCATCTAAGCTAACGCTATCATCACTAGATCAGGAGCAATTTATTTTACACTTTATTTGAATTAGACAAGTTTATTATGGTGCTTATGTCCTTGGGCACAGTTCAGGGGATGATATTTTACTTTTATATGATGATAACCCGAGCATGATGGTGGCACAGTCCATCATCTGGGCAGGGCCCCATCTCTGCGTGGGTTCTCTCCAGAAGCTCCTGCGTCCTACCAGAGACATGCATTTAGTTTTTCTGTTAAATGGTGATTAGAAATTACTTGTAAATGTGAGTACAAGAGTTTTCTGTCTGTGTTTTAATTCAATTCAATTCAATTCAATTTTATTTATATAGCGCCAAATCACAACATAAGTCGCCTCAAGGCGCTTCATAGATACAGAGAAAAAACCCAACAATCATATGACCCCCTATGAGCAAGCACTTTGGCAACAGTGGGAAGGAAAAACTCCCTTTTAACAGGAAGAAACCTCCGGCAGAACCAGGCTCAGGGAGGGGCGGGCCATCTGCTGCGACCGGTTGGGGTGAGAGAAGGAAGACAGGATAAAAGACATGCTGTGGAAGAGAGACAGAGGTTAATAACAGATATGATTCAATGCAGAGAGGTCTATTAACACATAGTGAGTGAGAAAGGTGACTGGAAAGGAAAAACTCAATGCATCATGGGAATCCCCCGGCAGCCTACGTCTATTGCAGCATAACTAAGGGAGGATTCAGGGTCACCTGGTCCAGCCCTAACTATATGCTTTAGCAAAAAGGAAAGTTTGAAGCCTAATCTTGAAAGTAGAGATAGTGTCTGTCTCCCGAATCCAAACTGGAAGCTGGTTCCACAGAAGAGGGGCCTGAAAACTGAAGGCTCTGCCTCCCATTCTACTTTTAAATACTCTAGGAACAACAAGTAGGCCTGCAGAGCGAGAGCGAAGCGCTCTAATAGGGTGATATGGTACCACAAGGTCATTGAGATAAGATGGGGCCTGATTATTTAAGACCTTGTATGTGAGGAGCAGGATTTTGAATTCAATTCTGGATTTAACAGGAAGCCAATGAAGGGAAGCCAAAACAGGAGAAATATGCTCTCTCTTTCTAGTCCCTGTCAGCACTCTTGCTGCAGCATTTTGGATTAGCTGAAGGCTTTTCAGTGAGTTTTTTGGACATCCTGATAATAATGAATTACAGTAGTCCAGCCTGGAAGTAATAAATGCATGAACTAGTTTTTCAGCGTCACTCTGAGACAGGATATTTCTAACTTTAGAGATGTTGCGCAAATGGAAGAACGCAGTCTTACATATTTGTTTAATATGTGCGTTGAAGGACATGTCCTGGTCAAAAATGACTCCAAGGTTCCTCACAGTGTTACTGGAGGCCACGGTAATGCCATCCAGAGTAAGAATCTGGTTAGATACCATATTTCTAGGCTTTTCAGGGCCGAGTACAATAACCTCAGTTTTATCTGAATTAAGAAGCAGAAAGTTAGCGGCCATCCAGGTCTTTATGTCTTTAAGACATTCCTGCAGTTTAACTAATTGGTGTGTGTTATCTGGCTTCATGGACAGTTTTAGCCCTGTAACAGGCTGGTGTTCTGTCCAGGGTGTACCCCCCACATCAGCACCTGTGGCAGCTGGGATAGGCTCCAGCCCCACAGTCTTGAACTGAATAAGCAGAAGAAGAAGAACTGATATATGTTAATATTGCAGCTTTCATTGACTTTAGTGATTAGGATTTCACATTCAAAGAAAATAATGACTTGCGATTTATCGTTATGTGCCGAACTAACAGTCATCTCAGGGGGGAAAAACACTATGCTTCCAATGGATGGATGGATTAGGAGTCTGGCAACACAGTGGCGTTTACTGAGAACTGGATCGCGCCGTAAGACTTGGTCTAAAAGTAGTTTTGACATGTTTTTGCCATGAAACTGGGTCAGCAATAAAATCCAGTGTTACTTACACTAAGTAAATTCAAGCCCACTGCAACTACTGTCATCTAGGAATAAGCACAAGTACAATTTTTCCAAAGACAGTGTGGTGTTTGCTGTCAAAATACAACTGTTGGGTTAGTATACCTTTATACTGATGAACATTGTAAAGGTATACCTAATATATTTGGAGCCCGCCATTGGCTGGAAATCCATGCAGTTCACATTATTTCACTGAAATGCTCCACAGATAGAAAATACAAATATATATTATGGAAAATACACATTTTTAATAGTATTCAGTAAGACAGAATAACGGCACAGTGGCCTCTTGCATCATTTTAGTATATGATACAACTAGGAACACATTAATGACTACCATTTTTTTCACATTAAAGTCAGTGAATCCTTAAAAATTGCAGTGAGAAATGATTTCATGTATTTGTCAGTACTTGAGGAGCTAAAATGTAGTTGACTGTTTCTTAAGCATTTCTCTTTTGTGTTCATCACAATAAAACCTGATGAGAAGTGAGAGGGGAGAAGTTCTTGCTAAAATGAGGAAAAACACAATTTGTGATGGTGAATAGCAAAAGATTCTCAGTATCCTGGAAGAGTTCTTTTCGAGCAAAGATGGCGATTATTTGCTCATTACTATAGAAGCTGACATCGTTCCGCTATCAAGTGCAGCGTTTCCATTTATTCCGTAGCTCACCAATTCACAAGCACTGATCTCGAGCTGCTCCCGAGGCCTCGCTGAAGGTGCAAGTTTTTTTGAAACTAATTACGCTGCAGAAAATTCCTACTGAGAAAATACTTGAAAGTGGAATCATCTGATCGCTGCAAGTGAATTTGTTAAAGCTGACACTTTAGATAGTTGTAATTCGTGCTTGCAAATGATAGCTTAGTTTAGGCTGTGGATGAAAAGGCTTACTTTATCATCTTCTTTAAAAAACATAGCGAACTGGGGAATATATGTAGCCCATGTTTAAGTTATCCAAATTAATCCAAAACTATAAGAGGTAAGACTAAAGGTAACTTTAACCACATGAAATTTCCCCTTGTGGGACTAATAAAGGTATCTTATCTTATCTTATCTTATCTTATCTTATCTTATTACCTGTGCAACACGCAAACTAAGGATCTTACAGTTGTTGCGTAGACAATGCATAATAAAACTAAAAGCAAACCTTGAGGTGTTTCTAGACCTTGAATGAAGTCAAACATTGGAAAGTTTGAAAGAGAAACTTGTCTGCACACAATATCTAACCCATGCATCCTGCTGGACTTACGTGTAGAGGCACAGATATGAGGAGGGCTACAAAAATAGATCACACTGAAGCTTCCCAAGACCACAGTAGCCTTCACATTTCTTAAATATAAGTTCCGCGAAACCGGTTGCCTGCAAATGTTGGAGAAGTACCTTAATAAATGATGGGACCAGGAACTTGGTCATTCTGCCTGAGCTCTAGAGATCCTGCTTGGAGATGGGAGAAAAACTTCCAGAAATGCAATCATAATTGTAGGCTTTACCAGTCTGGGCCTTTTATGGCAGATTTGCCAGACAAAAGCCTTTCCTCGGTGATAGACTGAGGAGAATGAAAACCTGCTTGGAGAAAAAGCCCCTAAAGGACTTTCGGACAGTGAGAAACAAAATTCTCTGGTCTGATGAAACCAAGATTTCCTTTGGGAGTGCACTGGCCCCACTACACCTACCCAATAAGTTTTGCTTTATTTTGTAGCTGCAGGCAGATGAAGGTTGATAGACTCAGGAATAAAGCTGAAGAGATTCCACGTAGTGCAGGTGACGAATGACCTGCGCTGACTTTGAGATGCCGGTTTGGTGACAAGAACTCTGCTAAGGTGTGTGGGGTCAGCGGTGACCTTGCCAGTTCTTTTCTTCTTCAACTCATGCTAGTTTACCACCTGCACTTTCTTCAACTCTGCCAAGTTGCAGACTTTACATCCTGTAACCAAAAATAAAGTGCTGAAGTTACTGTACACATTCTGCAGGCAACTTAGAGGTCAATCTGTCTGAAGCAGAGTAGCTGTTTGAAGTTTGTCTTTTTTCTTTTTTTGTGCATTCATTGACTCAAAGGCATTTATGTTCACAGTATGTATATTAAAACTATCAGAAAACACGAGGTACTTCTTAGTTTTTAAATCCACTGACTATAAAGATTTTCCTGTTAAAAAACAGAAGCCTTTGTGAGAACTGTTAAAGGTTACCATTAGGTCTACGGCTCAGCTTGAGTCCGTTTTCAGGCTGTTGGCTTCCTGCAGGTTGGGATGGGTCTGTGCCTACAATAATCAACACAGACTCTGAAAACTGTATTACTTTCATCTTTAAAATAACTTTCAAATTAAAACCTTATGTCTTAGCCTTGCATCATCTCACACTCACTGCTCTGCGGTGAACAGATTCCTTTTGCTAAGGCACTATGGTGAGGTTTACCTACCTTATTTTGCCTTATTACATGGACAGATACATGTTTTGTGTGTGTGTGTGTGTGTGTGTCTTTGTACAAGTTATTAAATATATTGAGATTGGAGAAGTACAGCAAGCAAAAAGGCATTAAGGAGTTTAATTTACATGCAGCAGTTCTAGTACTCGGTTGGACCCCTTTGGCTTTCAGAACTACCTTAATTCTTCATAGCAGATTCAATAAGTTGCTGGAAACATTCTTCAGAGATTTTTGACCATATTAACATGATAGCATTGCATAATATCTGAAGATTTCTTAGCTATACGGCCATGGTAAAAATCTTATGTTCCAGTCACATCCCAAAGGTTCTCTATGGGATTGAGATCTGGTGACTGTGAAGTCTGAGTGAACCCATTGTTAGGTTCAAGAAATCAGTTCGAGATGATTACAGCTTTGTGGCATGGTGCATTATCCTGCTGGAAGCAGTTATCTGAAGATGGGTACACTGTGCTTATGTAGGGATGGGCAGAGTCAGCAATAATATTCAGGCTGTGGGGTTTAATACATGCTACACGATGCTAAAGGAACCAAAGTGCAACAAGAAAACTTTCCCAACACCGTTACACCTCAAGTAGCATGAAACACTGACAGAAAGCAGGGTGGATCCATGCTTTCATGTTGCTTATGGAAGCTAATCAGGGCAGCGTTTTTCCAGTCTTCTATCATCCAATCTTGGTGATCCCATATGAACTGTAGCCTCGGTTTCCTGTTCTTAGCTGAGAGGAGTGATCTTCTGCTGCTGTAGTCCATCTGCTTCAAGATCTTGTGCATTCACAGATGCTCTTCTACATACCTGGGTTGTAATGAGTTATTGTTGCCATCCTATCAGCTCACAGCAGTCTGGCCTTTGTCCTCTGACCTCTAGTGTCAGCAAGGAACATTCACTGAACTGGAATATTTTCTCCTTATTTGGATCTTTCTCTGTAAACCCTAGAGACGACTGCGTGGGAAAAACCCAGTCGATCAGAAGTTTCTGAAACAGTCAGAGGAGAAAGGCCAGACTGCTTTGCAACGTCCATGTCAGATTCAAAGTCAAAATCACTTAAATCACAGTTGTTTCCTATTCTGATATTCAGTTTCAGCTTCAGCATGGTGATCACCCTGACTACGTGCCTGAATGCTAACATTACCATGTGATCCGCTGATTAGCGAGCAACTGAACAGGTGTACCTAATAAAGTGGCCAGAGAGTATATATTTAGAAAAACCCCTAAATGTGAGATAATGTTTGGTTTTACAAAACAGTTTGAACATGAAAGAATTTTTGATAATGAGCCACGTATCACATCCTGCTGTGTGCAGTCACCACTCACTTGCTTAAAGTGGATAATATAACCTTTGTTTCCATTGTCCAAGGTTGCGCTCCCCATGCTGGAGAGCTGTGTTACAAAAGCCACCTTTTGTTCATGTGTCATGACTCGTTTCATTTCCTGAGCCTGCCAAGGTTGACTGTTATGTGATTTTTAATCTTTAACCCTTATATTATCCACACCATAGCACATTAATCTGCTTTGCACAGAGGGGCGAACATTTTGTATAAGCATTTTAAATGCACTGTACAGAGTACACATGTATAGAATTGAACATTATAAGCTTTTTATGCCCACTACTTATTTTATTTCAGGGTTAATGCTCTCACAGTACTGGTGCAACAGACAAAAGGTGGAGGATAAGGGGATTCCTTTATATTTACATATGTATATATCTTCATATTTTTTGACATTATTAGATTGGGCAAATATAGCTGAAGTTTTGCCCAAATGTGCAATATAAATACAAGTTGAGTGGGTGAAGCTATGCTCAGTGCTTTGTATCTGGTATTCACTTTGGTTCACAGAAGTTAGGTGATATTTATGAGTCACTGCCTTATTCTGGGATACAGGAATGATTTGGAATGTTCTCTTGCTCACACCCGCTTCAAGAGGCGCACTTCCACGACTCCACAGCTCTTTAATACCTCTTGTGATCACTGCTGGATTATAGGACAAAGCAGATTTGCATATTTTTCTTGTACCATGAAATAATGTGGCCATTTCCAGCATGCCGCATTCCAGTGTACAGTCTGTGTAGATTTACTCGGAACACTGTCGAATGTCTGATGTGAAATACAATCACGTGAGCTGAATGGGCAAGTGTACAGTAGAGAGGATGTAGATGAGAAAGAGAGAGGGGGGGGGGGGATAAAGAGATGGAGAAGTATACTACTCCTGTGATGCTATCATTAGCTCTCTTTAGATTAGGGAGCTAACCTCGCTCTGGCCTTGCCTGAAGAAAGAACGATGAGAGAAACTAAGAGATCAGTTGGCAACGTGCCATGCTAAAGCAACAGCACAAATGCCTCTACGATGTTGGTTTTTTTTAACAAACATGTTCATTTCAACAACAACAACAACCAAAAATTTCACGCTGACAGCTGCAAGTACCAATGTGAAGTCGCCTGTCACAAGCAATTACAGTATATCAGACTGAAGTTCCTGTTGTCCTCAGAGATCGCATCTCATGAGGCTCAGGCTGAAAGAGATGGAGAACAGCGACAAAAACATTCAAAAGCCCGTGCCTCCCTGTTTGAACGTCCGCGCTACGTTGGCTAAGGGGAGCTTATAAGCCTCCAAGGCAGCCATACTTATTTGGCGCCTAGTTGGACAATCTGTATCTTTAAATCACGCGTTCTCGCTTCGACGCTCAGCAGGTGATCAGCGCTCGGCCGAGGAATTTTTAATATTTCTTATATGATGTTATCGTGGCGTCTGCTGCCAGTGCAGGAAAATCTGCTACAACTGCAGCTTGGCTTTGTTTAGTTAAATGACTAAAATGAAATATTAGAGCTAGGAGTAATCCATTACATACACAGCCATCCATTCTTCTCCAAGCCTCAGAGGCCTTCGGCATAATAGGAGTCCTGCGCGAAAGGATCCTAAATGAATGAATTGGGACTGTGATTGATTCTAATTGGACGGGTCTTTTAGAGCCTTTCATCTTAAAAAAAATAATAAAAAATAAAAAATTACAATAGTTGCCAGACAAACTTTTTCTCCAGGACACTACACAGCAGTCGGAGTACTTATAGCCCACATGATTAACCTCTTGATAGTGGCATTGTAAAGACACTGTCAGTTAAACAGCAAATGAAACAAAGTTTTTGCCGGGGGACTGCATAGATCTGCACCAATTAGATGACTACTATCTGGCTCCCTGTCACGTAGCGAGGGTCGTCCCCAGCTGTAGGTTTCTCTCTGTCTCTTTGACTCATTAAATGCGACTTGAAACATTTTTGGACAACGAGTCTTCGCCCCCCCCCCCCATCACAGTCAAGAAAGCACTGACAAATGAAAAGTGTTCTCCAGCCCAGTTACTTTTTTCTCTTTCATTTGCACATCCAAAAGTCACAGTTGACCAGGCATTGTTAACAATGGCTTAATGAAATGGGATTACTCGTATGCCTTGCCAGAAAATGTTTACATGCTGTTTAATCTGAGCCAAGACCCACTGTGCAAAAAATTCCCAGACACGATGGCATAATCATTCTGCACTGTACTGTTTAAATTGTATATGCGTTTTCATTTATGCAATATATGGATTTTATCAGTTTGCCTAACCAGCCTTAAAGAAGTCTTTAGAGTTGTTCACCTTCTATCTATTGAAAGTTTCACATTCACAGCAGTCAGGATTAGCCTATGTTAACATTTGTTGGTCACTGGCAGAACACGAGGCTGCAGGAGAAGATGTCATAGTCAGATGACATCAATCTTTTTGGCCTTGCCATGTGTGCCACTTTGGGACTGAACCAGCAGTGCCACTTCTGTGTTGGCACGAGCACTCCAATGTTGGCTTCTTGGAACAGCCAAGCAGACTTGGTCCAAGTGGTTTGAAGCCCCCTAAGCTTAGATTTCAAAGGCCTACTTATTTGTCCCTGCCCTGACAAACTGCTGCAATTTACCCTTAGGCAGAGAGGAACAGCGAGGACTCGGCTCGTTTCTTACTCTTGATTGCAGGGGGGTGTCAAGCTTCTCTGCTATCTTAAGGGGAACCCCAACTCTGCAAGAGACACCTCAGTCCATTTAGTTGACAGCTTGGCCGTCCACTTCCATTCTGGCTGAATGGCTGATGTGTGAGTAGCATCATTTCCATAAAAAAGAATACGCTGTAAGATGTTTAAAAAAAAAAACAAGGAAAAAATAAGATTAAAGTACCTAGAATAACATCGGTATCAAATGAGAATGATATCTAATGTTTTTCTTAGTGCTGCAGATCCAAAAACTTGAAATTTCCACACTGACATTATAACAATGGCAGCTTGCAGTGTGTTTAAGTAGATGCAATTTTTCTAAAATAGAAGAAAAAATAAAGAAAAAGAGAAAAAAAAGTTTTTGTAGACAGAACAAACACATCTGAACTTTAAAGCATTTCAGTAATCAAAAGAAAGTCACCCTGGTGCCTTTTACTACTTGCTTCTGGCTTCTTGCATGCCACTGAAAGCCAGCTTCCCCAAGATGACTTTCTTCTGACACTTGCCTTCCTCAGTCATTAAGGTTCAAGGGATGCCGTGGTTAAGTTGATGACTCATAGGAAAACCCTCATCTGGAATAAAGAAAGCATGAGTGGGGAAAGGGGCGGCTGACCCACTGTGTGTGACACCCAGACGGCAGCCTCAGTCGTATCACTGACTGTAAACTCTGATGGCCTCCCAGCACATGAACTGCACAGCATTACGCAGCTACATTAACATTAGTTATTATTATTATTAAAGCTGTTATTATCACAGTGCTCCTGGTGTATTAGGTCGCCACTATTATTTCTATGTAATTATACGTTATAAACAAATTGTTACGTATTGTGGGAAGTACAGTAGAAGGTAAGGTAGAACCTAAATTAAGATGGCGATAAATTTAATAAGAAGTGGCGTGGTGCTGTTTTTGGAATGACATTAGGGACATGTATCAACATTGCAAATAGACGGAGATGTACACTCTAACAATGTTAGTCAAATACAGATACACCCAAGTGATTGCATTCATAATGTTTGATTTAATGATATTATAAGTGCCTACTCCTGTTGTTTATCTGGTGTTTTCTTGGAAAATGGATAAAAAGCTTTCCATCTTCCTTTGTAGCATAAATCTATCTTTATTGTTACTGTACCTGAAGCTAAAGATCCTCACATTGCCCGTTTATTTTGGTGTGGCATGGCTGCAACAGCTGCTGCTCTGTGGAGGCGCTTTTTCGAGGAAACAAAATCTTCTTCATGCTTTTTGGGTTTTTTTTTTTCGGGGTTTGTTGGGGGGATGCTAGAGGAAGAAGTTATCAGAACATACTGATATTGGTTGCCAGTCATTATATTCAAATAAAACCCTAGAACAACCAGCTAAAATAAGTCACGCAATGCCCACTTGCAACCTCTCATTTGCTGGCTTTTTTGTTTTTAAAGCATGGCTTCGACAAACTCCTACTTTCACACACTGAGTTAATTAGGTCGCCCTCCTTCTTTGCCGCCTCCACACAACAACAACAAAAAGAAGAAGAAAGACAAAAAGTCTTTATCTCCGTGACATTAACACTTACTCGTTTCTTCTCAGTCTCTCGTCGGGACACGACCCCGAAGTAGTTCTTGACTGCAGGTGTGAGCTTTGTCATCTTTATGACATTACGCACCACGCGTCGGCGTGTGAGTGTGTTGGTGAATAGGTGATTTGAAAGGCTGCACTTTGTATATGTGCAGACATTTGTTGATTCTATTATTTCAGTCTTTTAATCGTGTTAACTTTATTCTCATAATCAAAGGCGGTTAGACTGTAACATAGACATCCATACTCAGGCGGTGGAGATAAAAGGCTGTTTAGTGCTCACCAGTCAAAAAGATGATTAAAAAAACGAGGAACGACATGAGCAACATTCCTTGAAATGTTCGTATCGTGCTGATGGATCTCTGCAAAAAGCATGGATTATAATGACCCCAAAAATGTGCATTGATGGCATAAATTAGAAAAAAAAGAACAACTTCTGCTAACTACATGACTTAGACAGAATTAAACAGCAAATAACTCCTAGTGTCAGATCACACTGCATTAAGATTGCTCTCCATCCATTATCTGGACACTTAATATGAAAATATACAACGACTACCTACAAGGAAGAGCTTAAAAGTCTAAATCCATTTTCCTCTGTGTGTTCTGCGAATTCAAAATGAGCACCTGCGAAGCTTAAGGAAGCCTCCTTTGCTTAGAGAAAGCCTAATTATCAAACTGTCACTTGCCAGTCGTTTGTGTGTATGCAGATGAAGTGCATCTGCTGCATCAGCCCAACGTACTGTTAATTTTCTTCCCCATCTTTTTTTTTTATCCCCTGTATTGATAAAAACAAAAAAAGAAGAAGAAGAAGAAGATGGAAATGTTGTTGTTTTTTTTCTTCACTCCAGCTCGTTCTTGATGTATTTGCAAGTGAAGTGAAGAAAATTTGCATACTGAATATTTTCCAACTTTTTAATATCCTCCTATAAAACTGCCGGCTATCACCTCACCCGTTGAGATTAGTTAAAAACGTTATAGAACCATTAATTTTCTTACCTATAGTCAATTTAGCAGCTGCACAGACTGAGATTATATTTTAAATACAGTAGCTTCAGCTAATTTATTCCAAACAAGAATGTTTTAAGGGGAGATCCCAATTAATGGCTAATAAATAACGCTTCAAATTAACCATCACCAGAATGAATGTTGTTGGGGCATATTATACTATTTCTATAACAAATTAAGTTTCAAATGTTCCTAAATAAGTGTTTAAGATTTTAGCATAAACTACTTGACAGATCATTCATTACACAGTCCCTGTGTGCCACTGCTATTTAACTGGGCTGTGTGAGTGCCTGTAGCTGTAAATCCACTGCTGCCCACACCCCTTTCAAACAAAGTTTTGTGAGTTACACAGAGGAGCAACCAAATGGGCCAAAGCATACAGGTGACCTCAGGGTAGCAGACACTATACGAGGCATTTTGTCACCTCTAAAATTAGACTTGCGTGAAAGATGGGTACATCCTATGGATATGCGAAGTGAAGTCATGTGTGGAAAATGCCCCAAACCTGCATTCTTTTCAATGCCGAGCAGGGGACGACTCCTCTGGTTACGAAAAGAAGTCAAATTCTACCAAAGTCTGTGGGAACGTGATTATTAGACAAAAGCACCGGGCCTACCTACACATTACACCTACAGGAGCTGCTCAGCCATGAAACCCATGCCATGAAGCTCCTGGTGCACCGTTTTTGTGCTGATGTTAATGCCAGAGGAGGTTTGGAACTCTGCAGTTACTGAGTCAGAAGCACTGCAGCACTACTTTGCAAAAACAATACTTTCAGCTCATCTTGGAAGATCTAGGAGGGATGAAATCTTACCAAATGACTTGTTGCCACGGTAGCATCCTATTCAGCGAGCCCTCTGCAAAGGCAGACAGCATAGCTAGGAGCTTGACTTGAAACACCTGTGCAATGAGACTAAAAACACAAGGTTAAGAGGTGTAGCCATATACTTTTGTCCACATAGCTTATCAGTTAAAAATTTAGTTTTGTGGTTTTTAATTTTCAGTATTCGATATGGCCTTTTTGTCTTTTTTTAATAATAGAATAAAAACAAAATCGCTCGCACACAAACACTTATATACACCCGTATCTAATATCAAAGTGGTCTTAACGTTTCCTCAAATACCCTGCTGTCCCTCAGCATTACAGTGCTGTCCAGTGGACAGGCTACAAAGCAAATGATGAGGGTGGACGCATGAGCTGCAGGGTGTGCTAACAGTCCAAATTTCCTGTTGTCACGGGGGCATCTTCGTTCATCTCAGAAATCAAAGCAATCCACTTCACCCAATCCATCCAATCTATCAGCTAGTATCAGTTACTGAGGAAATTACAGCGTGGACTGTGGCTGCTCATTAGGTCTGTCGTCCCCAGGTTTTACTCACCAGCAGGGGGGCTAAGCTTATCAAGTATTCATGTCAAAACTGGCTGAAAAGCCAAACAACTCGTTCAAAAACATATTTAATGACCTTTGGAAAAAAACGGAAAATGACCAAAATGGTTCGAGCTTTTTTGTCTGTCTCTAGACTCACTGGGAGCTTGTCATAATGTCCCTTTTAAAGGTGTAGGGCCAATGTTTTTGAAAAATGCATCAGAATATCAGCACCGCTCGGTGAGTCCACAGATACATCAAAACCATTTCAGTTCATAAGACGAATTAAGCAGTATGGGGTAACAATTAGTCAGCTCTGGTAGGAATGAAATATTTGAGCTTTCTCTCTTGCAACATTGGACGGAGTGCTTTGTGACATTTACCAGAGGCATAAATACATCTGCACAACTGATAATAGCACGGTTTAGAGCTTTAATGACAGAACAACCCATCGTCTTTAAAGTGATGTTCGTGTCTGTATGGGAAGTTTTAGCAGCACAAGTCATAATTATATTTTGATGGATGGTTATTAGGTGTTTTTCTTCGCTCTTTAGTTACCCTTTCCTCTAGCAAAGAGTCACAGCACACCAGCAGATGTTTCAGTTTGCTTGCAATCGATTTTCACAGAGAACAAGAACTACTTCTGCGCTGGCGCTATAGACATTATGGATTCGCTAGACTAGAGCTTAAGTGTGTATGTGGCCAGCAAAGATCAGCAAAGGAGTGCTTTAGACGTGCTTGATAATGACACAAGTTCTCAAAAAGATGCTACAGTTGAGGCTATGTGACTGAATGTATAGATTCAGAACACTGTTCCACGGTCCATTTAAAGCAAGCGTATTTTATTAGCTTCTGTGGAAATATCAAGTCCCACTTAAAGAAAGAAGTCCTCAGTTGTTGGAATCGTTTAAGCTTTTCACTGCAGTTAACCGTCAACAATAAATTGTTTTCACTCAAGTAAGGTCGTATCATGTAAGTTCATTTCAAAGATCAATGCTCAGAATGTGGTGGATATGCATTCGTAAAAGAAAAACTCACTTGTTTGCCTAACAGGGGGTTCTTTAAATGTATAAATTAAAACCGACTGCTCTTTCACGAGCTCCGGTTGTAATAGAACAGTGCAATCACTCTATGAGACAGCCCATTCAGCACCCTGGCTTGCCGCTATAATCTGAAAGTACGTGGCTTTCACGCAGATTATCATTCATGCACATCATCGGGCCCAGTCGTAAGACATGTAAAGCGGAGTGTGAGGTAGAGATGATCACATTTGTAGACGGCACTTTAGGAGGAAAGGCTCGGTAGCACAATAATGTACGTCTCTTTTCCCACATACAAATGCTCTCTGTGCACCCCCGCACCCACCCTTTCCTTGACTCTCTCTCACCTCCGAGCTGAACTCCAGTGACCTCCTTGCTATCGATATTGTAGCATAGCTTGTGTGCGTTCAAACCTCTTGGTTTGACCAGTGCACCAATCAGCGTCACCCGTGGGCTTTCACTCCCTTAACCCCTGGAGCCACTGCCCGGCTGCTATTTGATATAGGCATGCTTTTAAGCCCAGCAAACATTCTCTGCTCTTTTCCCTTTACCAAAGAGACACATGTCTCGTATCGCTCTAAAAATCTAAACCCCCGGTTGCAATATAAAATCAAAGGATTGACAGAGTAGATTATAAAGTATCGCTTTATATTTTTTGAACTTTTGCCGCAGAGCCCTCAGATCTCTGCTATCTCAGATTCATCTCGAGTGTGTGCTATAATGTTTACATGACGCCAATAGCCTTGTATTTCACCTAAGCCTGCAAACTCTTTGAGTAAACTTCAATAACTCCTGTGTGCACAGAGAGTGGGAGAAGTGGGGCTTTTTTTGAGCCAGTGCACAAGTTAAGGGAAATTAGCTAAGTGGATTCCATGCGGTGGATAGCTGGAGGGCAACCCCATAGTGCTGAAGATCCCTGTCTTGCCTGGGTTTTGGCTAAAGTCTTTGCACATCTTTGCCATGGAGTGGAGCAGGCATGTCAATAACCTAAGACAAGCTTCACTTTTCAGAGTTCTAGGTGCTGCTCTGCACAGCATATCTCCATTACTGATGGGTGATGTGTCCCACTCGTGGCCACATAAATCCAACATGAGCGCTAACTGTCTTAGGATCCTTTCGGTGTAATCCCTCTGACCAAAGTTCTTTGGCAGATCTCGAGTTGATGGACAACTTCCTGTCAAACATCCGTGAATCTGTCAGCGCAATGCCACAACTCGGCACTGACATTTCAACCTGGCACAATGCCAAGTTGCATCAATCCATCCTCGAGCTTCTCGGCTCTGAACTGCCATACGACACACTTTGCTACACGGCTGTCAACTTCCACGGAGCAGACGCAGCCAGAGACTGATGCATATTGCATGGCTGCGGGCAACACGAGTACAACCTTGACCAAGAGGCAAAACCTTTAGCCTTACTGTAGTCTAGCAGCAGAGACTTCCACCTAACATCTGGACACATCTGTCAGCAAGAAGCTGAATAAGCTATCCTCGGGTTATCGCCGCAACCTGAATCCCTGAACCCTAAGGATATTTTGCAGACAGCTTAAAGTCAGAATTGCAGAAGAATCTTAAAGTGAACCGTTCAGCTAATCATTTTTACATGAACTGCAACTGATGTGGCTCTGTTTGGAATCTAGAACATAATAATTAAACATTTAAGAAAAAGTTGAACCAAACAACATCTGTTCATCCCTCCCCCCCAGCCCCCCCGTTTGTTGTCCAATTTCCCAAAGCTTCTCCTCTACTGGATGAAGAGATTTAGAGTAAACAGATTCACTTGCGTGTGGAAATTCACCGAGAGGGAGAAAAAAAAGTGCTGGATAATTTGTATCCGTTCTGTCCAGTTAAAGAAGATGCCAGACAAACTAGAGTCATCAGAGCGACATATGCCACAGAGGTTGGCCTCCACAGCTAGAGGCTCTCTTATTAATAGCCTGTCAGAGGCGGTTCTCAGGTGTGGCCGTGGCAGATGGCCTTTAGGGCTAGCTGAAGTGGCTGCTTGCATCTCTGTGTGCGGTTACAAAGAGATTGTGCGTGGCTGTTTTAGATATTCATCTGCATGCACCAAAGCTCTTAATTATCATGTCTAGGCTGTCTTTTTAAATATTTTTTTCATCGCTGGCTCACATTTTCCATTTTAAAATGTGCGTCAGACAAATATTAATATACTGGTCACTTTATTTTATTGCATGTGGATCTTTTGTTGTTGGATTTCAGCTGCGCCGGCTCCCCCATTAGTTTCAGAGTCCGCTTTAAGATTTCGATTTTGACTTTTTGGAGCTCTGCATGGACAAGCTCCAGCGAACATCAGGGAACTTTTACATCCATACATCCCCCCAGCAGGTCCCTGAGGTCATGTGATCGGGGCCTGTGGGCTGTGCAGCATACAAGGCTGAGAACTAAAGCAGACGGAGCTTTTGCAACAGCATCTCTGAGACTCTGAAACTCTCCCCCACTGAGCCTGAGATCTGTGGACTAGGTGATCTCTCTCTCTTCTTTAAAATAAAAAAACGTAACAAAGAAAAAGTAGCTAAAAAAAAAATCTCCTTTTCCAAACTTGCTTTTGGGTAACTTTTGATGTTCTAGCATTTTCCTTTTTGTTGCGAAGCACTTTGTGATTTATCTTGAAAGGTGCTGTATAAATAAAAACTTTACCTGCTCACTTACTTTTTCATGCGTTGACGAGCTGTTCCATCGCATCCTGTTTAAACCGTGCGCCGATAATGCCTTGGAAGGGACAGATCAATTCAAAGCAAAGACAGCGAAACACAATACCCAACCGAATCTGTACACCTGCGCTGTTTTTAAGTCTAAATAATTTAGCAGGTATTTCATATTTCACAGCTGAAATACAGAGATTCCAGGAAGAGAGTCTCTCAGATAGTCCAACTTTGATGTTAATGTGCAAGAAGTTGAAGCGACCCATAATATCGATAGGTGGGGGACAAATTAAAAGACAAACCTGGAGCCCTGACCACTACAGTGAGGAGATGTGTCTGATATCTCTGTTGGAGTGCTGGGGGAATTTCGCCTTTTGTTTCGAGGTAAAGGTCACTTCAAATCAATACAAAGTTGTTCTGAGTGATCATCATTATCCTGTGATGAAAACCCCTTTCTTAAAAAACACTGATCAGAGTGGTCTCTTCCAGGAGAGCTACATCCACAGGGCGTAGGGAGTCACTGATTGCTTTGATGAGAATGAAAAGGAGGTTAAACGTATGTTATGATCACCGGATCGCAACTTAAGTTAATGCAGAAGGAAGAGTTTGAAGCTTGACCCACGTCATAATTGAAATTGTCTTTTGGAATAATGGTGGTTGTTGCCTCATAGCAAGAGGGCTCTGGGTTCAAATCCAGCCTGGGGCCTTTTCGTGTGGAGTTTGCATATTCCTCCTGTCCTTGCGTTGGTTACTCTCACAATCCAAAGACATGCATTGGGTTCGATGACTCTAAATTGTCTGTTGGTATGAACAGTTAAATGGTAAATGGCCTGTATTTGTATAGCGCTTTTCTAGTCCCTAAGGACCCCAAAGTGCTTTACACAACCAGTCATCCACCCATTCACACACTGGTGATGGCAAGCTACATTGTAGCCACAGCCACCCTGGGGCGCACTGACAGAGGCGAGGCTGTTAGACACTGGCGCCACCGGGCCCTCTGACCACCACCAGTAGGTAACGGGTGAAGTGTCTTGCCCAAGGACACAACGATTGAGACTGTCCAAGCCGGGGCTCGAACCGGCAACCTTCCGATTACAAGGCGAACTCCCAACTCTTGAGCCACGACAGATTGGGAACCTGTCCAGGATATACCACGCTTCTCACCCTATGTCAGCTAGAATGGTCTCCAGCACATCCCGATGACCCTGAATTGGATAAATGAAAGAAAATGGATGGATGGGTTTCACTGTTCCAAAAAGAATCAATGCTGAGACATGACTTGAACCCATAATATGAAACTCTTTGGTCTTTTTTTTCCCTTTAAATTGTCACCGTATCTGCAGTATATTCACATCTGCATGAGAATACACTGCATGAGAAATCAGTTAAGGAAAACAAGAGTAGAAAAAAATGGCCGTTAGATGTGGGATGTTTAACATTTGCACATTCTTAGAGAGGTGAAATCAATTTTGCATTAGCGTTGTTATTGCAAGACAACGGTGGACCGAGGTCACAAATGGCCTATTCTGCTGCATTAGGTCATTCGGATGTCTGGCAGAAAAAAGAAAGACAGAAAAAAAAGAGCTCAGATTCACACCTCTTAGTGCCTGACTTATGGGGAGACCGAGGGTTTACTTTAATAATGCGAGTTTATTGCTTTTAGTAGTGCATGTCATTATTGCTAGGAGTCATGACGGAAAACCCAGGACTGGAGCGAATACCAATTGTTTTGGATGTGTGAACTGTCAGTCACATGGCCAAAGGCAAACAGTCATGAAAATGGCTGAAATTCCCTTTTGTAGAAATAAGGTCTAATAACTGGATGGAAGTTCGGATGAACAGAACTGATGGGTTGTTTCCAACATACACACACATACATAAAAAAAAACAAACCCACATCTCATAACAGATTGATTGCATCTTATTGCTGAATAGGTCCTTGAGTGTTCTGAACAAATGGCAGAGCTCAAGGAAAATTAGTTGAGTAGGAAGTATAGAGCTGTATTCAGTCATTTATATAAATTTTAGGCACCTCTGTCAGGCGAGACATTTCAGAAAGTGGTCGTATTCTCCTTTTTTTTCTTTCCTCTCAGCTCTATTAATTTTTTGACTTTTAAAAGCTGTAAATAAGAGTGACAAAATAATCCTTGGAGAGTGTAAATGACTTGTGACACACTGATGATCAACCAACTGTTCATTTGCTTTTATTTTTCACTCATCTGTGTCCTTGTTATGAATTCAAAGAAAAGAGCTTTTCACCTGTTTCTTTTTTTGTGTTTTTTTTAGAGCATTTTACTCCATGATATGCTCATTTATCTCCTCACTCAGTTTTTTATTTTATTTTTTTTTTTACAACAGGATGCATTAACAGACTCGGATGAATTTCTCTGCGGGTATAAAGGAGCGCTCCACCCCCGGTGCATCTCTGTGTTCGGCGCTTTGTCTCGAATCAGAGCATGACGGGGTGAAAAAAATCCATCTGTCTCACACATGACAAGACACTGAAAAAGATCCTTTCATGCTTCCCTGTCAAAATAACCAGAGGCGTTTGACGTTTATACGTAACAGACATTACGCGGATTAAGGTTATTACTCAGAGATATTCCAGAAGTCATTTGCGCAGCAAAAAAACCCCCAAAAACGCAGGAACTGAAAAACCGATGATGGATTTTCACAAGCGCCAAAACAGCGTTGTTTGTCACTGTCGCTCAAGCAATACAGACCCGAGTCAACTCTTTAAAAAAAAAAAAAAAATGAAAACAGCCACCCTTGTGTGTTTACAGAGGTCCTGCCCTTCCATTTGAGAGACATTGAACCGAGCTGAATATACAGCACACCTACTTTGCAGCGCACGGGCGATGTTTCTTTGAGCTCCATGGCCAGCATATATCTCCACAAGGTCAAGATGAACCACACTGCAAATAAAGCACCTCGTGACCCATGCTGACGCCACTTCCCAGTAACTTATTCTTGCATTCGTCCCACCAATGACCCACACACATGCTAATGCATCACATGACTGCAGAGTTGTTGTTATGGCCACTTGAGGGTATTATTTACATTCTGACACCTTCCACGATAACAGTTTTCACCCTATCTATATTTGTGTCAAGCAATGAAGCACCTTCCACTGCGTTAAAGTCTACAAAGCATAATGTAGCGCTGCTGCATGGAATCAAAAGGTAAACTGTGTGATTCTGGCTAAAAAGCCTCACACCCAGAGCTATATATATATATATATATATATATATATATATATATATGTATCCCCCCCGTCAACATCTGAGGTAATGGATTTTGTGTTTTCCTGCCTTTGTTCATTCCTTCCCATGTTTAATATCTGATGATATTGGTCTGAGTGTTGGTGAAAAACTCTTGAGCAATATCTTTTCCAGCCCGCCCTCCACCCCTGTCAAAAATTCAATAACATACCAGTAAGTTGGATCTTTGAAGTGACTATATCAACCGGCAGAGGTTAGAGGAGAAGAAGAAGAAGAAGGGGGTGAAAAAAACAGAAGCTGGATGATGTGGAAGGGCTCATACGGTTTCCTCCATAAGCAATTATATCAGAGAAATGTGTCTAATATCACGTCAGAAGATCAAGCACCGCACTCCTCGCCAGGCTTCTCGCCAAGACTTGTCAAACTGTTAATGTAGAGAGTTTATTCTTGCTCCCTGTTTAGAGCAGTTTTTATTTTTATATCCTTTTTTCCCCTCCCTCTTCTATTTGCAGCCCACTTGCCTTTTTCATTTGAATATCAAAATGAAAAAGGAATATATTGTTATGCACGTATAGTTCATTACTCAAGGTTGTGTTTTGTTCCAGGGACTTTACTGTGCCACGAGCGCTGTGATCGGCTGAGGCATAGGAAATTAAATCTCTCCTCCCCACTCCTATTCTCGCACACAGTCCCTTTACTTTTTTCTCCCCCTCCTCCTCCTCTGTGTGTCTCTCTCTTTCTCTTGCCAAACATTTACTCTGCTGGGCACACTTTCTGAAGTGTGAACTGAATTATAGATTTCTAATTTCATCTAAACTTGAGGCCAGTAGGCCTTTGGTGAATAGCATGGATATTTTATCACAAATGAAAAAGTAAATAAAAATACAATAGCCTAAGGGCCTCATGAAAAAAATCACACTTTTTTTCTCTTTTTTTTTGAGAGGATAAATGAAGGGAATTTTGACAGTGACAAAGTTTCTGTCATTTCCTCTGGGTTCAGTCCAAAAATAATACAAGCAGGAAGCTGACGCACTTCGTTATGATGTACAAACATAGGGTCAGAGCTTAGACCTGTTCCCAAGGCTTTAACCATTTGGTGACTCCTTTTACAACGCAGCGCGAAGGGAAAACGGCGCTAAATTTCCTGTCCAACAAGAGACTGGTCCAGACTGATGCATGACTAATTAACCTACCTGCAAATCCTGCTGGGAGGTCAGCTTAAGGCGACTCAGTGGCAGCCAATCGAGCAGGTCTTTGTTTTACACGAGCTTGTGGTCTTTGGGGGGAGGGAAAGCTTTGAGTAGTTTCTTGGTAAGCAGCAGCGTTAATGGATTGTTTTACTCATTTCTTTGCCAACTGAGAACACTCAATGGGTTGTTAGCTAGCCTATGTCGCAGCAGCAGAAGCCCTAATTAGAGCAGCGCGCGGAAACGAGCATTAGCATACAAATATTTGTAGATGATACGGTCGAGTGTGTGAGACGATGACTCCGAGGGGGCTTTCAGAGCGAAACAGAAGTGGCAGAGGCAGAAAGACAGTAGGTGAAATGACAGGAAGAGACAGAGCAGGAGTGGGAGGGCTTTGAGTTGCAGAAGCAGGTGTACGATCGGCCTAATAAATGAGCAATTTGCATTCAGCTTCCTGATTGTGCCGCACGTGTAAACATTTGAATTCAATAAAATCAAAGCTTGTTTACAGAAAGCAATCAAAACATTGTTAACACAAATATGAGTGTTAAAGAAGCAAAATCAGATGTGGTTACTAAACGCGTGAGCGCGTAGCAGGAGTAATTACTTTGTAATAAACTAACGGGAATCAGCGGTGGTGTAACCATGTTTCTTAGCCATTCTAGTCTGATATCCAACCTCACTGTCAAGAAAGTGCTCTTTACATCAGAGTCTCATCACCGAACATGCCCCGTTGAGCTCAGACCAAATAATACGTTTGTTGCACCTTTAGCCTGAAATCAGGCAACAGCAAAGTATCTGTAAATCGGTCACGAGCAGTTTTTACCTGTGTAAATTTCTCACTCTAACATCATCTCCTATGAATGAAAGTTGGAGTTATTTCGGCAACATAAAAAAGGAAAAAACTGAGAAACTTGTTTGTTTTCCATCTGATTATCAAACATTTGGACTCGCTGCTGCTCTCCGGCAGCAAACCAGCACTCCTCTCATGCGCCAAATGTTGCACAAGGACTAGGCTCTTCCTCTAAAATGTCTCGTCGTCTCTTATCAAAACCTTAAGGAATGCTGAATTATAGATTTCCAATTATGTAATCTGTGTTACAGACAAAGCATTATGTGACCTGGCTAACCTGGAGTGAGAAGAGGGCGACTGAGGTTACAGAATCTGTAATATATGATTGACGGTAAAGATTTGAGACATAATTCCTGTTGGTGTGGGCTAATAATTAATGCAAAATTCTACCTAGAAGGTGAATTTCTTCCCGTGTACATACATGTTTAGTTTTTAAGTAAAGAAAAGCTATGAATGTTCTGTTGTGCTGCAAACAACAGATAAAGGCTGCAGTGAATTTTACTGCAGCTACTATCAGTGAGGAAAGCTGTCACGTCTTCGATTCTCTTTGTATGAGTGCCGAACAGCGCTGCAAACTGATTAGTCTGGATAAAACCTTTGTATGTTTTTCTTTCTTTAATCCAGAAAGACTGGCATTAAAAACCTGACAAGTATGGTCCATGTTTTCAGTAGACAAAACGCTTCCTGTTATCGCAATCTATTTTTAGATGTGCTTGAAAAACCTGGCTATGACATCATGTGGGCCACGTTTTGGCTGGATACTAGTTGTGTGGATTGCTTGTATTCTTCACAGCAGAAATAGGTGTAATAGGTGAAAACTGCTCCGTGCTCAATTCAAGATACATGTTCTTTTACATACTCAGTAGATGTGCATCTTTTCATTGGTGTTTCAGGAGCTGGGCTTTATCTCTACCACCTCATCATCAAGTTTGCTACATTTGAAGTGGTTTGACCTCAAGGAGATTTTCCTTATTTTCTGTTTTATATCTAGTTGTACAATGGCGACCATTCAAATGTTCAAATAATAACATCAGTGTGTGTGCAAATAACACCTGGGTGGGACCCAAGCTCAGCGTTAAAGGGCCTTAATGGTACATCTGTGCTTTGACACCCATTATTTTCCGTGGCTTTGGCCACATATATGTGGTTTACCGGTATGTCAAGCAAAGTAGAGTAAAGTACAAGTATGCAGTTAATAAAAGATCTCCATCTGCTACCAGATTAAAGAAAGAAAGCCAAACCAAAGGCTCCAGTGAGCTCCACTGCCCAGAAAACCGAACTCAAATGTGCTAATTCCATCCCGTGCTCTCAGGACATCCAGGTGGTCCCAAACTTTAGCATCCTGGATGAACAGGACTTTCCTCCACTAACTGGACTGGGCTCCTGAAAGAAACCTGCATCCCCACAGGCTGTTAAAAAAACACCTCAGCTCCAGCTTCTCCATCACCTCCTTCCTTGTGCTCCATCAACAGTCAGGCCGTTCTGTGACCCAGACGCTGATCCCACCTTGGTTCTCACTCTGTCCTGCTCAACGGGGTTAAACGGAGTTTCCAACTTCTGAAAAATCAGGACGAAGACACTAAAAACGAACTGTTTTCCTGGTGCTTGTATTCAGGAATTAACTGGAAAAATCCCAGCGATTGCACAGGACCACCCCGAGTCGAGGGAAGCTGTAGTCCATGTGGAAAAATATTATATCCAACATCAACAGTCTGAACTACTTAAAGGAGACTTTTTCCATCTGCTCAGGGTCCTTGAGTCTCTGAACTGCCACGCTTTCATCTCTGGACCAACTCCTCCTCTGTGGGTTGTTTCAGTTGCCTGCTGAGCTAGCACACCTGGTTGTCATCAGTCTGAAGTGACTGCACGGTGGCTTTTATAGATAACTTAATCTTGTTTAGGGAGCACAGAGGGTTTTATTTCTTTACTCTTATTTTTCTTCCTCCCCTCACCCCCAGCCAGTTGCAACATATGGCTGCCCCTCCTTCAGCCAGGGTCTGCGGGAGGTTCCTTCTTGTTAAAAGGGAGTTTTTTCTTCCCACTATTACCAAGCGCTCACTCAAAGGAGGTTGTCTGACTGTTGGTGTTTTCTTCTGAACACTGTGGCGTCTTACCTTACAGAAAAAGAGACTTGAGGCGACATTTGAGTTGTTCTAATCTGGTGCTATATAAAAACAACTGAACTGCATACAATTCGATGATAGAGATCATTTGGAAGCGATGACAACGATTTACTGTGACACAGAATTCGATGAATTAGAATTAATTAATTCAAACTTTCTGTCTGGCATGGGGCAGCCAATCAAAAAGAACTTTGGCTTAAAGGGAGAAGGAATGGGGGTGGAAATGGCTCGTTACAGAGGCATGAAAATAATACTTCATTTTTCGACCATCGTCAAGGTGACCATGTAGGTCATGGTTGCCTATAGGTTACAATAGAGACACAGAGAAACACTGCATTTATTTAAAGTCTGGTATCTGCCTGTCTTCCAGATACAAATGACTTGTTTACCATTGTGATGTGTCTGAGATCATTCCTTCTGCTTTATTATGTGAACAAATATCACAATTTTATATAAAATACACTTTCCATGCTTTTACAGGGACCACAGAAAATCCATGGGCTCATTTCATTAAATTAGATTCTGTAATGTCCACAAAAATAACGGAGAAATGTAAAAACAACCTCCAATCGCGCTCAAAAGGTAGCATTATTTTCAATAGGGGCATTTAAATCTGAGCGCATTTAAAGACGGCTTGCAAAAGTCTGTATAAAAGCTTCCCCCCCTGCTTTTATTGGTCTTTATACACCATCAAATCTCTATCTATCCGGCTATCACATACCACCTCTTAATGTTTTATTTCTCCATTTTCAACAACTCCCTGACCAAGGTCCTTTTGTCCACTTAGCAATGAAATATAATTGCATTATGAAAAATGCCCCAAAGCTCGAGACTGCTGTTGTTACAGTACTCGTCTGTGTTGCACATCATTTTATCATCCATTGCTTCCTTTGTAAGTCCCAGCTGAGCAGCTGCTTAGTGTCCCTTTGGGCAAGTTTCAGGGACCGGAGTATCTTGCAGAGAAACAAGGTGAACAGAATAGGTTTAGTATGATGTTAGCCAAGGTAAAAGGGGTTCAGTGGTGCAGTAATGCAGCAAAGTTGCATTATAATGAGCTCAGTTTCTCTTCCCGTGAGAATCGAAGAAAGCATGATTTCCGTGAGGACCAAAAAAATTCTTTCACGGTCATTGTGTCCTTAAAAGGCCGGAAAGTGGCTGAAATAACCACGGATACGGGAAATAATCTGCTTTTCAGAACATCATTTAAACATCTGGCAAAGCAAGACTTGGCCAAATGTTGTACTTTTATAGCTGAGCTCATGTTTTGATGATTATCACTGGAAAAGTCTCCTCGCCAGTTAGTGGAGTCAATACCAGAGGGAATCCTGGAGGCTAGACAGCGCCACACCACTGTTTCTACCAACCTATGAATGCATTTTTTTTTATGCTTCCCCATATTATTGATTAACTAATCCACTAGGAAGCCTGGCTCTCCTTTTCTTTGGCTCACTGGATACCATAACTTAATAGATCCCTTTGGGAAAAGCACGCACTGAACTGTGAGACAAAATGTCAGCCCGCGATTGGCCTTGTGAAGGCCCCGCGTAAATGAGAAGAGCACCGGTGCTCGGGTATATTCTTGCGCGTTTGAGAAAATGGGAGGTGGGGAGAGAGGGGAGACAGAGAAGAAGAAAGAGGATGATTAGGGTGGAGTGTGTGTGTGCGAGTGTGTGTGTGAAGGGGTCGGAGGGTGGGGGGGGATAAGACAAAGAAAAAAGAGGAAGAGATTTGAGAGGTTAATGAGACAAAACCTTGCTGAGCCACGAAGAGCTGAGCCAAGAGCGATAAGCTGAGATGTTTCAGACGTTGCTGTTCTGCCATTTGAATTTTGACCCCACTTTGTCTGCTTTGTTTTTTTTTGTGGGTATTTTGGGTTTTTTTTTTTTTTTCTGCTCTGATTCTCTGCTGTCTCCATTTGAAGGACTTCTCTCTCTGGCGCGAAAGCAAAGGTGCATGCCAAAAAACCAAGTGTGTTGTTCCTCGTACTTTTGTTGACAGTAACAGAGTAAGTTTTTATGAGCTGGCCTCAAAAATCACAGCAATTTATGATTAAAAAAAACACAAAAAAAAACCCCTTGGCTTTTATAGAAGCACTGCCTCCAGCATGTAGATAAGAGCCTCTGTGATTCAGGGGTGTTCAGGATTGTTTTTAAACGAGGTGGCATAGATATTTTCAGACTTGAAGATTTGCTGAGTTATGATGATTTTAATTATATAAAGATGAATCTGGAAAAGTGGCTGATCTGTAACTATATGGTAGCTGGATCCAAGAACAAGAACTGCAAGGAAATGAAGCCAGAAAATAAGTGAGAGAAGTAAATATCGATTTCTCACGCATTGTTTTAGTTCACAGTTGCAACTCACAGATGTTGAGAATATTAGGCACTGGACCAATCCCCTATGAGCTGCTCCACGCTCTAAGGCATGTCCATGTAAGTCAGTTTTTAAGACTCAAAAATGTGTTGTTTTGCACCAAAAGCTTCAGTGCATACTATTGCTCAAGATTATATACATACTGTATACTCATTCAAATTCAGTTCAGTTCAATTCAATTTTATTTATAAAGCGCCAAATCACAACAACAGCCGCCTCAAGGTGCTTTATATTGTAAGGTAGACCCTACAATAATACATACAGGGAGTGCAGAATTATTAGGCAAATGAGTATTTTGTCCACATCATCCTCTTCATGCATGTTGTCTTACTCCAAGCTGTATAGGCTCGAAAGCCTACTACCAATTAAGCATATTAGGTGATGTGCATCGCTGTAATGAGAAGGGGTGTGGTCTAATGACATCAACACCCTATATCAGGTGTGCATAATTATTAGGCAACATCCTTTCCTTTGGCAAAATGGGTCAAAAGAAGGACTTGACAGGCTCAGAAAAGTCAAAAATAGTGAGATATCTTGCAGAGGGATGCAGCAGTCTCAAAATTGCAAAGCTTCTGAAGCGTGATCATCGAACAATCAAGCGTTTCATTCAAAATAGTCAACAGGGTCGCAAGAAGCGTGTGGAAAAACCAAGGCGCAAAATAACTGCCCATGAACTGAGAAAAGTCAAGTGTGCAGCTGCCAAGATGCCACTTGCCACCAGTTTGGCCATATTTCAGAGCTGCAACATCACTGGAGTGCCCAAAAGCACAAGGTGTGCAACACTCAGAGACATGGCCAAGGTAAGAAAGGCTGAAAGACGACCACCACTGAACAAGACACACAAGCTGAAACGTCAAGACTGGGCCAAGAAATATCTCAAGACTGGTTTTTCTAAGGTTTTATGGACTGATGAAATGAGAGTGAGTCTTGATGGGCCAGATGGATGGGCCCGTGGCTGGATTGGTAAAGGGCAGAGAGCTCCAGTCCGACTCAGACGCCAGCAAGGTGGAGGTGGAGTACTGGTTTGGGCTGGTATCATCAAAGATGAGCTTGTGGGGCCTTTTCAGGTTGAGAAAACAGTACATCTCTCTGAACAGTGTCTGGGAGGCTGTGGTTGCTGCTGCCCGCAATGTTGATGGTGAACAGATCAAAACACTGACAGGATCCATGGATGGCAGGCTTTTGAGTGTCCTTGCAAAGAAAGGTGGCTATATTGGTCGCTGATTTGCTTTTGTTTTGTTTTTGAATGTCAGAAATGTATATTTGTGAATGTGGAGATGTTATATTGGTTTCACTGGTAAAAATAAATAATTGTAATGGGTATATATTTGTTTTTTGTTAAGTTGCCTAATAATTATGCACAGTAATAGTCACCTGCACACACAGATATCCCCCTAAAATAGCTAAAAATAAAAACAAACTAAAAACTACTTCCAAAAACAGTTTTTTGGGTTCATTGAGAACATGGTTGTTGTTCAATAATAAAATTATTCCTCAAAAATACAACTTGCCTAATAATTCTGCACTCCCTGTACAGAGAAAAACCCAACAATCATATGACCCCCTATGAGCAAGCACTTTGGCGACAAAGGAAAAACTTCCTTTTAACAGGAAGAAACCTCCGGCAGAACCAGGCTCAGGGAGGGGAGGAAAGGTGATTTAAGTGATTTTGAATGTGGCATGGCTGTTGGTGCCAGATGCGCTGATCTGAGTGTTTCAGAAAACTGCTGATCTACTAGAATCCTCCCACACAGCCATCTCTAGGGAAAAACGTTCCCCGATCTGACCAGCCTCGTTTGCTACTGCGGCATTGGGTTGGTAGATGAACAACGTGAAAGCATGGATCCATCCTCTCTTGTATCAACGGTTCAGGCTGCTGCTGGTGGTGGAAAAGAGTGGGGGATATATTTTGGCACACTTTAGGCCCCTTAGTACCAATTAAGCATCTTTAAACCCTCATAGCCTAAGTGAGTGTTGTTGCTGTCCATCCCTTTATGACTACAGTGTACCCATCTACTGACAGCAGGAGAATTCGCCTTGTCACAAAGCTTAAATCATTTCAAACTGGTTTCTAGCTAGGCGCACCCAATAAAGTGCCCACTGACTCTATATTTACAATAAATACCCGCTGTTCTTTCCAGAAACAATCCTCCTGCTGAGATTATTGCTGTTTTATCGTATAGTAGAAAACACATTAAAAGAGTGAGTGTCTCTATTGCATATGCTTTGAAGGCAGGCCCTACACATTCCTCTGAATACAAAATACAATAATTGCAAAGCTGGGAGATCAGTGTTTCTCTGTAGCCTCGTGGATAGATTTGTGAAGCCATGATTCCTTTTCAGGCTATAATAAATCTTTCTCCCTCATTTGTAACACTAAAGCTGTCTCCTGGTAGACATGTGTGCTGTATCTCAAATGGCAAGTTAACAAGGATGTGACGTTGACGTACACTTGAACCAGGGAGAATATAATAGGAAAATTTGGTGCTTTATGATTATTTCAAAAGAAAATTATGTAATTTTGGACTAAAACGAAATTTAAAGTGATTATGATCTTAGTCATTATCAGCATCAATGGCAGCAAATAGCTTTACTGCCCCATCTTTCATTATCATATAAGTCAGGGGTGTCAAACATGAGGCCCGGGGACCAGAATCGGCCCAGCAATGACTCCAATTTGGGCCCACTGGTTGGTTTTAGAAAATGTGAAGAGGTGTTTTCATTAGTTTTAGAGTTTTTACTGTTGATAAAGGCCTCCCACATGGCCATTCACACTGCACCAAAGTAACTGAGTGATAAATAAACATTTAAATTACAGAAAAGTCCTGTTTTTGTCACAATGTATTGTAAAAATGCAACTTTTTTTGTTTTGCTTTGTTATTACAATCGGTCCACACAAAAAGGACTCAGCAGAATGTTTTTGTGTAATCTGAAAAAAAAGAGACTTTTTCAAGTTAAAGCCCAACGAGTTGAGCTGACAGATTTTGGTCCTTTACTCCAGCAGGATTTCTTTATCATGTAGAAAAACTGTGGAACTTCTTCACACTGGGAGAAACAAGAATTTCACCGGTCTGCCCCACTTGGTATCAAAGTGGGCTATAGGTATTGTGACATCCCTGATATAAGTCATAAGCTATAGGTATTAATTTTTCATCATAAATGATTTATGTCATTTTGTCCTTGGCTGCTATGTTTTTAAGGGGTGAAGAGTGTTGATGTGCTTAGGCATGTGACAAGCAGTTGTTGAACTTGCAAAATGAAACCCTCAGACTTGAAGTACGAGCATTTATTTGATTGTTTTTTGTAAAGATGCAGTGAAAGAATAATGAAAACATCTCACCAATAAAGCCATGATTATATATATATACCCATATTATACTGCATCCTTCAAGGATTTGGCTGTCGCTCTGATGGCACAGCAAGCATTAATTGCTTCACTGTTGAACTAATGACTATTTTTTATTTTCGCCTTAACCCTCTCAAGGCAGGCGTTGCCGATTTGCAACAGTTAAAAACTAACAACCTGATTACCCCACATACATATTTTATGAGTTTTTTTTACTCAGAAGTACCACTGCAGGACTTGGTTGTGCATTAGCAACAAAAAGTATAATTTGAGCCTGAGAGGTTTAATGATGGCAGCAGTTGGGCACTTAGAGGAGACCATATGTCCTTTTACCTTGCAGCCTTCTTCAGCAATCCAAGGTCTACCTCATGGTCACTCCATAAGGACACATCTGGATAATCTGTGAACTGGAAACAGGTAATAAGGAGGTCTTTTCTCAGAATTAAACCTTCATAAGTAGCACTTCTAAATGTTACAGGTTGCAAACCTTTATATGGAGCTCATTCCAAAACATCTCCATTAACATCTCTAAAATTCAGCATCTTCTAGGCCACAGGCTACAAAGTGATCGATGCTTTTTGGCAACACATTTAAAGAGAAACTCCTTTCCAACTACAGGTGTTGTGCAAAAAGCTAAGCTAACTAATGACACTTTTACCACTACTCTTAATTATGAATCAAAATATAATAAACTCACCAAGCAGAAACTGGGGAATAAACGGAATACATCTGTTTTGAAGGCATCGGTTTTCACACGGACATCTGATAACCAATCAAAGAGCTCAGTTACTGAACTCTAAAGATATGTCAGTGACGTCAGGCCAACAAGATTCAAATCCTTTGGCATTCAGGGTGATCCGAGTTCATAACTGTGCCACTGGGTAGCTTACTGACTACTCTAGTGTGCAGAACCACAGAGATGGACTGAAAACCCTCCAGTTGCAGCTCTGCCTCCTGTTAAGAGGGGCAAGTCTCTTGGGTCTGGGAGATACTCAAAGCACTCCTTCCATCTTTTAATTACTTTTCCACCACTGATGACACCAATTTCAAGCTCTTACAGGAAAGCCTGGGCATGATTTGTCCTCTCTCTCAGCCTCCAAATGATTCTTCAGAACCTCTTTAAGGCTACCCAAGTGTCTTCTTTAGGTAATCTTCCCAAATCATGGAGAAGGGAAATGAATAAAACCCGACACAAATAATGCCCCGCTTAAAGGCCTGTGCCATTAGAATCTCATTCGACTCTCAACTGACAGCTATTCTCTTGATTACTTGATTAATGTGACATTTGATAAAAGTCAGAAAATAGTGAAATATGTTCATCAAATTATAGAAGCGAATGTATTTGTTGCTTTTCTGTGAAAAACTCAGAAATATAGCAATAACACCAAGCAACAATAACAGATAGGAAATCCTGCTTAATTGGCAATTCTCCTTGGAAAAACTCATTACTAATCAACTCGAGCGGTCGATTTAGTTTTCTGTTCGTCATTAATAGAATTAACATCACCGGTTCATTAAACCAGGAACTTTAAATCAAACTTTTTGGTAGGTAGGCAATTTCTGCATTAGTTTTTCAGTATTTATGCCTGCTGTTTTCATCTAATTGGTAGGACATATCAGTAGCAGGGATATTTTTATTTTTAAGCAAGTTAAAATATGAACATCTCATAATTCGCCTTCAAAAAAAGCTCTGAAAATGCCCAGCAGCTACTGTTAGCCTGGCAAGATGGTGGTCCTTATCTGTGACTGTGTCTTGGCTCTAGAGGTGAAAGACACAGAGCCGTGGATCTCTCAGACTGCAGTGCTAATTAAAGGTATCAGTCACGAGGGATGCGTGTCAGTTTATAAGACGAAGACAGCGGACAGAGGCCTCATTTGTCACTGCCCGGATTTATATCCAATGAGAATTCAATTGCTTGGCATGAATGCATGGTTTGATATATGGTTGAGAGGACAGGAGGGAGAGAACAGGAGCTTCCAGAAAGAGAGCTAAGAACAGCCTAGTCTCTCCTCACCTTAGTAATAAACCAAGCCTAAACCAAGCTATACTACTGTGTATATAAGTGCAGCACACTTACCCTGGCCATTGATAGGAGCACTCAACTTCAATGATAGGTTACATTGAGATGAGCTGGAGAAAATGAGACCATTAGAAATGGCTTCGGCATTGTCAGGCAAACCGGCGAACATGTACTGCATTAATGAGTAAAGCAGGATGATAAGTGGCTCTTTCCACTGCTAATGTGCACACCCCTATGATTTGCAGAGAGAACACAGAGCACCACATTCAGAATCGGTTAAAACAACTTGCAGCATGTTCATGTCCCTTGCAGTTTTGTGCCTTTGCACTTTTTCTTTTATTTTTCTTCTAAATTTCAGGCCACTCGGTCGCGCGTTGTACTCCATGTTTCCTCTTTGCCGTCCTTACCGCCCTCGTTCCCGTGAAAGAAAGAAAGTTGCTTTTTTTTGTTTGTTTTTTTCTTTTTCTTTTCGTGGAACACCTGCTGTTGCTTCTTGTCAGGGTGAATCAGTGTGCCCTCTCCTGTCCCACTGAGAAGAAGTTGCTCACAGCTTAGGTAAACAGATGTTAGTTTCTGTGTCTGAGAGCAGCACATGGGTATATGCATAATAGCCATCTGAGTCGGTGATGACAGATTAGACTGTGTGGGCTGTGCAGCTGAATATCTGCTACTACCTCTCGCACTCTGCGACTTCACGCAACTTCCGCATCATGTCTTAACTTTGTGTGTCTGTTGCTTGCTCAAACTCTTTTAATTGCTCCATCTGTTTGTTGTCACTCCCTCTGGGCGTTCGGATTGTAGGATGCATCTTTGAGGCTGTGCTTTTATAGTTCGACTAATCCTTGAAAGGCCCGAGGTTAGAATTAACATGTGACATATCAATTCCTCCATGAAATCTGCATGCAGTTTCTTAGTGGGGGAAATATAACATGTAATGCTTCACTATTTGTGTTTCATGGTCATTATCTTAACGCTTCAACTGTAGAATTGAAGAACGACTAAAGGGGAGGTGTTGCTAGTTTTGTTTTCACCTGGTCAGCCCATCACTTCCATTAAAAACTGATGACTTCTACTTTAGCTTCTATCACCATCACGAGGTTTGCATTTGTGTGAACGGTGTTAATATATGTAAAAATCTACAGTGTGCTGCTGAAGATGTTCAAGATCCTCAAGAGCATCTTGAATAGTGTGAATATCTGACCTCTGACTTTTTCTACAGCACCTCCAGCAAATGAAAGTTTTCAGTGAATTCAGTAAATATTACAGTAGATCATTTATGGTTGACATGAAAAAATAATAAAATATGCAGTAGAGAAACTGGGGGTATGTTCACCTCTATTTTCATCATGAGTTTTAGAATTTAACTTTTGAATTCCTTGGAGGTTCCTGGATTAGAATTTCTCCATCGCTGGGCCTTAAAGAACTGTGTGCAGGTAACACATACTGGTTTAACTTATACGCACGATCTGATATCGTCGTGTTGGTGTTGTTCCCAGATCATCATACTAATGTTGTTCCAGGATCAACATTGCAAGTGACCAATCAGAATGTTGTGACGTCATACTTTTGCGACTTCGGGAAAAACCGCTGTAAAAAAACTGTACTTAAGCTGCGAGAAACCGCTTCTGTCCGCCGATCAACGGACCCTGACCCTAACCCTAACCGTAACCCTTTAATAAACGGTAAGAAGAATTGATATTGTCCTTGCAACATTGGAATTTCATAAATGCACGAATGGCTTGGTGCGCAAAAGAGTAACGTCACAACAATGTGATTGGTCACTTGTAATGTTGATCCTGGAACAACATTTTCATGATGATCTGGGAACAATTTTTTTTTTTTACTGTATTTAATCTGAAATTATGATGTATTTTTATTTACCGACACATACTTACTGGTTAGGTACATGAGAATAAGAAGTCTTTACAAGAAAGATGAAATATTTATACTGTAATTCATAAGAAACTTTCGTGTATTTTGGTGTAAATGCAAAAAATATTTCCCCAACTTACACTGTAAATATGCAGCACTTTTATATTTTAGAGTGGCTTAAAATCAGAGTTTATGCTTTTTTTTTAGTGAGCATGATGGATTTTTGACTATTCAGTTGCACTCTGATAATGCATAAAAGAATGTGATATGGACCATTTTCCTTTTCCTATTTACAATTTAAAAACAAATGAACATTATTATCACCATAATATAATATTACAAAGAAAGTACTGCATATTTAAAGTGTAAAAATGTGTGTTTTTATGATAAAAATACGTGGAAGTTTCTCTCTACTTAAAATGATTTAATTGTTTAATATTCATATTATTTCCTGTAAGATACATCAAGTCAACCACTGCATAAAAATTCTTACAATATAAGTATTTATTATTAATGATTACATCATACTTTCAGATAAAACACACTGATTCTGTGTAATTCTAAGGGGATTATATTCTCAGTAGCAGTGCCACATTTCTTTTTATGAACTATGATCCATTTCCTGTTTGTAGTCCAAATATTCTAATAAAGTTTGATTTGAACCATCAGTGATCCACCGGTCACCTTCATCTATGCTAGTTTTCACTGACTATTGATCACAAGGGCTCTGCCTTTACATGACCCAAAAAAATATACTTGGACATGCTGTACACTCCTGAAAAAATACACCTCACATGCTATGACATTTTGACTGGCTCCTCATTTCGCCCTTGTGGACTTGATGCAATCAGGAGTAAGTCATGAGGAAACCCTACACACTGTTTGTCACCTGCTGTTGTTGATTCAAATGATGGGTGTTGATTTCCCCTGTGCCGTCAGCAGTTTTGGTTAAAAGGATGTATGTGTTATTGATTGTAAACATTCCTACTGTTTTCAGTAAAGAGATCTCTTCCTAGTGTGATTCGGCTGTAAGTGTCTGGGTTATAGTTCGGTGAAAAATGTCACCGCAAACAAAGTTCTGTGTCAGTGTTTGTGTAATGGAGAAGCCATTCTTTGTTATTTCCTGGCTGAGCTCATTGGGAGAGATAGCAGCATTTGGACGGAAGTGGCCGGTAGACACTGCCAACATTAATGTCTATTTACTGATTTCTTAGATACCCATCTGTGATAAACAGTGCTGTAATAGAGGCTAATGTGGTGTTGGTTTGTGCTCACAAAACTGATGTCAGATTGAATCAAAATTGGAATGTATGTGGGAGAAAAATATCTTATGAATGGCCCAAAGACAGAACTATCTCATGCATGACTGGGTGTCATCATTATGTCTGGAAGAGAAGTCTAAAAAAATCCCAAAGCAGAAGGATGATTTTTGTTTTGTCCTTGTGCGGGCAGACTGGAACCTCTAACTGGGGTTTCCACTCCTTTTAAAGCCCCCACAGCTTTGTCCTTTCACGTCACCTTTATCGTCTTTATCTTTTAATGCATGCGTTATCCGAGCTCATTTGTAACATAGCCTCCATTTTTTACCATTTCCAAGAGTTATATGTGATTGGCCCACTTAGCAGAATTACTCTAGCAGTTATTAACCAATTTGTAAGGAGATTTTACCAAATATGGGACTAGTTTCACTTTAGAAATGCAGATGGATCCATAGGATTTTTGGAAGGATTCCTTACTCTTAAGCAAAGCTGACCTTTTGCATCAGATGTTTACACTTGGTCCTACATAGGTGGATTTTTCTACCTTGGTGGAGGTACGCAGTCGGGGATTGCTCTTGTTAGCAGTGCAACAACGGACATCCACGGACTGCTGTATTTTTATTTTTCGTCCATTTTGTTTTCACCTTGTTTCGTGAATTTTCCTTTTCAGCGCAACACAGTGAGGAAAATGATCAAGTATTTGATTCAGCTGATAGCCTGGGGCTACGTTTGCTTACTTTATTCTTTGCAGCATGTACATTTCTCTGAAATCTCTGCCAAACCAGGAAGCACAAATTTGAGAATGGACCCAGACACAGCAGGTGTACTACACCACAAAGACAAACACGGAAAGCAATATTACACCACCACCAGTGCACTCTGAGAACACATTTATCTTCACAGAGGTACTGTATGTATTTCAGTGGCAAATACTGTGGTGTGGTTTTTGGTGTGAGGCAAGTAGGAGGAAACTTGTGTGTTCAGCTTGAGGCTATTTTTAACAGCAGCTCCCTGCCAGCACAAAGTTAGATGGAAGCCTGCACGCTCTCCTTCTACCTAAGCATTGCTCTAATGGAGTCTAGCAGACACGCATGCAAAAGCCAAACATATCTGACCTGAAAATGTTAGTGCGTGTTAATGTTAATCGATAAGTGAGTAATCAATATTACATAAATCAGTCAAATGCTAGGATAAACTGTCATAAAAAATAAGGTCATACATAACGTGTCCTAGAATTTGCCTAATTTGCTGCCTGGTCAGTCACAAACTGCAGTGTTTCATTAATGGATGTTGTAGCCACTTGGCACCATGGTTACCATGAAAATCTTTAGTGGACAGGTGCAAGTGGAAAGGACTGTGGATTTGGTCTGAATATATGTATTTTGATGCATTTTATTTTATCAAACTGATACTTATTGGTTATTCTCTGATTTTATGACTCGTAGTGAGAGAGAAGAGACCATAAGGAGTTGCTCAGTGATACCACCAACTGCACCCACTTTTCTTGCATTCAGTGATCAATTGCAAGTAATTCCTGCAACCAAATGATCCCCCAAAGGTTGAGTGTGCAACACTCTTAACCACTGGGCAGCCGCTTTTGATCTCAAGGTGAATGCCAACACTTTGCAATCAATCTGAGTCGGTCTGTGCTGATGAACACAACTCGTCTGCAACTCGTCTCAGCTGGTTGCAAACCTAAGACAAACTGTCTGAACTCTGAATGAAAGTATTTAATGTGATTTCAGTTTAATGTAAACTGATAATGTATGTAAACCGCAATAGATTTACAATAGGCAGCATTAGATTTGCAATTTTCAACAATTTATAACAATTTACCGCAAACTGATTGGAGACTAATTCGATCTTTTTTCTGTTTTTTTTTGCTGTCCTGATGCCTCAAAGTAGATTTGAAGATGGCGAGTGATTCCTGGTCTCCATCTTCTACGCAAACATTTTAAAGGGAAGACCGCGGCCTCCAGGCACTGTTTTCCCTAGTGTGATTGTATCATTACAGTTAATTCAGATGCAGAGTGTTTTTATTATGGGGATCCAGCTCTATGTTCGTATCAATTATTCCAGCATTGTCAGAGGTGACGAGATGACAGGCACCAGATGAAACTCGGATGATAGAAAAGCAGAGGTCTAATGACTTTCAGTCGTGGTTTTATTTCTACCTCTGCTTTTTGGAGATTGTGTGCAGCATCTAACATAAGTATGTGTGACTGAGGAAAAACTATTTTGAGTGAATACTGTTGTCAGCACTGAGGCATGCAACTCAGAAGGTTTTCTGATGGGACGGCGTTTGCTGCAAAAATACCATGAAGTCTTTGGACTTTTTAGTTTTTTATTTGTTGGATTTGTGAGTTTTTTGCATTTTTTTGCATTGATATTTATATGCCTTTGAATGTAAAACTAAAATAGGTACTGATGAAGCGTAACCTCTTTTAGTGGCACCTTCTGACCTTAAGTTCTGAACAGCTGGCAGTAAAATGTGTAACAGAGTGTAAATTAAGTCAGAGGTGATGATTAAGTGAATTGCTGGGCTATAATAACCAGGCTCTCTTAGGTTACAGAAATAAGCATGTGTGATTTTTGAGACTTGTAAGAAGAAAAAAGTCACTAAAGAGTCTCAAAAGTCAACAAATCTCCTAAGAAATATCATCAAGCTGACAGCTATAATATATTAGCCAAATTGGGACTTACTAAAAGTACACTTTTTGATGTTGGGTGAATCAGGTTTGACTTACAAATGATATCAAAACAGGAAACTGTACAAGTGTTGTGTGTTGTCTCCTATCCTTTCGCTGTTCATATTTCCTCCTCCTTCTGTGGTCTGGAGAGGTATTATCAAAACAGGCCTAACAACCTCAGCCTGGTAAGCCTGTAAATTATTCACATGTCTCTGGGCATGTATTTTGTGTTTCCACATCGTGTGTCAAGGAAAAGGCCCGCGTGCATGCGCACACATACGCAGATTTCTGAAATTTGGGAGCCTGCAAATAGATCCCGTCTGCATAATTAATCCGAATGTGATTAAAAAAACATACAAGACATTGTTGCATCACTGCCTGTGTTGACGTCACATCTCTGTCTTATCATAAATACATGTTCGTTACATAACTCAATTTTTAAATATTCATTTGTGGGTGCGCACAGCTTCATTTGTGCTCCTCATTTAGTCTCAGTGTACCAACTATGTCAGGTAAAGGCAGAGAGCAGGACGAGTCGATGACAGAGGTTTCTGGGTAATTAAAAACAGTATTTTGATTCTAGAGAAAACATTAAAGTTTTTTGAACCAAAGAACTCTGATCAAAATTAACAAATAATTAAGACATTCTGGTAACTTCCAAGATTTCTAAGGCTTTAATAACTGGAATCTGCTGCTATTCCCAAACTGACTGTTCAGTCCAGTATTACTTATAGTACAGCGGTTCCCAACTTCCAGGCCACAGACCAGTACCAGGTCCATGAGTTGTTTGGCTTTTAGCATTATTTTTTTTATCGTTTTTATTGTTAACACGGTTTCCCTGGATCTTTTCCTGTGTGTTATGAATAAATCGTCTTTTTTGGTACTGGTTTTATTTGTTGTATTTATCTTAAAGGCCGGTCTGTGAAAATATCATGACATAAACCGGTCCGTGGCGCAAAAGAGGTTGGGGACTGCTGACTTACGATACCTATGTAATATTATTCTTGAACTCTACTAAAGTGGCTTTGTGTGATTCACAGTTCAAAATAATCCTATTTACCTCATGCTGGGCAATGATGCAGACCCTCACGTCACCCACTGTCGAAACGAAGCTCTCCTCCCTCACCCTTGCTTTAAGGCAACTTTCTGTGTCCCTATCATAAACAGAAGGTTTGAACAGCAGGTCAATGGTGCTCAGAGTCATAGCTGTGGGCTCTCTCTCAGTGACATCATTAAAATTCAATATTAGAAAAAAAACACACAAAAAACAAGCGTTTAGAGCAGTGTGAAGCCCCAGGTTTTTGGGTAACAGGCATTACTCGGGCAAACTTGTGCCATGTTTGGTAAGCTAAGTAGAGCCTAGGCTGTTTTATCCCCACCGATATGATGAAGTGAAGTCTAGCTATACTGGTCAGGGCTAAGTTTTGGAGCCTTCCTGTAAATGGCATTATGTCTTGGAATAGAAACTTAATGTGATAATAGTGATGCATTATACTGCTATACATACTAAAAATGAGGGCTGCTACTTAGGGAGTGTTTGTAAAGAATTTAAGCTTAATTTAATACTTGAATGTGATGCACAGTCTGGCAAAAATCACTGCAAGCTGGAATCTCTGAAATAGAGGAACAGAGGAATCAACCTGTGACAGTATTATAACACAAATATCATTTGCACTTGTTAACTTTTATTTTAAAGGACAGTAAAGTTACTAAGTTGCTCCTTTATTACCTTTGAAACCTGCATGGCCTGCTCTTCTTTCCATTGTAAAGACTATCTTGGACAGCTGGCCTACGTGTTCACCCTCTCTCTTTCCCATCAATCTTCTTTTGCATTTGTACCTTCAGTAGCTCCACAGGACATATGACACACATGATTCCATTACTCACATGGGTGGCTGAATTTCACACAAAATCATCGCTTTTATTAAATCGATGTACGTAAATGTGTTGTGTGGACCCCAAACTTGTTACTCTAACAGCGCCCATTTGTAACAAGAGGCAGAAGTTGTGTCTCTGCTGTAATTTATCATTTCAACAAATATACCGAATATACTCTGATGCACTTCTTACACAGGCCCTTTTGTCTCATATAGACATTAAAGTCTTAGTCATAGCGTGGCAGTTGCAGCACAACTATAAATAATTTTACCCAGGGAAATGGCTGGATGGGTACATAGCACTTATTAACGCACAAGAAACAACGTGTTTTTTCCTCTCTGCTGCATGAAAATACATGAAAAGAAAAATATGGAGAAAACAATTTGACATTAAATCAAATTTTTCTGTGTGATATTAACAAAAAATAAGAACTAAAACACGTCTGTTGATCCACTGAGAATCCACAGCTTACTGTGCAGTTCATTGTTCTGAGTGTTCAGTGTGAATAGTTGCACAAGTTATTGGTAGGGAGCCAAAGTAAACAAGGGTCTGGTAATTGCTAATTACCATTTGACAGACCACAGATAGCCAGGTGATTTCCTCTGGGAATGGCAAACCAAATCAGGGATATAACATCATTATAACTTGTGTTTTAAGACACTTTATTTTGTTGGGTATTCCTACAGCCATGCTTATAGCACAATGGCTATAGGACTAGCTAATTGGGTTTGCAGGCAGCTGGTCATTCCTCAGCTAGAGCCACTGTAAAATATCTTAACAAGCCCTTGAGGGATGGCGAAGATATTTTGTAGGACATTGTTGGTCCCCAGAGGCTTCATTGTGCAGAGTTTTAGGGTACAGTGACATTTCGGAACCCTTGGATTGCACGACTTGTAGGTGCTTAAAGTAGCCCGGTTTCCTTATTTGCCATCTTAAATACAGTTACAATGTTGGACACACATAAAGTATTTAGAACAAAATGCATATCTTGGTCTAAATACTTGTTTTCAGACAGCCTTAAATTCACCAGATGTCTCAGATATGGTTATCCTATTCAGTTGCTCCTCTTCTTTAGTCAGTCAGAAGAAAGCCGACTTCAAGGGAGGCTGTGTTTTTGAAAAGAAAAAGGGAGCTGAAAGGGCTTATTTCAGTCAGCGGAGAAACGTATCCAAGGCTGTACCACACACTAGGTATAGTGAAAAATATAACATCAGCAGTACCAATTAAGAAAAAAACATAGGAAATTAAAATTAAAATTAAAATTAAAACTGAGGTGATGAAAACAAAGTCATAAGAAACATTAAGCAGATATAAAATCTGTCTAATAACAAAAAAAATTAACTAACTCAAAATTAATTGACTCGAACTCTTCCACGGCATGTATTTTTAATTTCTCTTTGATATTTGGGCTGATTGGGACCCGATGAATGTAAAAACAAAGAATTACCAGATTTTTTTAACCTGATTTTTGTTTCTAAGAAAAATGAGAGCCACATATGAGGATATTCGTTTAAAATTTCGATAGATCAGTGGCAGTTTAATGTCCTCGTAAGCTTGATAGCTTGCTGCGAGACCTCACACCGAGCACATCTACTGCGGGTGTGGTGCCTGTTATCAGACCCGGAGTTAGCAACATCCCCCAAAAACCCAAAGAGGAGAGTCCTGCCTCCTAGCCCTGCCAGTGTAGCAGAAATGATGACGGATGATGATGGCAGCAGCCACCGTTCTTCTCTGCGTGAGTAGCTTAATGTTGTTCGTGTGTAATTTACGTTGAGTAGGCTAACCACGTTATTACATTAATGCATGTAAGGTGAACTAGCAAACATCATCATAGCTACATGCGGCTGTCTTCTTGTTTGATGGCAGAGCTCCCTTCACCCTGGACAAAAAGGCTAAAATGACCAAAGAAAAAGTGGGAAACAGTTAAACATGAGAGGTTTTTGGACAAAGTTTGTGTTTTTTCCATTGTTTAAGCACTGCTTCCAGCCAAGAGTGATACCATAAATGCCCTATAGCTGCAGAAAAGGCTAACATTGTTATCTTTTTACAAAAAAAACAGCTGAACATGAGAGGTTTTTGGACCAATTTTGTGTTCTCCATTCTTTAAGCACCGGTTTGAGCACCGTTTAAGCACCGGCACCATTTCAAAAGTACCGGTTTGGTACTGGTATCGGATAAAACCTAAATGATACCCATCCCTACTCGTAAGTGGATATCAGGCCCTTGTAGAGCAAAATTTAGTATTTTGGTCAAAATAACCCAAAATGTGACGTCCACATATGTGGACGCCAGGTCCTAGGAGGTTAAATCAAAAGCACATTTGAACACATCTAGTCTGTCATACCGCCATCTTGGTAAAAGTACAAACTTTCTGTACTTACGTAGAAGTACAGATACTTGTATTAAAAATATTTTGGTAAAAGTTGAAGTACTTATTCGGTTTCTTTACTCAAGTGAAAGTGAAAAGTACAAGCCCTAAAGTAAAACGTAGCTCTATGAAGGATGTTTCTACCTGCTATTTTCGTGCAAAGCTAACTGAATTTTGAAAATAAAATGATTTTAGTATATGGGAATATAAACTTTAAAGTTTTTCTCTCCACACCTAAACAGTAAAATGAGTAGAGTTCTGGCAGGTGGAGAAACCCACCTAAGAGCAGTTGTAGTGCCTACTGCTGCTGCTCTGAGGTTTGCTGCTCTTTGTGGATTCACACAACTGACATCAATAGTTTTTTTATGAGCTATCTTAGCCAATTTCCACTCCCTACACTAACAGTATACTGTTTATACTATCTTTATACTAGACAGTATAAAGTGGGTTTAAATGTTGAATTCAGTGAATGAGACTAAACATTATCAGCTTGAATTCAATTAATCTCTGCTACACTTAATGTAACCTAACGCTGACCATGAACATTACAGCTGCTGTGCACCAGTGTTTTACTATGAATTCACAATAATACTGCAAGCTAACCTGTTCATCCTGCAGTAAACTACAGAGTATTTTCACACAAGCATCGAATAACACACAGTTATTATACCTCAGCACAACTCGCATTATATTCAGATGCACTAATTTTTTAAAAAGATGACTTCACATGTAAGCTTTCAATTTCCAGTTTATCAAATCTCACTGAGCAGTCCTTACCTTTAAATATAACGTCCATCTCACAGTGAACTTATCTCCCACTCTCTTCTCTCCCTGTGGAGTAGAGCAGCTGGACCTTTAGCAGACACAGTGTGCAATAAACTGCAAACACAAACTGTTTTATGTGTTTGCCGACATAAGCTGAGTTTGAAAAGTTGCATTTAAAATTACCTGCCACTTAAAAAAGCGTTACACTTTTTGTGCTCGCGCCTCTTCTGTAGCACCAGCTAGATACTGAAGTATCAGGAACTTATGGACAGTGGGTCCAAAAACACCCCCCTGGGTCATTCTGGCTCACTGAGGATGTTTTTATTTCATTGATCTCTTTTTGTGTAACAAGCCTTGGAGATGGCTACGCCAATACGAGTGCCTTGTATGTGTTAATGTTCCCTCTGTTTAGCCTGAGATGGGTTTGATGTTTGAAGGCGTGCGGTGATGTGAAATAAAAATCTCTCTCAACTGTGTTAACCCAAAGGTAACAAGCCTGTTTTAAAAAGGTAAGAAGCAGAAAGTACAGATATTTGTGTCAAAATGTAGAGAAGTATCAGAAAAATAACCTGAAAATTGTACCTAAGTAACGTAAGGAAGTATTTGTACTTATTACGTCCCACTTTTGCAGCTTAGCATTCTCATGCTAACAGTGGACAACAAGGCACTGCTCTTTCAGGTCAGAAAAGACCTGAGAGCACGTACTGTAGGCATGAAAATAACCACTTTTCACCTGCTTAATTGTATCCCTGCTGTGATGGTGGAAATTAATCGAGACCCACACAAGCACAGCAGGCACATGCCAGGTTTAAAATGAGAATAATACATTAAAACAATGGAGCCACAGGAACAAAAACAGGTCAAAACAATGGGGGAATATTTTCTTAGATGAATTTCTTTGCATTTAATGTATTCCACTTACTGGTGTATTGGTTAAATGAAACTTCCAGTCTTGTTCTGAGTCACCCTGATCAGCACTGCCTCTATTTATACACTTTATACACTGTGCTGTGCTGACTGTAGATTTGGTGTTTTCTGTGAGGCCTCAGCACGGTGCTTTTACTGAAATAAAGACGGGATGTCACACTGGAAGTCAAACACAACAATTTCGCTGATCGCAGGGAGCTGGCGAGGCGTTATGAAACGCTACACCATCCTGAAAGGGGATATGACCCACAAATAGTCTGGTTACCTTGCAAAATGGTTTCCACTACTGGGTGCCGCTCACCCATGAAAACGCCATCTCCCCTCCATGTGTCAATACACCCGCCGTTGACAGGTGAAATGAGTTGTGGTAGTGGCACCTTGTCAAGTCTGCTGCGATAACTGGGACGTCTGACTTATATTCAAACCGTTCTTTTCCCGGATGAATGAGGGTTTTTTTTTTTTCCCTTTCCTTTCCCTTTTTTTAAAAACGTTTTTTATTTAACTCACTATGAATTCTGTCAAAAGGCCGATTATGTTCAGAAACATCTTGGGTAAAAATAACAATTGGTCGCCCCAAGGGTACATGGAGAAGAGAAACAGTGATGGCGTGAAAATATGAGAATGGCAGAAAAGGACAGCAATTATCCTCATTTTTGTGTTTGTGTGTATGTGTGTGCAGAAGTGTGTTTTCATTAATATAATGGGAAAAGAAGAGGAAGGGAAGGAAAGCTGCAAATGGTAAAGGAGTCAGGCGTGACAATTTAAAATCAGTTGAATGCAGCGACTGAGGATGTATCTGAAAAAAAGACCTAGAAAGGCTCAAAATTCATTGAAGCAGGAAGAAATCGTGAAGCACGTTTATGTTATAGCATAAGCTTAATGAGCATTATTCAACCTAAATAGTCTTTAGAATAAACTTTTAGAGCAGTTTTGGAGAAAAACAACTTTAAAAACAACAGTGTTTCCACATCAAGGTGACATGCTCCGTACCGCTATGGGAATCAACACCAACTTTGCAAAGAACACAGCAGTGCAGCCGGCCGAGTTTGTAGGTTGGAGTCCTAATCCTGCCAAAACAAGCTGTCATCCAATAATCAAATAGAGGCTGGATCGATGGTGGCGGAGATCAACATGTCAACAACGAGCCTGTCTGATACCAACCGCTAGTTCAACATCGAAATTGACCGACGCTGCCCTCAGTTTGTCGAGACTGGGTTGGTGAGAGTGGGAGTGGGCGGGAGGAAAAACAAGCGGTTGTTCGAGGGCTAAATGCAAACTGCACAAAACTGCAGCCTAAGCACGATCAAAAAAGTGTACCTTTAAAGAAATACAGTTTTGTCCTCGCTGCTGCTCTGCAGGGAGAAGCAATTTCCCTACTTCTCACAAACGTACACCTGATTATTTTCACATACTGCACCAGATGACACTCATTAAACTTGCATTTTTTTAGCTATCTGAGCATCCTTCTCCTTATGTGATCCTGTTTGATACTGTAACCATTATACAGCGTCTGCTGGTGCAACACACGTCAGCATTCCACTTTCTCATAAACAGATATCGAGGCCTGGCAGGATTTCCAGACGCATTCTGTTTTTGTCCCTAAAGTGGTAGCCAGACAGTCCAGAGCCAAATAATCATTTGAGGCGCGTGGCGCGGAAACCGGCCTCTTCCGATGTCACTGATCCATAGATGTGTGGCATTGCTCGGGGTCGTTATATCCCACTGGAAAGTTAATCTTGCACCAATTAGTTCCAGCCCAGGAGGTACCACCGAGCGCTGTGCTATGAAATGGTGGTATCCTTTGGGAACCCTCCTCTCCGACTCTCTCTCCCACCTTTTTTTTCTTTCTTCCCACACATCGACTTCTACACAATAAAACACACATACACATTCTCGCTCCCTCTAAGGTTTTCTGTATTGATCTAGCCATCATTCTATTTTAGCGCTGCAATTATGTCTGGTGATATTACCAGAGGGTGTTACATGACTCTTCTAATTGGTGTGTCGATATGACGTCAGGGCGTTTGCTGCTTTATGATTTCAGTTCCCACCTAAGTGCCTCTGATGTAACTTTTTTTCATCTTTCAAAGGGTAATTTCTTGTCGGTTTTGTTCGATGACGGATGCTCTCGTGCTTTTTAAATGGCCAGCCTGTGTAGCTCATTAGTATAAATAAATTCCTTTTTCGAGTGCTCTGCGTTTTATGTCGCGCGTGATGTCCTGCAGTAAACTGGCCCTTGTCTGTGACTCACACGATGTACTTATTTTAAGATGTACTTTGCTTGAGCAAAAAAAGGAAATCAAAGTTAGAGCACAGCCAAAGATTAAGAATAATTCCGTATATATGCTTTAAACATAGCATGAGTAAAAGTGAACATAATGTGCTTTGTTTTTCTTAAAATAAAGATATATAGCTGTAGCTGTACAGCTGTCTGAATCGCATTGAAAATGGGAGGTTTAGCTTTAAATTGAAAGCTGTCTGGTATTCCCTGCCACTTTGATTTGGTGATTTTCTTTACCTTCTTTCTATATTTTCTCTCCGATCTCCCACCCTGCCTTCACATTTCTTCTCTCTTTATTTTGCTCCCCTGTTTATCCCACTTGCTTTCATTTCATCATTGCTTGATTTCTCACTCCCAGCCCCTGTTGCCTACTTCTCCCTATCCACTTTTCTCTCAACAACTATTTTCACATGTCTGTGTGACATGACCGGGGGGCCTGTAAACGGGGATTGTGACAGATGCAGATGAGTGTGTGACACCGAGAAGTTCAGGACTGCTCTCTTACATATTGCCTTTCAGCATGCAGGCTGTCATGCACGTTGCATTGATATCATTGTGCGACTGCTTCTTGACATCCTAGAATGCACCCACGAGTCCTGTTTTTTCAAGAGTTGTTTGTGCATAAAATACTTTGGTATTGAGAGGTGCTATACGGATAATAAAGATGCCTGCTAACCCTCGCCTTAACGCTTCAATTTTTGTGTTAATCTCAGAAAAACAATAGACTCAAAGCAGCACTTCATGACTTACTTGTAGAAGTATGTTTCATGTGCATGAATTTCAGTCATCTGCTAAACTATATTGCCAAAACTATTCGCCTGTCTGCCTTCACACAATTTCAGCGACATCCCATTCTTAATCCTTAATATGATGTCGGCCTACCCTTTGCAGCTATAACTGCTTCAACTCTTCTGGGAAGGTGTTTATGGGAACTTTTGACCATTCTTCCAAAAGCACATTTGTGAGGTCAGACACTGATGTTGGACAAGAAGCTCCGGCTTGCAGTCTCCACTCAAATTCATCCCAAAGGTGTTGTCTTGGGTTGAAATCAGGACTCTGTGGAGGCCAGTAAAGTTCTTCCACACCAAACTTGCACATCCATGTCTTTATGGACCTTTAGCAGTCATGTTGGAACGGAAAGTCAACGTTGTTGGGAGCATGAAATTGTCCAGAATATCTCGGCATGTTGACCCCGCACCACCAAACTTTACACTTGGCACAATGCACTCAGACAAGTACCGTTCCCCTGGCAACCTGCCAGCCCCAGACTGTCCAATTCAGGGTCAAGAGGGGCTGGAGCCTATTCCAGTCATAGGGTGAGAGGCAGGGTACACACTGGACATGTTGCCAGTCTGTAAGGCTCATAGTAAACATTATACATGCTATCCAAAAGAGTAAAAAGGACCATTGTGCCTAAATACTATCAAAGTGCAGCGAGCTGAGCTGGTTATCATGGCTGAGAACCTACACAGACAGCCCCTCCAGTGAATGCACACTGACCTTCACAATGAGCCCTGTTTTTATGCTGTAAAAAGGACTGTTCTAGTTAATTTCCAGTAAGATATGCTAATAATAAATTCATAAATATAGTCTAATGACAATTACAGATGCAGATACAAATGTGGTCCTGGTTGCAGATCAGACAAAATGTAAGAGCTCCGTAAATACTAAGCGATCACTGGACCGTACGATAAATGCCACCGACTGTGTTATCTCCTCCTGGATTTTATGAGACTGTCTTTTCTTTTTCAACATAATTTGCTTTGTAGAGTCAAAACAGCCTCAGCAAATTCAACATTTTTACTGCCAACAGGAGAAGAGCACACTGATCTGACTAGGGGGAAGAAAAAAAGCTGCGTGGACCTAAAAATATGCAAGAAATTATTAATTTTCCAGCATGCTTCTCTACATCTTTATCTCCATTTATTTTTCTGTATTTTGGTTTATGGCTGATTGCTGCTTTGACTGGGAGGACATTCAGACTTCAGTTTGGGGGCCTCTCTGGACACAGATATGTGCTTATGTAGAGAATTGCTCATGCTCCACTGGAGAATCTGGCTGTCTTTGCCAGCCAAGCCTCATCATGGCAGATTTGCCCGCTCCCTCATTGTGTCTAATTCCTTTTGCTGGCTAAAAATCCTGCCCAGTCGCAATCGAGACCCCCTGAAGAGCCAGACTTAGCGGGTTTCCCTCTAGACCCTGATGATGGTATTCTCGTGTAAAGAGGTTCGAGCTGCTGGGACAAAGCACGAGTGAGCCACTTTCAGCAATTACCCTCTTTTTTTTTTGTCTAGTTATATCAATACTGAATGGAAGCGAAGTACCCTAACATGTCTTGCGCAAACAAGATAGATAGTTGCAGTCAAATGTCAGTGTCAAAATTTGTTTTATGCTTCAATCACCACAGAAATATAGTCATAAATATGCCATTAGTGTCTTTTTTTATCTGCTGCACGGATTGGTAAAGAGCGCCTCCCTGATATACCGCAGTGCGAGACAAAAAAGTTTGTATAAGTATACTGTTATTACTTTTAAAATATTTAGCTCCTGTCATACAGGCGAACTCTCGTGGTGACAGAGAAGTACAAGTAAATAGGGATGAGTCAGACATTTAAAAATAACACAGTTTCTCACTAAGAACTTCCCTCCTCCTGCCGACTCTCACACATTCTCACTCAGAATTTGTTCTCGAGTGAACCCATAACACTTGAATATCACATGGAAATTTTCTGAATATCTTAACTCTGAAAGAATTATCATTTAACCTGATTTTCTGAAAAGAGTTTAATCACATTAAAGGTCTGGGAAATGAAGTCAATTAAATGAGTTTTTAATTAGGTTTTATCATTCTGGACATGCTGTGGGTGAGTTGTAAAAACTGGAGTGCTGTGATTGTAACCTATCAAAAACAAATGGAAGACGCAGCAAATTAATGCAATAAAATCAACTCCCTAGATGTCAAAGACACACTTCTCTTTGTGTGTCTGTTGATGTGAACTCTATTTCAACCTTATCCTCGGGAGAGTCCTGCTGTAATTGAAATAGGAATAGTGTCTCCGAGCCCGGTACCATCGCCTCATCCGCTATGTACAAATGGATTGTTAAATGGACATGCAGCAAATGTTTGAGTTGATTTTTGTCACCCACAATCTGTCAGGGCGAACATTCATCAGGGGACATATTGATTTAGCAATATGGGTGAGATTGGCTGGGAGTTAGGAAGCAGTATATCAAACCACAAATCAAGAGTTCAGAACACTCAGGAACAGGTAGTGCTGGACTGAATCCTGAGTGAAAATGCAAGATTCGGTTAGTGGTCACAGTTTGCAATAAGAATTAACAAATATTACAGAGGATGAAATGAAAATCAGCAGGTGATCGTATTTTACTATATAATAAGTAGCAGTTTTAGTCGATGAAAGATCAATCGGGTCTCCTAATGCGATGTTTCAAAGACACTAACAGAGCTCCGGTGAGGGCAGCTCATCTATACCCAGGCCGCATCCGCTTTGGTCAAAAACTGCTAAATTAATTAAAATGTCAAGGCAAACAGTCTGGAAAATTACAGTAGGTTGACATTTCTACTAATGCCACCGAGTTAACATGAATAAAATTGTGCTCTCGAGGCAGATTGACTAACTTGATTTCCACTGGCTTTTCAAGCCCGGAGTCAGTTCAGGACAAGTTTGTTTGATGTACTTGTTCAGGAAGATAAGGAAGAACAGTTTACAAACGCACTGGGTGTTCAAACTGTCCAGTAATGGTTCAAGACTGTTCGGCAAACTCACTTGATGACTCGGAGCCAATAGTGCAAAATTACACTCTTGTTTTTTATCAGTCGAGCAGTACAAGGATAATGTACTTTTGTGTTATGTTTCTTTGGCTGCATTTGGTTGTGCTCATTGGTTCTAAATGAAAATAACATTTTCTGGTCCTAATTGGGTCGATTTGCTTTTGAACCTGTCACTGCGCTGCAGGCAGCACCTTCTTTGGATGTATTGAAATCAAAGTAGACTTCTACAAAGAGCGAGCGCACACCTACGCAGCGAGCGAAACTCAAACACAAACACACTGTCATAGAATATACAGAAATTCATACGTTTGCACATTCATAGACACACGCGGGAAGAGCACGCAGCGCTCATCTACACAGTGTGACTTTAGCAGATTGTCAGCCTTTGCAGACAGAGACACGTCAACATCACAGGACCCCCCCAACCCGTGACAGGCGTCTCCATGGCACCCTTCAGATCACTGTGGCGCCACTGCAGCAGCTCCTTACGTTTCAATCTCCCCTCTTTTCTTCCCCCACAACTCAAGCACCGGGGTCTAGAAATACATTTCAGAACAGAGCGGGGTTTTGCCCACACACGTACGCGTACCTGCACAGAGCTCACTTGCAAACTTTGAGAAGAAAGGAGCATCACCGTTCTCGATCCGTGCGGTGTTAAAATGGGACGCAGCCAGTATAGGCGAACATGTCAAATCAAAGTAAGTATCGTGCGTTGCTTGATACTTGGGTCACTCCACCTCAGTATATCTCGGTGACAACATCTGCATTCTCTATGTTATCTATTTTCTTTCCTCTGTGGAGTGAATGTTGGTAGGCATAGCTGCTTTGTTTGAATCGTAATGTAATTTGTGATGATTGTATGAAAACCCAAATGAAAACTGTCAGATAAAAAGGGAAAAAACAGCTAAATAAAATGCTTTCTGCAGTTGTATTAAGTGTACAAGATACAGAAACAAGAGCCAAATCAATAAGAACAAGTCTAAACAGAAGTGAAGTCATTGCCCATCATACTTCAGTGTAACTTTGTCATCTATCCAGATATTACAGGTATTTATTTAACTCTCTTGATATTCATCTTTGTATTGTGGATATATGAAGACTATTGCTGCTATCACCTCTGGCTCTATAAAAGAAAAACCTTTAAGTGCATCACATGTATACGTTTAAGAGTATTAGGTGCAGACTGGAGCATGTTACAGACATTAAATATCTTGTACTCTGTACCTAGTTGAACAAAATCAGCAATATGTCTGTGAGTCCAGACCCTTTTCTTTCCAAGCTACTTATAAAATCAGCAATATAATACAATGTGTCATCTGCATACAAATGTGCAGAACAATGATCAAAAATGGAACTATTTATGGTCCTGGACCAAGAACCAAACTTTGTGGGAAAAACCTTGGTCATAAGTAAAAGACTGGAAGCAAATCACTTTCTGTAGTAGTTCCAATATAATTGGTAATTACAGAAACATTTGCCTAAACTGAAACCAAAACTATTTACAATATATAAAAGTACAAAATAATTATCTCATTTAGTGCACTGACAATGTTATTCATAAAACAATGATTCGTTATTGTCAGAAACCAGATTGATATGAGCTTAGAGCTGATTTGTTGACAATTTTAAGTTGGCATTGTGTAGGCAACTGCATAATGTTGTATAATTTACATATTGGTCTGTGTGGTTGGGTTTTCATACTAGGGCACATTTGTCATGGCCCTGGGTCATGTGACCCAGTATTCTGAGTTTCTTGGTGTTTTGTTATTCTTTTTAGTCTAGTTTCATTTCGGTTTATCTAGTTACATTCTGCCATGTTTCATGTCTAAGTTTTCTTTGTTTGTCAAGTTCAAGTCATGTCTGGATTTCCTTATGTTTCCTGTTTTATTTTGAAAGAGTTTTGTGTTTATTATGTTTAGTTTCACGTGTCCTGTCATTATGTTAATTGTTGTCAGCTGTTTTCCCCGTGTGCTTCTATTTCCTTTGATCATTCCTTATGTGTATTTAGTCTGTGTGTTCCACTCAGTCAGTGTCAGATCGTCTGTTAACCTCACCACAGTTTTCATAGGTTTATTCCATTGTTTCTCTGTGTTTTATAGCTTACTCAGTGTTCACAGTTTGTCATAGTTTTTCACTGAGTGTCACAGCCTTTTTGTTAACACAGTGTTCATAGCCTCCTTAGTTTCCCTAGTTCCTTGTTTTTTCTTCTGCAATCAGCCAATAAAGGCTCGCTTTATTTTTGAAACTACGTTTTGTCTCCACCGTGTCTGCATCTGGGTCTACCTTTTTTTCCTCACACTGGCGCACCCCGTCGTGACAACATTCACTGTATTACAAAAAACAAATGTAAACAATGGAAAATGTCCTTGTAAATTTCTGCCAGAACATTTTTTTTTTTTTTTTTTTTTTTTACAGAAGTTTATTGATATAAACCCAAAAAGGAAAATAAAATGATACAGCAACGTGTACTAAAGGTAAGGTAAAACCAATGTGGTTTTGCAGTAAGCACGTACCCAACAACATGGGGAGGCAGAGAAGCAGCAGAAATGCTGTTATTGGATTTCACCATCTGCCAGAAATTCTGCAGGATTAAATGAATAAGAGGTTGAGACCAAATTCAAGGAGTTTTACTCACAAGGGAAGTTTATTACTTTCTAATCATTGCAAACAAAGTCCAGTGGTATGTAAGGTACCAAGCTTTATTTATTGACAGAAATACTCTATGAAAAATATGAACTATGGTCTGGGTTGATCATTTTAATGCCATAATTATTCACAACAGTAACAAATGTTGGAATGAATGAATAAAATAAATGAAAGATGAAGGTCACATTTTTTTTTCTTTTTTGTTCTTTAATATTGCTGTAAAATAATCAGTGAGATGGTTCCTTTACTAAATCATTAATGCATCATGGCAAGATGTGAAATAGACGCACCGGTTCCACCATGCAGAAGTTGCATTACCAGCAGGGGGCGATAACATATTGAAAGCGGTATTGAGCAAAAACACATGAAATACACCCCATGGTCCTTAATCGCCAGAAATGATTAAGCTAGGCAGACATGCAAATGTGTTAATGATGTCTGTGTAAATGCTTTCTCTGCTGTTACTGCAGCTTACTGCAACTTCTGCATGCGTGTACATTTCATGCTTTTGAAAGGCAAAGCAAGAAATGGACACGGTGGACCGCTGTGTCTATTAGACATTTTAAGTCTGTATAAGAAGTCAGAATCATAAAAAGTAGGCCTGGTTTTAAGATTATTTGAGAACATGAAGCTTGAAAAAATCTCCATCAAGTAGTCAGAAACATTAGTCAACCAATCAATGTGAAAATCTCCAGAGACTATCCTTTTAGTATACCAAGAAAAGTAACTCTCAGGATCCGCTATACAGGAAGTGTATAAATCTCCATGACTACAATGGAGTTATTACACCCACAGTTTACCATTAAGGGAATGAAATAAAGACATTTGGGCACAGTAACAGCATAACAAATACAAGAAGAAAAACTGGATTTGACAGGGAAAAAAACATTAATGTCAAAAAGCTATTACAAGAATGATTTTTGCTTCTCAAAATACAGAATTTTTGCATCCCACAGTCCAAAGGTATAAAGGCTGTTTGACTGAATCTGCTAAACGGCCCCCAGGAATGAATAAGTAATGGTCCAATCCCAATGTCCGCCCTCACAGTGTCAAACACTTTGATGTTTGTTTTTGATATTTCTCCAGAGGGGCTCTTGGTTATTCACATGTGGAAATGACAATTGTATGAAGTGTGTTCCTGACTGTTTTTGAGTCTTTTAAACAAACCACTTTGAACATGTGGTAAAAAAAATTATGGAATGAGCGTTCAAAACAGACTGACAAGTAGAGAGCATATCAGTGGCATGTGGTTGTTTGTCCTTGTATGAAGTAAGTTTAGAAAAAAATGATTAATTCTATCCAGCTAGTTTAGTTTAATTACTAACAGACAGCACATAAGGACTTCGCAGTCACTTAAAGAGAAAAGCTTCTGAAAATCAAAATATTTGATATCTAAAGTGTTCTTTCATTTTTTTCCCCATTACCTTTTAAGGACCTTACACCTTCATGCAAACATGTGCATTAATTGAACATTTACTGTAAGAGGCCTGAGTTTGTGTTAAAGTTAGAGGTCTACAATATTTGGACAAGATGCAAATTGTTCCAATTCCTAAAGTCTTGTGCATATTGCAGGATAATAATAATAATTAATGCATTCTTAGTGCAGAGAGGGTATGTAAAGATGACCAATACTTTCTTTTTGACAGCAGCTTTCATTAACAGGTCACTAGTGTGTCCACAGTTCTTCCACAGAAAGTCAATGACATTAGGCATCTTGAGAAATATTTGAACTTTGTGTCACAAGCAGATTTTTCCATCATAGAAGCTCCTGAATGTCCCTGACTTTCAGAGATCTGGTCGCAGCATCACTGCCAGTCCCCTGCTGCTAAACTGTATCCAAACACGGAGCGATTTGCTTGTCACGCGTCGTTTTGAAGCTGGTCACTATCGGACATCCAGGCTCAGGCTGTCTAAGTTCAATAAGAAAGATCTGTATTGACTCATCTCTCTTCTTTCCAGGTGTTTGGCCTCTAGTCTATGCTTCTACATTATTTCCACTCTCCAATGCTGTAAAACCCAATGCTGACATCTCTGCTGTAGTCAAATCTCTGCTTACTTTAAATTGCACTCTTCATTTTTCCTTCTCCCTTGCTCCTTAATGCAACCCACCTTCTTCCCATCACCATCTCACACAAGTCATTCCATCCAAGCCTTCATCTTATCATCATCACCACCAACATCTAGACCCTGGGAGCTCCTTCCCTGATTCCTATCACTGCTGGGATTTCCTTCTGCTATGACGGGCCATCGGAGTCTAATTGCCAAATAGCATGATTGAATTGTGCAGATCAATAAATGATGTTTAATACCTTCCAATGATCTCTCCTTATTGAATTGTATTTACTACCCTGTCATATGTCAGTCAACAGTATCCTGCGCTCTCACTGGTAATTGCTTGAAACACTTTCCTCAAAGTTCAGAAACATCTATCTGATGATCCACTTACTTCATGTGGGTTTTATTCTTTTTTTTGCCAGCAGCTGCTTTAAGTCACTGAATGTCATTGACTTTCTATAGGCTCTGATTGCCTGGTCACAGCCAATTGCCTCCTGTGTGGACACAGCTACGCTCGGGTTTCCCTGTGGTCAAGATTGTTTCAGATTGACTTTGACTTTTGATTTCATAGATTCCACCTGGGCTCGAATAACATGTGTTTGGTTTTTTGTTTGTGTGTGTGTGTCTCTTGTATTCCTGTTGCTTGTAGTAGCAGTGAACACACTCTGGCACGGTCATCCCAACTTTGCTACACTTTTTTTGTCACGTTCAACTTTTGAACTTCTACCATAGTGTGGCGGTTTTAGAGACACAATCAAAGATATCGCCACAGTTCTTCCACACTGATCATCTTTCATCTGGGATAGCCCAAAATCACAGTGTTTACACAGCATAAAAAGCCCGTAGGTGGGGAACTAAAATGAGCTTACTGGTAGGATGATGACAAACAAGGGGTTATTTATGGCTTGGGGTGTTGCAGCAAGCTGAGTCAGTACATGAAAAAGGTTATGTGTTCTTCTGATATAGAAAACCATATGAAACTGCATGCTAGGAAAAACGCATTCAGTGTGGGGGGGGAAAAGAAGCGGGAATAGCCAACTATATGAAAGTTTTGTACCAATTCATCATGTGCATGTTGCTTATTTAAAACATATTTTATTATATCAGATAAAACGCCTTAAAGTATGAGGCAAACCCAATGAAAAATGAACAAATACAAAGCACAAAGGCAGCTCAACTAATAAATGATGGATTCTATTGTCATTTCAGTGCAGTAACCATCTAAGGCAACCTCGAGCACTCCTGAGGTTTAAAAAACATGTTATTGATTTTACAGTTGTTGCTCTGTGCAGCATGTTAGTGGCATATTTTGAGGCACTTAGAAGTAGAGGCCATCACCGTGGCCTCTTGTGTCAGCGGGAAATGAACCCAACAAGGAAGCTGGAGAACAGCAGCATGCAGGCCCCTGGGGAACTTACTTATTGTGACCTCGCGTGGCCCGCTCCACTCGTGGCTGCCTCGCTGAGAGTCGTGTTGCAATGGTCATTCGGTTTCAAAGAGCTTACCACCGCTTCACAGATACCTGAAAAACAAAGAATTAAGGAATTACCATACAAAGGATAAGCATGAGCACACTTCAGACAGGAAGATATATAATTATGCATATACCCTGCTCACTGAGATTTAATTATTCCTGGCTATGAAAGCAGTAATCTTACTTTTCCCTACACGTGGTGACTATAAATGCAGGTTTTATTTATTGGTATGTTTAAGTATTAATTAGTCAGTGTCACCCGTTGGTGTGCTGTCTTCCCAGTCATTTTTGTTTTCATTCACCTAACTTGACCTTTATATTTTCCACAGCTTTCTCAAACTCCTGATTTTTTTACCAGTTTTTTTTTATTTTTTTACGCTCCGTGAGAAGAGAACAGCCTCTGCTGTCGCTCAAAAGTCGAGGCATGCTGTCAAAGATGTTTTATCTGAAATTTTTACTTTGTTTATCATCGAGTGTGTGGGATGCTTTTCATCCTCTCAGCTCAGTGAGTCCTCAATTCTTGTTTGTGTGTGGGTGTTTGTGTGTGTTTACACAGCTCGTAATGCCACAGAACTGCCCCTCAGAGTAATTAAGAGCTTACCCCGTGATCCACTCAGGCAACACAGGGGATTGGCTTCACTCAATACTGCCGGGCCTCCATCACTAGACGAGCGAACGAGGAGCAGAAACACTGAGTGCTGCGCAACAGACAATCAATTCCTTCATATCATTCTCCCTTAATCACATTCATGATCGTCTCTCTGGTGAGCAACTGGTGAGACGTGGTGAAAGGCGTTGGAAATTGAGGATAGAAATGAAGGAAATAATAATATGAATGGTGGGCACAGAAGCTCCAACAGGCTAAAACTATCCCCCACTTATATTCAGTGGGTCTCTGTCACATGCACAGTCACAGAAACCAAACAGAGACTTGCTCATTGACTCTTGCATTGTGTTACATAGATGAGATGAGCCTTCATTAGACAAATTAAGCCGATCGCCATCTTTATTGGAAAGGTGACACATCACACTGTTTTTTTTAGCTGTTTCCTTAAATGCTGAGTATCCGTTGTGGAGATGCAATGACCTAAAAAGTAGGGGTGCAACGATATTCGTATCGATATTGAACCGTTCGATACAGTGCTTTCGGTTCGGTACGCATATGTATCGAACAATACAACATTTGTAATTTATTTTATCAATTTTCCTTCTGACGATGCTGTCTGTGTTGAGCGCTCAGTGAATCTGTGTTCGACTACTCCGCCTAGGCTGCACTGTCGAGCGCAGATCCACTGAGCGCTCAACACAGACAGCATAGTCAGAAGGAAGAGCGCAGGGCAAGCTAGCGAGACAGAAGTTAAGCTCTACTTGCAACATTCAGATCTGGCGTTTGGAATTATTTTGGTTTTCATGTGACGTATGACCCTGAAGGTAAGCGAGTCATGGACTAAAGTAAAACAGTATGTTGGATGTGCCACGCAATGCTCAATTACATGGGTGGGAACTAGTGTGTTAGCGCAGTTAGCTCGTTAACGTGTTTGCCGTCTAGCCCCATGCACGGAGCGATCGGCGGTAGCTCGTTAACGGAGATTTGCCGTGTTGTGGCGTTAAGGTCATTTCAACGAGATTAACCTGAAAGCACTAGTGGGAACACAACGAATATGACTGCACATTTACGCCGACATCATCCTAGTGCAAAGACAAGTGGAAGCAGACAAAAAAAGCAAGCATGCTACTAACTTTAGCCGAGTCATTTAGACAGCTGTTAGCACATGATTCTCCTTATGCTGCTGAGAATATAGCCCAGAAGAAGCGGATAGTATAGCTTTTATTTTGGAAAGAGCCATTTCTCTGTAATAAACTCTCTTTTCCAAAGATGAGTGATTCCTCAATCAGATACAGGGCTTGCAATATCGCTAGCCCGACGTCCCGGAGCTAGCGATTTTTTCAGTCGGGCTACCAAAATCTATCTCTTCCCTGCCCGTCGGGCTATTGTAGGAAAAATATATGTCAATGCTTTTGCATTCTTTCAGAAATGTAGCTGGGTAATTATGTCATTGGCATCGGTGAGCCACTGTCAATATGTGACATATTGAAGTCGCGTTTGAATTTGCGCTTGTTTTTTTGCTTTCACTTTGCAATCGTGTGAACTGTGTATAGAGAGCGACAGCACTGATCTGTGAGTGATGATAATTTGTGCACCAATTCCTCTGACATCGTCTTATTAATCGTTAGCTTACTATGCAAACATGACAAGTGAAATCTCCCGCAGCAAGCTTAAACATGTGAGAGGTTGATCGCGCAGAGAATCGCTGAGCTTATGTGAGTGAGCGTGTAAAAGCATTTCAGTTCTGCTGAGCCAAATAAGACAGGTCAGGGTGAAGAAGTGACAGCCAAAGAAAAGCTTACCACAAAACGGAGAAGTTATGACAAATCAGACTATAAGGCAAAAAGAAAGTGCAGCTTTATGGTTTCATGGACAAAAGAATTTCTGTGGCTGCAATATGATGAGCTAAATAACCAGGGCTGCACATAAGTGGTCCGCAGGTGCGCATTCGCTGTCAAAATAAAAAACACGCACAAGGGTTAGGGTTAAATTTAAAAACTGTACTTTTGAGTTAAAATATATATTTATAATTTTAATAAATGACAAATTAAAAATGCATGAACATTTTTTTGTATCGAAAAAATATCGAACCGTGACACCAAAGTATCGAACCGAACCGTGAATTTTGTGTATCGTTGCACCCCTACTAAAAAGACCTCCTATATCCAGGTACAGATGCTCATTTTTTGTCTGTCAGGAGTACGTTTGGCTCTTTGAAGTGTTAATTCACTCTCTGACCTCTTCACCAACTATCCCCACTGAGACCAGGGTGAGGAGTACAGTGCCAGAAGCTTTACATGACAGGGAAGGTTTTTTGTTGTTTTAAAGCTGGTCTAAGGTGGCTTTGCAGATTTATTTAGCAGCACTGGTTTGCTTTATGCCAGTTTTTCCCAACCACTGTGCAACGGCACATAGGTGTGCTGTGAGAAATGATCAGGTGTGCCATGGAAGATTATCTGGTTCCACCTAATTAGTACTCTAAGCGATTGGCGTGAGTAACGGGCAGAACAATTACATTCTCTTCCACTAGAGGGCAGTACAACTACCTGCTCTAATTAAATGGGTTGCCAACTTCCAGTAAAACAGAAGAAGACAAAGAAGAACTTACATGATGGTCATGCTGTGAGATGACACAGCGCGTAATAGCAATAGATAAATATTTGAAAAGAAAAAGTAGTCAATCTGACCTGGGTCCTGGAGAAAATTCCGACCCAGATGAAGGCCCTAGCATGAGTAGTGGTCAGAAGAAAGCAAAAACGGTATATTGGGAACAAACCGAGCCAATTCCTCTATGCCTGGTGCTTTTTGAGACATTTTTGTTTGGTGGTGTGCCGTAGCTCCAAAAGATTGGGAAACACTGCTTTGTGCTACAGTCACACAAGTGAAAACAGCACTTGGAGACTCTGGCATAACCAAAATTATTGTGACCTTGTGCAAAGAGCTTGTGATCCTGTTGCCTTTGAAATGATTGCTTCGAAGGTGAGACCAGGTCTGCAACCACTTGCAGTAAGCTCCTATCAAGATGGTGATAAAGCGACAGGAAGCTGGAGTCAGTCTGCTATCACGTTGCTTCTGAACGGGGTTGATTTGTCTACGTATGAAATCAGAATCCAGCCAGAACCTCATAGATCTGAAAGAAAGTCATCCACAAATAGAGACCTAGGTGCTGCAGGACAGGGATTTAGCTGTAGAAACCACAAAGGCATTCATAAACCCAGTTTCTGAAAACGCAAAACCGTAAAAAGAAGAAGAAGAAGATCTGCAAATCTCATAATGCCATAAAGCCCAAATTTTTAAACTGAGAAAACATGCAATTTTAAGAAAACTATTTTTTTAATTTGATGGCTGCAACACATCTCAAAAAGTCTATGATTCAATATCAGCAGTCCTGGGTTTTCTTTACATTTTTTTGACTTATGATTAGTGAAAGGCCTTTACCTGGACCACTCTAAAATCTGTATCTACCTTTTGGTATTGATGGCGACAGTCCAGTTCAAGTTTCCAGTTCCACAGACATACCATCAAAGATGCAGAGATGTTTCTGGCAGTCTGACAACAGGTTGGATGGTCCCTCTCCTCTTTAGTCTGGATGATGCAGCAGAATTTCAAATGTTCATTTTTCTGATCACAGAACAGTTTTCTATTTTGCCTCAGTTGATTTTAAACAGGTCCAGAGAAAACAGCTGCATGTCTGGCTCATGTTCACATGTGGCTCCTGTTTTGCATGACAGAGCTGTAATAAGCATTTACGGATAGGACAGTAAAGTCTGCTCACAATCATTTCTAAGACGGTCACTTCTTTTGATGATATCATGTACTGTAGATGATGAGATTTTCTTGACAATTTTATGTTGAGAATTATCGTGAAACTGTTCCACCATTTGTAGATGTAGTATTTTGTTTTTTTGTGGATTGAGTAACCTCAGTAATCATTACTTAACTATGTGACTCTTAGATGTTCTTTTTATACCCAATCATTTTATGAACCTGTTGCCAATTAGCCTATTTAGCTGCAAACTTATTCCTCCAGTTTTTTTCTTTTAGTAGGCTACTTATCACTTTTCCAGTCTGTTTTAAAACTTTTTTTTTTGATGTCATCAAACTCAAAATGATCAAATTTATAAATTAAACATCAAGTATTGCAGTTCTTTGCAAAGCTCTTTGAGAGTGATTCCAGTCAGACTAAGTTGGTACATAATTGTTTGCCTCCCGTCAGGCCACCTCTGCAATTGGCTTTCAATTGAAAGTTGAGTGTGTAACACCTTGAACTTCTGGGCAACTGGTTGGCCTTCCCAATTGCTTGAAGCTAGTTGCAAAATAAGAAACCAGTTACTTTTAAATAAGAATAAATGATAATAAAGTTCATACAGTGGCAAATGTGCCCCTGTGTTTGCTAATCTTGCTCACTGGACATTTTAAATTCCAACTCTTCTGAGCTCAGTACTATGCTATGCTTCCCAGATTGAAGGTAGTGAGACTTAATCGCTTTAGTTCAGACTGCTGCGTCATGTCGCATTATGATATTAAAGCTTGGTTAGCCTGTCACTTTGTCCATTGCATCATTACTAGAGTGACATTTCAGTTACTGCGTCTTCTGATGCGACTGCTTTGTGTTGTTCCGCTCTTTAGAGCTGCAGTCATTTGATCTTTTCTCTTCAAGTCTTCAACGATTTAAAGATGAATATAGGATTTAAGAAAAGACAAACCTAGAGTTAAAATGCACAACTCATACTTTAAACGGAAATGTCTTCTGAATAAAATGTGAAAGGTAGATTTAAAAACTTCAAAACTTTTTTTTTTTGGAGAGTCTTATCTGTAGTCATCTTCAATTCGTGGCATGGTGTGACGGATTCTAGTGATGACCCAGTTTCAATGTTAAAAAAAAAAGGTTTGTCTTAGAAAGGGTCTCATGCAAAATACATAATATTTTAATCAATGCAAGTCTGAAATCAAAGACAGTGGATTGCTGGTTAATAATGACTGCTGTGGAGATGGACGGATCTTTGAATTTATCCCGTTTTTGACACATTTCAAGACACATACTGTCGTTATGAAGAACAAAGGGCTTGGCGAAGGAAGCGCTTTTGGCTACAGATTGATTTGTGTGTACACAGACACATACATACAAACTGTCCCCAAAGCTCACACCAATTTGAAACAGGCAAGGTTATTCATAAAGAGATAGATGTAGCTTTTTGCTTCTGCTGTCATTTGACGATCCATCTTAATGCATGATAATACCGGCTGTTGAGTTTTTCCCTTTGCCGGGCTCCACACCAATGCATCCAGTTTGTCTGTTACAGAAGGCTGATGATAGAGACAAATTACCGCTCATAGCTGGTTTACTGTACTTCCCTGTGGCCAAAGAGGTGGCTGGAGGCCACAACATTTTAAACACAGGGAGCCGATCAGCTGATATATGTGAGGTTATCGGGAGGGGGTAAGCAAAATTGAGGAAAGGGGCTTAAGCATTCGTAATTTTGTTATGCCATTGATTGCAGGTCACATATCTAATGTTTGCAGACTGAAACGAGAGGATTTATGAGGTACAACGTAATGGAAAGTTTACTGCTATTCCACTCTGAGCCAAAGCTTGTCTTCTTCTACCATTTAGCAGGGACAATATACGAGGCACTAATGGAAAAGGCAAGCAAGGCATGTTAAATATCTTGCTCCTTATCAACACAGGGCGTGACAGGTATATGGCGAAGCATTACAATGTTTCCCCCCTTGATGCGAAATCAATACTGCGACATGTTCAACCGCACATGCCGCCACCGTAGTGTCCTCTTAATTGAATGTGATGTAGCATCTGCTGAATTTGCACTTGTGCTCGGTTTGCAGCAGCTTTACATTGCCTTTGAAAATATCAATAGCTTCTCTATACCTCTGCAAACCATATAGGACGCATCCGTGCAGTGTGTGACTTTTATCAAGCCTGATGACAAGGACAAATACTGTAGCTTGAAAGTGTGAGTGCCTAAGTATGCACCTAAAACTTCATTACACCACTGCATTAGACTAATGTATGTAAACCTTTTGAAGTTTTTATTTTTATTACTTGCTGCTAAGAAAGCATAATCTACGCCTGTAACTGTCACTTAGGCCTGTGACAGACATTTGCACAGGTGTGGAAATGGCATGCATTACGAAATGCCCCATATTTGTCACAGTTTTGGGAGTGAAGCAGGCAGTTGTGCTGATGCCATGAGGAAAGCTGGACAGTTTTTTGTCCTGATGCCCTGCTAATGAGTGGCACATTAGTGGAGCCTTGTAAAACTTTCCATTGTCATAACAGGCAGATGTGTCCTTGTTACTGTCTATGTACCAAATCTGCTCGCTGCAAGAGGATGGCAAGAATTTGTGTTCTTATTCTGTCTGACTGTCCTGTTCATGGCTCCAGAAATGCAAAATTAAGCAAATGTAACTAATAATGGGCTGAAACCTGCCAAACGGTGACGTACATGGATAATTGTTAAGACAACATTATTTGGCATAAACATCGGTGGCTGTGGACTGTGATCTTGCATATTGCTCGGTTTGACTCTAATAGCGTGTTCCAAAACCCAAAAGTGGTTAGCAGCAGGAAAAATAATCTTTTGAATTTTAATGATCTTTTTTTTTTCTTTTTAAAAATGGATTGTGTGTATGCGGGTACGAGCCATAATGATGATTTTTTTCCCCTCCTCTTTTGCTTTTGCAGCTCACCTCATGTCTGCCCTTAATGTCCGTGCCTCTAACACTTCAAATACCTTGTTGTCTGAGCAGGACCATCATCCACCCGCCATCCTGCTCTCATTTGTCTTTTACAATCTCAGCTAGTACATGTCAGGTCATCAGCCTGTTTGTCCTCCCCCCCCTATTGTTACCCTGAGATGCGTTCAACAGCCCACTGCGGTGCAGGATAAATGCAATCATTTGGGATTTAGCACATGAGCGGCGGATGGAGTAAACGAGGGGAGAAGCTGTTGTGCTAAACTTTCATGTATTTCGATGAAAACTGGTTTATTCTTAATTTTCTAGAGTTGATTTTAATGTTGTTTATGTGGTTGGATTACATAATGATGCTGCAAAAGCTGCAAAATGAGTGTTAATGAAGTCATTCTAAAGTTAACGCACGCTGTGATCCTGACATGAGGTTAAGGTTGTCTTTGTTTTCTTTCCTTGTTTTTTCTGTTTTCTGCATTGTGTAACCACTCTTGAAGATATATTTGGATCTGCTTTAGCAAATGAAATAAACTTGAAATAATTAAAAGACAAAGCAGAGGATTTACTTGTGCCAAGGACAGCAGCGTCTATTTTCAAAACCCCTAAACCCTCATAATAAACTGTCTACATGTGATAGATGCGATAACGACTAGGAACACAATAAAAGCAGTTATACCATACCTAGTCGCCTTGAACCATCCAACTGAAGTTTTTTTTGTGCTTTTGTGTGTTGAGACTTCAGTGTCAGCACTCAATCCTAGCAATGAATCATTCTCACCTTTTCCAGTCCATTATACTTATGTTTCGCAACTGCGTTCATGCTCATCGTCAATCAAGTCACATGACAAAGCAGTCAAAACAAACCTTACTTTTAACATTTCCTTGATAGAGCTTTGGTTTACAGAGAGGAACGGGGGGAAACTGACCCCCCACGGGCAGTTGCTCAATGTCAAGGTCAATGGCGAGTTGTCAGAGCTACAAGGAAAAATCCATTACCGCGGCAGGGGAAAGGTGTTATATTTGTCATTCTCAAATGAACAGCAGCTATTTGTTCCCCATTGGTCAAGTTTGCACTCGTCGGGAGTTTGACCTGACTATGGAAAACATTCAGGCCTCCCTTCTGTGTAGGAAAAACTATCACTAGTCCCAGTCTTACCTTTCGATTTCTTCTTCTGCATGTGAAATACTCTGTTAGGGAATTTGGATGGAAAGTGGTTTTTCAGCTAAGTACGAGTATGCACCACTCATTATATTTTAATTAACGAAGAAGACTTTTCAGTCCCTTTCTAAAATTGTTATGACAAGGCAGTGATTTCTATACGGGATCGGGCTATTGGCGAAATTCTTGTCTGGTCTGAAAATATGCTTGACTGATGCATCTTGACACTAAATGAGTACGAGAACAAGGCCACCTGAATTTCACCCAAAAGATGTTGACATTTGAGTTCATGAAAGTCAAATATCATCAACCAGATATTTTTTGAAAAGAGTCCATTCAGATCCATGGTTATTAATGCACTGCAGCTACGTTTTTTGGATTTTTTTATATCAAGCACTGAAAGTTTATAAGTCAAAGAAACAAATGTAGAATATGAGGTGGTTTTCCCTCAATGAAACAAGCAAAAGTGCTGCATTACCTCACCCAGTAGATATTGCTTTACCTGTTAATATGGTAATTATGTATGAAAGGGGCCACACAATAGGAAAAACTCCATTGTCAGGCAGAGAATACATCAAAATAAAAAAAAAAAAGAATATAGTGAAGAGTCAGTGCCCCTCTTTATCACAGTCCTATTGTGTAATGAGATGAAATGATTGCACAAGAGAGGCATTTAAAACTGGGTTACGCTGACAGTTCCCTCTGAGAACTGCTTTGACAAACATTCAAAATTTAATCTGTTTATATTTAGCTGCTTCATGATTGAATAATGCATCCCTCTTACATGCAAAAACAACTGCAGGGTGTCAGCGATAATGAAAAATGGATACATTCAACATAGTTCCACGAAAAAAGTTCTCTTCTGCATTTCTCTTTTGCAAACTCTGCCAACCAAATCCATCATTAACAGCATTAAATCCATAAGACATCAACTAACCCGAGGAGGAATGAAGGGAAAAGCCAGCGGAATAGCTTACGATTAATTCCATCACTGGCTAAATCCGTTTGTAAAGATTTATGGATTTGTAATTAGCATAAACACGAAGGAGATCGATAACAATGACATTATCTCTGCTGAACTAATCGGTTTATTCACACATCAAAACAAGGCAGAGTAAATCTTTTGTTTAAAGACGCTTCATCTCTGCAGTGTGTTTGGGTTTTAAGATACTTTAACAACAAAGTACGACAATAGCGAGAGCCCACATTGTCTTTACGACGCTTGTAACGCGCCATTTTGGTGCTCTTATGTAAAATCAAGGAATCAAGGAAGTGGCTGACATCATTAAACCGTCAAATGTGCTTCATGCTGACAGGTCCTTCCATTTAGTAAAAATGCATGTTAATTCATATCAGCCATAATCATTTTACATGAAAACAAACTCTCTGAACAGATCAAACGGGACTGGAAAAAAAAGGGGGGTGGGGGATATATTCACAGGACCTGGGATGGTTAGGGATTGCTGTGCCATCTTGTGGACTGCACCACTGTGCAAGGACCCTGCTTTCCAGAGAATCTCTGCACCATCTATTGATTGACACAGTGTCATCTCCCTGTCAGGCGCAGGAATAGAGCTCAAGGGTCGGAATCCCTGACGGCTCGGAGCCTGAGGAGAAATGCCAGGGAGCCAGCAGGCACTTGTGTTTTTAATAGAATCCGGCCAGAAAAAGATCTGTCATTTCCTAGTGCACTATTTGGGTGACTTCTAGAGGCCATTAAGAGCAACTTTTCCCCACCTTTAACATGCAACCACAACTACCCACGGCACGCACTGACAGGACTGAGTGCACCTGCTGGAGGAGTGCTCCATTTTCAGATAGTAATTCATTTTAAGGAATGACTTGCAAATGTTATGCAAGAGCATCTGTGCACATTTACATATCACAGTGTGCATGTGTGCACATGTAGATGTATGTACATCGGCTGGTGATTAATGAGAGCATTCGGAATTTCTTTCACCTGCTTTTCATTTATTTGTAGAAGCTGCATTACGAGGAACAAAAGTGAGATGGAAAGCAGCTTTGTATAGTATATATGTGCATGTGTAGGCACGAAGTTTCACAGTCAGACAAAAGAGAGAGAAAGGGTAATAGAAAATGAGACCCTTGAATATGAAGTACAGTATGTGCAGGTACAGTATTTCATTCTCAAATGAGTGCCGCTCCATCTCTTGCTCTGCTCGATAATGGTCTATTTCATCACATAATTTGTGTAATTAGGTCCTGGACATGAATAATGTTTCATTTATTATAACAACAGCTGTCAGCATTTGAGAAAGAAGGGCATCCATTTGTGAATTTGTTAATGAATGAATTGAGTTAATGCAAAGGGAACAATATGTCTTGGTTCAACAGCACTCCCAGGGTGATAATTTGGATGTTCTATAACACAGAAACTGAGTGACATGCAGAGTATATTAATAAAGTATATGAGGGGTTTGAAAGTTAAACAAATAAAAAGCAGAATCAAGACCACCAGCTGACTCTAGGAGTCTTCCTTCTGTTATTAAAAACCTGCAGCTTTATATGGTTGCCCATGGAGTCCATGTGTGCAACCCCAAAGCAAGATTTACACACATTTAAGGATGTGCCATAACAATTAGAAGTTCATTCATTTTCATTGTTACTGATTACTAAACAGGAAACAAGATTGCAATCTGCTCATGTCTATCCTTTAGAGATGTAGGTGTGAAATTGTGAATTAAATTACAGTAACTTGGTGTGAAACTTACTTTGAAAAGTTACAATACTTCTATTGCAATATTGCAATACTTCTATTGCAATGTCATTTAATGTATTTAATGTATATATGCATTACAGTCCCGTACTGTAAGCATCATATTATACTACTTTGGAAACTGATTAGAGTGTGGTAGCTCTCCCTGTGAGTTTATTAAGGCAGGTCACCTGAAATAATGAAGCTGATTAATTTCTCAAAACCTCTTAGCAGTAAAGTGTTTGTCTATTCAGCTGCACCCCAACAGGAGGCCACAGACACCATGACGTCACCCACTGGTTTCTGGCTGGCATTTTGAAGTCTCAACATTTGCACTTTGGACACCATTATTTTGGGATTTAACAGATTGTCTTTAGAGAGCTGGAGCTTGTTGTGCTAGGTTATCAGTATGGGGATCAGCTTCTTGCTCTTGGACTCCACCTTAAGTGGCCACTTAAGGAACTGCAGCTTTTAGCACACTCTAAACTAGCTAGCAGCTAGCTAACTTGTATTTGGGCGAGGAACTTTGGTAGGTACTATTCAACTTTCTTTGCAGATCTCTTTCAAAGGAAGCTGCTGTAACACAAGTGATTTTTAGGTCACTACTTATGGGAATTTAGATTAAGCTTATACTTATTGCTAAAATTCTGTATTCACTAGGATTTTGCTGTAATAATGAACCATTTTAATTATTCGTAGGATGTGAGCGCCGCGCTTGTCATATCAATTTCTTTTAACCCTCTCAGGCTCAAATTAAACTTTTTGTTGCTAATGCACAACCAAGTCTTGCAGTGGTACTTCTGAGTAAAAAAAACTCATAAAATGTATGTGGGGTGATCAGGTTGTTAGTTTTTAACTGTTGCAAATTGGCAACGCCTGCCTTGAGAGGGTTAATAATGCCAAGGGCCTTGTATTTCCATTAAAGTGGAATATCTATGTTCAGAATTTCAAAATCAAACACTCAAATGTCTTTTCTAAGCTCTTCAAATGTTACTGTTGGGTAACCCCTCTAGTTATTTTTCAGCACACCCTCTTGCAAGCGTGTGCAAAAATTCTTTCCAACCAAGCAAAATCCACTTCTTCCTCCATGATGATTCCTCCTCAAATTATTGGAGGGGATGACATACAGAAGAGCCGTGGCGGGCGGCCATGAACCTGCCTGCATTTGCTGACTCAGAAAACGACATTAGCATACAGCTGCCATTAGCCAGGCTGCAGCTGCCTTTTTTACTTTACTAAGAGGAGCTCTTGTTGGGCACAGGGACCTGTGCATGAGCTTCCCGTCTGCTTTGATGACTGATAATGTGGCGCTCAGTCTGCAAACATTTACAGTGCTGTATTGTATGAATTACTTAGAACAGGACATAAACAAAATGTGAATCCTGTTTTGAGCCAAATATAGATAGATACATGTCTTTGCTGGCAGATTCAATCAGAAGTGCACAGAATTTTGGTATTTGTGGTTTCAGCCAAGTTCCCTTTAACAGTTTTTAAATTAATTCTGCTTGTACCAGTCCACTCTAAAGGAGAACTATCTTTTCATGTCTAGTTGAAGCTGAATCGCATCCTGTCAGGGTTGAGGTGATGTTGCAGGCAGATTGCTTATCTGTCAAGATCACGGCAGACACAAACAGGTTGCTGATGCTGCTGCTTAAACCTGTCTCAGTCAGGCCTCGATCATCAAATCTGTCCCTGTCTCCCATGATATATTGACAGCATTGCATTTGTCTCCCCCTTCCCCTCCGAGCTGAATTCCTGACCAATCCCGTGCCTGGTTATCAGCCCATCATAAAGAATGTATGACAGGACCTTAGAGCGGTGAGAGATGGTTTCAGTGAAGCCGGGAGGGCTGGTGAAGATGGAATCAGAGCCGGTGCCAACCTCCCTGAGGCTTGTAAGCAAATATTACCAGGGGGCTCTCCCACCAGACCCAGGAGCCATGTAAACTATTTGCGACTGACACACAGTCACACCATACACCCCAGTGTTCCCAATACAACACTTAAAAGAGTTTGCTTCATCTGCTGGTTTGAGGACAAGCAGACTGATAATCAATGAGGTTTAAACAAACAATATTATTAATAGAAACAGAATGCAATAATTTTCAAATTATTTAAAATTATTATTATTTTTTTTAAATTACATTTTAAAAGTAGAAGACTTCTCAACAAACGTGGCATATCCTTAACCACTAAAAATTCCTCACACTCTATGTTTGTCCTTGTTTGACATTATCTGTTTTATGGCTTCATTTCATGTAAAATTGTGTTTTCATATTGCATTTTTTTCATTTTGCTGGAGAGACAAGAGGGCTGTCTAGACTGACATAAAAGGTGTTTAACAGTCACACACATGTGATTTATATTGAGAGTGGAGAGATATTTTGCTGCTATTGTTAATAATAATCATCATTACAATTGCATTAATAATATAATTTACAGTACTGATATTGCATTCAGATGTTTAAACATCTTGGTACCCAATTAGCCTGTATTACAGGTGCAGTTATAACCACTTTAAACTGTTGAGTTGAATCTATAATCTTAAATGCTTTTGAATGCTTGTTATAATCTTAAGTGTGTATGTGCTGATTTTGTTGATTTTGAGTACACTTTGTACAGAGTCAGAGTGACAGGAAACTGCAGGGTTGCAGAGAGTTTGCAGACATGAAACCGAAAGCAGAATCTAACTGCAGGTTATTCTGAGGAGCTGGTTAGATGAGGCTATGTGAATAACTAGGGTATTCAAATTGTCTGTTATACTTTTATATTCTTTTATTAAGCTTTTAGTAGAGGTTCTTGATTAAAACATTTATTCAACATAGTACATATAGTTTCAGTTAGGTTATTACACATAAGGATGAGCCTCTGTTCTGGTAAAAGGTCAGAAGTGCAACGGGTGAATTGAGAGAGCATGTAAGGTCGACACACACACACACACACACACACACACACACACACACACACACACACACACACACACACATTAGTTAGACTCATTTATAGGTGAGAAGTTAGTCATGTTTGTCTCTGCCAAAGAGGAACAGTTCACTTCAAGACGAGAAGTGAAACTCAGAAGGGACAGGAAAACATCTGCCATGAAGATAGAAGACAATGTTCTTTTAAACTGTGTTAAAAGTCATTGTGGTTTTGATGCGACCTATGTATAAAGTGTATCTGTGACGTATGAAGGGGCGTATTAAATTCAAGCCCTGATCGTATAAAATATCTGTGTATGCTTTGAATAAGTCGGAGATCAGTTCCTGTCTGTGAACAGGCACTGGTCTTCCCACGCGTGTATTCATTAAAATCAATTGTCTGACCAAGCTCTTCTGGACCAATGGTTGTTTGTACTCTCCTCCTCAATATTAGAACCTTAACATTTATTACACAAATACATCAAATCTCTGTTTGCCCTTATTGTTGTTTTTGGATTCCAACTCGTCCTACACAATCAGGACTTAAGAAACCAAACATAGCAGACAGACCACTATAGGTTCTCATCTATGTCACAAAATATGACATCGTCATATTGTTGCCTAGCAACCAATTAGCAATGGGCTAAAATGACCTGATTTTAATATTTTTGCATCTGCAACACCTTATACTGTGAAAGGACAGTTTTTTGTGTTTAATGGCAGCATCATTCATTTATATTAAAACTTATGCATATTATGTTCCCAACAAGCTGCAAGGCAACCACCTAGCAACGGGCTAATTGACATTGTCTTTGTGTCCCTTTATGCACTTGAATCACAGATTCCTATGATTTTAATTTCATGACAGTAACATCTCAAAGAGCTGAATTTTATAAGACAATACAGTCTTGTTGCCTAGAAACCACCTAGCAATGAACTAAAATGATCTTTGCATTTATGTATCTTCCCTACCTTAAAAATCATTATATTCATTTTAATTTCATGGGGAAACACAATGAAGAGGCCCAACAATTCTGTATCCAGGGCCTGTACTGGCTCTTCAGAATCTTTTGTGGAGAACTCTTTGTATGTGCACTAGCTGTCTGTACAAAATGTGCCCAGAGAAACTGTAAGCTAGGACGGAGATAAAGTTTATAAAACCTACTGACATCAAACAGGGAGCGGAGACAAAACACATTTACCTGACTTATTTACTTTTGTTTTTTTTAGGTGTTCATTTGTAATCACGCCACGTCTTTTGAGAGTAATTTCAGATCTATCTGGTAACTGAGGTGCTTAGCCAGCATTTAGTTAACTTGTGCATTGGGCCAACTTTGAATGGAAAAACACAGGTGTGGAGTCACCTAGACGTCGCCCACTATGGACACTATTTGACAATTTATTGAAATTAATCAAAAATAGGTAGAAAATGTGTGAAAAAGGTTGAAAAGAATAAGTACACCTTCAATTTAACACCCACACTGTTCAGGTTTGAAACAGAACAATATGAAAGAACAATATTCCAATTAGGTTTTAATGTCGTAAACACAGCTGATCTGTTTTTATTTGTCAGTTTAGTTTTATCCATGGACAGACAGATGGCTACATGTAGCTCACCTATTTATCAGAGAAGCAGAAATTCCTTTTAAAAAAAGTGTTGATTGGACATGGTTGGAAAACCTTAAACTGCAAGTGTGCTTTACAAATTGCGATCTCCAGAGATAAACCTCAGACCTAAATCAATACAATCGGCAGGATAGTGACGTCAAATCTAATTAAGATTGCTTTTGTGGCACAATGGTACCAATCTGTGTTGGGTGGGCCCAGTGTCAGCATGGGCTATTGCAAGGTTATTTTTCTTTCATTGTTTGAGGCTTAGAGACACCTCCAGAGGGATCCCTATAGCCAAGACACTATTATCTGGCTAAGGTTTGGGACAATCACACTGTCCTTCTCTCATTTCTTGTAAAGGTCCCTCTTCAATTAATCTCAGAGCCAAATCTTTTTATTCTCTTCTGTACCAACCCCATGAAAAGAGACTTTTTCAAAAGAGATTGTGAGCAGGTTGGCTTTCAGTGTTAAAGGAGAACAAAGAGGGATTATGTCATATAAGAGTAAACTGGGGAAGAGAGGATGTAGCCGGGCGATTCTGATTGTGTATAGATAATGCTGTGCTGTTACATCTGACAGAAAGTGTTTGGCTTGGAAGAAGAAACATTTCACAGACTGATCTCTACATTTCAGTTTGGTCCAATTTTTCATTCAATTTAACTAAAACCAATCCCAGTGTGGCGTCTGTGTGCAGATTTCACAAACTGTGCAGTCAGTGCGGAAAAAAACTGTAACTTTAAATTACACAATACTTGGTTTCTGGGCTAGGTTCTATTTTCTAAATTCTATTTTCATTCACTTTCCTATGCAAAAATCCGAGAAGGACCTGGACCTGTTATATTTGCAATGTAACATTGCAAATATACTTTTTGACATTTTTATATATATATATATATATATATATATATATATATATATATATATATATATATATATGATGTAATAATTACCTTAGGACTCATTAATACATTTATTTTCCAGTGTGTTGTGTTGTTACACAATTCCAACAAAAACAGAAAGAAATGGAATAATATCTTTGCAGGCACAACTATTTACCTATATTTACCCATGTAACTATTTCCGCATTGTTTGAATATTTGACTATGCTCAATATAAACATTCCTATTAACATTATATAACTGAGGAAAAATAAGAAAAAGCATGATAAGGGCACTTTTAAAAAAAATCTTGTCATAGATGATAGATTTCTCACTCCCATACATTATTCTTATTCAGTGCAAACCTACTTTTGTAGGTTTTCCTATTGTTTGTCTTGGTTATGAGTAAATGCTGAAGTCTGCAAAACCAAAAGTCCCAAAGGAAAACGGATCACATGAAACTGTTTTACAGATTTAAAAAATCCGCTGTGTGAGTGAGTTTGCTGAGAAAAATAAACCCCAGAATACATATAGGTTATTAATTTTTCTGTCCAGTGCTGAGTTATTAGCTATATTTCAGATGCAATTGATTTCATTCCTCCTGAACAAGAAAATATTAGATCATTTAAGCACATAGGTTTATCTGAATATAAACTTCAGTGAGTACACTGTGAGCCTAATCATTAGAAATTGCTCCTGCTGATTACATTATCACACTTATGTAAACTTTACCAAATTCAAACACATTCAGAAAATCATCAAAATCAAAGGAGTCCAATACAGTATCGACTAATTATAGTATTATGGTGTAATGCTGTTAGGTTTTTCATTTCTTCTTTGCACACCATTAAGGAAGGAAGCTAGGCTAACCTAAGCTAGCTTCCTGCCTCATTTAAGCTAGCTTACATGACATAATAAAAATACCTTAGCGTACCATCGAACACAGCTCCTTCTATAAGCTTCAGAATTTAGTCCAAAATCAATAGTCGACATCACAGTGGCTACGTTCCACTTTTATTTTTATATGTTTGTTGGTTTTTGATTTTTGATTTTCTTTGATGGACTCGACAAGATTGCTGCTTGAAAAGGGGACAGGTGAGCAATATATGAATTTTTTAAAAAAAGTTATGGCTTGTTATATGAAGGAAATGCAGTCAACAAATTTGTTAAAAATCAAAGATAAAAAATGAACATTAATGTTGTTTGTTACTCTAATAAAAAAAGAGCATTACTGCAAAGTCAAACAGTCAAACTCCTCCTAGAGAGAAATTAGCATGTCCACCCCACTGTTTTCATCTATATATGCACATTTGTACCGAGACCAAGCGGGATTCTCTGGGGCCGAGAGACGATGTTGAAGCACGTGTCAAAAACCTGCACTTTATTTAATGGTCATTTGAGGCTTAATGCTAAAATGACTTAACAGCATTGGGAAGCAAACATGACACAGGTCACGAAAACCCAGCCAAAGGGTTGTGCTAATGTCGGGGATCAACAATGGGCAAAGCTACAATAGCTTGCCAATTAACATCATTTTAGGACATTTCTGACTATGGGTTTGATTTTTAAATCAGAATACAATTCTAGACATACTCATTTATCCCATCTCCCTTTCTTTCTTTCTTTTTTAACCACGTGTTTTTGTCTTGGTTAGCAGTACTATAGCAACCCAGGAGCCACCACATATGATGAATTAACAATAACCCATGTGGTGGATAGGATGACTGGAATACAGAGGAAATCGCACCATCCTAATGCAGACAAACTATCGACGCAGGCAATGAGCACAAGATCTTTATTTGTTCATCACTTAGCAGAAATTAGTAGATATATTATGTGTGTCTCTGTGCTGGATACCAAACTTGTTTACCAAATATATTAGCACCTAACTCCACCCTTTCCTCTGAAAATAGTCATTTATAGGTCCAAGAAACTCACGTCAACCTTTACATGTACACAGAGAATGAGAGTTACTCAAAACATATTTATGCCCATATGCAAGCTTTAATTAATTAGATTACATGTAAATTTTTCCTTGTAATTTTGTTACATAAGTACAGTGTAAAACATTTAAGGGATTCCTGTCACATGAAATTTACTTGTCTGTGATACATGCAGTTCACGCCGTGGAGAAAGGTGGGATAGAGAGAGACTCATTAAATCAAAGTGCTGTATAGAGAGCACATTTTCCTTAATAAATAATAATTTGAGTAAATAAACTTTTGATTTAATATATTTCAGTCACATTTCACTCAAATCTCCCCTTTTTCTATTTTAGTGCAATTTGTGTTTTTTTTCCACAAACTTTTATTCGACTGCTGTGTTGCCACAATGTTCCAACTTATCACACTGCCTTAACTGCTAAAACTCATTTTACTGATAATGCGATTTATAGACATTAATCATCACACAGAAATATACAGAACATTTATACACGAGTACCGTGCAGTGCCATGGAGATGGCACAAATTGAAACTCAATACCAACTGTATTACAAACTTAAATATTCATCTCCCCATTTCAAACACTTGAACAAAACAAAATCAACAAAACATCTTGTGTTCATTTGTTAACTAATATTTTTTCCCTAACCAACCCTGCAGACATGTAATCAGTTCAATACAACCTTGAAAAATGCAAACAAGGCAATCGCGTCGGGACGATTAATTCATTTCTGGATTGCTGCGCCTGACTGAATGTTGAAAACACTAAGATTAATTTTGGAAATTTATATATTTTGTTAAAGTGCTTTTGGAGCGTGCAAAGACGAATGCTTATTTGGACGAAGCAGCCGAGATATAGCGTTACTCTGTGGCCTGAACACACACATGCAGTCAAAGTTGTTTTAAAGTCAAATGGATTGTAATAGGAACCCAAGATGCACTCTGTTCCTTACTCCGAGGATTAGGTAATGTGTAGAACAAAAGAGTTGTGAATAATTTATTGACCATTGCATGCACTGTGGTCATACACATACAAGTGTCATTTTCCGATTCGGTGTGTGAATCTTAGACAGATTACACAAAGACCCTTTTAGCGCTATTAAAACGACTGCAAGGACGTCAAAGTTTCCTTTTATCTTACGTCGAATCTTTAATTCGGATGTTCTTCAGACAGATTTGAAGTTTAGATTTTCTTCACCTCGGGATCAAATCGTCTGCGGCGTGCGTCTTCGTAATCACCGCTCCATTTATAACCCCAGAATCAATTTTTAATGATGTTCTTCACCCGTGCACACCGGAAAAATGCAACTGTCCACATTTGCAGTTGCTCAGGGATGCTGAGCACTGGAAAAAAAAAAAAGAATCAGGTGTTTCATGTGATTAATTTTTTTCAGTTGATTTGACAAAGCATTTTGCTGGGTGGAGAAAAGCTACATTATGATATTACTATAGCTTCTAGGGCAACAGTGCAGCTTTTTTCCTTCCTTTTTTCTTTTTTTCTTTTTTTTACTTAAAGAAGCACTGTAATGGGGACTTCATCTTTTTTTTCTTCTGGGGCTATTCTATAAAAAGGTGCCAGTGTCTGAGGTCCCAGTGGTACCTATTACGGCAGCCTAGTAGTCATTAATCACAGACGAGTAAGCATTTCAACACAGTGTCCGCCCAGAGTTTCCAATAGCCATTCATTAACAGTTTCCACCACCATCTCTTTTCTTAGTATCTGCCCCCTCCTCTCATTTGCTCCCACCTGGACTCTACGGAGTCGGTCCTTTTCTTGCTGACGTACCTGCTTTTTATTGCCGGTGTTATGTATAAAGTGTCGAGAAAGGTATGCTTTTCTTTTCCATAATATGGGACAGATCTGAAGATAACCTTCGCAAAAGTTCTCCTTTCATGTGCTTTCGCCTGTTCTCTCCCCCCAATCCAAGTTGTTATTTCTTACAAAACCTTGTTACTGTTCATACAGCGTAGGGTGTTTATTGTATAGCAGTGAATAGCACTCTGCTGAAAGCTGACAACCTGCTGTCTTTAATTGCATTCATCTGTCTTGGGTTGCGACCAGGTCTAAAGGTAGCAGGGAGGTAGATGAAGAAAAAGTTCCTTTTTTTTCCCAAGAAAAAGAAAAAAGAAAGACACCACGGCGCTTTGAAGCTGATGTATAGCGTCACCAACATTACCAAACTTTTCATCCTTAAGCAACTTTGTAGGTACTTTGGTGCAATGAGACGGTATTGCTTCTTCCCGTTTGTAAAAACGTTCATTTTATATGTGCTGCTGAAACTAATATGTCAAACATCAAGGGAAAGAGTGGCCAGCGGGGGAATTATAGCCATTATTAATGGTCTCCGTGATCTCTCAAGGGTTTTCCATTATAATTATTGACTCTTTCCTTTCTTGTCTTGTGCTTTTTTTCTGTTTTTACTTAAAGCTAAAGCCGAGTCAGCGTCTGGTAAAGGAGCTGCAAAACAGAAATCCAAAGCATTAATAACTGTGCGGCTGGGAAGGTGTTTTTGTTGCAGAAACGAAGACCCCCGAACACTGGGGTATTTTTGGTTGTTTTGATTGGAATCAGAGTTAATTTGATTTAAATAATTTCACATGCGTTAATTAAACTATAAAAGTTTTACGGGACCTTTAAAGTGACTCTTTTGACTGCAAATATCCTTGTTTGTTCTAAAAAACAAACCAAAGTGGGTCATTCAAAGAGGCGTGGGAGACGTCTCATTTAAATTTAGCGAACTGCTTTGACACCAGAGAGCAGCTCCTGCTTTAAGAGATCTGTTTGATTGCAACTGGTTTCCTTCCACTCAGTGTGAAGACCGCTTCACCATCAATTTCTGCAGGTGGTAAAAGAGAATTACGCCTATCAAGTGAAAGCCTGATTTTCAGTGCACCTCGTTTGTTACTTTTATGTGTTGTTTCTGAATAGCGAAAACTCATTAACAACTTGGATGTACTACACAGCACCAGCAAAACTACTGTCTTCTTTCCCTTTCCCAAGAAGTCGGGCATCAGGCACGCCAAAGATGGCCAGAAAACTGACATCTAAAACCTGAGTGATTTGGCTTTTGGCTCTGATTGATTAGGCAGGGCCCTGAGCCTGTTCATTGATATTCAGCAGAGAAGGGGTAGACTTTCTTCTCAAGATAATTTGGCTACATTTACAGTGAACCTAACACCTCAGCAGCACCTTACTTAATATCAATCACCTGATGTGGGATATCCCAAAGTGCTGACCAGCACATAAGCTGGAAGATGCCTCCTCTTCAGTTTACCTCACGTCATATAGGACGTTAACCCTGAGAGGCAGATTTCTCCTGGCAGCAGCCTAAACAAAATGATTGCTAATCATTTGTCGTCTGGCTCGCTGCAAGACTGTGAGTATAAGTCTGCATTGATTAAATGGGAAGAAAGAGAGAATGAGAAAGTGCAGCCTTCTTTGCTTGACGAACGCATGCAAGAGGTAAAATGTGACAGACGGCAGAAACCGGCTAATCTAAGGTCAAATAAGGATGCGCTTTCATCAGATACATCCACGGCTTGCAGGTGGCAGCGGGCTTTGACGGGGGACTCATTCCACAGTTTTACCCCGACACCATCAGAATTTGTAATTTATAACAGCCGGAAATGAAACGACACCCTACTTTGATTGCTTTGCTAAGGGTCATTTGTACGTGCTGCTAATATTCCCATTATAATATAGAGGGGGGAAAGTAAGCACAGCCTTATATTGTTTGAAATCGAGAGCTTCTGTATGGTGAAGAAATGCAAGGTAAATACCCCTGTGGCCACACAAAGAATGGCAGAGCCATTACTCATATCCCGAAACGAAATGAATAGGCCAAAGTCTACCATACTGCGGCTGCATGAGTAATGCAGGGTCTTGGCTGCTGGTATGTTTCAGAACAGAAGCTAACAGTACTTGCCAATTCCACGATAAATATCAGATAGTCTGGCAGCACATTTTGGAAACTGAGCTTCGTGATGGAGAGGAAATTGCCATCAGGCTGATGCATTGTTAAAGACAAGCAGGAACAGCTGGTGGCCTTTTCCAAGATAATCCAGCTCTTGATGTTTTGGACTTCTTGTTGGTGATAAGAGCCCGTGTCCTCCTATTCCTCTCAGCCGTAAGAGTCCTCGACTTGCTTTTTTGGGGGGGAAATTCGTTGTATTCTCATGTGCAGACTTTACATTCACGACTTGTTTAAATTGCGCGACTCAAAACTTGAAACGATTTGGACACGGAGTCTGGGAGTCTGCATATATGCAGAATCTTAACTACTGCTCCATTAACTCACAGTAATGATGCATGCCATCAGTCTGTTTGTCTGTTGATGATTTGCAAATGGCACACTGTTGCATGCCTTCTGCACTTTCTCATTCTGGACAAAATCAAAGCCCCTCAATTGGAACAGAAGGAGGGAAAAAAATATGAAAGGTGCATCTGAGCTGTACTGAACAAAATGGTCCATGTTGTCAGGGCTCACAGTTTATGAGCAGGAGAAAGGCAGAGAAAAAGGGGTGCGTGAAAGCCCACTGTACCTTTTTTTTTTTTTCTCCCCCTCTTTTTTTTCTACTGTGAAGTGTATTTGTCTGCAGCCCCTTTGCAGAGCTCACAAAGCAGTTTGACGACTGAAGACATGTTTTCTTTATGTGAGATTCAGTCGCTGTGATACGCAGGGAAACTGCTATTTTCTACCCCCAACTGTTGTTTATGGGAAGCAAGTGTCAAAAACTCCTTCAGTTTCCAAAGTGAATTTGATAAAAGTAGCAAAATGAAAAGTGCATGCTCTTATTTTCCCATCACTCGGCTGTGTATGAGAATTCGAAATTTGCTCGTGTGATTCGGGAAGTCAGCTTTTTTTCTTTCTTTTTTTTCTTTTTCTCTTTACTTTGAAGTGCGAACGTGCACAATGTATGCAACTCTCGACACAAAAAAAGCAGATGGATTTCTCAGCTGAATAGGACTATTATTAAATTATATCGGCACACTGAGTTGTGAGGTGTACAGCCTAATTACTATTCTTTTGAAAAACACTGGTGTTATTCTGGGCTCATACAAAATGGAAGACGGTGTCAAGAATACATTTGTTTCTTAAACTCTGAATGCACAACGCACGCAGGCGAAAACTTTGCGAGGTTTGTAGGACAACGTTCAGTCGTCCCTTCAGTTGTGACATTGAACTGATGACACTGACTTACAGCAGGTGTTCGTAATGAGCACTTCTCCTCAACACAAAGAAAGTCGCTTAAGAGCAATATTCAGGCAATATCCCCCTTTGAAAACTGACTGTTGGTATTTCCATTATCCCGTGTAATGAATATCCCCTGAGAATCTGAGCAGCATGATTAACCTTTTCTTGCAACATTAGAACCTCATCAGATATAGTTTCTACAGTACGCTTTTGTCTTGAACCTGTGCGGCAATTTGTGCACCCTCTATCTTCCTAGCCAGCGCTCTGAATTCAGTTTTCCCTGCTCAGATAAGGCCGGAATAATACGTTTCTCGTGTCAGTTCTGGGAATTACCCCGAGTCTCCTGTTTGTCTCTGACTCTGCGTCTGGAATGGCTGGTTGGGGCTCAGTATCTCTTAAAAATGTAATTAATCGTCAGTGGTAATACGCAATCAAACCTGCTCACACTTATCTGGATGTTTAGCCTAATATACAGTTTGCCCTCACGATATCAGGTGCCAGGTTAATGCATGTGTTACAGGTCCGACATTGTAAGTCGATGACAGTTCATTCCTGGATAAACAGGAGAAAGACAGTTCGGATTCACGTGGCAAATACCAAAAAAATTAATGTTCTGGTCTTAGATTTTGTTTCCTTCCACAGACCTAAACAATGTACAGGGGAAAAAAAAAAAAAATCACACACTTCACTATATATTCACATTTAACAGACCCGAAATTACAATGCTGTGAATAAATAGCTTCCACTTGATAAAGCAATGCAATTATACTATATACTATATATAAGTATCAAAGTAACCATATGGATAATTAAGTAACCACTATTAGCTTTATGCTAAAACTCAATGCCTCAGCTAAAGATTGCACTGTTTTCTCTTTTAAGTCCCTATAATAGGTGGACTGGTATTTATATAGTGTCTTTCTACTTAGCTGAGCACTCAAAGTAATTTTTACTACAATTTTCGTTCACCTAATCGAACACTTCATACGGTGCTTTCATCTTTGCCTAAGTGCTTTCTAACATTCACACATGTACACACTCCAGTGGATACGCTGCAGGAAACTCAGGGTTCACTATTTTGCCAAAGGATAACCATCAGATTGGTTAACAACCCACCCTACCACCTGAGCCACAGCCGCCTGAGAAAGTAAAGTATGTATGTATGTAGTCGCAGAAATAGCGGTCTATGGCTCAGTCGCTCATTTCAGGTCACAATGAGTAAAAAACTTCTGTCTGTTTTGTAAATTTCGATCATACTGTGTTTTAAAAAAGAGGACTACTGGGCTATGAGTCATTGGTCAGTGGACATGCCTTTCACGCTCTAACCCACCCCTCTGTCTTCACATCTGTTTCCAAAACACCAATATGGCGACGATGGAAGCACTCATCTGGATGCTTTACACCAGGACTTCATCTTTTATACTGTCCATGTGTACAAATCAGTTCACAGAAGGTCTGCAAAGCTGCCACATGTGGATGGACACTTAAAATAACATCCCACATTAAAATCCAGGACAGGTTAAAAAGTGCATTTTTTTTCTCCAAATATAATGATGTCATTGTTTTGGTTTTACAGCTCACAGTGCATTTGAAGGATGGAAGTATGGGAAGCTAGAGCACTTAAAACTCGGAATATTTGGAATCAACGTCGGAGTGCATTAAAAGATATTTGAGAAAACTGTAAGAAAGATAAATATAGAAAATCTAACCTGAAAGAAATGGAAGAATATTGAATATTGAATGAAATCCATTGCCACTGTTATATCCTTGTCATCAGAGTAATAGTTCTCTGAACTCTCTGGCTTTTAAAAAATGGCATTGACATATTCCAATACTTGGTTGCACTGACAAAAAAATATGGTTATTAACAGCTGCTACATTGTGCTACCTTGATGATCCTATTGCCATAATTGCGATATTTTCAAGTTAAACGTGTTCAATAAAACGTTGCTGAGAAAATGATACACATCATTCTTCAAAATAATTAACGTCTCGTCTCATTACAAGTCAAGGGAGATGATGAAGAGTTCAGGGAGAGTCTGAAGCACATGATATACGCAAGGAAAAAGGCAGCGATCAGTCACTATATTCTGCTTTTCAATCCATTGTAAAAGCTAGAGCATTAGTCTATAATATACTGACAAATACACTCTTTAAAATAAACTACAGTTTTTACAGATTCCGATGTAGTTCTTTACTAGTAGACCAAATCATGAAGCAACCAAGCAAAATAACTTTATTTGGTATCCCCGAGTGTGTTTGTGAAGATTCTCAGTCATCCAGGTCATCGTAGTTTAAGGAACTTGGAAAGAAAAGCATCTGGACTTCTTGGACTTCCTGGGAGTGACCCCAAGAGGGTTATGGACCCCTTATTGATCCTCTACCTAATCACACGAGCCAAGGTGTGAAAACGGGTGTGGGTCACAATCAGCCAAGGTTTTGGGTGAACCCATAGTGAAACCTGGCCCAAGTCTATCATGTGATTTATTGAAGTCAAATGGCCCAGGACGTGAGTGGCCGTTAAGGCCTCTGGGAAGGGATCTCAAAACTGGATTATAGATGGCAGACAGCTGGTGTTGTAAACCACAACCTCTGTTCAAAGATGGCCGTTCACAGTGGACATAGATGGCTTCTTTCACTCCTCTTATCTGGATAACCAAGGGCCTTTTATCAGCAGAAAACTGAGAGTCCAATTAAAGCATCAGAAGTAACTAAGCTGTTATGTCTAACTATCGGGAACCTTTTGAAGTGTGCTGGTTTTGTCATATTTTGCCAGTTGTACATGGTTGTACCTTTAGAAAAAATATTTTAATGCTTTACCCTCCCAAAGATTTGGTCCTTTAGATTTTCCCATGTCAAGGAGAGAGCAAACTTTAGTCAATACTTCCAGATTTTCTACCTTCAGGCGCTACATTTTCTTTGTGCTCAAAAAAAACCTATCATACCAAGACATGGCAAGAGCCTAGGATCTCTGTTCTATTTTGCAAGCTGTTTGCAGGTATTGCATCAGCAAGTCTCCCCTTATCTTCAGACACTTTATTCACAAATGAACTCATAACGGCTGCAGACAACTCTGCCCACCCCCTGACCTAACACCTCAACGATCCACGATGTGCAACCTAAGGCAACAATCATCACGCATTGTTGTAACATTATTGGAACATCCCGGAGTCTGTCAGAGCTGCTTTCTAATGACTGCCTTCCCTGCTGTGTTGGATGTGTAACTTGTCACTCTACTATGAAATAAAAAAAGAGAAGAAGCTCGATGAGGCAGAAAACAGTGGAAGGACTCCAAAAGGCTTTTTTTGACGCGTCACTTTCGTTGGTAGAGTCGTAGGCTTGTGGTAGACTTTGACTGAAAAGATTAGGTGGGAAACTTCTCTATATGAGAGTTTGAGAATAATGTGTGCCAGGAGGCAAGAGAGACACTGCATCAGGGACCAATTGACACTGTCAAGATGAAACCTCAGAGGTGTTACATCTGGAGGTGACTTGCACTGAGCGTTTTAAAATTATGCGCACATATATTTGAATATTATCGAGTTCATTCTGTACTGATCTCAAAAAGCATGAAAATCTTGGGAACATGCAAATCACTCAGCCGAAAAGGGTAGAAAGGTCTTTGCCATTAAAGATGATAACCTCTTTGAAATTACAGTATTTCAAAAGAGCACATGAGCACACAGTGGTGGTATAATGTTCAGAAATCTTCACAACACTGAGCTCAAAGTGCATACTAATTGCATCATGCTCCAAAATTTACAAGTGATTATTTAATACCTGACTAACAAGCAGTACTTCATTTACACATTAACAAATCTGTTTTTGAATGTCACATCAGTCCAAATGATGAAACTATCATCAAATTAGAAAGTGCTGATACCACCATACCTTTTTTAAAGCCTCCTTTTGAGGCTCTCCTGCTCTGTTCTTGATTCAACAGCCGATTTAACATTCGACCCAGTTTCAGCGAGGTTCTCTACTGGGACGCAACCCAGAAGTGTCATACTGAAGAACCAGAATAATAAGGCCCTCGACTCTGGAAATGAAGCAAACGATACTCTGTTTATGTTCTGCAGATTAATATACAAGAGTAGCGTATTTCTGTGTGGGTGTTCTGCTTATTTTAAGAAGCACACACAGTCATCAGCTTGCATTATTGCAATCAATGTTGATGGGGAGAAAAAAAACAAGCACAGAGACACAGACAGCATAAGTGCAGTGTAATCCAATATGCACACATCTCATTTTGAAGGCTAATTAGGCACACCCTGCCCTGTGGATGTTAGTTTGGTATGGAAATGACAGCCAACAATTTTATGCGACCCTTAGGAATATAATTAGTATTATAATATAATGTAATTAGTCTTACCGTGCCATGTAATCACACAAGGCTTGGAATATCAATAGTTAATGGCAAAGTGGATCACAAACAACCTGATTACATTTTCTAACTTACTTTCAAAGAGCCAGAAGCAGTCTGCCAGCAGGTCTCACTGGGAATTTAATGGTTTTACTGAAGTTAGTGAAGTACATATTGTCTCTGAGGTGAACATGCACCGGCACAAATAGCACTAGTCTAATTATAGGAATTCTGATAACAGCTATGTAGTCCTAGTATGTGTTTAACCAACAGGGAATCATAGAATCTAAACATGCTGCACTGTTCTGCTCCCATGGCTCAAACAGTGTGGAGAATATCCATAAATAGGTTAAAAACAACTTTGACAACACAAAATTTTTTGTGGTGTGAAAGCTGTTACAGACACTGTACAGCAATTCAGAACAAGACAGTGTTATTTAATTTAATACTATTATGTCCTTTAATTCTTAATTAATTAATTTTACAAAGTAATTATGTGTCTTCCGTATTTAACTGATTTTAACTTGGGTTTTCAACCACGTGCCACGTCGCTTTCAACTAATTATTATATCCATTTCTGTGATTAGCTCTGATTAACCATTTATTCCTTATTCCTAGCTAAGTATTCAGTTTTTTAGCCATTTATTCAGCTATTTCATCTGTATATCCATGTGCTTTATTGAATCTCTTTCCTACTGTGTATTATAAGCTTCAATGTATTTCACAATTATTTAGGTAATCCTGCTGTTTAGCTCTTCTTTCAGCTAGCTTTTTCACTCTTTTCTTTCTGTTAGCCATTTTTATCTGTTAGCTTATTTTTTTAGCTACGTATTTGAGTTATTTTAATTTAGCCAAGCCTTTTAGCTGCATGTCACTAATCTACTACACAGTATATAGCCTACATAAACAATTCATTTAACATTTCAGTTACTGTTAACTATTTATAAATACCTTTAGCGAAGGATTTAGGCTACTAGCTAGGTGCTTCATTTTTCACTATGAGCCATTAGCATTTAGCTTTATGTTGTTTAGATCTTTCTGATCAGTGTTCAGCTCAAGATATTTGGTGTGTGTTATAACAACAATATACATTATTGTTATACATACTGGAATATGTATATTGTAGACTTTAATAACAATATACAGTACAATATAGAAGATTTTTTCTTATTACTTTTACATTTACTTCATTGTTATTGTTTGTCCTTTAAATGCGCCAGATGCGATGTGCAAACTCACCCCTTATGGATGCAGTGTATTGAAACAAATAATTTCTTCTGATGCATGTTGTGATGTTTTAATCATGTCTCTAGTATTATGATTTAGGTGGTATAGTTAGCATGGCTGAAAAAAAAGTGAAAAGGTTTTGTGCTTTCTGTCAAAAATAAAATGTTGTCAGTGATGACGTGTGAAAAGACTTTGCATTGAGGCTGAAGCTAAAAGTGCAAAGAAAATAGTTCTGAAGATTCATGTACGACTACAAACAAGCCTCTCTGTTATCTAGGGCAGCTTGCTGTAAATTACACTGCCTCTGTAGTGGTTTTTGCCTATCTTTGCGAGAGCATTCCTCTCTCCAATCATGTTTCCACCATCCACTCTCCAAAGTGTTACAGCCATAATTAGCCTAGATTAATGAGGAGGCCACTTGAACATGAAACATATGAATAATAAAGGTGGTGTTATACAAACGCTATTTCATCTTTCATTAGAATCTTACGTAGAGCTCTTGTGGGACAGTATAGAAGCGTGTTATCGGATTTATCAAGGCCGTTCTTAATATCAGCGCCTATAAATGTTGATAAATGGGTTAACCATATATTTTTCTTCCTTGACAGTTTGCGATGTAAACCAGTTTTTATGTAAACCTTATAAATCTATCAAGGCTTATTTCCCTTCCTTACGCCATGGGCCATTTCTTTCTTATCTCTGTGTGATTTTTGCAGAAGAAATTATCACTATTCGAAATTAATTAAGTGCTGTAACCTCATTGCACTGGAATATTGCTTGTGTCAAAATTTACTCTGATAACAGTAAAAAGTAGGCCAGTTAAGTGTAATCTGACTAAACATCAGTGTTAAATTTTTCACAGGGTAAAGAGAAGAATCGAGATACGTTGTTATACAGCCTCGTGACATAACTAATAAATTAAAGAATAGCTTCAGTTTATGACATACAGTGCATTAAATTATTAGCGTATATTCATGCCAAACACCATCATCGTACTCTGGGTAAGCCACACGGAGCATTGTGAATATGTTCTATGTAGACAAGCACTTTGCTGCCTGTGCAAATAACTGATTATCAATTATAAATATATAACTGCCTTCCCTGCCTTACAAGAATTACCCAGAAAAAAGGACAAAACCACCACAGCAAGTGTCCACAGAGTTTATGTTGTAATATTTAGCCGTATAAGTCCCATAACCACCCACTTTTAAAGCATTAACAGCAGGAATAAACCGCTATCACTATCACTAAAGGAAGACAACATGCAGCTCATAAACATTTTAAAGCAAAGAGGGCTGCATAACTTTTACACACCCCGTAATGCTCTTACCCAACACTCACACAAAACACAGGGGTTTTAGCTTTTCTCTGGCATATCAAACATCAGTGAGTCAGAATGCTAATTTCTCTGGTATGGATGTGAAGCAAAGCCAGTGAGCTAAATTTCCTAGACCACCAGGTTTATGCAAATGGAAAACATTAAAGATGAGCTAAAATACACTATCCACGGCTGCTACCAGAGATACATTTGAACATAAGTGGTGACAACGCATATGCTTATGCATGTGAGATGCAGTGTTACTGTAAACAGCTATCACCACATTTTTGCAGGAAAGGACTGCATAATGAAGCTGGAGCTGTCACTGATCTTTGACTGCCCTTTTATACTCTTTACTCACGGCATAACTGACTGACTTGCGATCTTTGCAAACAAGACCATTTTCCCTTCAGTAAAGTACAAATACAACAAAATTAATTTACTCTTTTGTTATTTTCATCCCTGCTCATTAATTATTGATCCTAAGTCGGGAACTGCAAGCATCGTGTTTAACATTGAGTAACCCTTTGGCATGGTCTCCTACACCAGCGGTCCCCAACCGTTTTTGTGCCACGGACCAGTTTAATGTCAGACAATATTTTCACGGACCGGCCTTAAAGGTATCGCCGATAAACACAACAAAATAAAATTATACGACCAAGACAAAAACTGTGGTATTTTGTAAATATTAAAATAAACACGAATTCACTGTGTAATTGTGTAACTTAGCAGCGTCCTCCTAAAATGCGCCAACAACACTGAGAGTAACATCCTCCTCTCTGCCCCTTAATGCTCTCTGGTCGCTATGGAAACGTGTAAATATTCCTTTCAAAATAAGACACACAACTACAGCAGACGAAAAGAAAAAACCCTGAAAACCATCAATTTCACACCCGAGCCTCAACACTCACGGCCCGGTACCAAGCGACTCATGTACTGGTCTGTGAGCCGGGGGTTGAGGACCTGCCGGTGTCGCGGATAAATACAACAAAATAAAACCAGTACCGATACCAAAAAAAAGAAGATTTAGTCATAACACATGGAAAAAGACCCAGGGAAACCGAGTTAACGATAAAGACAATACAAAAATTACGATAAAAAAACAATTAAAAATCTTGAAAACCATAAATTTCACACCGAGGCCTCAACTCTCGTGGCCGGGACCTAACGACTCACGGACCCGTACCGGTCCATGGCCCGGGGGTTGGGGACCGCTGCCCTAGACCATGAACCAAGAACTGAGACAATTCACCATTTAACTTAGACCATAATTTTTTACCTAAACCTAACCAAAGCAAAAATCAAATGTAATTCAAACTCCTGCCTTCCAGCTGGAAGTCAGGAATGTGACACTAAGTGAATGTAAGAATGTGTTAATTACAACTGACCCCTTTACAGTTAATTAAACCCATGGGAATCTATGGGACGTCTGCTAAGAGAATTGAATATCCAGCTCTATATGAAATGATCATAGTGCAAACACTGGCTTTTCTTTACTCAGTTAGCAAAGCTGTACCAGCTCACATATAAACTATATAAACATCTACACAATATATTTATAGTATCTGTGTGGATTTAAGAGCAAAGCCTCTTTGCTTTGGATTTGCTTTGAGAGTGACTCTAATGATAAATTTGACCACCACGATCACTAAAACTGCCACGTTATAGTTTTTTTACATTTTGTAACTGTGTTCTAGAGTTATGAGGACTTGTGTTAGTAGCTTTCTTTACGTTGATCACAAACCTCCCTGCACAGACATACAACAGCACCAAAAAAAAAAAACAAAGGAAAAAAAAAATCCATATTTTCTCGCAGCTCTCTCAACAATGTACAAGAGAGATGCTGCTAATAAGAAACCTCCACCAAATGGCTTGAATGAGTAGCGGTCACCTCTGATGTCAGAATGAAAGAGCCTGTGTATTTCCTTCATTTCTCAAGAAAGCTTCCTTGATGGGCCTATGTGGCAGAAATTACTCCTGAAAATGGCTGCAGGAAAAGAGAATATGATATGTCTTCTCTCTCCTCTGTCTGTGAAGGTTTCCCAAAATGAGAATCACCACCGTTCAGCTCCCCGTGAAATAAAGGTTGCTTTGTACTATGTTAAATTTAGCGTGACAGGATGAAAGTTAATTTCCACATTAAACAATTGTGCTGATCTCCGATTTTTGGAGCAACAAACACAACACAGTGTGAGACCGGTGGAAAGTGGAGAGAAAGTGGAACAAACTTTTCCTCAGAATCCAGGCCAATGCTTTGCCCCTCTGCCAAGTGTTGTTTTTTTCCCCTTTTTTTTTTTTTCTTTTTTCAAAATGCCAGTGATGCTCTATGATTAGGTCTTTGTTTGAACCGAGTAGAGGCCCACACACAAATACTTTTTTCTTAATTGGGGTTTTTAAAGGATGAGAGTGGGTAGGGAAAAGACGGAAAAAGGAAGGAAGATAAATCTGATATCTGGCAAAGGCGGATACTGCATCTTCAAGCCACTCAAGATCTTGGAGATCAAGTTTAGCTTGTTTTATAACTTGTAATTTTATCCAGTGGGTGATGCTTTTTGGCGCGGCGTGTCTTAGAGGAATAAGTAAAAACCCTTCAGGAGTTGCAAACGGCTGACTGGCAGGTATTAAGAAAGGCAGTTCATGTGTCTGGGAGCGTGGGTCCTTATGGCCTTGGCAATTCACGACCGGCCCCGTTTGATCTATAGAGAACGCACCGTGGATGTCAGCTCCGGGAATGGTTATTTCCCCTGGGAACCAGCCAGTGGGGACAACAGAATGCAATAGGCTAAAAATATATTTGCGAGAGGCGATTACAGGTGTAAAATCTGACGCGAACAAGACTTTGAAATGCTAAATTAGTGTCCAGGTCACTGCCTGTCACAGATACTGCGCTCAAAAAGGATGATTGTCATCATCCTTTGCGATGTGCTTCATTTCACTCATATATATAAATATATATATGAGTGATGTGTCTATATTGGGTAGGCCTAATTATCAGAAGAAAATTGTGCAGTGATTGTTGACATTGCATGAAGTTAATGACACTCTTATCAATGTAAGGTGATATAGCTTTGATCAACGACTGAAATCAGCTAAAGATCATTTTAAGGAAAAGCTGCACCACTGTGCAACGTTCAGGCGAGGGCAGAATATATCTGCATTAATGCCCTATAACGTTTTATCTGCCTCCCCTACGGCCAAATTGCCTTTCGTTTGTAACCCTGCATGTAAGAAAAAATGTTAAACAGATGCTTTCCTTATCAGGAGCCCCTTCAAATTCTTTCTGTGTTCCACCTCCTCCTGATTAAGAGTAGCCCCAGACACAAAAGAGCAAACACGCTTATCAGACAGGGATCGAGGAAGAAAAATAACCCTTGCCGCGAAGGCACCTCTCCTCCCCTTTCCTGCGACTTCCTCAGCCGACGGAGGGTGGGGACGAGCGGTCGAGGAGGACATATAAGTGCGGGGATGAGGAACAACTTGTCAAGATGGTTGATGATAAACAGAACGCGCCATGTGGGTGGAGGAACTAAGTGATACCGCTTGCCCCTTGGGTGGCTTACCCACACTTTCGTAACGAATGCAGCTCGTGTCGCATTGGCATTCATCATTCAGACCTTTTTGGCAAGGCTTTTACTTACATCAGTCACGGTTTGTGCAGGATATCAAATGTGCGTGCTCTGCCATAGGAGCTTCAAAGAGCCAAAGTTTATTAAATAGTTAACTACCTCAGTGCAAGCTCCTCTATACCTATTTGCTACAAAATAGGTCTTTGTGGAACAGAGAAGCGTTGAGAAATATCAGGGCTGGTGGGGTGCTTTAAAGATCCTGGCAAGGAGACAGTGACTGCCTGTGTTCTTCACAGTCTTGCAGTTAACTTTAAAGGGTGCGGTGAGGTAGCATAAATGGCACTGGCGAGATGCAACGTGATTTCACAGATCTAAGAATAAACCAAACTGTTGCCTCACCACGCTCGCAAGTAGAGCCGAATTGGATTTTTGCAAATGAAGTGTTGCAGCCAGATATCCTCATGACACCGCGCATCATGCGCCCGCTTCCCTTTGTACCCACTTTGTTACGAGAAAATACAATTAAATTAGTGCCGCGTGAGACGGACGCTACACTTTGGGATTTTTAAGCATCAGAAATGAAATTAGGAGCGATCAAACAAAACGGAAAATGCCGTCACTTACGGGCACAAAAGCACTTTGTGTATTAAATACAGGCCTGGACAATGGCTTTCACCACACAAGTCCACATAATAAAGAATTAATGAACTATTTGCCCGAGTGATGCATATTAAGCTATGTTTAACAATCTGTCAGGCGAGCTCTCGACAGCCACTTGGTCGGGGTGATAGATTTCAAAGCGGGATGAGGCATCAATCACTGTCCCGTGGTGATTGGTTGTTTGTGTGTGCGGCTGTGGCCCTCCATCTCAGCAAGGCGAAGGTTGGCTGATTGCTCTTTCTGCCTCTCTACATTCATTGTAGCTACCTGACACCATGTTATACACCCAATGCTGAGCGTGGAAATGCTTATTTACACTCGGCTGGGCCAAGCCTCCACATATGCAATATCATTTGGGTGTCTTGAAGCTGAATTGGCTGGTTTGCTGGTGTGGGCAGAGCAGGCTTAGTAGTCTGGTTATTGCCTCCCTCGCTGCTTTTGTCCATTTATTCTGAGATAGGTTAGATAGAGGAGTGCTGGTTGTTTGTTTTGCTGGCCTGCCTGTCTTCTGGCCCTGCTGCTACGATAGCTGACTGACAAGTGGTTAAGATGTCTCTTTGTGCTTATCAAAAAGTTGGCACATAAGGGCATAAAGCTTTGCTCTCTGTCTGCTTTTTGAGCTGCAGCAGAATTCAGGTTTTTCCAGGTATTCAGAGGCGCAATTGAAAGCACAAATTAAATTACTATAGCACGTACAACTGCCGTCTGCATCGACATTTATATGTTCAAAACCTCAGATGCTAATGAGTAAAATGATGTATTTGTTTATCTTAACGCTGTTCTTGGGTAATTTTATTGCAGCTGTGAAATAAATTAATTAATTTAATTAAATTTAAAAAAAAACACCGCAGCAACAGCACTGTTCTTTTTACTGGTCTGCTTTTTCTCTCATCTTTTTATTGTCATCATCACTTGTGTTGCACATAATTGTGTCTTCCTAAAGCCGTTTCCTGCTACTTTTCCTCTGGCTACACATTTATGAAAAGGGAGTTCCCAGATCTTATTATTGCTCTGCTTTTTCTTTTTTTTTGTCTTGAACCTTTGTGGTGCATCTCATATATAAAAGACTGATAGGCATGGTAAAAACCTGTAGTGTTAATGTTTTACAGAGAAGAAGTAGCAAATCTTCAAAGCCGCTGAACGGGAAGGCGTACCATGTTTACTGACTCCATTCATTTGCCAAATGAGAAGAAAGTGTTGTCATATCATCAGAGCTCTGTGTGTTTCTGTCCTGACAGAAATGGAGCGAGAATAGATGACAGAGGAGACTACAGATTGAACAAACTCCTCGAGGGAGCAGATGGGTTTTCCATACTTCATGTAGGCTTTCTGTCCCATGGAGAAAGTGTCATTAGTAGTTAAAAGAATTTGAACGAAGCTGGTTTGTCACGGCAAGTGGCGTGGATTCGCTCTTTGTTTCCAAATTGCCTACTCAGAGAAGTCGACAGTTGAGGGTTGTGCTAAATGCCATCTTCTGACAGCTGGTGAGCACAGTTATTTAAATACCCCAGTTTGATTTTAAGCACGGCACATTATAGCTTTAAGTTTTCACCCAAGTAGTGCTTTAAAACCTCCAGGGCTGTAAAAGAGCTCCTCCATTAACACCGCGAAGCTGATATTAGCTAAAGAAAGTCAGTTACAATAGAGGCATCAGCTAGCTAGTTAGCATAATACCAGCACGTCACTCATGAGTGACTGTGAGTCAGTTTGGAACGGTGTGAATCAGTCATGGTGTTAATAACTGTAGAGCCAAATTAATCAGGTTTAAGTAAAATGTTCACGTCGCTTTGATGAAAAACGAATGAAGGATAAGTCGAAAAAATCTAACTAGAAGAGTAGATAACTTCAGAACTTCTTTGGAGCTCATTTGTTTCAAGGAAAACAAAATATGTGCAGTGACACAAATGATACATGTGGCTCAGACGGGTCGATGACAATTGCAGGTCAACGCTTTTACCCCTTTGATAGCACTATAAATCATTCAGCTGGTTCAGGACATCTAACCTCTGCAGCTCAAAGAAATTCATGTATTTCATGTATTTAAAGCATGCAGAGTTCTTTACTCTTTCTTTAGCTCTGATGACCACTGTCTTGTTTTTTCAAAAGTCTAATAAGCTTAGTAAAAAACTGAATCATAAAAAAGTTTACGTACTAATTTTGGTGCTTGTACTTCCACCTGTGAATGGTTTCCATGTAACGTAAACTTGTCTGCTCGACTAAACCCAGCAAAAAATTTCTGGCACAACTTCACCTACTTCCAAGGTGCATGGAGACGGATGAGAAACTAGCAATGCAGGGACTCCAGCAACACTTAAAAGTAAAGAGGAACAACTTTGTTAACTGACCAACACGTTTCGGTTTGTGGCCTTCGTCAGGGTCATAGTAACACATAATACAATTTGTGCTAAATAAAGGACAGGAAACAGGAAAAATAGAAAAATAATTCAAATTAACCAATCACATCTTCATAGGTAAACCAGCTGACATTTAGCAGGTTGGTATTGGTTAATAGGTTAATTGGTTAAGTAACAGCCGAAGTAAATACTGGACTAGATTATCAACGTTAAAGATGGGAGGGGGACACATAATGACATAATTCCCACCGATCTTAACATAATACATACGAGAAATACAATAAACCCCAAAGGTTAATTCATTTTCTTCACCATTTACCAACTTAGAGTCCCGGGGATGGTGGGTGCTGGAGCCTATCTGAGCTGTCATAGAGCGAGAGGCGGGGTCACCAGTCGATCACAGGGTCAACACGCAGAAACGGTCGACCACATTCTCTCGCTTCTACACTGACAGTCAATAAAGAACACTGTTAACCTTCAAGCATGTCTTTGGACTGCAGGGTGCAGGAACCCCATGCGGATGTGGGCCAACATGCAAACTCAATACACAGAGGCCTCAGATGTCCCTTCACATATAACTTAAATTAGCCAGAAGTGTGCTATTGCCATTCGCACACCATAGATTGTAGATCAGGGGTGGGCAACTCCAGGCTTCAAGGGCCGGAGTCCTGGAGGTTTCAGATATCACCCTGAATTGATTCAACACACCTGAATCAAATGATTAGTTCATTACCAGGCCTCTGGAGACCTTCGAGACATGTTGAGGTAATTTAGTTATTTGAATCAGCTGCACTTGAGGCCCGGAGTTGCCTGCCCCTGTTGTAGTTGAAGGGTATTTCTAAATATGTTCCCTCCAGGCATACGTACATTTCCTTTATCCTTCATGAGCGGCTGTCTTTTCCTGTGCAATTGTGCTCAATTGTTCTGCAAGTGGGGATGAAGTTTCTCAAAAAATCCTTTGATATGCATGTCCCGTGTTCGAAAATTTAAAAATATACACATGTATAATAAATATACTCAAATACTCAAAAACGGTTTCCTTCAAAGACTGACGTGTTTTGGTGTTTTTGTTGAAACAGAATCCCCAATGGCTTTATGCACCAGATTTCTTTTGACACATTTTCCTGACCTTGTAGTCCCGTCCCTCCCTTAGCATGATGAGTGATGGAGGGAATTAAGAACTACTCTACTCTACATGAGCTATCACTTTAAGCTACCTGTGATTTAATCCGAAACATATTATATTCAGTGGGATACACATTCATTTTGCAATGCTATACGTGTGTTTAAAAGATATGATAATGCGCCTTGTAATAGACTTTGTACCAGACAGTCTCTGACATTACATCATATTGGTATGGTCTATTGTTATTGGTATGGTCTTAACTGTAATGCCTCCTCCAGATGGCCCTCCTCAATTGAGCTATTCTTTTCCAACACCCTGAAGAAGCAATGTGGGTGCTTAGACTCTTGGCAGTAATGTAAATTTTGAGTGTGTTGCTGCGTCCTTCACAGAATTAGTCATAGGGGTGCGAGCATTATTAGATTCAAATTAGAACCCTGCTGGGTTTCAAACCACACGGATAATTGCGGGATTTTTAATCATTGTTCTCAAACACAAGGAGAGGTCACTGACTGACCTGTAAGTCTCTGAGATTTATAGATGTAGCAGCACAAACACCTTTTTTAAAATCAGTTGCTCACAAAACATCTTCTCAATGGTTTCATGTCATATTTGACTTTAGAGTGACAACTTTATGGTGCTTGGGGGAACATTTAAATAGTTCCCAAACCACCCAGCCACAGGGGTTTAAGTGAAAATGAAGCGCTACGATCTCGTCGGCTGTCTTCCTTCACTTTGCACGACTAACAGTAGCCTACAGATTTATTTTGTTTACTGTATTGATGACCCATTAGAATTAAATCGCTGTGAGGTGCCTGACAGATTATAGTGTCCCGTGTCATTATCGCTTCCAGGGATCAGCGATAATAACTAGATTAGCTCAGCAACAGTAACATGCTATATGACTCTAATTATGGAGGTTATCTGATTACGTTTTGATTTTGTTTTTGTGTTTTATACCATCCTATTATCATTTAACAATTTATAACACTGCCATTAGTTAATTGTTTTTTTCCAGGATTTTCACCTCTTGCCAAAGCCTGTTTTATTTCACAGTCTCTTTGTACAAGAGCATTGTTATCAACATTTGCTTAACTAGCAACCCTCTTTCTTATATATGCTAGCAACTTAAACACTTGGTAAAGTCCTTTTACCTGAACATAATATCAAAGTAATTCGCAGTCAGACTTCGTGGCTCTCATTGTAAACAAATAAAACAGAAAAAATAAAAGCACATGCACAAATACATACATATATCTCTGCATGTATACATACACATATAAACTTTATTATGAATAGCTAATAGTGTTCATAGCAGCTGGGATGAATGATTTCTTGACCAGAGCATTCTCATTCCCAACGCGTAACATACCGACGATTTGTCTCAACCTAAGGCGTCTCATAGTTACGCGAAAGGTACCCTTCCACATCCTTACGAGACGCTCCGGGTTCTCAGTTGAATCCAGTAGCATGCCACTAACACACGCTTAGAGCAGAGGCTCCAGCCGTCCATTCCAGGTGTGTTACCTGTTACCGAACAGGTAACACACCGACGATTTGCCACATGCGTCAGTATTTTACGCGTATATTGAATGAGTTTTGCAGCTAAATAATAATAGTACATCGAGTCGGTATTAAACCATTTATCTACCAAGGCACCCTTTGCTACCTAACTAGCTGGTAACTTGTAGACTTTGAGATTCTTCAGCCAAGATTTTTGTCTGTCTCATACTGATGTTAGTTCTAAGTTAAATTTAAGTTATTCAGAGCTGCCTTTGGTACACTTGAATTAAAAATGTATTTACTTATTGATTAATTTATACCCAAGAACCTACGACATGTATTTGCACACATACTTGTCCATTTATATTTATATTTATACCTACATCTCTATTTATTTTAATATTTTTCTGTCAATATCTCTGTTTCTACACTTATTTTATATGAGTGCTTGTTTATTGTATATTTGCTGTTATGACAACTCAAGTATCGCTCTGGGATTAATAAAGTTTCTCTGATTTTGATACTGAAAAATACACTGATCTCTATTGGATAAGATACAATATACATAATATTAGACTTATACTAGAGTAAACAGTGGTTGGAGACCGCTCCATGACCAAAATTATTGTGAACGAAAATGATTGTGTGCAATGAACTTGTTGTCTCATTGCCTTTAAAATAGTTGCTCTACAACCACTTACTGTCTTCAATCTAACTTTGGTGCATTAAGACAGCACTAAAATGGCAATAAGATGGAATTAGTCTGCATCAGTTTGTGATTGGATGGGATTAAGTTGGTAATTACATGCAATCTATTTGTGTTCAGACAACCATTAACCGTTCGGACAGAACTTCACAGATTCGAAAACAGGAATTCAGAAATTCCTCCGAAATAGTGACATGGTTGCTGCAGGACAGCAGTGTAACTGCAAAATCAACCTTGCTTTTATGTAGAGATATAACAAGAGTACAGCAAGCTGAAAACCAGCTGAGCCGAGTCCCCTGTTGCAAAGAGACAAGTGCACTCTTTGGTGCAGAGTACGGCGGGTATTTGCAACGTTTTGCAGGTATGTTTGAGACTACAGTCAGTCTAAATTAGAGTGCGATTGTAGACAGATTGCCTCCACTCAGAGGTAACGTATGCAATGCCTTCATCAAAAGGTTGAAGCCACTGCATGTTTAAACTCTGGCAGTCCAGTTGGTAAATGCAACTGCTTGCAATCCATTGCCAAATATGAAAAATTCAATGCTAATTTTTCCTAATTTTTCATGACTTTTTTTTTACACAAGCATGTAGGTAAAATGACCTTGTAAACAAAGCAAAAAATACATTTTTAAAAAAGCTTCAATTAAATAATTAATCTTTTGGGGGGGAAATAGTTTGAAAACAAAAAGGAAAAAAACTCTATTAAAAGTAAAATTTTGCAATATTCAGTTATTTCTTCTTCTTCTTTTTCTTCTCAGTATTGGAAACTTTTTGACTCCATACATGGCAAGAACATCCCCACCTACACACCTTCAACACAACCTTTCAGAGAGCCGATAGCTATAATCGTGCACTGACGACTATTTAAAGATGATGATATCACCTAACAATCATAAAAATCCTTTTATATGCAGCATATTAGGAACACACACACTGAAAATATCCCACATAAGGTGGCACATGTAGGTATTAGATAATGTAATGAAGGTGAGCAGAGATCAAGTGCATATTATGCAATTAATCATAATCGTGATCATTATAGCAACGGAAGAATGCGGCGGTAACATTTCAGAATGGTATGCATCTCTTTGACATGCCCAAAGCAGCCAATACTTTCATCTTCTGAACTATCACCTTTCAGGCTGCCTCATTATATGCCTTGATCTTTTATGCAGTCAGGTAAAAACAGAAGCTTTGCAATGCTTTGATCTGTAGCATAAAAGCTCCCCAAGAACTGACAGCGCCTCGAGACGGAAACTGCGTTAGCTAGACGACGTTGGAGTAAAATGTTGTCTGATATTTTGATGCCTTATTGACCGTGAAACAAAAAGAAAATGTTGACCTCGTCAAATATTGAAGAAGATACGGGAAAGTCACAAGGCCGCCCAAAGGTTTGTCCATTTGTATGGTGAGGTTTCTCTCACCTGGAAATTACACCGACACATCCAGGTAGTAACACTGCAACTGGACTGCTGCTCAGATATATTCGGGCCAGCTGTGCTCAAAAAATATAGTTTTTTTTTTTTTCTTTTAAGAATTTGTTCAAAGACATCAATAGCTGTTGGGGGCTTCCTTTTTTATATGTGGTTTGCTGGTATTTGCTCTCTCTTCAAGTCAGTTGTTCAGACTGCTGTTTGAACAGTTAAAAAATCGACTCAAACTGTCCTCAGTTTGGGAATTACAAACTCATAAGTGACTTCAAAAGCGTTGCCTTCATTTGTACCAACAAAGAAGCAGAATGTGATGAATCACTCACTTCTCTCTTTTTTCTTTCTTCTTCTTCTCTTTTTGGACACATTTTGGGTGAAGCAGAAACAGAACCCCCTCTCTGTGTACCCATATGGCCATCAAACAGGCTGTGGAACAGAGTACTGCGTTATACAAAAACACACATCTATTCAACAGGCAGAATTTAACTGCGTATTTATAGCAACTGCTCCAACTAACATATATATATATATATATATATACATATATATATATATATACATATATATACATATACATATACATATATATATATAGTTTAATCCTCCATATTCACTAGCTCTTAAGTGCCCTATTTTTCCCTTCATCTTGACAGATTTGTTATTGTACTTCTTCCTACCTGCTGATTCAACATAGGTCACACAGGTGGTGATAATCAAAGCTGTTATTAAGTATGTAATGCTCAGTTAAGATGTTAATTATGATTGGCTGTCACCCCGCTGAGAAAAAGAATAACTAGTAATGTCAGGGAAATTAAGGCTCTAGCGAGATTAGTAATGGGTTCAAATCAATACACATGCAAATTTTACCTATATACACTCACCTGTTTAACGCATATATCTAATTGACCAATCATAAAACAGTAATTCAATGCATTTAGGTATTTAGACATGATCAGGACAGAAGTTTAAATTAAGCATTAGAATGGGGAGTGAAGGTAAGACTACACCACGTGACACTCTTATTAGCTTCTGCTGTTTTTTCTGCTGTGATATTTGGACGGTGAGGTCAGAATTTAGTGGAAGCAACATGAAAGCATGGATACTTCCTGCTTTGTATAAATGGTTCAGTCTGGTGGAGGTGGTGTAATGGTGTAGGAGATATCTTCTTTGCACACTTGAGTCCACTTAGTACCAGCTGTGCATCACTTCAGTGCTACGGCCTACCTGAGTATTGCTGCTGCTGATGTGCGTCCATTTATGGCTACTGTATAGCTGTGCTTACATGAATGATGTGTCATGTCACAAAGCTTAAATCATCTCAAACTGGCTTTGCAGACATGACAATGAGATCTCTGTACTTAGACGACCTCGACAGTTGAAAGTCAACACAATAGAGCACCTTTGGGATGTGGTGGAACAGAAGATTTGCATAATGGGTGTGCAGCAGAGAAATTTGTAACAACTGCATGATGCTGTCGCGTCAACGTGGACCAAATTGTCTTTTGAATGTTTCCAGAATTTGTACCAGGAAGATTTAAGGAAGTTGAGAAGCTCAAAAATGATCTAATCTGGTGTATCTAATAAAATGTCTGGAGAGTCTATACATTTTAATGTAATATAATAACCTGAATTTAAGTTTAAGACTGCTAAGTGCATCAGAAGATTTTTTTTTTTTGTGCATATTATTTCAGTTTAATTTGCCCAGCGGATCGCACTGCGGTGATGACATTATCTAATTAACTCTTTCTCCAAGGCAACAAATTAAATCATCTATTGAACTCTGAACAACAAAAAATTTAAACACCCCACATGTGACCTCCTAGACAGTGAAGCTAATGACCTGCAGCCAGGAGCGGCAGTTTGTCATGACATAATCAGCTTAGCCACACTTTAATTTAGAAAAATATTGGAAGCAATATGAAAGCAATACAAGAGGAAGCACTCGCTGTGACTCCGCGATGAAATAACAGGTTCATTAATTCTGACGTACTTGTGATTAGACATCCTGTTAGCATAATGTTGTGTCCCAGAAGGGTGAAGGACATACGATTCTTTAAACATGCTTTGCACTATGCAGATTCCAACATGCATTCATCTGCAGTTTAGCACTTTCTGTGTGACGGTAGAGTACTACAGCAGGGTGTGATATGGTATTACATTAATTCCCTTCTTTCAACAGAGTAGTGCTCCAGATTCAGAAGTATGCACAGTGTCTCTTTAATTGTTTACCCTCTTTCTTTTCCTCTCTATTTGAATATGCATGCAAAAGAAGAGGAGCACTTGTACTCCCAAGGATATATATACTGTGAGAGTTTGGATGAAAACAGATCTGGCTTAAACTGGATGGTGCTCAAAGAGGAGTTAACCTCATTTTCTGCCTTGATCTGATCCGAAGTGTTTTTGGAAAGAAAGTAACGACTTTAAAACTCCACAGTAATTTTCCGTGATTATGTAACAAAGCTCCACCGGTGGAGTGTTCAGATAGCGAAAATATGATGTCACACATATACAAATAGGAAGACCAGCGTTTTATAGATGCTCTGTGAGCACTCTTTATCCTTCGAGCTTGAGGTTCCTGTCCTAGGATTGCACTCTCCTGGACAGAGATCTCAGATAGCACTCATCATGGTTGTTATGGTTTTGTGGTCTATTTCCCGATCCCTTAGTCCAAGTTCCTTCCTTCAGGGCAGAGTTCCAGGTTTCCCGCTTTTGCCTCGCATCAGCAGCAATCGCCAACCAGTACATAGGACTAGCTCATACTTCAACACTCCACCTTAAGTTAACACTAGGCTTCCTTCAGTCTCCAGTAATTCACATTCTTGGATCAGTACCCACTATTCACCTGTTGTTTACCTGGTTTCCTGACCCTGGTCAACTCGGTCATCTTGTTTCTTGCTGGGCACTTACCTGCCTGTCCTCCTGCTCACACCACTCCTCGGTACTCTGGAAAAAGGGAAAGGATGGACATTTTTCACTTCCAGTACTCCGCTTTCAGATACTCACTAGCTGCTTCCCCCCCTTAAACCACTGACTTTTGCTCCTCAAATTAAGCGATTCAATTTAAATCACACATCTAAAAATACCTACTCCTACTTTGTGTTCATATGGCCTGAATTAATCCACCTTTCCCTCTCTTTAGGTGGACTCTCTCCACTGAAAGGACGCTCGATTTTTGCACACCTCTGTTCATTCAGACCATCGAGTTTTAATAAATTTTTACTTTTGAAAAAACAGACTTTTTTGTTTGCATTTGGGTCCAAACTTTATTACAGACCTTTGACACAGTCCTTGAATCTGTTGCCTCCACCTTCCACATCTTCTCCAGCTCCTCTCTAAGCCCTCAGTAGGTCTTCCTGTGCTCCTTCCTCCTGATGTTGCTATGTACATGTGCTGTCATAAAAACATGGGTATGACATCAATGGTGCATTAAGGAGAGCTGCATAGTTTGACCATGCATGGAAAATGCCGAAGTCTATTTGGCTGGAATCCAGCTGAGTTTGCTTTTAGCATCTCTTTTTTAAAAATAATGCGACACGATGGATACGAAACCACCTTTGTGGCTCTTCTGTTCTGTCTCTCCTCAATTTGCTTGCCTGTTTAGAAGCAATGCTTTAATAGCAAAGTTGTGTCATGCAACTGCAGTTTTCTCAAATGGAAAATGCAGCCTTGAAACTAATTTGCGTGTTCCAGTCTTGTTTTGGAATCAAATATGTGCACGAACATGAATATCTTATTTGGGCAAGGACTGCGGCACATCCTGCAGGTGAAGAAAACTTTATTTCACAAGCACAAAAAACTTCCCACGCTGTTTATTACAAACACTATTTTATGACCAAATGTGTTTGTGATAATGGCTTGTTGGATGTTAATGTCACACTGATTGGGTTTGTGATTACAGTGCTATTGTCTTTTAGGGAGTATTTTCTCTATGCAGCCGAATTCACTAACTATACTTGATGTCATTTTAAAGCTAAATTAAAACCAGGCCTAAGATCAGATAATTGCTGTTGCTCTGATTAATTTCCACGTTGTGCAGGGCATCTGCCACCCAAGGTGTAAGATGACATTTAGTACAAAGACTGTTGAAACAAGACAGACAATACACGAAAGAAAAAGGTAGAGAAAGCTAAAGTGAATTTGGAACTAATTCGTAAAGAAACACACAGTGACCCTTTGTCATTCTTTGATGAATCAGTCTGAAAAATAATAGCTTCAACACTGCTCGTTGGTGTGGTATTTCTGGACCTGTGGATGGAGGAAATCAATGGCAGACACTACTACCCTTCAATAGCGAACGTAAAAATGCCATCGAGCAGAACTCATTGAACTGAGCGAGCTGCTCCAGTGGAACTGCGCAGTGTCCAACATCAGAGCTCGGTGGTTGAATCAGGCACCTTTAAGTGCAAAAGTGTGTAGCTGTGTGACCTTGTGAAGCTAAAGCGAGCATTCATCCTCTCCAGCCTTTTCTGATTGAATGCATTCTTTGGAAAAAAAGGTGGTGGGGGGGGGGGCTCATACATGACTTTGATTTTTTGCAGATCTGTATCCTTTATAAATATTACATGGTGAGATGCTCCTCTAGTTTCTGCTGGCACGTGTTATTAAATCCACATCAAATCATCCCACAAAATGTTATGGACCTATTATGCAAATTTTCTGCTTAATATTTTTTTATTCCTGGCATGTATTAAAGTAGCTTGATTCACTTTTTAATTTATCTTTATTTGTCTCATGCTCTCTGGTCAGACACTTTGCACAGAAGGTAGGTAGGTAGATAGATAGATAGATAGATAGATAGATAGATAGATAGATCTTATAAAACTAAATCAGAATTTTCTGTCAAAATTAACACTGCGTTGTCTGCGTTGACCTGTCTGTCACCTTATGGCAGCTGGGATAGGCTGGAGAAGTGGAAGAAACTGAATTTTTGTTTTCTTTTATTTAAGTCTTTCCCTCAAATTTGCAGCAGACAGTTACAACATGAAATTAAAGCTCAGTTTAGCACTAAAGCACTACCAATGCTGTACCACACTGGAACCATATTATTTTTTCCAATTAGGAATTTTGCGCAGCTGCTTTTTAGTATTTAAAAGGACTGCGTTCATGGTCATATTATCTGACTGGAATCCACTGGCCTGTATAGTACTTTTAACCAGGTTCTCACAAAGGACAGTATAGCGCTAGAGGGGGGAAAGAAAAGAAACTTCTGCCACTTCATCACTTCAACAAATGACCTTAACCTAGCAATGAAAAACTTGAAGACACGGGTCACTTTAAGCGCTGGAAGAAACAATCAAAGCCGTCGTACTTCTGTTAGGGATACTTTCTTTCATTGTCTCTTAGTGGATACTGTCATATTGCCTCCAGTGATCCTTACATGAATTCACTGGTAAAGGCAATTAATAAATGATCAAGTATATTATACCCAAGTATAACTATGGAAGTCTAGTATCAATCAGTTCTCATTAGTGCGTTTTCAAAGAATTCGGCCAGTTCCTGATTGTTTCAAGCTAAGGCAATGACTGAAGGCTGTCTGTCCTGCCCTGACAGAACCTTAATATTAATGTTCCTCTCGCTCAGCCCCATTTTCTTTTTAATCCTGTCTGGCTTTTTGAAGATAACTGCACCTTAAAGGGAAACCGAGCGTATCTATCAATTCACATCAAAGGTGGATGTCCGAGACGTTCGAACACCTTGTCCGTCAATAACCGGTAGAAATTCTAACATTTCTGATCATTATTATCTACTGTGTCTTTGTTCTGTCTGTAAATGTGCCTGGAATGCTTCAAAGGCATGTTAATCAGGCTGTGTGTGGAGATGCCAGGAGACCAATTACACTCGTGAGCTGCACTTCAGCTTTCTCATTTCCCTGAATCCTGCTGCTCAAACATGGTTATAGCCCAGATTTCCGTTCAGTTCCGATGAAATAGTTGACCTTGACAAATAGCAGAATGCAGAGAGGAATTGGTAACTTGGGCACAGCATGGGGTATTTCAGCATCTCTGCAGCTTCCGTGTAAAGCAGCAGTATCCGTCGTGCATGAGCTACATTGGTTTGTATTTTTATGAGCAGAAGTGCGAACAGCTTTGTTGCTCAAGGCTCGTGTGAATGCAGCGGCAGATTGAATTTGCCGAACAGGCAGTCGGAGGCTCATATTTTCACTGATTTAACCTGGACCTGATCATGCTTAATGGCTCACTTCAAGGTCTAGATACACGATTCCGCCTCCAACTTTGAATGGGCAACATTCTTCACGGCAACTCGAGGTCGCCTTAATCGTCAGGTACCAAGATCGCTGAGTCAAAAAACTCTAAAGCCTTCCTTTAGAGTTGTACTTTCTGGAGAACAGATGCTGGTCGTACAGAGCTCCCCGTCCCTCCAGCTGTTTTTTTCATTTCGCTGTAGGGTGGACTGAAGAACAGGAGAATCTGTCACCAGTGGAAGCTGCATCCCAGTTGGCCTAAGGAGGCCCTAATCATCGGCCGTCCATCCATCTGCCACCAGACTGATATGCCCCCAGATGTCGTGAAAGGCCCCGGCGTGCCCGCACACCCGCCAGCCAGCGAGGGCCTGTCTTTGCTCGGCTGGCATCGCGTTCTGTTCACACCAGGACAAACTTGATTTGACCAGAGGGAGGCTCTTATGATTGATGATTCCACCACATATCTTCAGCCACAGCAATCTGGCCTGGCTCTACTGCTGTGCTATGCATGCATGTGTGTGTCTGTGTGTGTGTGTGCAGATCTGTCTGGCTGTGACAGTGAATACGCTTTTTCTACGGGAGGACAAAGAGTTCGGGAGTTTGTGCAGAGGTGTATGTGCATATGGAACAGAGTCGCATGCAGAGGTAGCAGCACCGGTTGTTCAATTGTTGTTTGCCAGGCAACGTTTCCCAAGTATAGTACAAGCTGCAACCCCACTCTATCCAGAGTTTGTTAAAGAAAGCTCAAAATGTCATCGGTTTGCCTTTACACCCACAGGTTTCCTCAGCTGTGGCAGTAATCAGCACTGAGAAGTGGCGTCCATGCCTCGGTGCCCAAGCCAGAAGCTTTCCACACCGCTTTTCTTCTACTACTTCCTTTTTTTTTTCTTTTTTCCTAAATGTCATCTCTCGTGCTCATCTCCCATTGTGTTCCTCCGGCAAACAACCATCAAGGCACCAATGTTCTTTCACTATTAAGGCCGCATTCCTCTCTTTACGGCGAGGTATATGTTACAACTTAAAAAAAGACGAGCGCCCCATCTGACACACAGACGCCTCACGGAAAAACACTCAAACTCCTAACCGGCGTGTGATTAAATTCAGAGTGAGACAGGGTATCGCATTAGGATGAATGTCTATTCACAACTTTGTTAACTCGCTGATGTAACAGGAGTATCCTGCATATTAATTCAATATGCAGTCTTTCAGAGCAAATATCCGCCCTGATTATTTGTGCCAAAAAAGCACGAGCACCAGTGGGGAGAAAAAAGGGAAATTATATAATATGTCAAAAGAAGCAGGGAATAAAATCATGACAACAAAAAGCCCCAGACGCAGACCACGAAGAGGGACAGCGGTCAAAAGTTGAAACTAACTAACCCGAGGGTGTATGATGGAAAAACGGAGCATAAATTCGGGATGACAAATACGGCAAATTGGCACGCGACCAGCTCCGGCTAATATGTTGCTGCAGAGATCTTTTTAGCTTTTTGTGTGTTTTTTGTTAAAGTAAACTCGTGTTGTGCTCTGTGCACCTCTCTTGTTGAGACAGCGCACACACCAAAACCTTAATGACATAAATGGCGTGTAATGATGATGATACGGAGCTGGGAGGGGGTGCAGGGGGGGAATAAATCACTGATGTAATGTTTCCGCTGTAGGTGAAGCCAATGCCAGGGGCTCCATCTACTGTTTGCCGCTGAGAACTTCACACTGTGTCTTCTGACAGTGCTCCGGCTGACTCAGTTCACCCCCCCCACCCTCGCCCTCCCCTTCCAGCAAACAAGGAGGGACAGCTATACTCAGCAGTGAGGCTGAGGCAGTATAATTTATGCCTGTGAATTATGGATATACCGAGCAAGTGAAGGCCAATATATGTTTTATACCACGCTTCCCTCCATTTATTTTGGCTGGGGTTATGACTTAATAGCGTGCCGTTCTGTTGATGATGGATATCCTGATTTATCTGCTCGAGTCAGGCAAGGCACTCAATTAAAGCGCTTTGTCAGGACAGACATGCCGAATGTACTGTCACCTGTTGTTTATGACTGACTGACTGTGCTCCTGCAAGTCAGCGTCCACCCGTCCTGCCCCGCTGTGATTACTTTCAGGCGTGGGGCAGTAAAACCATGTGTGTTATTCAGCTCCGTGCAGCAACCACCCGAACCAGCAGCGTCTGCTTTCGAGCTCCAACCGACTTCTTCTTCTTTTTTTTTCTTCTTTTTATCTGATAATCAGAATTACAGTAACTGTAAACTAGGATACAACCCTATACATAGCAGTGTTTTACGGCTTCATTTTATAACCTCGTAGAAGTCAGGAACATATAATTTCTCACAGATAGACTGAGATGTATATACTATCCATTCCCCTGGAAGCCATCGGCAGCAATTTCCTTCCTCTTTCATCATTCTAAATGCGCCTAAATGGTTTGGGTGGAGCGGGGGGGCGGGGTTGAGCAGCAATAACCGCAACTTTGTGTCAGGAGGGGGATTTTGGAATCTTTGATGCTTTCCCTGGCATGAAATGTATTTACAAATACCTTTGTGGAAGCCAATAAAAGGTTTAATATTTAATTAGGCCTAAGGGCATCTCATAATACCGGGCACATTTCTGATCAATGGTATGATGGAGGAGTCTTCCCTCATTGTCAGTCTGCGTGGGGAGAAAGCCTGGCTTCCTCCTTTTAAATGTTGCTACAGTTACTTAAACGCAGACGGCACTTTGGGGAGAACGGTTAATCACTGGGCATTAACAGCGCGTCTCCTGGAAGGAAGGGTGGCCGGCCAGGACCGACAGATTCCACTTCGTATATGTGCGCATGTGGATTTTAAGACTTCTGACTGCAGCTGATTACCATGAATGATGGATGGTGAATGATAATGAAAAATGTATTTAGGCTCTCTTTGTGCCAACGCTGATCAAACTTTCATGATCCCCATGTGGAAAACAGTGATGTCATGGTGTACTATGAGACTAGATGGTATAATGCATGGTCTTAACTCCCCATAGTCAAAAGGTTGGTTTTTATTTTTTGAAAACTACCTGATTGTTTGCAACTTTAGGCTAGTGACTCTTAGAGGAAACTGAGATCAGTAAAATCTTAGCAAATATTTGTCACCACAGAAAAAGTGCAATTTTATTCCATTTATTTTCCATTTTAAGGGATTGAGTTTATTTCCACTTACAAAGGTTTGGAACAAGGTTAGGGATAGGGATAGGGATGGGTATCGGTATCCGGTGCCATTATGTTACCGGTTCTGACATAAACGGTAGTAACCAGACCAAAAAGCAGCGGACATTACGGTGCTTTATTTCAGTGCTTTTTTTTTTTTTTTTGAGACGTCACACACTTTGGATTCTAGCCAATCATTTTACGTTTCCAAGGATAGTAGGCGGGCCCAGGTACGTACGTTCTTTTAGAGCAGAGCTACAGATTAAAAACGCCCAAGGCGAAGCGGTCAAAAGTCTGGCTGTACTTCACAGCAAAAGATGCAAACTCAGCAGCCTGCAACAAGTGCTTTAAGGTGATATTGTGCAAAGGAGGTAACACCTCAAATCTGATGAAACACCTGGCAACACATAGCGTTTTTTTTAAAAGCCGAGAAATTCACCGTATTTGATAGCTTGCGGCAAGACCTTACACCGAGTGCGGGTGTGCTGCCTGTATCAGACCCGGAGTTAGCAACATCTCCCAAGAACCCGAAGAGTCCTGGCCCCTAGCCCTGCAGAAATGTAGTAGTGTAGCAGAAATGATGACGGATGATGATGGCAGCAGTAGCCGTTCTTCTCTGCGTGAGTAGCTTAATGTTGTTCGTGTGTAATTTACGTTGAGTAGGCTAACCACGTTATTACATTAACGCATGTAAGGTGAACTAGCAAACACCGTCGTAGTTACATGCGGCTGTCTTCTTGTTTGATGGCAGATGCTCCCTTCACCCTGGCAAAAAAGGCTAAAATGACCAAAAAAAATTGGAAAACAGCTAAACATGAGAGGTTTTTGGACAAAGTTTGTGTTCTCCATTCTTTAAGCACCGGTTCGAGCACCATTTAAGCACCGGCACCGTTTCAAAAGTACCGGTTTGGTACTGGTATCGGATAAAACCTAAACGATACCCATCCCTAATTAGGGATTATGAAGTGTCATGTGTTTGAGTCCCATGTGTCATTTATGTGTTTTGTTTGGTTTTTGCAAATCTTTTCATACAAGCAGCCTCGGTATCAGCGAGCTACTTTAGCTTTATTTAGCTTTTTTTTTTAATAACCAGGGGGCTCGTTAACAATAGTCTCTCTTTGTTTTGTTTTGATTTTTTTCTTCCTTTTAACATTATGCATGAATGCTGCTTTAACCATGATACTCCAATAGAGACTTCTCTGCTCTAATTATGAGCAGTGCTGATTGTGAATCACTGCAGCTCACTGCATACGTTTAATAAAGAAAGTGGCGTTAATTAAAAGCTTTAGTGTTACGATGATGGCCTTGCAAATGCTTTCCCAAAACGTTGCCTCAAAGTTTCAGTTTTATGGAGGGAACGTTCCGAGACGGGCGGGAACGTTCCGAGACGGGCGGGCTAATTTGGCGGTGACGTGGTGTCAAAGCACAGCAGCTATAGCATCGGCGCGGCATTACTGAGTAAACCTCACTGTTGTGTAAATTAGCACACCTGCTCCAAGACGCTGAAGCCTTCAGTGTAGCGCTATCAAAATACACATGGCTTAACAACAGCTGACAATGCTTCGTGACAGCTGTCACAGAGTCAACACCCCTCAGTCTGCTTTCTCCTCAGTCTGCGAGATTTTTCTGTGAAACTTTCCGTGAGCAGGAGGGGAGGGAGAGAAGAAAAAGAGAGAAAGCAGCGTGTCACATTTTTATTCCCTGTGACAGGATGAAACCTCTTCTTGCTTTAGTTTTAATCGGAGAGATCCAGCCTGTACTCTTGAGCCACATAGCAATGAGGCGAAGTGTGCGCTCTCCACTTTTGAGGCTTTTGTTTCACTGCCACTGAACTCACGTCAGAGAGCGCCCATACCGCAGAGACAAGGCACAAAACATATAAATGCCCAATTATAGATGCTTCAAAGCGGGTGCATTTAAAAATTAATAATGGAGGTCATTACATAATTCATGACAGTTATGTAAGTGGCCCAAATACAAAGAACAGACAGGGTATTATCTTTTACTCGAATGACAGTGGGTGTGCCTTTGTGCCTTTTTTTTTAATTCCCCCGTGTCCGATTTGATACGTCACCACGTTCGTTTAGCTCTGCGTGTGCCGATCCTGTACATGTGCTGTACGTATGAGAGACAAATTTCGAACGCTCTGATTTTTCCCCATTGTCAAGGTGCCTTCAGCCTGTCACCTCCTCAGAAGTCGACCTTTTCTGTTCCGTCTCCTTGTTGCCTCGATTCAGCATCAAGGCTGCTCTGTTTGAGGTATGAATGGCTGAGGCACTGTACAGTATTTCCCTCAGAACATAAAAAATAAATAGCAGATCCCGAGGCTCGATGAATTGCCGTCCCTGTGTGCTGCTTTTGTGTTCTGAATGCAACTTCAGATTGCAGCCTCAACTGAACTCCTTTATTGTTCTACTTTAAGTATATATTTAAACACATTTTTCTTCTTTTCATTGTCCCAGATTGTTTTATTTTTTTATGGTTTCTTACATTTAAAAATGAAGTAATTGTTTGCATTGCACAAATGGCTGTAGGATATGATAAAACTGCAGGCAGCAGTTACTGTGAGGCAAAGAATGGTCTGCTATTTAGGTAAATTGCCTCAAATACAAAAGAAGAAATAGGGAAAAAAGCAAAGATTGAACTCAAATCGACATGCATCCTTGGGTGATGCTTATCAGCTAAACCTTGACTGGTACGGTGACGTCTTGGAATCAGTTTGATATTATGACAGGTAACTAATTTAAAAGAAAAGACTAAATCACACTGGCTGGATTTTGAACTGGTAGAGAGAGGAGGTTCTGCACCTGCTCTCTGTGCCCCTAAAGAGTATTACCCTGGTAGGAGTCACCAGTAACCAGTTATACTCTGACTACCTACATGCAAGTAATAACTCTGATCCACTATCAGGATAGACTATCCAGCAGATCACCTGCTGATTGGAAGGTCGGCGGTTCCATCTGCATGTCTGTGTCATGCCAGCGTATCCTTGATGCTGAACCCTGAGTTTCCACAGATGCACCCACTGAAGTGTGATTGTGTCAATATTAGGTTAAAAAGTGCTTTGGCATAGAAAAAGGCCTTAATATGAATGTGCCTGTGAATGGGTGTATCAGCCTTGTAGTAACAAAGGACTCAAATAGAGTAGTAGAGCATTATGTACCATATTTTCCACACCATAAGGCACACTTAAAATCCTCGAATCTCAAAAATCGACAGTGTGCCTTATAATCTGGTGCGCCTTATGTATGAATTCTGGTTGTGCTTACTGAGCTTGAACCGATTTTATTTTTATATGCTCAAAAATCTGTCAAAAAAATGTTTTAGTACGACTTTGGTAAGTTTGTCGGAGCATTACAGCTACTGTAGTCATGAGCCTCGCGGAGTAATCTGGGTCCAAAACTCCGTCTGCATCAGTTCCCAAAGTCAGACGTGGCATCACTGAGAGTTAAAAACTGACTAAATTCTTTCATCTTTAATAAAATGAGCAGCGTTGCATCTTTATCGGGTTTGTAGGGTTACTGAAGTTGGGCTAGCTGGTGTATAATAATGTGCTACATGATCGCTAGCAACACAACTATATTAGCATAACATAAACACAGTGACGCTGGAGGATGAATGCTAACTTTTTTCCACTTAATAAAAGTTAATGTGAGGGTTCCCGATGGTTGGCGACAAATGCAATCGCATGGCAGGATGCTGTAAACTGACTCCAGTCAGGAGAACAACTGAGAACGATACGAGGTTAGTCATTAATATACTGCAACAACATGGGAATAGAGCAGCTGCAAGAGAATTCAACATTAATGAATGAATGGTACGGAAGTGGAGGAAGCAAGAAGAATGAGTTGAGTAAAATTTGACTTATCTGACTGTTATGTTTTGCTTAATGCGCATTATGGTCCGAAAAATACGGTAAGTGCCACGCCATTTACAGAGTAGCAACACTAGTCAGCTACAGTTACCAGACACACCTGTTAATGCACAGACACCTGTTTAATCCATAATGATCTGTGCAATGCAGTTTTTAGTTTAGTGGCCAGGAAAATAGGCCTCAGAGATCTGTTACTTTTTTGGGCCATTGCAAGCTGTTGGAACTTTAAATATATATGTATGAATATGTAATATTTATACAAAAATCGTAACTTTGACCATTAAACAAGGAATCTTAAATGTCAGCATCCAAAATTTAGCCTTTAAGTGCAAACTGAATATTTATTTAAGCATTTAGGCGGAGGCAAAACTTTAGCTCAACCAGATTATGCCATCAAATCATAGGAATCAGTTCATATGAATCACTTATTTAACTGCAAAATCTAAGCAAGAGCTGAGGCTAAATATCTAAAGGTAGCCTGGCTGAAACAACCACAACAGCTGTAGATCCTGAGAGGAAAGACTAACTGCATCCAGAGGCATCAAGTTCCCCCAACATGGTAGAATGAGTCGAGGGGGAAAAGTCTCATGAATACAATTTTGAAATTGCAGATGCAGATGATTCTTTTGCTCAACTCTGGAGGAATAAGACTCTATTATCACAGAAACTTCACTTTTTCTACTCTTTTGTAAAATCTACTTTCCTGTTGTTTGCTGCTTATTTGAACAAATGTGAATAACACTGAGTATCAGTTCATCATGCCACCTGTTAGTGGGTGAGATATATTAGGGAGCAAGTGAACATTTTGTCCTCAAAGTTGATGTTAGAAGCAGAAAAAATAGGCAAGCATGGGGATTTGAGCAAGTTTGAGGGTTTGGGTCTCCAAAACTGTAGCTTTTCTGGGCCGTTCTTGGTCTGCGGTCATTATCTATCAAAAGTGGTTCAAGCAAGGAACTGTGGTGAACCAACAACACAGTCATAGGTGGTCAAGGCTGACTGACGCACACGGGGAGTGAAGGCTGGACCATGTGGACAACAGAAGAGTTACTGTAGCTCAAATTGCTGAAAAGGTTAATGGTGGTTCTGATAGAAAGGTGTTAGAACACAAAGTTTGTTGCGTATGGGGCTGATTAGTCATGCTGGAGCCTGTACACCATGGAAAGCGCCAACAATGGGCATCAGAACTGGACCACGGAGCAATGAAATAAGATGGCCTGATTTGATAAATCACATTTTACTTTACATCACTTGGATGGCCGTGTGTGTGTGTGTGTGTGTGTGTGTGTGTGTGTGTGTGTGTGTGTGTGTGTGTGTCACTTACCTGGGGAACATCTGGCACACCAGGATGCACGATGGGAAGAGGCAGTGTGATGCTTTGGACAATGCTCTTTTGGTAAACCTTGGGGATCCATGTGGATGTTACTTTGACACCACCTACCTTAGTAGGTTGTAGACCATTTACACCCTTTCATGGAAACAGTACTCCCTGATGGCTGTGGTCTCATTCAGCAGGATAATACACACTGCCATAAAGCACAACAACAAGTTTGAGGTGTTGACTTGGCCTCCAAAGTCCACAGATCTCAATCCAATCAAGCATCTGTGTGAAGAACAAACAAAGGGCCGAAGAGAAACCAACAACATATTAGACAGGTGATCGCAAGGTTATGCCTGATCAGCGTATATTTCTGAACTCCGCGCTACATCAACCATGTTAAGGCTTGATATTAAGTCCTTTATTTGTGATTTCCGTGTGGAAACGGACATGGAGATCTTTTCCTTTTCAGCAGAACATTTCCTGTGGAAAGGACAAACGGGCAGATGTGGTTAGTGAAGGTTTTGAATTCGATGAGGATTTTCTCTTTTATTCCGAAACTTCCACGCTGATGTTCTTCATCTTCGTAACTAGAGCCATTCCCAGGGGACAGGTTCCAAGCAGCTTGTTCTTAGGGAAAGCGATGAGCCTCGGCAATAAGCGGAATGTCAGTGCGCTGCGCTCTCCGTGGTAGTGGTACTTACAGTCTACTTCTACAAAGGGAGAAAAAATGTTTTGATTCTGTAACTTAAAAGAAACAAATTCTTAAATGTATAATTAAGTTTGTTGCTTTGTTGGAGACTTCGTGTGGGCTAAGAAGAGCCCCACAAAGGAAATAAGGACAGATGCGTGTGTTGTGCGGGTCCTTAATTAGCAGGAATCCCAGTTGATACGTGTTTTCACTTACTGTCTAAGGGATGAAATTCTTTCCTTTTGCACTTTTTGATCATGTTGAACTCCTAATGTAATTAAGCAGTACGCTTTTTTGCAGCAGCCTCAGTCTACGATTCTTTATTTTTATTCCAATTCTTCGCTAGCTCCCTCTGCTTTCATTATTATTTTGCTCACTTACCTCTGAGGTGTGTGTTTCACGATGCGCCTGTGTGCACAGCTGCCCTTAATTCCCACAGAAACCTGCATTTAGCTTATGAGCACTTCTGCTTTGACCAAGTAAGTAAAAAAAAGCAGACTTTAGAGTCATCCCAGTTCTAACCCAAATCCATCCAGTGACAGTACTTAAGCCCCTGTCTACCTAGAAAGGTAAGAAAGCAGCTTGATCTTTTGACTGAGGATTACAGAATGGATGAAAGCGGGGAAAAGCACTCTACTTATTTGGATAGATACGCTGTGGATTGCTTGATTGTTCTCAGGAGTGTAATACAATTGTTAATCACACAAAAAAATGTTATCGCAAAGTTTTCCCTGTAGGTCATATACCGGTCTATTGCACTTTGGTGATTGGGCTGTTATATCTAGAGTAACACAGGCTAAAAAATCCTTCTGATTGTGTTCTTGAACATTTTTCTTGCTCTACCAGCCGTGATTGTAGCTGCATCAAAGGTACATGCAGTCACTTTTGCAATAAGGTTAGAATTGAAATTTAAAACACTGCACAGCATCTGGATACCATATGGTTGTCACTTCCAAACTGTGTAAACATATTTTGCAAATATATATTACATTTCTGCCTAGTTAAGGATGTTCTACATTGTTTCCAATCTTTTTTTTAAAATGTTTATGCTCATGCTAGCTTTCATTGAAGGGTTCAACAATCTACTGTGCTTTCATATTATTAGGTACATCGGGATCATTAAAGGAGAAAATGATATACTACTGATCATTTTATCCATCGTCATATGAGACAAACTCCAAAAATGTCTACAGTTCCTATAATAATAGTCTGTATATAAAGGATGGACGTAAAGTCAGCAGTTACCTTCTGATTCCTCGTTTTTAATCCTTGAGCTTTTGTTTTTGGCACTATATGTGATCATACTTACAAAAAAAAGCTAGCTAATTTGGTTAGCAAGGTACGTACATAAATTCACAAAGTTACAGACACAGATCGGTGAAATAATACTATCATTTTATAGAGTGTAAAGCATAAACTCCTTGCAACGAATTTCACCCAAAAACCATTATTTCCCAAATAACAGTGTTGAAAATGCATCATGACTTGTTCGTCTGATGGCTGTTGGAACAAAGATAATTACTGTATAAGCCATGTTGGTGTGCACTTTGGGACTGAAAGCCTGGATGCAGAACCAGGAACACTGAAAACTCATTATGCAAAGGGTACAAGTCGTCAAGTAAAATCAAACTGGCTCTGTAACCTCTGTAACCGCCCGATGAGCAGGGATGCTGGGTTTAGCCATGACTCACTAATCAGCCTGTTAGACCGTTTAACAATCTGAGTGAGTTTCTGTTCTTTCTATAAATATCAATGACACCAAGGAAAAGGATCAAAGACAGAGAAAGTATAATAAACTAAAATATACTTCTGCATGTTGTTCCCCGTCCTCTTTTCTATCAACTGCACAGTGTCCTATCGAAACAAAATAACAAAAAATGCTTAACTTTAAGTCTTAATACAATTTGAAAGAGAGGGTTGTATAAAAATTCTCTCGCTTGTTATGAGGGAGAGAATTAGCTGAAACATTTATATCACTGTATATATCTTTATTTTCAACTTTAAAGATAGGCATTTAAACATGGAGTGCCAACTGGGTTTGACTGGGGTTTTTTGGAGGAACTGCAGTTTTTTACATTAGATTTTGGCTTTGTTTTGGAGGTTTTTTTGCAAGTCGACTGTATCCCAGTTCTGCAATTATACAGGATATACAAAATACATACACAGATATGAATTAGACAAGATAAGCAAAAACCTATACTGACAGTTATTTCTGTCTATGCATAAAATATAGATTTTCCCTGTAACTTTCCCAACCGCTCAGTGTAAATTTCCATTAAACCTACATTTATGTAATTTAGCAGCAATTTCAGTGCAGACTTTCTGACTGGAAAATCCTCACGGCTTTTGGGTTTCACAAACCTTCTGTTCAGAGTATCTTTTCAAACTTTAAAGAGCTCACTCCAGAGCCACAGAAGGCTTTAGACAAGTTTACTACAAATTGTGATGACTAAGCTGAACTTGTACAACATGCAAATCAGTGGAGCTTCCCTTATAAAAAGAAGAAAAAAAAAGAGGAAAAAACAGTTACGAATTTTAAACGAAATGTTTTCTATCAAAGTGACGAGTCACTTAATTGGCGGACTCCTTCAGCGCCACGCTGAATAAAAGCTGCCAGAGCTTGTTGCAGTAACAGCTGTTAATTCTACCCTGACATACTTTGGTGCTATTGTTGTAATATCATAAAAAGCGAAGCTGGTACCACAGTCATTACAATGTGCTGATAAATGGCTGTTTTTTTTGAAATGCATAAACCTGACAGAAGAACAAAAGTGGTAAACCGAGGCCCCCGTGGTGCAACATCTTTTTTGTTTTGCTGTGCTGCTGTTTGAAATGATTCACAGTTCCGACTGTAGCAGAGCAGAATGAAAGCAGCACACCTGTCCTGAATCACAAAGTGATATAGCGTGTTGTGGTTTTCATGCTGTGCCAGCACACCTGTGTGAAGTAATAGCCGCTCTGGTTATGCATGACTTTCCACTACACAGCTAAACACAGTATCCCAGCCTCGTAGTTGGGTCTTTTTCTCCTGTATGCTGGTTTTAGCTTCTGGTGGAGTGTAAGTGGGCTTTCATTGTCCTTCAGCGTGCCGTAAGTCATTTATTCATCTTCCTTCCTGAAATGAGTTATACTCTTTCATGTGTCGCGTTCCAAGGTTTCAAAGTGTCTGGGGGTATTTTTTTTTTCTTTGTCCAAACACAATCGGGACTCTCACCGGTTGCGAACCTCAGCAAATCCCTCACGGTCCCCTGACTTGTCCAAGAAACCCCCTTCCTCTTCTAGAGACTGACTGAGATTCCAATTATGAAGAAATATGGACAGGAGACGGGCGACTGTCACAGGTCCCATGGAAATTTCATTTTAATTAATCTTGGGCAGAAATTGGCAGCTATGGCATCCCCGACACTCATCACGGCTCCCTGAAGTAGATCCAATTTTCTGTCTCAATAGGCATTAAATTAGCAAGAACATTTCACCCTTCGTCACCCCTGCACGCATAACAAATGAAATACATTTGGCTACGTGACATAATGGAGTGCTAATAAATGACTCGCCAACCCGAGCAAGGTGCAGGGAGACGGTGGCAGGTGAACAGCGTTCGCCGGCACCTCATCACATTTGGGAGTGGTGGAAAGAGACAGAGGAATGGGGATGGGGCAAAAAAATGTGCAGGTAAGGCAGATTTAGGTGGTGGAAGTGAATCTGGAGACATTTTTTGCTCTCTGTGGGGATTTTGTCAGATAATGATTTCCCGGATAGTTTGAGAGTACCGTAAAGAAAAAAGGGGGATTAGAATGCACTACAATGACTCATCCTCCCAGTATAGTATGCAAGACTTGACTGACATTATTCTGCGCCCAGGTGGCAGTAGCTCTGTAGACTCTGAAGTTTATTTACGCTCTGTCTCATTAGAAAACAGTCTAATCGAGCTCACCTCTGCAGACAGCGCTCTGAAATTTAACAAGTGTTGATTTCATAAAAAAAAATGCCCCCTGCACCACATACACACACAGCGGCATCATTATCGCAGAGAAGCTTTGCATTTGCCGTGTTTGGATTGTTATCAGAGTTTCCATCAAACAAAAAAAGACGTGCCGCAGCAACAGATCAATGCAGGTCTATATCCAGAAGTTCTGCTGAATTAATTTCCTTTAGGGACGCTCTGGCGCATACCGAGGAAGCTGATTCGGAGAGAGCGCGGATTAACACGTTGCCAATAAGTTTGTGAAAAGTTGGTATCTGTCACAAAACTTTTAGTGGCACACGTGTGATGGAGGGGGGTGCACACTTTATTAGAGATGGGACAAACTCATGCATACAGCTGTAATCAATAGACAATGAGTCAGGGGCTCATTTACATTTATTTTTTCCTTCTTATACTCCAGCATGTCTTACCCTGACGGGCAATGCGCATCCATCTTTGTAAAACTCTTGCCACATCAGTAGCTGACTCTCATCCGCCCACAGCACATTGCGCCACACTCCGACTGACTCCACGCTAATGTAGACTGTTAGAAATGTCTCTCTTTTGCCGAAGCCGAAAAGTTTGAGGCAATCTTTCAACAAAACAAAAACAAAAAACATTTTCCACACATTGTTCACACAGCGATAGCCATCTGTCCAAAAAAGAGTCACAGTGGAATCCAAATCTGGAGTTTACAAATCGTTGTCCAAGGCCTTAGATCTTCTGCTGCTTTCTTCCAACCCCTTTGTTCGTGGCGGCTGAGGGATTTAACTAGCTGCATTGGAAAGCAGCGTGTGAGACGCCGCTTGGATGCATTTTTTAAAAATTCCCCCTTTGGTGCCAAGGAAACAACAACATTGTCATTCTTAACTGGTCTTTGTGATTTTCACCCAGTGCAGAAGTGAAATACAGAGCAGGTGAGCAACAGCCACCTCCGTCTATAAATATCAGATCATTTGCACAAAGGCTGACAGCAGTCGAGAAGCCTGATTGCAGCCAATACCGGTGTTTGTCCGGCAGTAGATACCTAACAGCAGAGCTGGGGGAGATGGAACAGGGGGGTGACAGTACAGTATGTTGTGTAATTCAATACAGGAGAAGGGAAAAGTGTGGGTTGTGCTATAAAATGAAGCCACCTGTATGAGTGATGAGCGGTTGTTGCGTATTGATTATAATAATTTGTCCTCTCGTCGGTTCCACTGGAAGGAACAAATCAGTTTGGTTATGCAGCACGGATTACAGTCATGGAACATACAGCTTATCGGGTATTAGCTCATACCACAATCCTCTGCCAAAACTAGTATTGCTCAATTGTGATCGCATGTCCTGCCAAACAGTTTACATCCATGTCTGTCCAGACTGATACACTATGGGCCAGATTTATAACGTCCTGCAAAATTGCAAACTGGGTTTTTGGTGTTAAAAAAAATAATTAAAAAGCACTTTTGGTGTTTACAAAAGAAGTGTAGTGACAAGTAAGAGGTGGGGATTCTTGAGATTTTTTGCTACTGTAACTGGAATACTGTCTGATTAGTTTTCTTTTTTTGATGACAAACAGACGGTTGAAGCTGTGTTCAGCTTAGCGCATCTTATATCAGTTGCACGGAAGTAGCTGACTATGTAAGTAATCTGGGCGCTACAGCTTTAAGCAGCTATGCGCTCCCGCAGACGGCAATCACTTTCTGCCAAACGATCACTTTTTGGCACAACACCTGGAGCTCAGGGGAGCAAAACAATCACATGAGTGCTGCTGTTTGGCTGAGGAAGAATAAAGTAGTCGTGGTAAGCCAATCACACGACCACTTTAAGATGACAAAGCAACAAGGTGATATATACCAGTTTTTAAATTGTGTTGAGAGGCCACGTAAAACCAGAGTCATGATAAACAATATATATGTGGTGTTTTTTCCTCAATAGTTTCGTCACGTTTAACGTCTAAGGACAGCGCTAGCGAGCACTCTCTGCTTATGATCAAATAAAAATAAAAAAAAACCCAAACAAAAAACTCGTCTTGGTGGAAAAATAAAAATGCACCATGTCGACCAATCAAAAATGATAACATGATATTTGGTTGTTTAGGAAGAGCGGGAAGTTTTAGGAGTGATGGCAAGAGAGAGAGAGAGAGAGAGAAAGAAAGACAGCAGACAAAGAGAGAGAGAGCGAGTTTTGAGATGTGAGAGATTTGTGACGTTTAGCGTGTTTGTAGTGTGTAGTTAATGTGTTGTCTTGTGTAGTTAGTGTGTAGTGTGGTGGATAGTTTTGTGTTGTGTGTCAGAACAATGAGGCGACTGCTGTCTCAAGGTAGAAACAGGAGTGATACACCTGCTGCTGTCAGACCTGCAGGTATCAGGCTGTGATGTTCTCCTTTACAGTGGACAGAAATATTCGGAGTGGCACAAATAATTTGTGCGGCATCGTATGCAGAACAGCTGATTGTTCTGTAAATAGTTTGAAATGGTTATTAAAAAGGGGGTAAAAGGTGAATGGCTACAAATAACTTTGTTGTTTACAAAACTTGTGCGTATGATTTTAAAATTGTCAATTTACATTTGCATTTAAAGTTATGAAATATGATTCATTAAACATGTTTGTGGTTGTTACAGTGAAAATATAACTTTCTACTCTGATTTTATGTTTTTTGTCTGATTTTAGATCAATTGTGTTAATACAGTACGTCAACATGAAAACATAACTGTAAATTCAGACACGTGAGGTTGTGCTGAAAACAATGAGACCAAACAAGGCAAAGTAAATAGTTTTTAAAGGTGAAATGTAGACGTCAAATCAAGAGTAGTTAAAAATGGCCAATTATACCCTGGACCCCAGAGGGTTAAAAAAAAAATTTAAGTAACACAATAGTTACTTTTCAAGTAATTAATTACTTTTAGAATCGTGTAACTCAGTTACTAACTAAGTTACTTTTTTGAAGAAGTAACTAGTAACTATCATTAATTACTTTTTCAAAGTAACTTGCCCAACACTCCTTAGGACCATATAATTATAAATATGAGCGTGATGAAAGTTGGGCAGCACGCTAACGTCTTTAGTCCACTCTGAATGCTCGTATTGGTCTAACCCTTTCACTCCTTTGATTTTTTTCCTCGTACCTTTTTTTTTGCCTTTTCGTCAAGTCTGTCTTTGTACCATGGGAGTATCCATAACTCAAAATTTCGAGTTATTAACTCAAAATTTTGACTTATTTTCTCAAAATTTCGAGGAAAGTAACTCGAAATTTCGAGTTAGCTCTGCGAATTAGTAATCTACGTGGAATGCGCACTGAAAACCGGATCACAACAAATTGGCACTTTCAAGAGTACGTTTGCTGATAGTAACGCCATGTGATTCAGCTAATAACACAAGGATTTCATCATTTGTGAAGCCACACTGAAAATAATCAGCAATTTGTGCATTTGTGACTGGCTGTAATACTGGTAGCTTAGCTGTAGCATTTGTATCTGAGAGCTTCAGCTTCCGGGTAACAAGGAAATGATGTCATTCACGTAGATCACTGATTGGCAGAGCTAACTCAAAATTTTTAGTTATTCACTCATAATTTTGAGAAAAGTAAGTCAAAATTTCGAGCTAATTTTTCGAGTTAATAAGTCAAAATTTGTGAAAATAAGCTGAAATTTTGAGTTATGGATACTTTTTCTTTTTCTTTTTTTTTTTAGGGGCGGAAATGGGCTTCCTTATTGTACGGACCTGCCATGTTCTCCTTTTTGTACATAACTGTTTTTGGAGCAAATAAAATGCAAGTAGGGATTAAAACCACAGAATGAATGGTTACCGGTGCTGGAAGTGCTAGCGCTTGATGCAGTGTTTTGATTTTGCTGTCACTCGTACCTGCAATGCAACGTGCTCAAGTCACGTGGTCTGTCGATCTCTATACCAAGTAAATGTAGAGTCATTATTGCCAACATCATACCGAAACTGATCATTTTAACCCATAAAGGCAATTAATGTAGGAGAAAGCAGCGTGTCCTGACTTATGAGATGAATCATCATCAATTTGCAAATTATGAACACAATTTATTGAAATCACGGTGAGGATAGAAATAAAGAATCACTCCTGTCATGCTAGTATAGATAGGATCAATACTGAAAATATAAATAATATTGATTGTATCTATACCAATACCAGCTTTGGTATCGATACTGCCAATATTCGGATGGATCGACCCGCCTCTATTTTTTGCGACCAATCCTGTTGCATATGCATCTCTGGGAGTTACAATGTTTTAAAATCGGTGATGTGAAAGTTGGAGAACATTCAGTCACATCTAATAAACATTCACAAAGTGTTCCTCAGGCACTTACCACGAATGACACAAATGGAGGCTGATATTTTGATACTTCTCTCATGATCAAAGTCCGACATGGCATTAAATGATTTCATGTTCATACTTTAGAACCTGAGAAAAGAACGCCTCCAGACGTAGCTGCTACCATTTCACGAACAATCGGATATTAATAATTTTTTTCAGCTATAGAGAGATACTAGGTAAAACTCTGTACCCTTTTTCTATCTGAGCTCTGGTAGTCAGCAGCTACTCTCTTCCAATAGTTTCTTTCTAATGTGCCGCAGGTTCTGAGAAGTCTAGGGGAAAACTTAATTTTCTTACTATGTCCCTCAGACATGAAGTCATTTGCATGAAGATCTAGACTGAAACACCGTTATCTTAATAAATGAATTCAAGGGCATCGTAAAGAACGTAGTGAAGAAAGCGTGTGACTGAACTGAAAGGCCACTGATGGATTCTGTATATATCACGTTGTACATTAGAGGTGGGAATCACCATACATCCCACGATACGATATTATCACAATATTTAACTCACGATACGATATTATTGCAATTTTTAAAAATATTTTGCGATATTCAGATTCTGTACATAAAGTTAAACTTTATCAATATTCATTTTATCTAATATCAAAGTCTCGCACTCAGTCTCTCTCTCATTTCAGTCAGTTTTATTGTTGACAAACTGAACGGTTTGTATTACAGTCTAGTCCAACTGAACTGAATGCAACCATCTGGTACAATTATAGCTATTCTGAACTATGCAATTTAAGAAAACTATGCAGCCCATTCAGCAACTGAAGAATTTGAAAGTAAATTAAAACAAAATATAATTTTACATTAAATAAAAAAGGTTTAAACTTAATTAAAATAAAACATGTCTTAAATTAAAATAAGTAAACTGTCATGTTTATTGCTGCCATAAAAAAAGTTAAACACATTTGGACAGTGAAGGAATGTCAGGATTCTTGCTCAGAAAAAGGATCAACATGCTCTGAAGTCAGAGCATGTTCCAGTCCACAAAAACTTTTTTTGTAACAAAATATCGATTTCTGCTGTCCCTGTATCGATACATTATTAGCAAACAAAATATCACGATACTACACAGTATCGATTTTTTCCCCCACCCCTATTGTACATGCTGGTGCTTTCTCGGCCCCTAAAGATAAAGTGAAAAATAGTGTATCAGAATCCCTGTTTGCTTTGCTCGACACTGTCTGTCTGAACAGAAAAGCCTGGAGAAAATTTGAAATACAGAGTCAGATTGTTTTGCTTTCTAGGACTGTCTCTGTGTTGCTTTCACTTATATACAGTACTGTGCAAATGTTTTGAGCCACTTCTCATTTCTTTATATTTTGCTGTAAAAATGGGAAAAAGTTGTAGTGATTTATTGAAATGTGGAAATATAAAGGGAAATACAGCACAGAAGGAAAAACAGAGTTTGTGCAGTTCTAACAACCTTGAAACTCAACATTTGGTATGACCACCTTTATTGAATACAATCTATTAAAAACACGTTTTCTTGTCATTCTTTCAGGAGTCTTCAGGAATAGTTCTTCAGACTTCCTGAAGGAAATCCAAAGCTCTTCTTTGGATGTTTCTGACTTTTTCTTTTTCCTGTTCTCTGTCAAAATGATGCCACACCACTTCGATAATGTTGATGTTCAGGCTTTGGGGAGGCCCATGACTCATAGTGTTCGACTGTATGTTTTTCTACCCAGGTATGGTTTTGGAAGTGTGTTTGGGATCACTGTCAAAATTCCATGAATTGTGAAAGATCTCTAATATCTATGGCTAAAATGCATGATAGATCCTCCACCATGTTTTACAGATAGCCGTAGACACTGATTTAACTCTCTCCCGACTGTACACACTCATGATGATCCAAAATTTTTATTAGCTGCTTCATAAAACCTGTTGCAACTGATGTTCAGTCCAGTTCTTGTGTAATTTGACAAACTTGAGCATTTTCTCCCTGTTTCCCTTCCTTAAGATTATTGCTTGTTGACAGCAACCCTTCAAATAAGTCCATTTCTGTTGAGGCTTCAAAGATCAGTACATGGTTCAGCTGAGGAACCAGATGCATCTCTTAGATCCTGTCAGGTCTTTGCTGGATTTGAATCTAAGGGGGGTTCAGGTTTTTCTTTTTTCATAACGATGACTTCCAGATGTTGTTCACGTGCTTAGTTTTTCAAGCTTCCACTCATCCAGTTTGTTCAATTTCATAAGGGCACATTTCAACCATGCCAAGATAGGTCCATTTTTCTACTAATAGCTACTTGGGAATCACCCTGTTAGTGAAACATTTTATGCCTGTCAAACTGTTATCTTAGACTAACTTTGGCAACAAATTATATGTTTTTGTGACAGACTGATAGTAACAAACATTCCTCTGGAAATGGTCGAGTTCAAGGACTGGACTGAAAATGAATGAAAAAGCAGCCAATGTCCAGAGAACAACTTGAAAAGGTTGCTCAAGACCACAAAAAGAGTCTGACTCCTTGGATGCAACATATAAAGAAATGAATGTTAAATCAAGACATTTGCACAGTCCGTGAAACCTCACTTCATCTTTGTATTGTTTGCTGGGTGTCCATTCTCCATTTTGCTTTTCTCACTCAGTCTTCAAGCCTCAAGCATCTCTAGCAGTAGTGTTACTCTACTAATAAAACTAGCTACCACTATAGCCCAAGGCTCTCACTGGTAACTGGAATGAAATATGGTCACTTGAACCATTTGCTCTCATTGGAGACCAAACTCGCAAAAGCAAACATCCCTGTTTTGAAGTTCAGCCAAATGCGGTCAAGATTTCAGCAATTTAAAGGCAATCTCTTCCAATTTTTTATATATCTGATTCAACTCACAGCTCCCACTGATGATGTCACATAAACTAGGCCAGCATAATTTTTCTGAAAAGTGTTGTTTCTCCAGTAACGAGGAGCACGCTCTTAACCTCCATCCCTGTCATCATCCTCTTCTTTCCGGCATTTTAATTGGCCGGGGCTGGAGCAGCCCCCTCCAACCCAGCTGTTTTCTTGCAGCATCCTGCAGCAAGACTTGTTCTTCACTAATTACCGCCGCTGCCTGCGATGAACTGTGACACGGCCGGCTCCCGTTGAATTACCCTCGCCTTTTCCCGTGTCAATATCCTTCCTGATTTTCATACATCAGTAAGAAATCTACATAGGAGTGCAAAGGGCTGACCAAAAAATGATGCCTTCTAAAGAAGCTCCGGCAAGACGAATGACTGTTAAAAAGCAATCAAGTGGTAGCAGCAGTCTGGGTGGTAGATCTCTGTAGTTTATTGCTAACGCCCGGTCACAGCACCTCTGCTGTTTAAATTATTGCTATGTAAATCACCTGAAGTGCTTTGGTATTGGAAAGCAGCAGATTTAAGATGCTGGTGCATGTGCTAAGTAGACAGTATCCCGATATTCGCCGAGGCCTCCATTTGAGGGACTAACTCTCGCTATTCATCAGCGTGTCAGTCTACCTCAAGCTGGCACTACATTCTCAGAAGTTCCCTGGCGGAACAAATGAAGTTCTCCCTGACTCACATATAAAATGCTTATTCTGTATTTCTGCAAAATGGATGTGAAGCATAGTGCCTGAAAAGTTCTGAACTACCCTGAAGTGGGAGCACTTTTACCTTATATGTGACAGCACTCATATTCGTCCCAAAGAGATTTGCATTCAGGGTCCAGTGCATGCAAATCTTTCTGGGACCAGTGTGAATGCAGGTGCTATAAAACAATACCTGTAACAGTTTTCTTTGAATTGGGTTCCATGACATCTAGTTGCTACATTGCATGCAAAATAAGGGCTCCTGGTTAAAATTGCTGCTAAAAAAAATTGCAGTTTTCTGTCTGTAATGTATAAGATTATGATAGGAAATGGAGCCCCACCCTTATGAGCCGCAAAAAAAAAAACATACAAGTTGGATACATGTGTAAGCACAAATCTTTACATGAGTTGTCACTGTCCTCTGCTGGCTCTTTTACAGTATTACACCCAGAGAGTGAAAGCTTAAACTTTGTCTCATTGTTAATCACTTCCTGTTCAGAATTTCAACAAAGTGTAATTAAACTACTTCAGCCATTATTTCCCACCTTCCCTAACTATCACTCAGCCGCCGAGCGCAACTAATTTGCGCCGGAATCCGAGCTTGTGACTGTTAATGTGCTTATCACAAAAAACTCCATTGCGCGGATTAATTGCTTAATTGTTTAAAAGTCTCTGTTGTCTTTCCCGGCGCATAGGCGTTTTGCAATAGGAATGCACTCCCTTATTCCCCAGCTTATTTGTATTCCTGTGCCAGATATGGTGTGAAGCTCAATAGAGTTTTCTCCTGTTTTTTTTTTCCCTTTCCCACCTATTCAAGGATCCAAATTGATTTCTCCGCAGCACAGATATATCGGTCATGACCACTGAAAATCTAAGGATATGGGAAATGTTGTCAGGTATGAGGTAACAGCTGTAGTGCCTGTATATATCACACAATGTCGTTCTTTGCATTCGTTTTGGTAATTCTTTTGAGATACCGGGCAGTGGGGGGAAACAACACACATTACTCAAGGATCTGAGCCCCACTGGGTAGTTCTGCAGTTTCAGCAGCTGATATGAAATGCAAACATGCAAGGACGGAAGAACTCACGCACCCCCCTTCCTTTCTCAAACACACGCCCCTCCACACATGCATCCCCGGGGCTTTGGTCATGAGGTTGCCTCCTTCCGTACCCAGACAGTCCCACAGTATAAACCTTCATTCACTCCCACCTCAAATAAGTAGTGAAGCGGATTTTCAGCCTGAGAAAATGCTCGCACGCTGTTAATAATCGACTGATTGCATTTAGATCATTTGGAACGTGACATATAATATCATCATTAGCCCAACCTATCAGAAACTCCTACTTTTGTCTCCTATATGCACTCTGTAACAATTACATATGGATTTTTTTCCTCACCGCTCAATTATTGACAATGTAAATTGCTCAAACTCCTTATTTGATCCTAATCTGCTACATTTTAAAAGAGAAGAGAATCAATATGGTTGATTTAGTCAAAGGTCAGCAGTTAAAAATTAAAGATAACCGCCACTAGATTATTTGCCACAACAGTTTTATGCAGACACTGTAATGGTTTTCAGAAGCTATCGCCGCACTGAGGTTAAGTTAAAGTTAAATTAATGTTAAATCCCATGAGGAGTACTGGATGACTGCCATTAAACATTGAATACAGTTATCCGGGTGAGCTTGGTTATCCTCAGGCTTTTCGTCTTGTGCCATCCATACATAAAAACCTCCCTTTGGCTTCATAGCCTGGAGCTCTGCTGTCCTGTTTGGTGCTGATTACCAGATTTCAGAGACTTGGCAAACTTATCGTTGGCATTTTATTTTGCTTGTGTACCGATGTAGTCCAAGTGCAGCCTCACAAAGTAACTAGCTCGGCTCTATAGACTCTAAAGCTGTTATTGCATAGATGCCTCAAGCTGTAACGGGGTGTTCACATGGGACTCATTCGTAAAGGTGCAAAATACAGAGGAGGAAATGAACACGAGGACTCGGGGCTGGGATCAAATAAATGGCATGAAGGCAACCTGTGATGAAAAAGTGAAGAGGAATGACAAGCAGTTGCAGGCGTTGTCTTAGAGAAGAGGAGCGGGGAGGAGGAGATAGACAGAGAGGCTGACAGTCATATGAACCGCTGCTGTATAGCTCCCTCCTAATGACTCCCACTGCGCCATTTTTACCAAAGGCGGGGATTATCATTAAGCCCAAGTCACATCTTCTCACATGATCCTCCATCCTGCCCAAGGTTTACTCACACACACAGGCAGAGCTGTGAGCACACGAAGAATGGCAGCGAGGCAGTGCGAGCGTGAGCGGTGGTCACAGGACTAACAGAGCCTGGCCGCAGTTCATGAAAAAGTCATGAAATTTCTTTTATGTGAATTTTTCTTTCTTTTTCTTTTTTCTCAAGACATTAAGCATGACCGACTTTTGATTTTAAAAGTGCCGTGTCGTTTGCACATTCTTTATTTTTTTTAACCAAACCCAGGAGTTTTAACCAAACAACAGTAAAACAAAGTCCACAGCAAGACTTCAAAAGTGATCCCAGAGGAGAGCGCAGCTGGGTGTGTTTGTCTTTTCCTAAGTGGTTTTGTTGCCTAAATCTAACCAAGAGTGAGATGGGAAAATACACTAGACAGCAAGAGAAAACAAAACATGTAATGTAACGATAATAAATACAATCATTAAAAAAGACTGAAGTTAATGATCCGTGAAAAAATAAAGAAATAAAATTTTAAAGGCTGTTTCCCAAAGTGCCACAAGACTCTGTTGGATATTTACATGTGGCTCACATAGCGAATCAGCCTGTTTGATTGATAGCAAGGATCAGCCAAAAGTGTTATTTTATGGGCATCTTAGTGATGTGATATCAATGTCAGCCTTTGGAAAATCTTGTCATACCCCTGATTTATCTTTTTCAATGTTGAGTCAATATATTGCAATAATGTGTAAGTACCAGTCATTTATCATTTAGTGTTTTGGGGATCTTTGTCATGTTGAAAAATGAAACCGGGACATGATTTATTTATTTTTTTTGTCCTCTACCAGTTTCCTCAAATTTTTTTAAGGACATGCTGCACAACATAGAGGAATATTGCAAGTTTTCAGTTTATAACTCTTTGGGAAATCAATCTAATTTTATTCATAGAGCACCGTTGATTTAAAAAATACTAATTTATGCCTGGCAGACTTTGCTATCTTTAGAATTTTTCATAGAGTCGACTAAAAAAATTGGAACAAATTATGTGTTTTTGCAACAGGCTGCTACTAACATAGTGTCAGTTAGGTGTAGACACCACAGCGGCTTATCTCTTGAGTTAGGTGCCTTTTTTTATGATTGAATGATTCATAGGTCAGTGTTAAAGTGGCTTAACAAACAAAAAACATTAATCTAAAAATGATCAGGTACAAAGACTGGACTGAAAATGAGTGAAAGGCAGCCAACTGCCTCTGAAAGATCACTTTAAAAATGACAAGAAAGTTTGTTTCCTTCAAAGAAAAATATAAAGAAATGAAGGGTGGATCAAGACTTTTGCACATTATTGTACATCCGTTAAAAAGTAATTAATTTTGCCTATTTGGCAGTTTAATTAAGGCTAAACTGATGTCTTTGACAGACAGTAAAGACAAATAGTGAAAAGCTGGTGGCTTCTGTCCTGGAATATGACCTTAAAACACTGCAGTGCGTTTTCAGGTCAATAGAACTTTGAATTATTAAACACCCATGACGATAAATCATAGAAAATTCATTTAGGGCAGATATAACACTCTAAGGTCAAAATAATTCATAATCATGTCTATTACAGTATTCATCTTGACTTTAAAAGAAAGTAGAAGATAAGAACTCGGGGAAAAAAAATCATGTTTAAATGGTCCAAACAACTTTGCAACACTAACAGGCCTCCTTATAGTTCTCAAGGGCACATAGGAACAGCAGATGCATGAGGAATGTGGCTCTACTTTCAAAAGTTACAACATGAGAATGAGCTTAGCGCTAGCTTTGTAAAATCCTCCCCGTCACGCCCCAATTATGAAACAATACAAGCCAGCTGGAATCATGATAACCAACGTGAAACTCATGTGACTCAGTTAAGAGTCTTTGCCTTACGGTGTAAGGAGTCACGTTGGGGAAAGAAAGAAAAAGATGGTTCTCCTCTTTCAAAGCTGTGGCTTTGTTGTGACATTGTTTTATAAGCCCGAGGAGAACATTTAAATGATGAATGACTTGGCATGCAAATTATTAATACTGACAGCATCAGTACCCTTCTGTCTTAGCAAGAACAAAGTGGTAGTGACAACTTGCCCCAGACTGAAACATATTAGCTTTAAAGCAAACTACATCAAAACATTACTCAGTTAGATCTTTGACAATGAAATGAGACTTTTTATCAACGGGGAGGAAGGAGTGCTAACAACATGAAGTACTCTGTTGCAAGCAAAACTGCGGCATTTACTACCTTACTCTTGTATTGTGAGCTGAGCATGTTTTTAGTGCAACACCTGGTGAAGGTGAAGCTAGTTTTAGCCACTTTTTATAAATAACCCTGTTATTTTCCAGCTCAAGAGTCACACCCTCTCAAAGGTTTGGTTGGTTGGTTTGGTTCTTTTTTAAATATACCTTATTTTCTTACAAATGTTTTATTTGTATCTAAATAATGTATGCTTTTATCTTTCCCACGTGACCATCTCGAGGATTTATAAAGAACGGGCTGAAAAAGAGAAAATATCCAGTGAGCAGCAGATCTCTGGGTGAAAATGCCTGGTTGATACCAGAGGTGAAAGAAAGACCAGTGCTTTGAGCTGATAGGAAGGCAACAGTAAGTCGAATCACCACCAAAATCTGCAGAAGACCCTCTTGAGCGTGCAACACGTCGAACATTAAGCAGATGACCTGCAGCGGGAGACAACCGCACCGGATGCCGCTACAGTTTCCTGGGTTTCACAAAACTTGTACAGTAAAAGATCAGAAAGATGTTTCCTCGTCTGATGGTTTCTGATGCGACACAATTGGACATAAACAACCATGGACCCATGCTGACTTCATGGGTTCCGGTTGCTGGTGGAGATGTGGGGGGTATTTTTGTGGCACACTTTGATCCTGCTTTGTACTTACTGAGAATTGTTTAAACACCACAACCTATCCGAGTGTTGCTGCTGATCACGTCCATCCCGTATGAGCACAGTGTACCCATCTTCTTATGGCTGCTTCCAGCAGATAACGCACCAAGTCATAAAGTTCACACCGGTTTCTTGAACATGACAATGAGTTCTCTGCACTCAAATGACCTCCAGTCACCAGATCTCAGTCCAATAGAGCACCTTTGGGATAGGAGATTCACATTATGGATGAATGATGTTATTGCGTCAATGTGAACCAAACTCTCAAGGAATGTTTCCAGCACTTGTTGAATCTGCGCCATGATAGATTAAAGCAGTTCTGAGAGCAAAGTGGATCCACCCCGATATGATGGATATCGTATCTTCAGTTGGATATTTAAAGAAAAGCTGCCTAAATTTTGTACTTGCTGCACAACTATTCCATGCATTTAACTGCAAGTGTTGTTTTTGAGGAACACTCATTTTCTGCTGCTTTACTCTTTACTTGCCATTCAACAGAAAGCAGATGTTGTTATTTAAAGCCAGACCCTTGACATGAACTTGTTTTTCTTCCTCTCCTGAAAGATCTCCCTATGACGAGCATTTGATGTGTGAATTTGCAAAGCATCTGGTTGCTAATTAGAGGATGTTGATCCCCCTGGAGGATAGCTAATATACATGTCCTCGATGTTGTTAGATAATATCTAACAATTAAAAGCTATCAAGTGCCCTCTGAAATCCAGGGTAAGGCTTGCTGTGAATTAAGGGCAGACTGTAAGATGTTTTTGAAAGCATCTGCCTTGCTGATCCTGCCCTAGATTTTAAGTCCTTAGGGTTATGGCTGCAGAGTCTGTAAGCAAAAACAGACTTTTTTTTTTCTCTAATTGCAAAACTGCCTTGAGGTTATGATAGCAGCACACCAAAATAATCAAGATTTTTCACTGGTATCATCAGCTTATTTGGAGTAATCAGTGCTTTTCTTTTTGTTTCCACCTCAGCTCCTTCACCTGAGGAACAATGAAGCAAATCAACATCCACGTGCTCGAGGGGCAGTTGAGGGGAGATTTCAATTGAATGTTGTAGAAATAATTCATTGAACAGCTAAACTGGGGGGGAATGACACATTAAAAGCAGAGGAAAGTTGTTGTTGTTTTTTTTTGTTTTGTTTTTTTGCTTCTTCTGCATATTAAACTTTTTATAGTGGTGGAAACAATTGAAAACTATGAACTCACGCGGTATAAGACTCATAAGAAACACCTCTCACAAAGACTGATGATTTTGGGTATTTGCACATATCGTGTGTTTTCTATTGAATCTAACATTACTGTATCTCCGGCCCTGGAGGGAGCCGGAGATCGACAGACGGATTGGTGCGGCGGCTGCAGTGATGCGGACGCTGCATCGGTCCGTCGTGGTGAAGAGGGAGCTGAGTGTAAAAGCAAAGCTCTCAATTTACCGGTCGATCTACGTCCCTACCCTCACCTATGGCCACGAGCTGTGGGTAGTGACCGAAAGAACGAGATCGCGGATACAAGCGGCAGAAATGAGCTTCCTCCGACGGGTGGCTGGCCTCTCCCTTAGAGATAGGGTGAGAAGTTCGGCCATCCGGGAGGGGCTCAGAGTAGAGCCGCTGCTCCTCCACATCGAAAGGAGCCAGCTGAGGTGGTTCGGGCATCTGACAAGGATGCCTCCTGGGCGCCTCCTGGGGTTGGTGTTCCGGGCATGTCCCACCGGGAGGAGGCCCCGGGGCAGACCCAGGACACGCTGAAGAGATTATATCTCTCGGTTGGCCTGGGAACGCCTTGGTGTTCCCCCGGATAAGCTGGAGGAGGTGGCTGGGGAGAGGGAGGTCTGGGCTTCTCTGCTTAGGCTGCTGCCCCCGCGACCCGGCCCCGGATGGATGAAGATGGATGGATTACTGTATCTACTTTTGCTTAATTATGGTGATTGTGTAAAAAGCATGCCTCTGCTTTAAAGCATATATCAACAGTGTGCATCGGCAGTGATGGTTTTCTCTTATATAAAAGGTAGGGTGGCCTTCTTTAACAAAAAGAAGACAGCCAGAGTGTCTGGTGTTTATTTATAAGGCTCTACTTCAAAGACTTTCTGGTCACCTGTAATCTCTTATTACATTTAAATAGAGTATTTACAGTGTCAGGTCACAGGACTTTCTAACACCAGCTATACATTTTACTCACGCTGGGCTTAGAAAAACTGGATGAATGGGCGCTCAGTGTGTTGAGCGGGCGACCACGTGACATACGGCTGAGAGCAGCCGGCCCAAGTTTGAGTCTGACCTGCAGCCCTGTGCGTCATGTCTTCCCCTCTCTCTCTCTCTCTGCCCCTGCTTTTCTGTCCTTTCTTCACTGTATCTATCAAAATACAGCAGGAAAAAAAAGAGCCAAGGTCCCGATCTCAGCGAGGCTGCATGTTTAAAGGATTTAAGAATCATCATAATAAAATAACTTTATCCAGATAATTAATTTGGGGTGTTACTCTTTGTTTGTGGAGGCATGACCCTGGATACAAACATCACAGTGAATCAAGAAAATTAGCTAAATGCATTAATTACGGCCAACAAAGATAAAAATTATGTGGAGGGAATCAGAGAATCAGAGTTAGTAAGCATAACCAGTTAGACCACTACGCAATAACACAGTCTGATGGTGAGAGTTAGCAAAATAATTATAGATAGTTACTAGTAACTTTGAAAGAGATTTTAACTGAAAATTAAGTAACATTCCATCTAACACAAGGACTGAGTTATCTTATATGTAATATCTTTATACGTATAAAACTTTTATTAGAACTAACACAAGCAAAGGCACAAATTAAACATAATAAATGCCGTAACTACACGTAAAACAAGAGTTGTACATGATTAATGAATGACAATTAACAGTAACCTTCACCTCAAATGCAGCTGATAAATAATGTGGTGAGATCAGAATCGTATTTAAAAGAAGAAAGTTGTTTAAAGTTTTGGAAACTGAGCAAACAGAAGAAGTCTGGATACTTCTTGTATGTGGGTCAGCATCTTTCTGAAGGTTGCTTGCTGTGGTTACACAAAGGAATTCAAAGCTGCACAAAGACTTATGGTCTCTTTATATGTGAGCCTTTGAAGATAAATCCACAAAAGTCACATCGGACCAATAGCGAATCTGTTTATCATTCAGTGACTATTCTCAAAAATGTGACTTTTGAACTGACGTAACAGGAAAATAAGTCCTGGAGATTTAATTCAAATTCAGACTCTCAGCACTGTTTGGATTATCATGGCATCAAGCGTAACGGTGGGCAGATTAGCGTTCTGTAAAACAGGAGAAATAATGAGCAGAGGAAACACGCTGCTGTTCGCCTGATCGGTCCTGCCAGAATTTATTAAGCAAGCACAAGCAGACGTCTTTGCTTCTTTTGTCACTTAGCTTAACCACAGTTGTTCACTGTCAATCAACAGTATCAACATAAAAGAAAAATGCAGTTAAAATAAAAAGATACACATTTATCATAAACAAATGAAGAAAAGAAGCCAAGGTGTCATGTGAATGGTTTGTTGTGAAGGCTTACATCCAGTCTTCGTTGTGAAGTGAGCCGTAACCCATTCGTTAGAAGTGAATTTAAGTTAGAGCTGCAGGAAAACATGTTTTTCTCTCTCTCTGGTGTCTTTGGTGGTTGAAAGATTCATCACATGGTCACACGTCCAAGCTGTTAAACATTTGGGAGGCTTGCTAGCAAACATGTCATATCTATGTTTTTAAATTACAGCCATCTTTAGGAGTGTGTTGTACTCCGTGTTGAAGAATATTAAATAATTCCTTAAAGTTAGTTGGAAACAGAAGGTCCTTATGTGTGACAGGTATACAGCTTTCCCTCCTGCTGTGCCTGAATTTACCCCTGATGAGACAACATGATGTCCCACCTTCTGCTTCTCTGGGATTGTAAAATTCATATATTCTTACTTTTTATGGTCTTTTATAACAGACATGCCGAGAAACTGTTTACCTCTTTACCATTTACATCTTGCACTATAAAGTTTTTGTAGTCCTGAGGATTTTTTTCGAGACTTTTGCAAAGATTTTGGATATATTCGAAATATAATGACCTTGTCTACATAACACACAGTTGGCTAACAAAAAATCTGAGCTTGCCCTTTATTAATCGCCGATAAGTACTGTGTGTTTGCATGGGAACTACAGCACTTCAGCCAGCATAACCAGCTTCAGCACTGGTTGTGTGGGGAACCCAGATGACATTATTGTGTGGTGTGACCTCCCCAGGCCACATCTTGGGTTTCCCCTCCCTGCATGAAACACCATTATACCTTCTTTATCTCCAACAACCAGACTTGCCACCATTATTACCTCAAAAGCCTTCCTACATGCAATCCCTCCGGTCTGACATCACACAGCTAGTTCTCATGACACTGATCACCTCATTCCCCACGTCACATTACTGCCAGAGGGGCTGGAGATAAGGAACTTTCAGATGGAGAAGAGTGTGCCTTAGGTTTGTGCGTGCAGTACGAGCCCTCAACAAACACTGTGTGTTTCTGTGTAAGCTCTGACTGGGACGGCAAATTTCCTTGTAGGCAAGTTATAACAATCTATCACGCGGAGCATTTAAAAGGCTGATTAAACCAGCAAAGTATTTATTGATCTGTTTTGAATTCAGATTTTAAATTTCCATGCATGACGTGCATGGAAATAGGAACCTGTTGCATTGTTATTTATTCTGATTTAAAACACAGAGACATTTTTACACATTTCTCAAAGACTTTTTCTTGTGGGATAAATGCTGTTCGTGCTTTCAAGTCTCACATGCTCTGGACAGTAAAATCAGGCTCGGGTTTGGGGAAAGAAGGAGGTGGAGAGGGAGGGTGGAGGGGCCTTCCTGAGAAGTCAAATGACCTGAAATATGATCACTTTAGCAAACCTCTGAGGCAAGATTAAATTCCAGTGTCACACACACTAGGTTGAATTTCTTCAACATGCTGAAAAATTTTTTTTATTATTATTTTAATTCTCCAAACATCTATTCCTTTGCTAAAAGATTTGTGAGGGGGGAACTATTACTTCATAGCTAATTAATTTTCATACAGTGCTCATAAAAGCGCACTGAGACGTTACACTGTGTGTGTGGAAGTAGTCATTTATCATAATTTGTGTTTCTTAGAGTCGGTTATTAATTGGACTTTCTTACATTTAATGCTGTGTTTATTCGGTCGACTGTAGACATCCAGGGACTTTTTTTAGAGGAATAAAAGTGTGCATGACCGGATCACACTACCTTCTCCATCCCTAGGAAATATGATGTTATGTGATGGGATCACGCGGGAGTCAGTAAATCCGGTAGTCATGCGCTAATCCGGTATTTAAGGTCGTCGGTTCAGTGGAGTCTTGCGTGGGTGCATGGAAGGTGGAGGTTTACACCCACTCATTTGGCAGAGAAGAAATAACTTCTGATGTGAAGTGATGCACGTGTATTTTGGGGGAAAATAATTAGTTCAGGTTTGTACTCGAAGTCAGTCAGTAAAAACAGACTCGAAACCAGCCGTGCGTAAAACTTTGGCAGCGACTTTTCTTTTTTGGATAATGTGGCAGTTCTGCTTTTTGGTGATTGTGGGCGCGGTGGTTGTGAGCGCTCAGTTCCCCAGAGAGTGTGTGACTCCAGAGGGTCTCAGGAGTGGACAGTGCTGCCCGTCGCCCTCTGGACTGCCTAATGACCCGTGTGGCTCCAGCACCGGGCGTGGACAGTGTGTGTCGGTGGCGGTGGACACACAGCCGCATGGGCCTCAGTACCCGCACGACGGACGGGATGATCGGGAACGATGGCCCAGCCGTTTTTTCAGCCGTACCTGTCAGTGTAACGGAAACTTCAGTGGTCATAACTGCGGCCGCTGTAAACACGGATTGACCGGGCCCAACTGTGACCAAAGAGTTCCTGTTGGTAAGTGCAAAAAATCTGCCAAAAATGTACCAATTACGCGCATCTTGGGTATTAAAAACTGATTTCCAATTAGCGCGACCGGTTGAGCTAATATGTTTTTTTTTTCTCCAATGCTATAATCCTCCAGTGAGAAGAAACGTGATGCAGCTCAGCGCGGAGGAAAAGCGTGCGTTCGTGAACGCGTTGGACCAGGCCAAGCGCACGGTGCACCCCGATCTGGTGATCGCAACGCGGCACTATCCGGGCATCTTTGGCCCTGACGGGAACACCACGCAGTTTGAAAACGTCTCCATCTACAATTACTTCGTTTGGTCCCACTATTACTCCGTCAGCAAGACCTTCCTGGGCGCGGGGCAGGCCAGTTTTGGGGGCGTGGATTTTTCGCACGAGGGCCCCGGTTTCCTGACCTGGCACAGGTACCACCTGCTCCAGCTGGAGCGAGACATGCAGGTGAGATAGTGCAGATAATTAGATCTATAACAGCGTACACTGTAGTGTTGCGGATGTCATTAGGGTCTTTTTAACTCAAATTTGAAAAAGAAAAAAAACCTAACTGATTTTGTTGCCTGAGAGTCGCTAATCATCATTTAATTGTTTATCGACATCTTTAATTTACCGGTTCAACACCGACAAATGTCCTTCTTGCCTCCCACCACCCCACCCTCCCCTGCCCGCTTGTTTGTTTTGTCTAATGCGCTTCCCCGCAAACTGTAATGGCGAAGAAATCATAATTGACGAAGCAATGTCACACCTTAATAAGCCAGCAGCGCGCAAAATGTGACTTTAACCACTTCAAATTAGAGATTGGATTCGGTCTGCACACCATCCATTTGGAGAAAACAGCACTGAAAGGAGCTTTGTTGAAGAGGCGTTATTAGACTTTAACGATCACGAAAGTGACACGTGGAGAATGTTAATAATCCGCTCCAGAGGCGGTGTTGCATCCATCAGTCCGGTCACAATTAAGGGCAGAGAATGAGGCTGCTGTGTGTGCTGTGTGGGTTTGAACCCTGTCAGTGTTGGACTCCTGCAGAGAAGCTCCTTCCTTATCCTGAGCAAGTTTCTGGTTTAAATTGGGATCCCTAATTAGTGCCTTGTTTTTTGTTGTTCTGTTTTCATCCTCAAATCTGTCACACTGGTGAAGTTTGAGGGAAATAATAATAATAATAATAATAATGGATTGCATTTATATAGCGCTTTTCGGGGCCCTCAAAGCGCTTTACAATTCTACTATTCATTCACTCTCACATTCACACACTGGTGGAAGCTCTTTTTTTCTCCAGTAAGAATTAGAATGAACTGTCTCTGCTTCTTGTCCTGCTGCATTTAAATCATATAGGTAAGAATGCCTGGATTTTATTAGTGTGGTGGGGAGGGTTTCTATCTTCAACTCACTCTTTTACCCGACTGGTTTCATATCAGCAAGCATAGACTTTAAAAGTGGGATTTGGTAAGTTTTCCTTTGATAAACTACCGGAGAAGAAGAATTGAAGGAGGGAATAATTCACAGCCAAGCAGACAGACTATGTTCCTTTGAGATTCATGAATATTTTGCCCCTATAAATCCTCTATTGAAACATTTTCTTTACCTTTACGCCTTATCTTAAACTACGAGGTTTTGCATTGGAAAGTCATGAAATAAGTCGGAAGCAGAGCCAGAGCGCTGCACTGCAACTTCCTTTCACAAAGTTTCATCATTTCTGAATCCATCGTGACTTTATAGCACCATATACATCCCCCCAACTTCTGTCTTCATATAGACGTTCTACATAACTAAAGGGATTAAAAAGACTTCCACTAGAGCTTTCTTTTTTTAGCACAATTTATTAAAAATAAACTAAACTTTAAATCAGATCAGAAAGATTGCAATACCGACTCTTCAGACTGAATGCATTTGGTTTGCATCACAGTCAAACACATCCTTATCCATGGCGACACACTCTAACCCAGCCATGCTTTGATTTTATTCATACTCAATACCCAGGACATGCTGCAAAACCCCTCCTTCGCCCTGCCCTACTGGAACTTTGCTATCGGGGGAAACACATGTGACATCTGCACAGATGACCTGATGGGAGCCAGGAGCAATTTTGACATGAACTCTCTGAGTTCTAACTCCATCTTCTCCCAGTGGAGAGTCGTCTGTGAGAGCGTGGAGGACTACGACACGCTGGGAACCATCTGCAACAGTGAGGCTGGAGACTGGTGATGTTGCAGTGATCTGTGGGGTTTTTTTTGTTTTGGAGTTCTTTTTGAAAATACGGTAATATCCAGGTTGTTTTCCTTTCCCTCCCTCCCTCCAGGCACCGAGTCTTCTCCCATTAGAAGAAACCCGGCAGGAAATGTGAACAGGCCTATGGTCCAGCGTCTCCCGGAGCCCCAGGACGTGGCAGACTGCCTGCAGGTCAACACTTTTGACACGCCGCCATTTTACTCCACCTCCTCTGAAAGCTTCAGGAACACCATTGAAGGTGAGCGAGCACAAAGATATTTCTGTCTGTCCGTCATACAACTCTTTTGCGTTCACATACACAGCTTTTCGTGCCCTATCGTGCTATTTTGGCAGGCTACAGCGCCCCCAAGGGGAACTACGACCCTATAGTGAGGAGCCTCCACAACCTGGCTCATTTGTTCCTGAACGGGACAGGAGGACAGACTCACCTCTCCCCGAACGACCCCATCTTCGTCCTGCTCCACACCTTTACCGACGCGATATTTGATGAATGGTTGAGGAGGCACAGCCCAGGTCTTTCAGTAGCATCTGTTTTTAAAAAACGTATTGTCCTTCATAATGGCGCGGTGAGCTTTTGTGCTAATTTAAAGTGCTTCCCGACAGATGCGGCTGTGTACCCAGAACAAAATGCTCCCATCGGTCACAACAGGCGCTACAACATGGTGCCCTTCTGGCCTCCGGTGACCAACTCGGAGATGTTTGTGACCGCCCCTGAAAACCTCGGTTACTCTTACCAAGCCGAATGGCCAGGTACACATTTGACCCGCACGCCTTTAATCTCGCCTTCAGAGAAATGCTCAGATGACCTGTAATCATTGTTTACTCCTGCCTTTCCAGGTGAAAATTTCACCCTGAGCGAAATAATAACCATGGCCATAGTTGCTGCCCTTGTGGTCGTCGCGGTCGTTTTCGCTCTCACCACGTGTGCTGTGCGTGCCCGGTCTCACAGGAAGGAGGGTCACCAGCCTCTGCTCGGGGATCAGTACCAGCGCTACGATGATGAGAAAAGCCAATCTGTTGTATAAACTCTCTCTCACACACACAGACACACACAAGCCCCACTTTAAAGCGCCTCTTTGTCTCACAGTGACACGCTTGTGTGGTTTGTTAAAGTCTGAATCTGTTCTCACTAGAACATAAAATCATCTCTTCTGTTGCTGCATTTGTGCGTCTATATTTACAAATAGTGCAGATGTAAATATTGACTTTTACATTTCCTACTTACTGAAGACTTTTTATAATGAAAAGGCCCTGAAATAGACTTTCACCCCGTCTCTGCCCAGCGTCACCCCTCCAGGACCCCGAATTTGATCAGTGGTTAAAAAAAGGCCTTAAATCAGGAATTGCATATCAAGATCAGCTGACTTCTAAGTTCAGTGTTTGCTGATTCACTTAACAAAAAGGGGGCACACCTGAAAGGAATGTGCCAGTGAGCGTTTTACATCCATTTAAAGTAATGAAGGAAGTAATACTTCCTGAACATGACTATCGTTTTACTAACTGCATACTCTACATCATCCCCTGAGTTTATCTGACTTCTTAGGTTCGCTTGGTTTAGCTGCACAATACCAGAAAAGGTATATTTCATCAAAGTGCCCATGCAATTAAGCCATATTACCCACAAGGGGGTGCTGTAGTTTAATTTCTAGAACTCTGCAGGACCTACTGAACGTTCAACAGATAGATATGCTTTTTTATGATGTGTTAAGTTACTGTTTCACCTGACTTGAAATGTTGCTAATAAATGAAGAAGTAGAAGGAAAATAAAGCAGAGTGGTGATTTAGATCAAATGTAAAAGAGTGTCAAGAGTCTTTATTTTCTGTCTTTTTAGCTGAAACACATTTTTCATACAATAGTTGAAAAATGTAATTTATACTTTTGTATTTTTACATAAATAATTCTGTTGAACTTAGGGGCTTTACATTAAATAGTTTGGCATCTGGGAATCATTTATGCTACTTAAGGGTGTGAACAATGCAGGCCCACGGGAAAATCACAGAATTTGATGTGGAACAAATACAGTGTAGAAAATTGGCATAGATAGCAGTGGGCATGGATTTCAGGCTCATTTGCTGCCCTGCGCCCTCGTGCAGATGGTGTTACGCGATAAGCGGCACTGCCCACGAGGTTAAACACTGTTTGCATTGAGTTTTTTTGCAAAACAGTGAAACAAATGTTTAGACTTTTTGTGAAATGTCTTGAAATGTCATGAAACCATGACGCTTTCTTTCCAGGCTCCTTAGACTACCATGACCTGGATGATTGAGAATCTATGCAGAGACGTATTTAAACTCTTTACTCAAGAAAAAACTAGAAGAAGTTAGCTTCAGCTGCTTCATTATTCACAAAGGGTGTTTAGTTTTTACACCAGATGGCCTTCTTGATAAGAGCCCCAGAGGCCTTGGGTGACACCAGGGATCTTTTGCTTGTTAGCCAAGTGTGTAAACCCCTGTACTATGGAGCCACTAATCCTAATAAGTGCCCTAATATTACAAAGGTTTTAGCATTAAAATAAACTTAATGCTTAAAGTCTCCACAGAGACCCAAGTCTCCTTTGTTGTTGGGTCAGGAAGTCTGACAAATCAAACATGTCACGAGGGGTACAACATGGACCTACTTGTTGTATTGAGCCCTCGTGACAAGGGAGCAGCCTAACAGTAATCTGGCATGGTGTTGTGTGCGTGTGTCTTCCCTGTGTCTGACAAAAACCTTTACACCGAGCAGCAGGTATACCATCGCCTCAACATCCTACACTGTCGCATACATATGACACAAACAATGCTATAACGACCCCCATACACATTGAGGTGGTACTCAATTGTAATGGAAAATGACCAAAACCAAGCAGAGCAGACTCAAGCTGAGTAGTCGCTAACGAGAAGAGGCATTATATTTGCAGGGGGGCCAGTAACCATGCCCTTCACCCCTCTGGACACGCCCCTGCTATAACTTCATTTATCACTTCTAGCAACTGTCTTTTATTACACTTATAGGACTCTGAAAGCACCAGTTGACTGTGACTAGTTTCCCTTGACAACACGAGCTCAGCTTGTCCCGGGGGGGGGGGGGTCACGAGGTGAGAAAATAAAGAGAATTAAAAGACTTCCCTTAGTTATGCTAAAAGTTATTCATACTAAATTTTTAAACAGTCATGCTTATTTTCTTTGTGGGCTTTTGCCACCGCTTTTGAAAAATAATATCCTGGAAACACCTCTGCTTTTTTATTTCTCTCGCTCTCTCGTCTCACCTGTAGGGAGTCTGGTTTCAGAGGAAGCTCCCCCAATGGGAGGGTCCGCGGAGAGCGCGTTGTCGTCAAACTGTCCATTCACGAGCTTAAATGGGAGGTCTGTTGCTGTGGCAGCGGTGAGTTTAGCGTCACAGCGAAGAAGCTGCGATGAGCGCGCGCCTTAAAACTTTTATTAGCATACTTTGACTCCGCTCCTCTCTGATTAAAGCTCGCGCGAACAGCCCGCCAGGCTGTGGGAATATAACCTCCGTGGTCGCAGATAACTGTCCTGACTGCGTGTGTGACACCCCGCGATGGAGGAGGACAACAGCGTCATGCGAGACTTGAAGGACATAGAGACGAAGTTGGGCCGAAAAGTTCCGGACAGTCTCTTTCGCTCTCTCGCCGGAGGGAAACACGACAAGTCCGCAGCGCCGCATTCAGGGAACTGCAAATGTTGCGCTAACTCTGCGGACATAAAAAGACTGGAAAGCAAAATGATGTTTCTCAAACAGGAGATGGTGAGTGTATTGTCTGAGCTCTATAGTAGCTTGCAAACAGTTTAATAGTCTTCTCTTTAAAGCTTAATTTCAGGTGTTGTAAGTAATATTTTAATAATTACTTTCAGATAAATGTGGTGGCATCGTTGTTTACTGCCAGGGTGGTCCTGTTTCTTCTGTTGCGTTCAAGGACCTTACCTAGACACAACAGCATTACCTGAGCTCCAGGTATAACCATTAACTGTGAACGACTGTCACGGGGGCAGGTGACAGCCGTTCACACTGTGCTGCGGGCAGAGGACTGTTTGTGAACTCCCGTCACCTCAGGGCGCTCGCCCCCCCTCCTGTCGTATGATCCAGACCACTGCAGTTGTGCAGCTGTAATTATCTCCCCATGCTTGCATAGTTTTATCTGCGATCACTCAAATTGTTCTCAAATGTCCCTGGAATGTCCTGCTAGTCTCAAACTCCGACAGAGTCGCAGCAACGCGCCATTTTAAAAAGGTCAAGACTGGTATTAGGAGTCCCGAGCAGATGGTGTGTCATAGCCAGCAGACTGACCCGCTGCCACAGATCTCGCTCTGATAGGATTAGTTTATTAAAGATTACTGTAAGGACAATAGTAGATCTGTAATTGGCTTTTTTTTTTTTTTTACTTAAATGACACCTTTTTGGTGGCAGTTATTTTGTTATGCAAGCATCCTGTAAAAGGAAAAAAATACTAAATGAATTTATTTTAAATGAACTGAGTGTAATCCCAACTGTGACTGGTCTCTCATTTCAGCCACTAATCCAATCAGACCACTTCCTGCATGCACACTCACAAGTTTGTGCCAAGAAAGTAGCATTTAGCTTTTCTATTGCATTATTTGCGAGCCCAAACTAATCAAAGGAGCAAATTAACTGTAAACTGCAGTCCCACCAGGTCTGTTTGGGGTTTTGTATCACAAATCATGTTTTGCATCCAGCGCAGACAAAAACTGTGCTGCACTAATTGTGTTTCTGATATTCATTTTGTGATAGAGACCCAGTGGTGCCATCCTATTAACACAACATAGCTGCTTGGCCTATAATTCTGGTGTAACTCCATCTGCTGAGCTTCTGTGTGTGTGTGTTTGTGCATAAAGCAGGTGGTTATACTTGCAAAACAAACACACCGGCAGCAATGTGAGCCAAATGAAGGGTGGTTACAAATCCACTCTAAAGAAAGGCTGTTGTGTCAAAGCAGCTGTCTGGAACAGTCTACCAACCCTGTCTGCCTTCATCTGCCTCAGAGTGTTTTCACTGTAGCAGGATGTTGCAGCTGCCCGTTTACCAATTTTCATTCAGACCGGGCGTTTGTCACCAAGTAGACGCAGGGGGAATCCCTTTTGAATGACTCCATAGGCAGTTCCATCCACCCTCAATAGCATGGTTTGTCAGGGCAGGAAGTTTAGTCAATGGCCATACTGTGTAAAGTAGGCATCGTTTATCCATTGTCCTGAATAAAAACCGTCTCTTGGCTGTGATTTGACACGCGTACAAGTCGTTTTTTCTGGTGTCACATGACCCAACAATGACTGGAGTAGATTGTGTTTTCTCTGACTAATTTATCTGTGGGGAAGAGTACTATTTCTGAGACCAGGAATGATCCTTGAACCTTGATGCTTACAGTAGCAATACTGACACTGCTCGTTTTGAGTTGTTTTCTTGGCTTCCACTTTACTTATGAGCTCTATTTCTTGCACTGTTAGTGGACTTTGACTCTGTCTTTAAATTGTCACGCCACAGCTACTGGCAAGAAGTAGTCCAATGCCTGAATTACGCTTCAGCGCGAAATCTACGCCATAATCTTCCAGACCAGTCGGACTCATCTGTGTTGACCGGACATGTAGTTACATTTCTCAGGAGGTCCCTTCAGGGTTACCTGGAAGGTTACAACATGAGGTTAAAAGGAGTTTCCAGTTACGACTTCGATTTTCCTCAGAAGTCTAAATTTGGCATAACTCATACCTGTCTGTTTATCTACAGATTTAAATAGGGTGCTGGTGTTGCTCACGTGGCTGTTACAGGTTACGTAATTGCTGGGTCATTTGCTCCAGTTCTGTCATTATAAATGCTAAGAAGTACACTTTTCACTACTGTGTTTGTTCTTTTGAACGCATAACTGTTAGGCAATTACAACTAAATAAAATACTCTACAAGCTCCCCTGCAGTGTGCTCAGAACAGTCAGACAGTTGAATCTGGAATACCATCTTTGCTCTGGAGATGATGAGAAAATAGTGGGACCAACAGACAAGTCACACAGTAGAAGAAGAATATACTGGCTGGGTAGAAAAGAATTTGGTATGTGAGGTCAGAAGCATGATAAGACTTTGCAAATGTCATTTTAAGTCAGCCCACAATTTTTTTTTTGTCTCAAGCTGAGCAGAGAGCAAGACTGCTAGAACCCAAATGAGATTTTTATGACCAATGCCGATATCTGCTGATTTAAAAATCTGATCTGTCGGGCACATGGAATGTAAACAGACTTCTCAGACATTTATCATGTGTAGTTGTTTATGAATCCTCACTAAGATGATATGACCGCGCGCTTTAAAAATAGTCTTGTTTTGTTGTCACGACAAGTAATGGATAACTCGTTTACCTGACTTTGGTCAGATCAGCTGGTAACTGTTTATGGCGTTTCAAACAAAGGCTCTAAACACTAGTGGCATATTTAAAAAGGGAACTTCTTCCTTTTAGTAACAGAAGTACTTGAACTAAGACAAACAATGTCTTTAAAAAAGATTAAATCAGTTACTAGTAAAATAAAAGTAGGTAAGAGGCCTGGATGACCTCCTGTATTCCCCAACCAGTTGTCAAGTCGTTGCTGAGAGTTGCTGGGTGAAATCGGTACTAAAGAGGGTCCTACATCAAAAACCTTTTTGTGATTGCTTCGGTCACTAGCAGATTGCCTGTAGTTTGTATGGAAAATGCCAACATGTATGCCAACAGCTACCGAATACCCTCGGCACATTTTGCAAGTGTTTGTAGACAAGTTGAAGTTTTTCATACAAACTACAGTGGCCACTGCAATCTGCTAGTGGCCAGAGTAATCACAGGATGGTTTTTCATGCAGCCCTCTATACCTTGTTACAACTAATTTGAGCTTGCAAATGACATCAAGTTCGAGCAATCGCCCACTACCCAACTGGAGATCGTCAACCAGTCTCTAGGCATATGTGACAGGGTCTAATATTACAAGGTGTAGGTAAATTTTTCTTTCCCCCCTTTAAGTTAAGCTTACCCACTGCTTACATTAGCCATGTATTTGGAGAACAGACATATTGATCTGTTAACCATATTTCCTGAAATGCGAAATGCAGTGACCTTACTTGAATGTTTATTTTTCTCCACAATACAGGCAAATCTGCGAGCCATTGACGTAAAGCTCATGCAGCAGCTTATGTCCATCAACGAGGGCATCGAGTCCATCCGCTGGATGATAGATGACAAAGGCAGCGTCGCCAGCCATGACGGCAGCCTGACCGGCAGCTTATACAGCCTGTCGGACAGCCAGGACGGCGCCTCGCTGCGAGGAAGCTTCAATAGTTTGAACGATGGCAACAGTGACGGCCTGGATGGTCTGTCTGTGGGTAGTTACCTGGACACACTAGCAGAGGACCTCCCGGATGAACCCTCGCCTACGGACCTTGATTGTTTTGTGGATAAAACGGTGATCGACGGCGACGCCTTTGCCAAATCGCCTTTGAAACTCAGGGTGGAGTCGGATGAATACTACTGCTTTGGATAATAATGATAAGCTAAATGTGGCAATTACAGAGGGACTACTGTAATTTGTGAAGAATGGTTTTCAAAAGTATTCTTCACTTTTAAAACAAAATGCTATTTTTTTTTTTCCTCAAATTGTAGCGAGATGTTAGCAAGTCTTACCTGATGACTAATGTTACGTTTTACTTTCCTGACTCTGTCGAATCGACGCGCCTCTTCAAACCGTTCACGCTTAACATTCATGTCTTAACACTTTAAACACAGGTTAATTGAAAGGGTGTTTTATCATGATTCAAAGTTCTAGTTGTTTTCAGCTATCCAATACCTCACTGGGTGTATCTGTCACACTTTTTAGCCTAAAGGTATTTTCAAAGGTGGGTGTGGAAAAAGTAGAAACATCAACTGAACAGCCGATTTTCCTCGCTATCTGTGGAAAACCCGACTCTGAGTTTGCGTCAGGTCAACCACAATCAGCTGATCCGAGAAACGGACTAGATTGGGATTTAGCAGCCATTTGGAAAATTGAACATTTCATGCTGAGCGATTCTCGAGGTAAAACAGTTTCAAGTGATTAGTCTAAGTGTCACAGCAAGTGCACTTTGCTTCCATGCCAAATCCTGAGCTCCACTGCTGTATGTGTGAAACTTTTAGTTCTGCTTTTTATTGTTTTTGTTTTGTTTACCGACAGGAGTTCCCAAGTCAAACTCTGCTCAGCAGTAGTAGTTAAAGCGTGTAGCCTAAAACACAAGAGATTCGTTGCACAGATTCTTGACTGAAAACCAAAGCAGTACATTGTCTCATAGATAATTTAGGGCCTGCTTTAACAGCAGATGGGAGGTTTATAAATGGTGGACATATGTGGGACACGTGTTTTGCTCTGTGGGCAGATTTTAAATTCACTGTTGTTAAAGAACGTTTTAACGCGAGCGATACACCGCTGTACATACATGTGTTATTTTTAGCTTTAAAGCTCCTGTGTTGACGTATCTGACGTTTGTATTCGCCTGCTTTTTAAAGCAAAAACTGTTTTTTGTTGTTTTGTTTTTATTTGATTGCTGATGATCTGTTGTGGAAAATGAAATAATATATTGGGATTTTTCTTGCTCATTGTGCTAAGTTGTTTTGTTTTTTCTTTAAGCAAAGAAACTTCTAAGCATGATGCATTCTGAACCTTTAGGTCCCGTTTTTAGAAACAAACTTCATTTTGGGATCCAAATGAGATGGAACGTGAACCTCACAGTGCTCGCCTTTTTTTAGCTGATTGAAGTTGAGAATAATCTCTTAATAATGAGGTCAGACTCCGCGGTGCCCCGTGTAATGTGCCGTGGAAAATTACCCTTGTTAATTCGCATTGTTAAAAACTCTAAATTGGGCAAATAGCTGTTTATTCGTAACCTTTAAAATATCCAAGCTGTTAACAAAGGAGGAGTGTTTGGAGTCATTTTCTTTGGCTGGCATAAACTAGCGTTATTAAAGATGACAAATCATGCTGCCAGAAACTCACGAGTATCTGTCATCTGGCTGGAATGACTGGACTGCGTCACTTGAGAGTAACTAAGGCAAACAAAGACGAGACAGAGCTATTGCTGAAATGCCAGCCATGCAGAATCATTGACGGGCTGTTATGTTATTCTCATTTGCAATGCATCACGCTGGCTCCTTATCTTTCATGTGATAATTGCAGGTCCAGACGAGCTATAGAGGGTAAGTCTTCATGGGAAAGATGAGAACCCTGCTCTCATCGGCCTGCAAATGAATGAGTGGCCTTTGCCCACTGTACTTCAGTAGCTGTTACGCTCACTTGGAAATGCTGCCTTGCTCCCTTTGTCCACAGAGCTCCATGTGCGCTGTGAGCCAGCGCTGTGACGAATGCTGTTTAGGGTGTTTACTAAACGGTGGCAGCAATCTCAAGATTGGACACAAAGGACACTTTTAAGTGTTACATTAGGTCCAGACAGATATAATCACTGCATCCAGGCACATTAAGCATGCTTTTAACTTTGTCTCGCTCCAAGTGCAGAGCAGCTTTATTTGGTTTTACGCTGCCTTATCTCTACCACCCAGAGGCTTCGGCGTAGCTAAAGACCCCTGTAAAGCTGAACCGGGCTGATTCCATTAAAACCAAAAGATCCGCGTAAATGACAGCGTGACCTTCATGTCAGCAATTCAATTAAAAACACAAACTATTCTCTAAACTTTCCCAAATGTAATGTCCCAAAAAATATATCCATATCCAACAACTGATAGCTCATTACTTGCAGGGAAACTGTTGAGACTAGAGTTAGTGGCCGTGAAAGAATTGGACCTACCGAGCAGGTTCTGTCAGTTTATGCTGAATGAGTCTGAGTCAGAGTGTTGCATGGTACACTACACATGAATGGCAGCTGCTATTTGCCCATTTTCTGTGGTCTTAACAAGTGTACGTTTGCTACGTGAAAGGGACGACCAGTTGATGGAGCTTTTAAGATAAAGACAGCTGCTGTCTTTCAGCGCAGCATGCAAGACTCAAACTTTCATCAAGATTAAACTTGAGCCCATCGTCATACTTCATTTCCTCTTGATGCCAACATCTTTAGAAATTTAAGCAAGGAATGCTGCTGTCAGTGCTTTATTACAGTCAAGTTTGCAGATTCTCCCATCAGCAGCGACGGCCACACTACTCTGGGGGTGAATGACACCAAGGCTTTGCAGAAAACAAACAAGAGGAAAATCGGCTGCAGTCGCCCGTGTTCGGGGGGAAAAAAGTACAAAACAATGATTTATTCATTCCCTCAGTTAGTCCTCCGTTACTTCACTTGTGCACATATAATTCCACCGCCGTACAGTCGAGACAGCAGCTTCCAACGGAGATCCATTAGCAAATTAGACACTGGGGTTGGACCTGTGCCACAAGATGAAGGGAAACCAATACTGTCTGGTATCTGGGAAACTGTCACCACGGTAACAAATGAGGATACAGGATATGGGTACTGGAATGGGGTTCAGGGGGTGGGGGGGGGATCAAAAGAGCCGGAGACGACACGCACCCCTCAAACGGGAAGCGGCACATACAGGCTAAACATGTCGCCTTATTTTATTCTACTTTAATTAGCTTTTCTCTCTGCGGCTGTTTACTTTGTTTCAGAGTGCTGGAAGTTCTTCTGCAACTTTATATCAACTGGAAAAGTTCTATATGAATAAATATCAGTGCTAAAATAATCTATTTCTTTTATACCAGGATGTAGAATGAATGTGGCTCGGTGGGATGTGCAGTCACACTTGTGGTGGACAGTAGTGCTTTAAGTTATCTTTTCTCTTTTTTTAGCTCTATTACAATAGCAGGCAAGAGGAGCATCATGCTGGGAAGTAATGAAGCTGTGGAAAAGTTTCTGTAGGAAAAATCACTTAATGAATGTCAAGGTCTGCTGTAATGTTTTCCCTCACATGGCATTTTCTGCAGTGCCGATGGGATGATTCATTCTCGTTAGATTATTTTTTGCTTTAAAGTCAGATAAACTTTCAAGAGAAGGTCTTGAAGGAGCTTCGTTGGCCGTCTGCCATGCTGTGAATCTGTGAATTGTTCTAAAAAGGCTTTGTGAAACTTGGCCACTCTTGGGATCTGCTATGTTCACAGCACAAGATGCTTGAAACTGTTTCCGTCGCTGCAAATAATAGATGTTAACGACGGCTGTCTGCGCCCTCTTAAATTACTCTGCTGGCATTTAGAGAAGTGCCCTTTGGGAGCTTCTGTAAACATCACATAGGAACATCGGAGAAACCTAAATACAGAAATTGGACAGCTTGAGAACTTGTTGCCCTCCAGGCTGGTCAGGCTGCATTCCAGTCATAATTAAGCCAGAGCTGAGACACAGCAGTATTAGTTTATCTGATTACACCAAAACTGGATTTTATGAAACTTGATGCAGAGTGCGCTAAAGCAATAACTCGGATGCAGAGCTGGATTTCTTCCTTTAACAGTCCAAAAAAAGAGCGTTGGCATTGGCAAAGGATGCACGTTAAATACAGGGAGTGCTTGGTTACTTATCAGATGTGCAACTACAAAGATTAGAAGAGTAACCCATGAGACCTAATCTGCACTCTGCTGTTCAGGAATCTCACTGGATGTAACAAATTACACCTAATTCACCGTAGTGTTTTACTGGTACAGTGAACCTCAATTTGTTTATTTTTCAACTCAACTCTTTTCTACACTTCTAGTTGCTTTTATAATTTGTTTTTTTTTTCAAATCAAAATCAAATCAAATCACTTTTATTGTCACATCACATGTGCAGGCACACTGGCACAGCACATGCGAGTGAAATTCTTGTGTGCGAGCCCCACAGGCAACAGAGATGTGCCAAACACAACAACACAAACGAGCAAAATACAACTACTTTAGAGTAAATCTGGTGACGCCATAACTCATTATCTTCAGAAACTCCCACCTGTCAGTCAAACACAGATACTGTAAAACACTGACGTATGTTCTGGGTCCAAAAAATGCCTAAAAAGCTGCATTCTGTCTGAAGGCCGTTAGATTGCGATAGTTGTGGTTTCAGAAAAACGTCCAGTCCTATATTAGTCTATGAGAAATCAGCTTTCTGAATTGACCTCTGGAAACACTTACCTGATGAATTTATGGGCTAACTCATTCATTTTGGGTCGTACTGAATAAAAAAAATTAAGACTTTTTAAAAAATAACTATTGGTCATACTGTGTTTATAAATGGAGGATTATCTGTGATTTGAAACTGCGCATGCCAAAGGGTACAGTTTCACAGTCACAAGTGCCCCGCTCATTTCAACACTTCAGAATCAGATGTCCAAAACCAATAAGAGAAAGTACAATAGCTCCGCCCACTTTTTATGCTGTCTGTGCAATCAAAGCTTTGATACAATTTAAGTGGACTGGTTGTAAAAATGCTGGGGTGGGGGGATAAATTGGCTCTTGTTGCCAAAGCAGTTGTTTGCACTAGGTAGTATGTGCATGTTTATCTTTGCTGTAAAGTTTGATATTTTAACATGAGCGTCTATGGGGAGTGACTCATTTTAGAAGCTGTCCTCAAGTGGCCATTTGAGGAACTGCGGTTGTTTGCTTCAGATTTTTAAGTTGATTTAAACTGAAATTGAAACTGATAAGATTTATTTATTTATATTTCTAATCAGTAGTATATCATTAAAAAGTACAAAATGCTACTTTCAGCAGCTGGTCCCTTATTTAGGCTATGTTCACACTGCAGGTGAAAGCGCATCAAATCCGATTTTTTTGACCCTATGCGACCCATATCCGATCATGGTGTGACAGTGTGAACGGCACAAATCCGATATTTTCAAATCCGATCTGGGTCACTTTCGTATGTGGTACTGAATCCGATACATATCCGATGTTTCAGAAAGCGACTGCTGTTTGAACGGTCAAGTCACATTAAATCCGTCTTTTACGTCACTGACACAAGACAGACGCCAATTATCAGCGCCGGAGAAGCGCCCGATAAGACATCGCGAACGCTTCCTGGCCATCCGGTGAAACTGCTGGGAAGACAACGTTGGAGAAACGTGAATATTTTATTTCTACTGCATAATCTGCAGATTCTGACAGAAATCTGCAACTATCCTTTGAAGCACCGCTCCTCTCTAAAACAGCAATAAGGATAATTATTAGGTTATTTACATTATTATGTAAATAACAAAATAACTTAAAGCAAAAATTGGAAAACGTGAAGTCCGAAGTCTTTATATTAAGGGCTATTAGTCAAACAATATTGTTTGCTCTGGGTCTAAACAGAGCGAGTTGTGTGTGACATCTTTTGCGCATGCGGGCCGCTTTGAGCGTTCACACTAGAGTGCGTTTGCTGTCGCATTTTATTTGTAGTGTGAACGAGCAGACAAAAAAATCGGATTTTGATCAAAAAATCGGAATTGAGCATCAAGACCTGCTGTGTGAACGTAGCCTTAGAAGCGATCAGCACAGTGGGAAGCTCCACATGCTTGGTTAGAGAGACTGTTTTAATCTATTTTTTTACACTGGATGCCCTCCCGATGCAGTTCCAGATGGATTTATGTCTCCGTCTGAGATTGAAGTGGGAATCTCTGAAAACATTTGCAACCAGCACATCTACAAGCCTAAAATTATAAAATACTCCACCAGTAAAATTAGCCTAAGTCGTTGAAAGCTAACATAGTGTAGACCCAAAACATAAAAACTCCCTAGTTCGAGATGAGGAGGAGATGCAAATTTCTTGGAGGGTTGTATCAGGAAGGGCATCCCACCTAAAAAATTTGCCAAATCAAATATGCAGATTCATCTGGTGGCATGACCCATTATGAATAAGGGAGCAGCTAAAAGAAAGATTAAGTTTAAATCTTAGCCTAAACTGACATTGACTTAGTCTGAATTAAGGATCATGCCTCATTCAATTTAAAATACATTAATACCACTAACAATCAAGCCTGACTCTATACTTCCTGCATGATCTCACAGCTTATTGGATTAGACTTAGATGGCTAATAGTAGTATCTCACAACCAAGCCAAATCTGTTAAAAGTTGAGGTTTCTAACTGATTTTGCACATCTTTTATTAACACCTAGTAGCTACTAACAACTGCTCCTGATAACGGAAAATGAAAATAGCTGAAAACTAGCTAAAAGAACCAGAATCATTGGTTTTTGAATGTTGTTATACTGACTCATACTGGTTGTGAAAGAATTCCTTTTTTTTTTTTTACACAGGCACAAACTGGTAGAACCAGTTTTACTCTATGACCACCTCTAATGTCAACATGTCTCAACTGTTGAGGATGTATTCCACTGAAATCCTTTCCTTTGTACTGGGAACTGAGGATTGGCTAATTAGTCATCAGTAACCACAAAATTGTAACCTTTATCCCGCTGACTGATTCACCTGCATTTTACTCACGACATCTTAAGTGCTATATAAAATACGTCACATAAAAACAACCACCCCTCTTCTTTTTTCTGTGGTTTAGTTATTTCTTTCTGTATTCTCTCTACCCAGCCTGTTCTTTGCCTTCATTACTCCTTTTGTCTTACGATATGTGGGGTTGCCCAGTGACTGCCTGGCTGCGGTTGATGCATTTTTGGATGGGGTGCCTTTTCCTGACCGCTCGGCAGCAGCCTGAGCCGTTGAGCCAGCTGAGATTAAACAGCAGGCTAAATAAGCCGGGAACCTTCGGCAGATAGAGAGAACAGAACAAAACAAACGTCTATCCCATTTGATCTCCCCTTTTTTCACTCCCCTTTTGCTCTTTCTATCCAGGCCAGGAAGCCTTTCCGTGACTATATTAGGAATCAAAGAGACTTGCACAGAAGGCACTGACCCCGTCAGAGCGTTTGAACTTTTGCTTTGCTCTCCCGATAGCGAGCTCGTGAGTCACGGAGGAGACTGAAAGAAAAAATATGTGGTATTAATTTTTGCTTTGAAGTTTACAGAAGTCGTAGCGTTTCTCATTACTTCGGTCTATTTTGCCTTTGAGATAAACCTCAGCCAGTCAGCGTGTTTGATTTGTAATGTGAACAAAGTAGCCGTGCAGCTGAAAACAGACACAAACAGACTACACTGAGTTATTCCCACATTAATTATTTCCTCGCTGGGTCGAACTAGCGCCAATAAGGAGCTCTCCTAGCGACAGGCCAAAGAGGTCAAGAATCTTTTCAAGTGTTTCTTGGCAACAAGATGACCCTGCGCTGGGGAATACCATCGTTGTAGGCAAGCGTAGTTTGTTTTGTTTTTCCCCAAAATGACAGATTCGTGATTCAACAGACGCTCATTGAGCTAAATGAGGGCAGCTCGGGGTCGGCAAGAAAGCTTTACAATTGATTGACCATTGAAGTCAGGAAACCTTTATCTGATGACTTAATGATGACCTATCACCAGTATATTCACTCATCTGCTGTTTTTGATCTTTTCCCTAGTTCTGCCCATATGAGTGCTCTTCTGTCATCATTTCTGCACATGTTACACCAGATACTGCAGCTTTCTTGTCACTGTTGGATCTGTGCTCCCCTATAAACCGTCATGCAAAAGAGATGTGATCCTCTTGGGAAAGTACAAATTCTGCTCAATGTCCTGCAAGGAGGGATTCTCCCATGGTCTTTGCGGAGATGCTGTAGTCGCCGCTGTGATCTGGAGTCGTGTTATAAAATTAGACAGTAAAAGAAAACAATCGTATCGCCATTTCTTCTGAAACTATACAACATCAGATATGTTGTAATGTTTGTGGCTCATCTTCGCGCATTCTTAGCTGTCATCTGCTTTTTTGTATCACATCAAATCTGCCTGTTTCTGCTCCTTCTCAGTCTTTCTAACAAATCCACACTGACAGACACACAATGCCGTTAGTGTCCATCCCTTCACCTCTCTGGAGGGCCATCCAAGTTCAAACCACCAAATTTGCCACTAAAAGCTTCCTCTGCACTGCAAAGCTGGTGTAACGGGACCATGAAGGTTTCACTCAAGTGCTTTGGTTTAAGAGGTAAAAGACCTCTAATATCCAAAGAGGGATCAGGGTGCAAACCGGCAAGGTTTCCTTGGCACCCTCTTAAAGCCCCCTCATTCAAATACACAGCTTCAATGAAAACACAGGGTCATTTCTCCTAGAGGAGGATTTGGATGCTCTCCACTGTTGAGATGTAATTTTGGTAGATTCAAATTACCCACAAGTTTGCATGCCAAGGAGAAGCAGATTTAGGGACTGTGGAAATCTGGAGAAGAGTCGGTTTCCTCGGCATGACTTTTTGATTCAGACCAAAATTGTAGCCTTCCAAAATATCTCTTTCTACATTTGTCATCACCTAAAACATCACAAGCATGGTCTGATATGTTCTGAGCTATAGCAGAGATTGTACAAAATTGAATGAGAAAGAGAGGAGAAAGAGAGATGAAGCGGTGGCACTGGGACGGGATTATTATGCATATCCATCCATCATCTTACTATAATATAGAAAATGAGCTGACCAACTAAAACACAATTTAGAGTCCTGCAAATACCTCCATTTACATACGAGCGGAAAGGGGTTTTCACCCACTGCAGTCCTCCAAAATTTCAATTGCACATCGCTTTAAATGGCTGAACTATGCATTAGTCGAATGCTAATTGGTTGATGGGAAGGAAGGAAAGGAAAAAACAAAACCAAAGGCAGATGTTGCAGTGAACACTTTTCTGTTTCGCTTCAGGTCTTTGTGCATTATAACGTCACTCTTTTCCACGACTGGCTGACGAACCGATAACAGCACAGGTGAGAGTGGCCCACAGACCGGTTGTACCACATACTTTGTACACTGCCTGCAAGGACAGCGGAGCTCTCTCCGTCCCTGGATTCCCACTGCAGACAGCCTCTCGCTGTTGAACCATAAATTCCACTTAAAACTGGCACACAGTTACAACTTGGGCCCTGAAGGTTCTTATCTATACCAGGGGACATCATGTTGCTTGGCAACCACCTAATGGGCATAAAATAGATTTTATGCTCTTGTAAGACCTTGTAAAATCATTATATCCATTTATTTTCATTACATGTAATTTATATCCACAAATCTTACATTTTACATGATATATTATGATGTCATCACGTTGCCACACGTGGGTGGGTGTTGGTAGTTACAGACCAAACATTATTGTAATATGTGGATGTACTAGTGTTAATAATTATTAGTAGGCAACACTTGCTATTGAGCACTTGAAATACTAATCGACTAAGCCAATCAGTCATATTTTATGTACAAATGAGTAAACACATGTAAGCAATGTCCAATTGGACAGCTAGACTGGTGCAATCCATCATGACATTCAGTAAAGACACGTGGACGTGATAAATAGCTTCATATGAAACATACACAGTACCAGTTGGGATAATGTTTAACTTTGTCCTTTAAACTATACTTTTTTATGAATGTTTACTTAGTTTTTGATATGTGGACTATTTAGTTTAATCCAGTTAAATCAACATCTCTGGTGTATTAAACTCTTTTCACAGAGCTGAAAGAGGACAAAGAATTAAACTACATCAATAGCACACAATGGATTGTGGTTTTTACTGCTGCTGACTGAGTAAACAAGAGCAAGCAAGCCTTGGTACTTGTATACTTTGCAGTATTATTAAATGACCATTAGTGATGATATTGTATATAAGATCCACTGCAATCTGTTTCATAAAACTGAAGCGTGTCATTTAATTAGAAAAATATAAAAGGGAAAAAAAACACCCCCAATTAATTTTAGTAAAGTTACGAACTGGTCAATGTGTTTAACCTGTAAGTATAAAACGTGGGTTAAAAAAAACTTTTCTTTATTAATAATACTGTACTTGTGTTTTCTGGCATTCCTCTCCACACATTCAGCTGCTGAAAACTGACACTGCTGAAAATAGGCCATGCTTTTGTCTCTGATTACTCCTTCATTCAGCCTCCCAGCCCCCATGTACATACCCTATGGGGATAGCCACCTGTCTCAGCTGACTCCTGGGTGCCTCTTTGGCCTTACAGACAGCCCCATTGTGCTGGGGTGGGGTGAGTGGGGCTAAAGCCTCTTAGCCGGCTGTTACTGATAGGACTCAGGAGACTTCTGCTGTCTGGGAAGGTTTACAGAAGTGACAAAGACTAACAGGGTTCACTTCCTGTATTTTTTGTTGTCATTACTGATTTCAGGTTTGCATTCATGGGTTTGCTCAAATGAAGGATTAGGGTTAATCCATATAGTCAATAGTGCAGTACAGACCAGCTGAGATGACACCAGCTTTAAAATACAATATGGTGACTGGAGAGAGCAAAAGCTGACCTGACAGTGTTCAGGCTGCTGGTTGCATTAATGATTTCCTCTGTGCTGGATCATCGTGTGAATCACTGCTGCGCGGCGCGCTGACAGCTTGTCCGCTTATGTAGATAGATGACCAGATAGTGTGCTCCTGCCTGATGTAGCCACACAGGTGAGGATGTTGTACTTTCTGCTCGGAGACTAATGAAGACTAATGATCTTGCACATTGCTGATAGGGTAAAAGCGCTGGAAAAGCAAGTCAGATTTCCTCGACTGAAAAACTATCGAGCTGTAAAATATCCTGCTAATGGCCACTCAGGAACACCTCTTCAGATATTTATACTTATACATGAAAAAAAGTTCCAACCTTCTACATTATTAAGGTGTTTGGTATCACATGAGTAATATGGTAGTATAGTTAATTTTCTTCTACTTGCAAGCTCTTCATTAGAATAAATTCATGGGGAATCTCTGCAGCTTGGCAAGCAATGCAACATAGCATGGATTCCACTGCAGCCCACTTCTGAAAACAGAGGGATGATAGATGTGTGGCTGCAAGCCTTTCACACAGGCATCCTCTTTTGTTGTACAGATGTTGACATTCCAGCTTCAGGAAACATTTTACAGCAGTGTAAATGTTTGCTGTGGGATTTTTGCTTATAATGGTGCTTTTTTTTAGCTCTACATTGTGGCATCAAGTTGTTTAGACTTTTGTGATACTGATGTGGTTAGATAAGTAGCACACGGAGTTGCTGATTAGTTTCAGCTGCTTTGCTGTTAATTAAATGAGCAACCCCCAAAACAGGAGTGCTTTAAGACGTGGAGGCCACTGACATTTTGTGGAGCCTGGTTAGCATTTGTCATAGAATACCAGAACTCGGTGCTTTTCGCAGATAAGAGCAGGTTCATCTTGAGCACATGTGGCAGACGTGAAATGGTCTGGAGAAGGGGCGTGGAGTTATACTTGTTACTGTTCAGGATGACCAGTTTGGTGGTTGGTCAGGGATGGTCTGGGGAGCCATATCCGTGGAGGAACATATAGACCTCTACCAGCTTGGAAACTGAACCGTGATTGGCATTAGGTATCGGAATCAAATCCTTGGACCCATTGTCAGATCCTACGCTGGTGCACTGGGTTGAGCTCAGTGATGACCAGATCCCGATCTGGACCACCATCCCTCATCTCATTAAAAGCATGCTCCGACATTGTCAGACGTGTACATATCCGTGGGGGTCATACAAACTACTGAGTACCATTAATACCAATAATTACCAATGAAATTTCAGCAAAATGTACTAGCCTGCCGCATCATTATTTTTGCTTTAATTTTCAGGGTGTCTTTGAATTCAGCCTTCTATAGGTTTCATTTCCATCAAACAATGTGACATCCTTTAGTTCAGCGGTCCCCAACCCCATCGTTTGGTACTGGGCCGCGAGAGTTATAGTTCAGGTGTGAAATTTATTGTTTTCAGGGCTTTTATCGTTATTTTTTTATCGTCATTAACTCGGTTTCCCTGGGTCTTTTCCAGTGTGTTATGAATAAATCCACGACACCTTAAAGGCCGGTCCGTGAAAATATTGTCGGACATAAACCGGTCTGTGCCGCAAAAAAGGTTGGGGACGGCTGCTTTAGTTCGTAAAACAATGCCCCTTCCATATCAGCATGATTTGTTTTTCCCCCCCCATTAAGATCTGACGAGTTCTATAAGTGTTCCTTTTATTTTTGCAGCAGTGTATTTAGTGTTGCAGTACTGCCTGCACATACTAAAGATGTCCAGAGTAATCCATAAGAGCCCGAAGCTTCAGACTGCTCTAAAGCTTCTTTGTACTCTTGGCTCAGTATCATGTCTGTAAGATCAGATATCTTTAATATGGCCAACTGAGGGAAACAGCACTGTCTGTGAACACAGACACCACATGCTGTGTAAACCCTCTATTTATAAGAGGCAAGAAAGCTGACTTAAAGGAGGATTGGCATTAAAGGCGGAGGAGCCAAAACACCTTGTTTAGGGAGAATGGATGAATTGAGGGGGCTGTATCAAGCTGTTCTAGTAGAGTCCAGAATATAATCCCAGGAGTCCACCTTAAAGCAGAATAACTCAAGAATGATGTGTTGTCGAGAATCTGCAGCTCATCTCCAAATAAAGTCTGTAAGAACACTTTGTTTCTTCACACACACCGTATCAATAATGAATGTCAACCCTCCTACCAATGAAATCTGTCAAGTCATGAGAAAGTGCCCCTTAATGGTCTTATGTGTTTGCACAGCCCTGCAGCCATGTCTGTTGGCAGCTCGTTTTGTGCGCCTGTCAACAAACAGAAATGTGCTGACTCTGTGACGAGCACGACAGGAACAACACCGACTGGGCCAGCGTGTGCCTTTATTCCGAAAAGCCATTAACTAGATCCTCGGAGCGAGGCGGCAACTTAGCCAAAAATGAATCAGATTTCACCGGAATAAACAGTGATGAACGGGTAGCGTCTCTGTCGTTTAGTTTGCCTGCAGGACTCTCCGCGTATCAGAAGAGCATAAATCTGTTCACCTGACTGCAAGCAACAAGTTCACGCAGGTCTGATGGAAAGGGTTTTTTTGTCCTTCTTCCTTTTGAATTCCCTGCAGCTTCAGTGAGATGAAATCCTCGCAGGCAGATGACACTTTCTGTCTGACATTTTCTCAGGCATGTGTTCAGCGGATCTGCCACTAAATAAATAAGCTCTGAGAGCCTCGTAAGTAGCTGTAGGGCAGTTTTTGTAACAGGCAGCTATTTAACGTTTAACATTAGCATTCAGGGCTTTGCAGCATGCCTTTTTTTCTGAAGGAGTCCTCTTCACGGATAAGAAATGTTCATCTATTATATATATATTTCACCTAGTGTCATCGCCTTTCTGGGCGCACACACACACACACAGTTTCCTGGTTCACACGTCTTTAAGAGCAGTTAAAAATATTTCCCTCCTGGGGAGCCTTTGCAGAACCAGACTAAAGCACGTGTTCTTATCTTTAGAGGTGTCACAACTTTGTAACCCACGTCGCCCCCTTTCTTTCTTTATCATCAGCGTGACAGCCAGACAGACTCTCGCCATCAGTGCAGTCCAACCGCAGGTGAACCTTTGGCTGTTCCCTCGCATTCCCTTGATGGGATTTTTCACAATGATTAGAGGACATGGTTACACTCATTTTAAGCTTGAAATCTGCTACGGAAGTCAAAACCGGCAGAACTATCTGACATCTGTGGTGGGTGGGTAGGTGGGTGGATGGATGGATGAGGGGATATAACGCGCAGTGGCAACAAATGTTTAAACAGTTCAACCAAGTCATGAACCGCAGTGATTCATTCACCTGGTCAGGGACATGTAAACATGCTTTAAAGCACTACAGAGGCCTTCTTTCAGCACGCTGTGGTCTCATTTGGAGCCAAGTGGAAGTGCGCGCCTCTTCGCCCTGCGGGGCATCCTCGTAAATCAAGCAGAAGAGCTGGTTTTTAAGTGCGGCAGCAGCCACAGCAGCAAAGGCCATAGAGCTGCTTAAGTTATTGTTGCTCTTTGACAAAATACAGAGGAAAGATGTTGTTCCAGGTCACCTTTGGAATTTGAGCTGCATTTCCATGTTTGTTTCTTTCCTTATGTTGTGCAATACTTTCGAAAGCATCGTTCCAACGATGGTAGTGAAATAAGACGACAAACTTTTCATTCGATTCACAGTTCACAGAACATTTGGGGCTTTCTTCACTTTTTCTTTTTCTTACTTAAATATCTCCAAAATTCCAACATTATATCTCACCAGTATTTTCCAGCATCTCCAGCGCAAACACTGCAAACTTACGTCATCAGCCTTGAAGCTATGACCTGCTCTGTGACTCTACAAAGGCTGGATTTTATGACTTTATTAACCTTTTATAACAGTACAACGACAATTGAAGGTTAAGGGGAGATAATAGACGTGTGATGCAAGTAATGACTTGGTAACCTTCCAGATAAAAATAAAGATTTCTGTGGTTGATAGCTCCAGATGGGTTGTGTTGCCCTCCACCAAAATTTCCAGTTCACAACCATTGCAGCCCAGTTTTAAATAGCTGTTATAGCCTGAAGGACTAACAACAATGCCTCTAAATAATGTCATCTTCACGATTGTAAAGGCATATCGACGTGAATCCAAAGTTAGGCGAGCAAGTTGAAGCCTGAGCGGGATTATTTATAGCGTGCCATGCGATTTGACGATCAGCCTAATGGCGCTGTCAGGCTTGTGGAACAAAGATGGAAAACTGGCTCAAACAGCAGCGAGGCCTGGAGGCATGAATGGGCTTTCATCACACACTCGCTCTTCCATGATGCATTAAAATCGATAGGATGCTCTCGTTCTCAGCCCAGCGGTGCAGATAGGTGTCAGTCAATACTATGCCCCATTAACAGATGAGGAACGAGTGCATTCCAATGTGTCTGCGAGACCTTTGACATGTTGCGACACAGTGTTATTTTGCAACACTGTTTTGCTCCGCTAATGTTTGATTCCCGATGATATATTGCTTTATGCTGATATTGAAGATACTCAAACTGTGAAGCTGATTGGCTTTGGTGATTCCTTGAACTTTAGGTAGTAGGTGCCAGTAGGTTTGCAGATTTCTTTATTAGAATAATTTTTTTGACCTTTTAAAAGATAAACTGTGATAAACAGAAGTATCCATTTAATTTTGCACTTGACCTTCCACACAGGATGATTTGCAGTAAGCGACAAACTCCAGAGCTGAAAAATGATGTCCAGACCAGTCAGTACCCACAGACTCAAAAAAAAAATACAATAACACGAAGAAATTGTGACACCTATGAAAGAGCTCTTTTATGCATCTCCTGTTTAAATTCGTTCACGCTTAAAGTTTTGCCCTTGTTGGAGTATTTTTAATGCCGATACTGTTTATATAGTTATATATTGCACACTTAGTTATATGCAAGGTTAATTTCCAAGAAGTCTGTGCTCCAGCTTTAGCGCTAATTGCCCTCTAGCCTAGCTAGCTAAGTTTGCTAGGTTTAGCTAAACGCTTAGCACTCTTCCAAATACCTCTTTTTCAGTTTTGGTAACATAAATAAATAAAGTAAATAAAAGCCACAGACCCAATGCTTAATTAAGGCCATAAAAAGAAATCTAGTGAGGATCAACAAGTGCAGAATTGTTTCTTGTGCAATGCTACATCATCTTCACCTGGACAGGCAAAGTAGCACGTAGCATGGCTGTAGGCTGTTTGGTTAAGCATAACAATTGAGGGCTGTGTTCTGAAATTAAATGAGTATTTGATGAGGAAATGCCAAGCATGCACAATAAAAAGCATGCTGTTTAAAAGCCTTGCCTTGCTTCAAGCTCAGATAGCCCTATGCACACCTCCGATAGGCAAACACAGGTAATTCTTCCACCCCGAGCTCAGCAAACATTTCCCAGCGACTATGTCACTGCATTACTTTAGACACAGCTCATAAAGCAATGATTACACACCGGTTCTTATCAGACCCCAGCTGCGGTGATGTAATTCGAGGCTGTAACTGAAATGCAAACATACCAGGGGAAACACATGAGGTGTGTTTGAGGCAAGCAAGGGTGAAGTAGCTTCACATTACCCACTGCACACTCGTGAGATAGTCTGTGTAATATGGCTCATTAACACCGTCTTGTCTGTCTAGCCAGAGCTGAGTCCTGAACTGTTTGTATTGCCAACATGTAATAAGAGCAGTTAAAGGGGGTCAATACCAAACATTTAACGCCAGTGCTTGGTGCTCCTTCATCCGACGTGCGTTGCCGTTGTCTGTGTAAACGACCCTGACGCTCCACTTTGTGCAAACACACCAAAGGGAAGGTGGAAAGCCCATCCTGTATGTGATGTAATGCGGCTAACTTGCAGGTTTACTTTAACAGTCAAGGAACAGGAGGGAGTGCAATGACCTGCAGCTATACTCGCAAGGAGGGAAAAACCTCACTGTAAATCATGACAGCGCTCCGCTTCCTGCTTGCAAAGTGGGACCTTGACATAATTTGGGGTTATGATGGAGAAGACGGAAAGTATGTGTTTGTTTGTTTGGATGTTTACTCAGAGGAATATAATTGTCACCGTATAAATTTAAAGTGGGTAATTCAAGCCTCTTCTTTTTTTTCTTTTTCGTAAACAAGCCTGACAAAAGTCAGACGTGAAACATACGAGTCAAAGACTGAAAACGCCACATAAGCAAAGCCCTTTCCTCCTCCTTCTTCTTCTTCCCCGCTCATTCTTGCAGCATAAATGCTCCTCACTGTGGGTTTGAATTGTTAAGACTTGTTTACTGGTCTTAGATAATATTTAGCCTCAGCCATTAATCATTAGGGCCCACGTCAGTAAAGTTTAAAGATGCAGTTCGATCCTGATCTTCGAGCATAACCAGCCGTTTCCTCACATTCCAATCTTTATTAATAATCTAATTACGCTGAATCAATCCATTCAAAACGTCAGTTCAGATAAACCCTCTCCCGAAGCCATCTGTCACATGTGTCTCCACTTGTCGCCAGCGAGCACCCCCACCCTGCTCTTGTTATCTACAGTTGCACCACTGTGTCAAGAGGAAAGGCTGTTAAAGAGCAACTAACGCACGCTGACTCAAACAATGCAGGGGATTGTGGGAGCGTGTCATGGGCTGATCTTCCTGACAGGTAAGTAAAGACTCGAGGCAATGGCGTCACCTTCCAGGAAGGTCAAACGACTGCCTCAGCTTTGACAACCGCTGGGGGGGGGGGGGGGGGTACTGTCTTCTCAGTGTGCTCATCAGGAAGCAATTTAACACCAGCGCCACAGTGGAAATTTAATTAGTTTTGCTTGTGTAAGCCACGCAAGAGAGCGTCATCATAGAGACATGTAAAGGAGTTGTCTGATGAAGCTAAAGATGCAAGCCTCTTTTCAATGATGCCGAAGGGTCCTGCGGCATTATGATTGTTCAGGAGATGGGATTGAAACGAGTCACACGCAGATACGCTTATGGTGGAAAGAAATGGGAGACGCGTTGTTCAAGTAGGCATGGTCCTCCCTTTGTGTAGTTCTAATGTCACATAGACTTCCGCATACCCTTCTTAAAAGTCGCCTCTTCAGATAAGGAGAGTAGACAGGAGCATGTGTGTGCACTATCAACAAGCAGCTCGGGTGTCCTTGACGCGCATCATAGAGCCAAAACAAACAGCAGCAAACAGAAGTCAGGTCACTGCGCTCCTAAAGGCGCCATCGTGCTCGACTTTTGTCACAGTTCTCTCCAAAATAGTGAGACTTCTCCAAATACAGAGGTTAAAGAGGGGAAATTACATATGAAGCCAATGAGGTAGTTAGAGATGAGGGACCTTGTTTAGCCTAGCGTGTTTGTTTATAGGGTTAAAGTTGTAGATGTGACAGCGACAGACTGGTGACCTGTCCTGGGTGTACCTGCCTTTCATGCAAACCAGAATAGGAAAAGGGGAAGAATAAAATGTGAATGTTTCCACTTTTATGAGTAAATTATTAGACAAACAAGATTATGAAGACATACACATTTACCATTGGTTTTTTTTTTATCTGGGAGTATTTAAGAGTCTGTTTCTTTTCCATCTACTCAGCTTCACTACTGACGCTCTCATACATGTTAACTATTACCAAAGCATCATTACACCAGGTGTTCACTCGGTATTACATTGAACAGAAACATAGATTATTCTACTTGAGGCTCAGCATGTTTAGCACAGGTTCATGGACAAATTCCTTCACAGATGACACAAATGATAATATTTTTTTTACTTTCATGGCTAATAAAAAGCTGCTTTGTCTGTCATCAGTTAAAGCTTTCCCACTAGCTCATCTATGTTTGCCCTCTGAGTAAACCCTTAACCTGCATGGAAGTGTCGCAACGCATCACAATGAAAAGTCCTGTATTAGCAAGTAGGCTAACATTTGCTGAGATTAAAACACGAATTAGCTTGTTTATTTTATGTGGCAGTGTGAGGAAAAACTAAAATGCTCAATTACATTAATAAGCACTCGAGAACTCTCAGTCAGGGTAAAGTTCACAGATATGCACGTGGAGACTGATGAATGTGTTTGTTGCCCACAGCTGTCTGTAGGAGTTTTTCCATTGGTTTGTGCAGCTTCAGAGGTTCTTCCAAAGCCAGAAAATGGTAAATCATAGTGTGTAGATTTTTCACACTTCAACTAAGTGAGCGCTCAGTGATAGCTTTACAGTTAGATAACTCACGTAGATGTCTGAGCCCCGTAATTGCTGTTAGAAAAAGACTCTGTTTACTAACTTTTTAACATTTTTCCTTTATCTGTTCAAACTGCTATGTAGGCATGAATGTTTCCAGAACTATATCTAGCATGGGACCTTTTGTGATACTAGATTTGGACAAATTAATTTTTCTCAAAAAAAATTGGGAAAAAAAAAAAAAACTATCTATGCATCCAACTGCATGGTGGTGGTGGGGTCCGGGGGCCCACATGCCATTGGAAGCCCCAGGGCCTCCAGTAATGCCGATGCCTTCCCTGCCCATGAGGAATGCCTGCTGCCGAGCCCACTCACAAACTATGTTTCTATCTGCTTAACGTTCAGTCGTCGCTGGAGCTGGCAGTAACACTGAGCGCCGAAATGTTTGAAAGGCATCGACAAATCTAAGCTGCAGGGTCAAACACATGAGTCATGGAGTCGACATGTATGCAACAGTACATCAAATAATGTAACTGTTATAATTCTTATTTATGAGGTCAAGAGAGAAGTCTTTTTTCCCATGTAAGAATCAAATGAAGATTTGTCTGATATGTTGATACTTCAGTCTTTTTATGTTTTTGGTTTTTAAAAGAGAGATTTAGCTTCGGCGCCATTGTTGTGGAACGTTACACCATTTGGCCATACATTCATGTCAAGCGTGAACAGCGGCAACACCTGATCCCGCATCTAAAAGGCTTGTGCAGACAAGCCGTGTGTAAACCAAGCAGGGTCTCTTGAACCTGGAGGAGGGCTGGAGAAACCACTAATCCCACTGGGGGCAGTTAAAACAACAGGTGCTTTGGGGGGAGGAAGCTCAGCTGTCGAACGCAGGGGGTGACTGACTTGGGGTTTGCCTTGGAGCAGCTGCAGGTAGAAGCACTGGGTCTTGACCCGGGAGGGCCTGGGTGAAGGAGTGACCCGAAGATCGCGTGAACTTCTACAAGAAAAGTCCCGCCATGTTCTTCTCTGAGAGTCCGCCGAAACCAAACAAGCCCCCAGACCTCATTAGACAGAGGACTTGTGGCTGTGCATGAGCTGTGGAGCAGCTGTGCTTGTCAGCGTGTGGACAGATGGGATGCCATATTTTAATGGAGAGCTTCGTCTCTTTCTATCCAGGCTTTATTAGGTCCCTAGTGACAACAGAGACTCTATTCAAGCAAGACCATACATGCTGTTCCACATAAATCTTTGTTCATGCGTAGGCCGCTTTTCATTTAAACTTACTTTATCCCCTGACTTAGATCTGTTCGCCTTTCATTTAAACATGACCTGCAGCGACAGCACACCGCTTCTCTCCCAGATAGAAAATTTATATAGCTGATGTATCGCTGTAGCACGGGATGAGTGCGGCACAATAACCCCTTCGGTGGCAGTTTCAACAACAGCTGGCGCACTTGAAAAGTTGGCACGCCGCTCAAATGCGATAGCTAATTTAATAAACACACGTTTATGGGTTGATAAGCTTCTATTCCTGCTGGAATTAATGACAGAATGTGTTTGAACTCTTATCTCACGTTCAATAAAGTGCAAGACGAAGAAAAATTGGGACGCTGATTGAATCCAAAGGTCACTTTTATTTAATTCAGTGTGAATAAATGCAATACTGTCACTTTTGACAGCTCTTGAAAATGCATTTACGGGGATATAAGACAGAGAACAGACAGAGAACACGCTACGCTGCACAACACCTGTCCAATGACGTCGAAAACTACAGAATGGATGACTCTGTTTCGGGTAAACAACAAGGTCATAAAGGACTCTTTAACCACTCATTCATACAAACCTAAATAGCAGTCAGTTTACTTTTCTGTGCACTTGCAGGAAGTGAACAATAATACTTAAAAAATACTGTGACATAACACCTTACACATCAGCTTTAGCAGCACTATATTTCAGTGAACGGCTCTCACATACACACACACACAGACACACTCAAGCCGCACTTTCACATCTTTCCCTTCAAAGAAAAGTCAACACGCTTCACGTTTCCGATATCAGACTTCTCGCCGCTTCAGAACTAAAAACTACAGTGACTTCACGATACATTTGATTAAGAGCGGTCTCAGCAGCGTATGGAAGCCCGTTTCCACCACTAAAGGGGGAAAAAAAGGATCCATGACTCGAAATTTCTAGTTATTTTCTCGAAATTTCGAGTTAATAAGTCAAAATTTCAAGTTAATAAGTCAAAATTTCAAGAAAATAACTGGAAATGTCGAGTTATGGATACTTGCTTTTTGGGGGTTTTTTGTGGCGGAAACGGGCGTGTGCCGACAGCAGTGCAACGCAACGGACAAATAACGCTGTTTTAAGCTAATGCAGGCGTTAGCTAAATCCTGCTATAATCTCCTAATTGTCTCGAGGGTACTTCTTTAATTCTGTGCTCTGAACTGAGTCCGGGGTCACCCCTCAGACTGTTAACAAAGTAATAATAATAATAATAATAATACAGGAATACAATTAGTGCTGCCAGTGTTAATCTCGTTAAAATGACGTTAACGCCATTAACGCGGCAAATCACCGTTAGCGAATTAGCGCGTATCCCCCAGTGTGTGGGGCTGGATAGCGCTAACGCGTTAACGAGCTAACCGCGCTAATGTGTTGACGCCATCCAGCCCCACGCACGTGGGGATCCGCGTTAACTCGCTCACGGAGATTTGCCGCATTATGGCGATAAAGTCATTTTAACGGGATTAACGCTGACAGCACTAAACACAATCCAAAGTGTCCAGTGAATACTTCAAATCCAGAGTGGTGGAATGTTTCTAATACTATTTACAGCCTCGTTGAGATTCCCATTACGACTAAGTAAAGCCTTCAGCACAACACGTGCTTGTAACAGGCCTTCAAACATCACAGTGGCGTAAGCTTCTTCATGATCACACTGTTTGTGTTTCAGTGTGCGGGTGCTTTCACAGACGAGCACCTCGTCGCGGCACGCTGCTGCTGCGAGTTTGCAGAAAAGGTGCGCGGAGGTGAAGTGAATGCTGTTGTGAGCAGAGGATAAGGAGTGGGTATAGTGCGTGTGGAGGTGGGGGCGGTCTATGACAGCACGGTGAGCGTGACGGTTCCTTTGGTCCTCTTCAGGATGCTGACGGCTTCTTCGTGGGAAACCCCCTCCAGAGTCTGCCCGTTGACGGCCATGATCTGGTCTCCTCGCTTCAGGCGCCCGTCCTCTGCAGCTGCGCCCTAAACACACACACACACACACACGTGTGCACACCATCAATAACAGAGGCTGTCGGTTCTGCAAAGATAAACAGTGGCACAGATAAACGCCTCTCACCTTTCCAAAAACAGTTTTCACATATATGGGCAGGTCTCCGTGGGGGCTGCCGTACCCTCCGACTATACTGAAACCCAGCCCGTCTGGTCCTCTATCAAGAGTGATGGTCTTATACTGAGGAGGGCTGAGGGAAAAGGTAGAAGGCATTTAAAGGAAAACCAAAGCCACAACCTGTAGTTCTCCTCCTCTGAGCGCCCCTGCGTCTAAGAACATCATACCCGAGGTCGTCCTGGAAGATGCAGCTGGGCGTGAGAGCCCCACCGACCTGCTCCTGAGGGGGACCCGTCACGGTGGTGTCGCCACCTGCAACCACCTGGAGGTGCGTTAACACACAGACACAGAACACAGCTCTGTTATAGTAATACTGGCGTTGATTTACTGCCCAGATAAAGACTGATAGCATGATGGTAGTGCTGGATGAGGGCGCTTTATGGTGCTTCAAAGCCTGTGACCGCCACCCTTTGTCTCGTCTGTGCTCAGCTGAACACTTTGAACAGAGATAAAGGGAAGAATACGACACAAACTGCAGCTTATCTGCCGATTTATCTGGTAGAAACACAGGAGGTGAGAGAAGACGTTTATAGGAGACCTGCAGCTGTATCGTTCCTGTCGCGTTCTTGAGCAGGGCAACGGCCTGAGAGTGGCTCATGCCTTCAGCAGAGGTTCCACATATGCTGACGATTCGGTCCCCGATCTGAAAAAGTGAGAGTTTAGAACATTTTGGGGGGGAAACAGTGCAGATGTGCAGTGCAGCAGAAAGTTTTCACACTTTCCAAAGAACAGTTTGGATGTTTCGAGCAGCCTGCTGCATGTCAGCGTCATAAAAGCGGTGCCCACCGCCTGAAACTCGCATCTGTCACTGCTGATTTCTGTGCTTTCATCATTAGGCCGCACAAAAAACGTAAATTCACGGTTCAGCTGAGTAATTTCATTACGCCGCGCTCTCTTTTCTCTTTCAGGCTGAAATGATAAAACGGCATGAATATACCATTCAGGATTCACCCTATTCATTTCAATGAGTCTTTCTGTGGGCTTAATGGCCTTAATACAGGAGTGGGAGATTTATCATCCATGTTAGCAAATGGCTATTGTCCTCTTCCAGCCTCAGTCTAACACAGTTTCAATTGTCAGTTTTTCTGTGAAGGTCACAGCTAAAGGTTAAGGGCTCGCGGCCTCTGGGAGCCGCTGAGAATACATACACTGAGCGAGTGGGAGTAAATAAATGACATTCACATTAAATCCCACACAAGAATTGGAGATATGCATAATTTCTGATGAGAGGGAGGTGGCCAAGAAAAGGTCTCATACCTTGAGATTCTGGGTCTGAGCAGCCAGTCCGACGGGATTCATCATGGCGATGAAGATGGGGATGTCGCCCAGGGGGCTGCCCACTCCGCCCGCTATGCTGATGCCCAGAGAATCAGCGGGGCCTTTAGTGAACTCCACTGTTCTGACTTCCTGATGCTCCGGGTCTGAAACAAACGCGTCGCTCTGATGACTCGTCCCGCCTTTTCTTTTCCCGCAATTTGACCGACATTCGCAGTGGATTTCGATCTGCTTGTTTACACTTACAGTCTTGCCGTACTTACATTCTTGGCTTGTACTAAGCCTGTCAGGGTCACCAGGAAGGGTGTCAGGATCTGAACATGGCTGAGAGACCACCTTGGCGCTTCCTGTCTCACTCATCTGAAACAAAAGCATTCAGAGCGCTTTCTTGTCAGGCATTAGATAAGAGGAATTTCTATTCAGCTCCAAAGCGTTCATTTTCTGCCTTTATTTTTTTTACTAGTGTAATTTTGCATGATTGGGTTAAAAATAAGCTACTTCTATTTTAACCACTATCTCATCAGCTACATTACCTGGCTGCTTTGAGACAGCCTTCTTTCCGAGTGGAAGGGGCCCGCCTTAAACCGCCCCACTTCCATTTTGATAGATCCCACGCAGCACTGCAACACAACACACAGGCATTATTGTACGGTTATTCGTCTTTAATTGTCCTGCACACTTTGACGATTGCGCATGCGGGGCGGGACTACCTTCAGCAGCGCAGCCACGGCCTCCTGAGTGGCTGACCGGACGTCCTCACCGTTGACCGACAGTATCTGGTCGCCCTGCATCAGCCGACCGTCAGCGTCCACCAAACCTCCTTTCACGATGTCGGACACAAACACCCCTGTGTCGTTCCTGCTCGGAGAGACGGGAAGACTGAGACGCGGCAGTAGGCACGACGCGTCTGTGACCGCGTGCAGCACTCTGCTGAGGATCGCTAAGTCTCCTTTTCTCAAATTGCTGACCTTAATCCTACAATTTTCCAGAGCTCTGTTTTTTAACTTGTTATTGCTGGTACAGTATTGATCTGGCAATTTCAGGCTTTTCCAATGGAGCTGCCTGAGTGTGGCTTGTATAACAGAATATTAACCAGCGATCACTTTGACAGTATTGTGCTGTTGGAGGCTTCGGTTCACGGTCAACAGAGTCAAATTCTGCGCTCGCTGTGAGCGAGAATATAACGTGCAGGAAGAAAAGATGACTTATCTTAAGCCTCTGCCTTTTCTTCTTTGTTCAGAAGCACATCTGAGCCGTGGACTTTGCATATCTGAGGTGCCAATCTCCACGTGGATAAGAACTAGCACAAGCAGTAGCTGTGAAGCAAGGCAACTTGATCCCACTCAGTCCTCGGTGCCAGAGATACTTGGCTGTCACAACTGCTCACCACTAACTGCTAGCTTGCATATTTTCCTTTCTCGTGGGTCGTCTGGGCTCCTGTCTTTTCCATCCTTTTGAGCATTTTAGCCTTTTTCTTGCCACGTGTGTAGCAAAACCACTGTGACAGAGGCCGAAATGTTACAACTGTGTTAAAAACTGTCCAAACTCTTTAACCTTTGACACCAGCTTGGGATATTTAACCCTGACCCCTGTCTCCTCACAAACTTCGACCACGGGACCGAATCTGTCAGCATAAAACATTTACAGGCACGCAGAAATCCAGAGGGCTTATAGACGCTCCGCAACCTGCCTGCTCTTATCCCAGTGATAACTTTGTAAATCTTTCTTTGCTGATCGAGTGCTAGCAACAATAGCGGGATTTTCACGCTGACGCAACAAGTGCTTTCAGCTCCGTCTCTGGTAACACAGCGAGGCGAGAACCGCCGCTAGTACCGAGGAGAATGACTGAAATACAAACCTGTTCTGCTGACTCATATGAAAATGCAGTCACGCAGAAAAAAAACCTTCATTTAGCCACGATCTGTTCAAGCTAAACATAAAAAAATTATGATCTCTTTTTATTTCCTGCTGAAAAAAACATAATGATTTCATGTCTTTGTAACAGACATGTCGTGTGGGAAAGAAGGGATTTTACTTAATCTGCGTGCTTACACCAAACACAATGACTTTTGTTGGTAAGTAAAACTGGTTTAACTGATGGCTGCATGGACAGAAACATGATAGAAGTAAAAGCAATGACCTCACTCTCCCAACTATGGAGTATAAAAACAGATAAAATACAAAAGGTTACCTCTGATCCCGCGATCTGCATTAAAAAAAGGTCAAAACAATATAATTATAAAGTAGGCTGATAATTACATTTCAAAAATCTAGAATGTTTTCAATTCCTTGTTTGCTTCTATGTATTTTTCAACACGCTAACACCTACTGTGAGCCAGAAAGCACCTAGTGGAGTCACTACTCTGCTATCGTTATATGTAAAGGCTCGTCGCCTGACGCTCTCAGCAGCAGAGCTGATTCTAACAACGTTCCCACCTCCTCCCGACAATGCTCAGTCCCAGGCCCTGGCCGGGATTCTTGTGCAGCTCCACGGTGAAGGAGTCCCACAGGTCTTCCTCCTTGTACTGGGCCTCGTCCCTGTAGACCGCCAGCCGGACCCTCTGCGGCGTCTGCCGCAGCACGTTGATGGCTTCGTCGTGACTGGCCGCTCGCAGGTCGATGCCGTTCACCTGTGATGAGAGAATGCGTGCGTAGGTTTTGATCCAGCTATTCGCTCGGCCATATTTGGTTAAAGTAGCAGAGGCCTTATCTTCTGCTCCAGTGTATAAGTTAACTGCAGCGGAGGATTATATATAAAAAGTTCTAACAGCCTCATTTAATGCACAAAGTTTCCTTTAAACCGTTTCTGCTTTAGATATAAGGAAACTGGGTCATTCCTTTGAAATCACAGGCTGATGCTTGACTTAAAGTACAGCAGGAAAACCTTCCCACAAACCCCTGTGACATGCTCCAGTGGTCAGTCTAAGAGCGATGCCCAGCTTTTCTTCTTTTCTTTTTTCAAACCACATTTAAAGGAGGGAAAATACCATATTATCTTTCACCGTGCACACGCAGTGGATTTTATTTTTTCCCCATACTATCTAATGGCATGACTGCAGAGTGGGAAACTGCTCTTTTCACTTTCCCTCGCTGACCTTATTTTCTAAACACAGCAGCCTGGCTCAGGGACAGGAGTGAATAGTGGAGAGCTATTAAGTCATAAGGGCGTGTGTTTCAATTCAGATCTAGTGATTGAGCTACAATAACTCAACTCCCGGGCTCCACCCCTGCCCTCTCTCCGTGACAAAGCACGGGGTCAGACGGAGGGCAAACCCAAGTAAGAGCTCGGGTGCTTAACTTGTCAAGGCGCATAATGCACACGGGATTTGTACAGGTTTTCTTTCACTTTTCACTCATAATCGCCTCGGTCTGCGGTATATTATCTTGCTAAAAGCAAAAAGCGGTGCTTTTAGAGGTTCTTATTGCTGTTAATATATATCTATGCTGTTGCTCAACATATATCGTATTGTCAGACTTTAAAAATCCAAGCGTTCATGCTGAGACTCTTCGGGCATGTCTCATCGAAATATAGTTACGCTCATTATGCTGCAGCTCACCTCTAAGATTTGGTCTCCTGCCCATAACCTCCCATCTTTGGAGGCCGCCCCTTCTTCATAAACTTCGTGGATAATGATGGCCCCCTGGAGATAAAGAGAGAGAGAGTGGAAAAAGTGAGTTAATTAGGCCAAAATAAAAACACACAAAACAAAACAAAACAAAAAAAGATGGAAGGAAGACATTTAGCATTTATTTGGAGGATATTAAATGGATACAAAACAGATTGGGCCGGGAGGGGAAAGAGTATTTGTTGACTTTTTAAAGTATGTGTACACAGCAAATTTTTTTGTGTGTGTTTGTTGGCAAACAGACATAAATTTGGATTACTGCTTCTGTGAATGTGTGTGTTCCTGTGCTCCTGAGGTTGCATTCCAGGGGCAGGACGTTGTCCGCCACGGCTGAGGCCAGACAAAGAGCTGCTCCCCCAAGCCTGACTGAGCAGACAGAATAGATGGGACGAGGGGAGGATGGCAGGGGCAACGAGAAGAAGAGGAGGAGGAGACGAAGGCCGTGACAGCATCGTTTCCTACATTCCTGAGCCTCCGTTTCTTTTTAGAACCTGAGTTATGCTACCAGCAAAGAATCTAAGTGGGTGGCATTGTGGCTGGGAACGCACAGCTCAGTTACGCAACTTCAAGAAACCTGCAGATTTACTGTTTGTTATTATTCAAATCAATAAAAGTTTATTTATATAAAGTGTCAAATCACAACAGATGTTGCCTCAAGGCGCTTTGTAGTGAATACAATAATACAGAGAAAACCTCAACAATATGAGGACCCTCCTGCGAGCAGGCACTGGGCGACAGTGGGAAGGAAAAACTCCCTTTCCACAGGAAGAAACACCCGACAGACCCAGGAAGACAGGACGAAAACAAACTGTGGAAAAGAGCCACGTTTTATTATTATTATTGACTAAATCTAAGCACATCAGGGAGACCAGCTCACGTTTTTCCCCTCATTAGCTGACTGCTACTGCTATTTGTCTGGTTTCCTACCAGCAGAGTGTCACAGCCTCCCACGATGCTGAGGCCCAGGCCTGTGCGGCCCTTGGAGATGTCGATGGTTGTTTCACAGCCGGGGATGATGGGGCAGGTCGTCGGGTCAGAGGCCAGAGCGGAAGGGGTGGATGAGCGACTAAGACCTAAAACGGAGAAGCATGTCTGTTCTTTTCACCTGACAAAACTGACAATACAGTTCTAGAAAATTAAAACCAAGTAAAACGAACTCACTGGTGGCTGCTTCTGCCTCTGGCTGACTTGGGAAGATGCTAGGCACGCTGGGTACGCTAGCGAGGACTCCATCTGAAAAGCTTGCGTCCTGGCAGATCGACTGGACACAGGAGAAAGAAGAGGGGATCTCCTTTGTAGCAAAGGTTAGCTTCACAGGACCTGTGGCTTTTCTCAGCAGTGACGAGACCTGAAAAAACAAGAATACCAATCACACCTTTCACCTTGTGGCTACTAATAAACAGCACAGACATGAAAGGTTATTTCCAGAGTAACGCCCTTACCTTTTCAACAGTGTATCCGAGCACAGACTCGCCGTTCACAGCTAAGAGTGTGTCCCCAGGTTTCATGCACCCCTCCTGCTCACAGCGCATAAACAGCTTTGATTAGCAAAGGCAGCTAAACGTCCACGGTACAGAAGGTCTCATTAGGCATGACATACTTTGCCGGTGTGTCCCTGCACTTCAGATATACTCTCAATTTCAACCCCGGCCTCTGTGTCGCCCTCAACAAAAGTGATGCCGAGTCCTCCGTCCTCCTGATGAAGAGAAACGCTCATTAGTGATAAAAAAACGTTTGAAATTGCACCACCGCACACGCAATACCCACGCTGACAAACCCTTTTCTTTAACACGTGCTGGGTAATGGAGCCGTATTGTACCAGTTCAAGAAATCAAGTCGCCTCCAGAGATGAATCAGCCCCAGCTTCAGCTTCCTTCACACTTCTGATCTTTTGCTCCCAGAGAGGCCTTTCAGGGCATTTGTCTTCATATTAATGAGCTGCCTATGTGCTACACTGTTGCCACCTCTACCGCATGAATGATTCAACAATTGTAGGGATTGCATAGTTTTTCCTCTCTCCTGTCTCTTTTGCAGTTTGTTTTAGCGCTCTTCAAAGGCCAACCTCACCTGAATCTGCCTGAAAAGCATGTTCCCACTTGACCCGTGTTGTAACTGATCTTGTAGAAAGTTTCCTTTATTTGTTGAGGTGGTGAGATGTCTAATGTTAAGATCTCTGCTTCCGCTCCAGTGTTGTGCAACTGGATGCAATTTTATCGCTGCTGCTCAGAGGATCAGACAATGACCTTTGGAAAACTGTCTGCTCTCTGCGAGCTAGAACGTGGACCCCACAAGGAGTCGGGATCCATTCCTTATTTAATATTTCAGTGAACCGAGCCTTTAACTCCCAATGGAACGTCTGTTTTGTTTACTTCACCTTCTTTTCCCTCAAAATTTTCTGTCTTTTCTCAGCGTTTTGGCATCCTGTCAAACTGGAGTGCTCCGGTGTGCTCCCGATCTGTCTGTCTCTGACGTACCCCGCTGGCTTATTTAGTGTGTGTGTGTAAGAGTATACACCTCCCTCATTACCGCACTGTTCCTGAGACTTTCTCCCCGTTACTGCCTGTAACGCTGTGTGTTTTGCGATGTCCGCGGGTCATCCTGCGCCTCTCACCTTCAGATTTACGATGTGATGAACGTAGTTCGAAGTATCGGCGTCGCCATTAGCAGCAGCTTCTTCTGGCTGTGAAGGAGCAGGAGTAGTGAGTACACCATGAAGTAAATAAATCAGCTAAATTTTAGCTGGTGGGAGTACAGTGCCGGATGCGTCTACATTACTGCTTGTGGTTTGTTTTACTGGGAGTCACACACAGGCACGGGACCACACAAAGAAACTTCACATGCATGCGTGCCGAGCACGAGACAGACTAAAAGCCAAATTACACGCCCAGATGTAAAAGTAATGGTTCTGTTTACACGTTTAAAATCTCATTACGAAGCACCAACGTGGCTGTGTAGTAGCTGTAGGAGTCGTGTCTGTTCCAGGGCTTCTGCATGTGTGCATCGTGTGTTTTCTATGCGTGCCCATAAGCAGAGTTGTACCTCAGCGTGGGGCTCCACAGCGTCTCCCTCGTGCTCCCTCACTGGTCCCACCGCCATCTGGTCGAGCGCTTCGGTGTTCCTGTTTCACACAGTCATAAGTCACGTAAATCGTTGCTTCTCAGCTTTGTGACAGCAGAGCTGTGATTTACGTCAGCTGATCACAGCCTATCTTTCAGGAAAAGGATGTGAGTCAAGTGGGAGGCTAAGTACTGTGATCCGGAAGAGGGCCAAAAGTAGGTCAAAGGTCAAACTCTGTAGGGATATGTGAGCTAATGTATCCGTATTACATGCTAACTACATCTGTTTGACTCCCAAAGCTGACCGACTCAACAACTCCTGCACCAACACCTTTTACATTTGACTACTTGCAACTTCCGCGGTGCTTTTTCAAATTTGTAATTCTACCCTTTGGTGTCATACGATGAATTTGAGACATAACGCCAACACAAACGGAGAATGTAACATCGCAATCGCAGGGGGATGATAAAGTAATCATAATACATATAAAAATCGAAAAAATTTTCATGTTAATAAGCGCTGCATTTGCAACGTTTTGTGCCGTTTCATTGGCCCTCTCGTTAAGGAGGAGATGAGGTAAATGGAGACATACAGAATCTTTTTTTTATGTTTCCCAAAATGTGAAAACTTGTAGATTAACATGCAAAAAGCAGATTTTATTTAGTAAATATTCACACAGCCTAACAACATCATGTCAACTATCTCAACTCTGTAGCTGCTCTCTTATTCACAAGCAGGGGTCAGTACAGCACGTAGATCTACGTACTTGATTTTGTTACAGTAGACGCCTTTCTAGGCCCCAAAGGTATCTGTATCGCAACCTGGCAGCTTTTGCTTGCTAGACATCAACCCCTACACTATGGAGGGATACACTCTCCGCAACATTTCTGATAAGAACTGCACTACATTTGCATTTCTCCCTTTAGCCCTAATTCTAGCTTCGTACTCCAGCTATATTTACAGTCACTGTCACTATATTTTTAACTAACTATTTAAAACGCATTTCCTCGCAAATACATTTTTCCATCGTGTCTGCATGTAGATATCTAAATTAACAATATAAACTACTATTTTAATTCACATTTGTTTGATAACTTTCATTGTTTTTTTTTTGTTTTTATTAATAATTCAAGCTAAGTATATCTCATATTTTTAGCTGGCAAGCTTAGACTGTCTATGCCCATATTACTAGCTAACAGTGTGACGTATTAGCCATGCTTTAAGCAAGCTATTTTGCACATTTTACACTTTTTGACCACTAAATATTAAATTAAAATATAGTTCATGGATTTACTTTGGAAGTCTGTTATTTATATTTGTCACTAACGTTCAACTTTTGCTCTTTGTCTCTTTTGGTAACTAAATAAAATAAATATCTAAATAAATATCATCTGTATGCTGTAGAAATGTTGTATATTTTAGTGAGTGTACCACTAAATCTGAAAACCTTCACAATCATCAGCCAAGTGCCAGCTGGTGTGATGGGTTTAATATAGTTTTTATTAATATTTATTGATTACAAAATATTTCAAGATAAACTATACTTAATGAATGCATGTATACATTTGGTATGTGCATGTGAGAGACTGTGTTATTAAGCATTACAGAACAGAGGCCATTATATTCAACCTGTGCTGCATCCTTCTGTTGAACGACAATAGCTCCATCTATTGGCTTTTCACTAACATTACAATAACTTTTCTGAGGCTCAATAACTGTATGCATATTTTCACAGGAGCTTTAATAGTGATGAAAATAACTGTTGATACCTGACAAAGATGATTTCGACTTTGGATGGAGCGCTCTTGATGATGGAGGACGCGTTCTGATGACTGTGGCCGTACAGAACTTGTCCGTTGATCTGTAGCACAACATAAAGTTTATTGCTCAGAAAAGCATTTACAGAATTTGAGACATTTTTTTTTTTTTAAAAAGCAAATAAACAGTGAAACTAATTTTATACGCATCTCACCTCCAGCAGCTCATCCCCAACAACCATACGTCCGTCCCTGCCGGCCGCCCCGCTGGGGTCTATTCCCACCACAAACACGCTCATGCGTGAGCGGTCCCTGTTCCCTGCCAGGCTCAGGCCCAGGCCTGTTTTGCCTTTCTCCAACTCAATCATGTGGAGGACACCTGGGAGGCTGCCATAACGCTGGATTATGTTCTCTGAAAGACGCAGGCGAAGTCGCGGCAGACAGATGTAAGCTGACAATACAAGTAAAATAGCGCCAGACTGGTCTCGAGCCCTATCGCTCCGTGTAACGTTTCCCGAAAGAGGAGCAGATATTTGAAATGTGTAAATTGCAGAGGAACCAAAAGTAAAAGGTAGAAGTTTGTCAGCAGAATTTTCTATTTCAGCTTCACCCTCTCCCATTTTTGTCTCAATCTTGGCTCTTTTGTTCTGGTTCCAGTCTCTTTTCTTTGTCTCTCCACCTCTCCTGTCTCTGGTGTGTTAGATAGCCACTGTTCAGACCAGTGGGCTCCTGTTGTTCTGGGCTCCCTGCCACTGTTGAACCATCAGTCCTGTACTAATCTCCACAACTCACCTCCCCGGGCTCAACCTCATCAATCTTATTCCTGCAGGATGGGCTCTGTCTATCTCGCTCTCACACACACACACACACACACACAAACGCACACAAGGGCACATATACACATATACTCCACAATCCCAGGTGTTTGGAGGCTGTTCTTTATGCTGATTGCTCGCTATCTTTCTCTCTGGAGCAGTGAGTTCATCCTACAGCTGACATCAGAGTGTCTGCAGGATGATAATGGCCTAATTGGGACACTGAGTCCTTCAGGTTTTTGCTGAGGCACAACCAGCTCAAGCATGTGAATCAGTGCACGTTTATGCCACGCAGGAGACTTTATGTGCAGACATGTAACTTGGATGACCTCTTGTGGCCATTTGCTGTTACTACATAGTGTAGTATGTAAGCATATATTTTTACTTCCTCCCACTACAAACTGGGTTAAAATATTCCTGCTGTATGTGATGCAGGATTACATTTACATCAAACATTTACAACCTTGTGATATTTCACTGCAAAATTAAACACCCTACTGCAAAAAAAACAATAAAAACCAGACAAACTAAACTCACTCCAATTATATCCGTACTCGTCCTCGGGCTCCTCCCCCTCCTCCTTTTTCTCCTCAGCAGTCTCAGCAGGACTGCCAGGAATCTCTGTCAGCGTGTCTGTATCAGTCTCTCCCACATGAGGCACCACTGGCAGGGTGAGGACAGCGCTGGTGGGAGATGCCTTTGCCGCTTCACGCTTCGCCAGCTGTCGCGCCACAGATGGAGGCAGAAAACAGTTGATGAGTGAAAGGTAAAGAAGATAAAGAAGGTTTCATCTCTCCATTAATGTTTAAATCAATTGGCTGTCAGGTTCACAGCGAGAGGAAGGCGCCGATGCAATCAACAAGAAGCCATATGCTTGGTTTCCTTTTGCATGTGCGTTAGATGGAAGTTATTGATTCTATGAGCTCTGATCACCACTGGGATAGCAGCACTACTCCAGCTCGCACCAACATGTGTATTTTTGCTACTTTTTCTTTTTAATTTAATGAAAAGCAGAGATCAAAATTAGAGAACACCTTACATGCCTAAATGTCCTGTATTTAAGTCACTGCTTCTTCTAATAAATGTAACAAAATCCATGAACAAGAGCGATGGAGTTAGCAAATAGCTAATATTGGCTAATACGCTGGGCCAGTATACCAGCAGGTCTCTTGTAGGGGGGGCCTTTTCTCTAAATGACTGTAACACTACTAACTAACACAACACAACGATTGTTATCAATTTCCCACACTGCTCTGGTTTGATCTTGGTCTCGTCCACAGTTTAGCCACTGCTTGACTTTCATAGCCACAGCTAGGTTCAGGATCAGGATTCCAGGCTAGCCATCATGCATTATTTTAATGCTCTCACATTCAACAAGTGCTTCTGTTTCACGGGGTGACAAGAGGCACCGGCCTCCATAGAAAGTCTTGGCTGACTCTGTTGGCGTAGAAGCTTCTCATAGACATTACTCAAGCACCAAACCATGAAGCCCCGTCCTCCAAACTGACCCCCCTCTGCTCCCGTTTGACCCCGAACATAAAACCTCGCGTCGAAACTGAACCTTGCTGTCATCACTACAGTTCTTCTTCACCGTCCATGTGATGTGTCCCTCTGTGGCCTTGTGATTACTTCTCCCGATGATGGGCTTGGTCGCTGCACACTCATTTTTTTTTTAAGTGGACGACTGGTGTTACAGTAAATTTTGATCTCTACTATATAATTTTTAATTTAATGATCATCTCTAAATTTCAAATATTCACCCATCAGTAATTCATAAGCGCACTTACCTGTAACAACTCTGACTTCTGATCACTTCATTCATTGTTGATCTTAAATATAATGCTCAAAACTCAAAACCATCCATTTAAAACCAGAGTTTTGATTCTGTTACGCTTCCGAAAACGGACTAAAAGCAAAAAAGGCAAAAACTAAAGTAAAGGAAGAAAGATGTTCACGATTCCACAAAAAGAAACACACACACAGGAAGTCGGACGGTGGAGGCGTTAGGCCACGCATATATATGCATGTACAGCACGTCAGGACATCTCCGATTCACGGGCTGCCGTGTGACACGCTGACATATTCGTGCAAGCATACACGGAAATGGAAGGTGGAAAGCACAACACAGAGACCCACGAACCTTAAACGGGGTAGGAGTGAAAGGGTTAGTTGGGGAGAGGCGGAGGAAAAGTCTACTGTGACTGTCACCCTCCTACGGAGAAGACAAAAAGGGCAACTTTAGCAGACAGCATCGTTCTGACAGGTCAAGTCAAAGGCGTGTGCCAGCGTTGCGTCGACAACATATCTCGAGTTTATGGTGAAAGTTGTTTTTTTTTTACTGAATCTATTTTAACGCCGTGAGCGACACCTACTGAAATCTGACAACAAACACAACAACACTGATAGGCGCTCTGCGTGCTCGGTAATTAGAAGTACCAACCTTGTCCTTGTTGTCCCTTGTTGCGGCTGCAGCAGCTCTCTCCTCACTCGAGTCTGTTATCGATGACTGTTGCATTTAAGACAGACATGAAGGTAAATCACTACTCTGCACCAGATAGCAACAACAAAAAAGGACTTTGAAATTAATTTACGTCACGTATGGACAGCAAATTCATAACATCCACTTCAATGTCACCAGATAGTGAAAGATACTGTATCACAGTGCGGTGCGACGCACGGGCAGTAATCCCATAAATATTAATGGGTCCACGCTAAGTCTTAAGTGTTCGGAATGACTAAAGCTGTGCTCGGTATGCTGTGTTATGATAAACCATCTGTTTTGGAAATCCGCATTTCTCAAATAAAGGCAAAACTTTCACTGCTTCTGCTAACTTGAAGCTTGGCAAAGCCGAGAACTGAAAGCACACAAACACTCGGACATGCCAAAACACTGATGTGTCGAGTGAGGAAAGCGTGCCCAGCACCACGCGCCCGTCCAAGCTCGACGATTTCTTGAATGATCAAGCTTGAAATGTTTTCTTCTTTGTTTGCCAGAAACTTGCAGTTTATAATTCTTCACACAACAGTATTTGTGTTGACTGCCGACCGTCTAATCAAGTTGTCTTTTTTACATTGGCAACGAGGCACTCGGGACGATGCTGGAGGGATAATTTGAATAAATCGCCTTTCAAAGCTGACGACAGGAGAAAAATTAAAAAGAAAAGGAGAAGAAGAAGAAAAAAAGCACTTACAGTAAAAGCCTCAACTATCGTTTTCACTTTCTGCGGGTGCAACAGATGGGAAAGAAAGCAAAGTTACAGAGTAAACACGTGTTATCAGAGGCAGATTTAAAAACAGGCATCGTGCACAGGTTGGAAAATAGTCTCCGTGTCGAACAGGTCCAATCAAGTTGCACGCAGGTCCAAACGAAAGACACGCCCACACAAACGCGAGGAGACACACCAGACGCGGGCTAGGTTTCTAACCTGAGGCAGGGAGGTTTGACGAGTGCAGCGAAGGCTCGACCCGCTGTGGCTATTTAGCTGAAGGAAGGGCAGGGGTGGCTTCTAAAAGCAACACAAGACCGACAAGCTGACAAACATTAGAGATGATGTCTGAGCCTTTCTGACAAAATTTAATCAAAGGTAACCGAGGAGACAGAGAGAGATTGAAATCATTAACGTTTAACTAACGGGTTCCTCGAAGACGGATATTTCTTTCACGTGGAGGAACTGAAGAAAGCCTCTCGCTCTCTGAAAGCGTAAATGTTTCAAAGACTCCTCCGGGCTACCTTGAGATTATTCACTGCTTACAACAGAGTGATTTGAAACTTCAAGGGAAACAGCACAGATGTAGTTACTGTGCTCTCTTAGGTGGCCCTCGGTGGCTGCATTTTAAAACAGCTACTACTGCTCTGACTCCAGTGCTCAGATATATCATCCATTAAAAATGGTATTTATCTCATGATTCGGTTTATTGTCGTGGATTTCACTTTAGCCGCACTCAGCGCTGACCCCAGTGACTCTGGAGTGAATTAGAAGAACATCTTCCTGCAGCCGCAGAGCCACAATTAATGCCCTTATTATTTTCTCTTATACTTTCAGGGTTGCCAACTTAAATCCCCTGGAAAAATCTAATTTTTTAAATATATACAGACTTTCACCCATCATAACTCAAATCCACATATATTATCATCCACGAGGTCGATTTAAACAGATTCTCCAGCAAGTTTGACTAATGAGCCTTGCTAATAATGTCTCCTTGTATCACTGGATGTGTTCCTGAACACATTAACAGCAATGGCGACAACTTAATTATTCATCGGCTAGTTTATATTTAAGGCCATTTCTGAGGAAAAAAATATATACACGGCTGCAACCTTTTCAATGATTAAACTAATAAGAAAACGAAAAAGCAACTGGATGAAAAACTAAAACGAAAATGTTTTTATGCCTTAAATATGCCCTCGGCTTTTTACGTGCAGACTTTTTTTTCCGTCTAGGTTTTATATGTTTTTAGCATAGACTGTATACAAAAATGGAGGCAGCCTAATGTATTCTTTTTAATGGCCAACAGGGGGCGACATCTCTGGCTATCGAAAGCAGTCCAGTTGTTTAGAAGTCTATGATGAAATGACCTCCCTGTGCATTTGATTTAATAGTGCAGCGCCTATTTTAGTGATGGGTTTATACTTAATTGCTAGTGTAATACAACACAATGTTGGCCCATTTAGAGTAAGATATACAGATATATGGGTGTGGTAATATATCCTCAGTTCTTAAATGCATATCACCCCGATTTTAAAAAAGAAATGGCCAAAGAGGACCAAAATCCTTAACTTGAGAGCTCAAAACAAGACAAAACTAAAAAGGCGGTGGCTGACGTTCGTCTATCAGTATGCCCTACAATACAGCACAAAAGATTTTTCGGCTGATATAAAGATAAAAAGTGCCAGCTGTGCTATTCCCACAAAAAGCTGGCAACCCTGATATTGTAGAGTTGATAATGACCATCTTTATATGAGGTATCAATTAAATTTTAATAAGCCCCGTGGTTAGAATCTAGTGTGCATGTGCAATAAATGTCACCAAAGCTCACCTTCAGCACAGATGTGTCTAAAATAGTGGCCACATTGATTTTAGCGCTTGGTTAAAAGCAGCATTTGGGGTCGCTGATATTAAACAAATGATTCAGTTCTTTTTCTCCTGGAGGGAATTTAGAATTCTGCTTTATTTCCATTAATGCGCACATCGTGTTTATTTCAAAGTCAAAGGCGGACATAAAAAGAAAGACTCAGCCACCAGTCTGAGAGACAAAGGGAAAGAGTAGGGAGCGCAGATAATGCAACTAAGATAAAGTGTGATGGATAGCTTAAGCAATAAAAATGAGGGAGACAAAAAGAGAAAGACAGATTACCTGACATGTGCGAGGTGGCATGTGTGTGAAAGCGGTGGTGTGTTTCTTTACTGCGGGCGATGAAACTGGGCAATAAACTGACTCGGGCTGAGAACGCCATGTAGAGGAACAGAGATGTAGGTTGAGACAGCTCATATTGTATTAACTACTTAAAACTGTTCTGAGTACTTTAAAGAACTAGTTTGATATACAGTACTGTGTAAATGTTTCCTACATTTTGCTAGCAAAAATGGAAAATGAGTAAACAGAGTGAATCATTTCCTGAAGTAATCATCAGGAATAACATTCAAAGCTCTTCTTTGGATGTTTCGGCCTGTTTGTTCTGTTCTCTTTCAAGATGATCCCACACTGCTTCAATAATGTTGAGGTCTGATCTCTGGGGAGGCCAATTCATGACTGATAGAGTTTCATTGTGTGTTTCTAAATCCAGGTATGCTTTTACTGCGTTGGCAGTGTGTCCAGAATCATTGTCTTGTTGAAAAATGAAGCTGTTCTCAGGCAGACGCTTTCCAGATGGCATGGCATGGTGGATCAAAATCTGATGGTACTTTTCTGCGGTCATAACTCCATCAGTTTTGTCAAGATCCCCACAACACTGACTGAAATTTATCCCGAAGCCATGACAGAGTCTCCACTGTGTGTTTTACAGATGCCTGTAGATACTGTTGTCCTTCTCTCTTGACCTCCTCCATACATATTTAAGATGATTTGTACTGAGAACTTCAAATTTGCGCTGTTGCCACTGATTGTGTAATTTGGCATTACACTCAGCCTTTTCTCCCAGTTTCCCTTGAATTATTGACAGCCACCCGTCTACTGACACCATTTCTGATGAGGCATCAGTGAACAGTAGATGGATCAAGTGAACGGTCAGATGCATCTCTCAGGTTTTTTCCTAATTTTTTCCTACTTCTTAAAAGCTGACTTTCAGACACTTTCAGACACAGGTAGCTTTGTCCTTGTATTTCTTTAGTTCTTCACTTTTCAAGTTTCCTAAAAAATTTAAGGACAAACTGCACATCACGCTGAGATATGCCAAGCTTTCAGTTAATATCTCGTTGGGTATCAAAAGACGCTTTTGCATTTTTTGTTAAAAATGTATGTTTTTGTGACAGACTGCTTGTAACAACGTGTGTAAAGATAGAATTTATATTTGTATTTGCTAGGTTGTCTGTTACGTGTAGATACAACATCAGTTCTTTCCTTTACTTACTTTGTCTTTAATTTGAATGATTCATAGGTCAAAGTTAAGTCACTTAACACGTAAAAAAAAGTCTGAAGATTCAGAAGGTCAGTTTTTTAAGTCTTTAATAAAAAAAAAGCTCAAGACTTTTGCACAGTACTGTAACTTTGACCAAATAAGACATATAGTTAAAAGGTAACTAATTATGTGTCTCTTTTTTATTGTATTGTTTTGAAGTTACAATCAGCCACTAATTAAACAATTAAACAATTAAACATTAGCAGGCTACTAAATTAGCCTGCTAATGTTTTTGTTAGCCTAGCTCATGCTAGTATCAAGTGCACAATGTATTTCAGTATTTCTTTAGCTAACAACCATGACAGTTAGCTAGCTTTTAGCAACTAAAAGCTAAAAGGTTTATTCTAAACAGTGTTAACTTTTTAGATAATAACTTTAGTACTGTTGAGCTAACTGCTAAAAAACATATCAAAAATAATAAGACAACAAGGCCGAGAACCTCTTACCCAAAATACTACAGTTACTGTTTGGAAAACCAAAAGAATAAATCGAATGATGCTACAAATCCACGCAGAGCTCAGGGGAACCGCAAAGTCAGGTTCGGTCAATGGCCCTTATGCCATTGTTCCAAAAACACTGATCATAGCAGCTTTAATATCATTCTTGCCCTCCTCGTGTCCTTCCCCTGTTTTACATAAGATTATGGTTTGTTGTATGCTTAATGAGTAACCAGAATGTTTAGGAAAGCATGAGGGACTATCTCCTAATGTGTGAAAGGTGATGAAAGCAGGGAGATCTGACACTGGAGCCACGCCAGCAGCAGCCTCAGCAGGAAACGATTTAGTCATGCTTTAAAGGCCTGAGGGCACTTTGAAGCAACAAACGGTGTTGTTGATACACTGTTTCAGCGCTGCTCTTAAAGGTTAAAACACGCTAATACATTTAATATGCCAGGCAGGGTTTGCTGTCGCTCCATAAAAGAGTTCACATTTACTTTCAACGTACAGACAACCCAGGACAATAAAGGGGTCGTATACGGTACCTGTTAGCTTTTTGAAAGTGCCCTAAACGGCCTGTGCCGAAACACAAAAGTTTTACACGAGGTAACAAAAAAGAAGCTGCAGAGTGAGGATATTGTGACCTTTACATTATGAGGTAGTTACTGGGAATCAGACCCTAATATACAGACTTACCCTGGGCCTCTGGATAATACTCTGGACCAGGAAGGAGACAGGGTTCCCTGCCCTCCGTATGGCCTCCACTGCCTCCTCGTGACTAGCATCTCTTAGGTTTACTCCGTCCACCTGAAGGAAGCATTAGAAGAAAAAAAATTCTAGCCATTTATTTCAAACATTTGAGCACTTTAGTCCAAACGAATAAATTACATCGATTGTTCTGTGACACAAAAAGTCCCTTTACCTCTACAATTCGATCCCCAGTCTTCAGAGTCCCGTTCTGTCCAGCAGGACTGTCCTCCAGGATGTGCTTGATAAAAATGCCCCGCATCACCTCTCCAGAGCTCAGCCGGCTGCCCATCCCTCGGCCACCGACGATACTGATCCCCAGGGACTTGCCCGGCTCTCGGAAAAGCTCCACTCTGAGGAAGGTACCAATAAGGGATTGCAAGAGTTTTCACTTTAAACCTTGTGACATTTGATACGTGTACAAAATTGAATCAAAAGGTCAAGTACACATGTGTATGTGTCTGTGTTCACACACTTCCTCGGTTGGTTCCAGATGTTATAAGATGCGCTTTCTTCTCCTTCTCCGTCTTCGCGCTCGGGGAGGTTAGGAATTTCTCTAAAAATAGAAAAGAGGCTCCGCATATAAACATTTGTCTGTTCACCTTTAGGTTTGCCTGCAAATTGCATAACAAGTATCACTGTGGCAGGGGGACGTACTTCAGCGCTGGAGCTGCCACTGGAGCTGCGTCAGTGAAGACGTCGTCTTTAGGCTGCTCCAGGCTGGCCTTGTACTCCTCCAGATACTCAGCTGGGACATACGTAATGCTGAACCCCCCCCCACCACACACATAAACATAAGCACACACACACATGAATGAGTGGATATTCACAAACTACACAACAACCTGGCCTCCATATTTATAAACCCTATTACTCACCGTTATTGGCAATTATGCCCCCATTCATTGCAAAAGCACAAAGTAATTTACCAAAAATAGAGGAGAACACGCAGTCAAGTGCAAACTGGAACCAAATCCTTACAGCTACCCCCCGCCGCCACCTTTTCATTAAACAAAACAACTACTTTTAAACCTGCTCATTTACATTTAGAAGCCGTTGTCCCTGCATCAGATTTTACTTCACGAACGAGACTGCAGCAAAACTGACCTCAGTCTATTTGCAAAAAACTTCCCTGTGACGAGGTTGAGACGCTTTCGAAGTCCTGCATCACCTACTGCGTGACCGACGTGGAACAAATTTGATGGCTCTATTATTAACACAAATAAACTCCCTTTAGGAAATGAAACAAAAGAAAGCTGACAAACTGACGTTTCACAACAATTCAGAGTGAGGCTGATTCTCGGGGGCGCATTAGCACATCTGAGTGAAGCTAACAGATCTTCAGCAGATGGGTTGATTTTGATTTGTGTGTGTGTGTGTTTTTTTTTAAAAAAAATACATGGCATGCAGACAGAGGAAAATGAATGAAATAATGAAACGGATGAGTCAGTTCATTAAGAACATCACAACAGGCGGTGAGAGACGTGGCAGAGCTTATAAAGGAATGATGAGTGGAGGGGAAAACAGGAAAAACAGTGCGTTATGGTGTCTTTAAACATGTTAGTCACGATGGAAGAAAGAAGAAGACGTACAGCAGGTTAGGTGCTAAAAAAAAGTGGTAGTCAATCAAGATTTATCCAGATCTGTTGTCACGGGAATAAAAATTAAAACATTTGTTAAAGCTGGTGCGCAGCTTCACAGTATTATTATTTAAATGCTACTCAGTGTATCTGACAGACATTAAAAACAGCATCTTTAGCAGCTATAGTCATATTTCGCTGTTGCTGTGGCACTCTGCTGTAAGTAACTGTCTGGATAAAACTCTAATAGACTGTAATGAAGGTCGGCAGCAGATGGAAAGAAAGAGAGTTTGTTGTTGTTGTTGTTGTTGTTGTTGTTGCAGAAAGACCACCAGCATGGAAGTTAGTCATACTCACACATAAAATGGGCACAGATCGTCCTCGGGTGCACAAGCAGATCTAGAATGTGAAGAGTTGGCTTTTTTATGCACCGAAGCTAACAAACTGCCAAGTTTAGTTCAGCAAGCAGAACTTGTCAAATACAACATTCGATTTACCTGTAAGGCAAGTCCTTCACAGGGCAGGGTTTCAGGCCAACAGTGTAACTTTAGTAGTGCTCATTTCTTTTAAAAAAATAATCTGCCAGTAACTACTGAGCCTGCTGTATTCTGCATTTATAGGCTCATTTAAACGGACTCTACCACGCGGCTTACAGAGAAATGGCTGAGAGGAGCTAATAATCATTTCATGCACTCGGTAATGCCAGACATTACTAATTATGTGCATATGGGCTAAATGAAAACTAACCGCTTGAATTTAAAATGATACAGGCATAAGCTTCACATTTAAGTCAAATGAATTACTGCAAACCGCAATCTGTTATTTTTGGCCACAATAATGGTCTCATTGAAATCATAATGCATGCTATTGTTTCGCATAAACGTGCATATAGATTATAGCCTTTACCCCATATCTGGCCCAATGAGAGAGTGCCTCCTGAGCATGGCGCGGGCCTGGGCGTTGGTCAGGTTGGCAGTGGGCTCTCCGTTGATAGCCAGGATGAGATCGCCAACCCCGAGACGTCCATCCCGGCTAATGGATCCTCCGTGGATTATGCTGCGGATCAACATCCCCAAACCGTCTTTCAAGGCGCTCACTGTCATCCCTTTGAAGAAGATGAGCAACTGTTTGATTTAAGTGATTTAAGTGACTTGAGTATTTCAGAAACTGTTGATCTGCTGGGATTTTCCCACACAACTAGCTTTAACAAGAGAAAATATCCAAAGAAAAAGCCTTGTTGATGTCAGAGGTCAGAGGAGAATGGCCAGATGGCTTTGAGCTAAAGGCAACAGTAACTCAAACTACCACTCATCATAACCAAGACCAACAGCACATCGGACCTTGAGGCAGAAGACCACACCATTAGCTGCCACTCCTGTTAGCTAACAAAAGGAAACGGAGGCTACAGTTCACACCAGCTCACCAAGGAGTCTCATTCGGATGGTAGGGTCACAGTTTAGTATAAAGAACACGAAAGCATGGATGCATGTTGCCTTGTGTCAGCCTTTTTTGTGGTTTAATGGTGTGGGGATATTTTCTTGGCACACTCTGAGCCATTTTTACACTTTGTGTTTTTATACTGTGCCTACTCTTGGCTCTGTAAAACATCAGTGAGAGAAAATATCCCAACATTTAGTTACCTCAGGAACACAGTTAGACTATATTTTTGATTCTCTTCTACAAGAAAATCCATTCATTCTAGAAACTGTCAACATGTTGATAAATTTAATTTTCACATCTGTCTCAATGGAGTGTGACATAATATCTCTGAAGGCTCGTCTTCATCTGCACATACTGTCCATCATTCTTTTTATCCAGATGGGAGACACTCCGGCTAAAGCCTTCGACTACATTTTAAACTCCCTTTTGCAACGGCTTGGTGTGTGAGAGTTCATTTACAAACTGTTTAAAAATACGATTAGTGTGCTCTATTTAAGAATGAATTCGGTCTAAGTAAGCTGCAAATTGAGAGCAAAATATGCCGAATATTCCAATTCTCCACCCAATAAAAACCTTGAAAGAGCACAAACGAGCAAAATAAGAGACGATTTTCATTGAGGAATTGAAGATTTTAAACTGTAACTTCATAACACCTATTTGTTTTAGAAGTTCATACTTAATATTCTTGGAGCCAGTAGCAGCCCCTTGGGCAGGTTTTGAAATGCAAATAATGAGTATGGCGATGGGATTAGACTTTCTGAGTGGAAAACAGTCAAAAATTGCTTCTATCATTTTTCCGTAAAACTGGATTTAGAAAACAGGAGATAAAAGTAAAGGCCAAATGCACCTTTCAATCCTGAAACCTCATTAACACTTCTGTGGAAAATGAGAAGAAAACAAATAAAAAGAACAAATTAAAGATTGTAAAGAAATGAGCACAAACCCAGGCTGGAGTTGCCCTTGACGACTGTGATAGTCCTTTCAAAATTGCTCCCTGAGGTCAGCGTTGCTTTGTCTCCGTCTTCTGCAGATTCTTTCGCACCAGCCTCCTCGTCCTTTAAGGTGATAATTCAGCACACTTAGTCATGACAGTAAATAAATATATTAATAAGGCCGGATTCCAAAACAAAGCAGGGTCTCTGGAGAAAAAGGCAGCGATTTGACTGTGAAAATCATTTTAAACAAATCAGCTTAGAACCTTTTTATCTCGCGTTTGAAGGCAGCCTCTGAGTGGAGAGACTTTAAAAAAGAAATGATGGAGGATTATTTCCTCGCTGTTATAACGCACCTTGTCACATGTGCACAGCATAGAATATCCATTCTAATCGTATCTCCTGATCTTATCGCGAGCGAAATCACCCAGTTTGTATTTAGACTTGTTAAATTCTTACCTTCATCAAAACTCTTATGTCTACAATCTCTCCGAAAGAGATAGCAGGCTCCTTCTGATAGTTAAGGCTCTCCACAGGTTCCTCCAGCACATTCGATCTGCTCCCAATTTCAGCAAACGGGCTGTATGAATGTGTGCCGTCCGCTGGTTCTTCTTTGCTCGGGAGCTGTCCCAGGTACTGGTCGGAGCTGCTCAGAATAGCATTAAAAGCCGGGATGTGGCTGGTGAGACTCGGAGGAGCGTAAGAGGCCGACTCCTCCGGAGAGAAGACTTGACTGTTGTCTGCAAAGCAGGGATGCTCCTCCAGCAAGTTCAGTCGGGCTGTAAGCTGGAGTAAAACAAAGTAGAGCAGATTGAGTGAACATTCCCACTCTGTTAGTTAGACAACTGCCCAACAGGGACAATTCATCTCCCTCCATCGCTGCCGTGCCCTCCTTGTAATGAGCCACAGAAAAGCCATCGGAGGCCAGTAGAAAGTGGCATAAATTACTGAAGATCTTGAGAGCCGAGTGCATTATGCAGTTTTATTATAACAGCGTTTAAGACTTTATTAGAACCAGGCTGAATAGTAATGGTTCTCAGCAAAAAATCCTTCTGGGAGTCTGAACAGAAGTTAAAAAAAATGCAAATGTGCAAATATATAAAACATGAGAGTCTCAGTATATAGATATGTACTTAAAACAGGAAATATGAAGTGTAATTTGAAATAAGGCAGCACTGAACTGGGCTTTGACAAATGGAGGAACGTGAGATGGTTTTACTAAAGGCACCTTCCAAAGTTAGGAATTAAACTGTTGTTATTATTAGGGCTCATATATTACACCAGTTACAAAGGGACTAAAGACCTGAGTAACACTCTGGGCAACTTTGGGCTGACTCAGCATGTAACAGAGTCCACACATAATAGAGGACACACTCTCGACCTACTGATCTCCAAGAGCCTGAGCATTTCAAACATTACTGTGTCTGATGTGGGCTTATCTGATCATTACTGTGTTTTCTTTGAAAGTAAAATTTCAGCCCACACAAATATATCAACAGCAGTGATCACAAAACTGTGTATAACTGAATACAGTAGTGAGATCTTTAACCAGGTCTTCCCATTAACACCTGACCTGTCCAAAGGTTCAGTCAATGAGCTCGTCAATAGCTTTAATGCAAAAATGTTAAATGTAATGGACACTATTGCCCCCATTAAGGTGAAGGTTATCTCTGGAAGGAAAAAGTCTCCATGGAGAAACTCCACACTAGTGAAAAATGAAAAAAGAGAGTGTAGGAAAGCTGAGCGCAGATGGAGAAAATCAAACCTCCAGGTTCATTATGACATCTATAAAGAGAAACTTCGCAATTATAATTTACAACTGAGGAGTGCAAGGAGGTCCTACTTCTCTGACATCATCACTAAAAACAGCCATAATGCTCGGGTCTTATTTTCTACAGTTGACAGGCTAACAAACCCTCCTGTGCCAGTGGCAGCTGAACTTCATTCAACCATGGCCTGCAATGACTTTGCCAAATTCTTCACAGACAAAATCCAAAAGATTAGACAAGCAGTTGGTACATCAACAGCAGATTCAGGATATGTACTGTGTCCACCGAAAAACTGTTTAAACACCATCAAACAGTTTCACACGATTAACAGCAAAGACCTGGAGGACATCTTAGGTCAACTGAACTCCTCCTCTTGCTGTTTAGATGTCCTGCCAACAAGTTTTTTCAAAAAGGTCTCAAAGACTTTAGAGTCAGACCTGTTACAGATCGTCAACTTTTCCTTAATGTCAGGTGTGTTTCCAGAACCACTAAAAACTGCTGTAATTAAACCTATACTGAAAAAGGACAATCTTGACAAGACACAAATGAACAACTACAGGCCGATCTCAAATCTCCCATTTTTAAGTAAGATCATTGAAAAAGCAGTTTCTCAACAGCTCAATTACTTCTTAAAACAGAATAACTGCTACGATGCCTTCCAGTCAGGTTTTAGACAGAACCACAGCACTGAAACCGCTCTGACAAAAGTGTTTAATGACATATGTCTGAACACAGACAGTGGAAAAATGTCAGTCTTAGTTTTACTGGATCTCAGTGCAGCATTTGATACAGTTGACCACAACATATTACTCAAACGACTGGAGAACTGGACAGGTCTCTCAGGAACTGTACTAAACTGGTTCAAAACATACTTAAAAAACAGGAAATACTTTGTATCAATAGGTAACTTCACATCCGAGCAGACAAGTATCACATGTGGAGTTCCCCAAGGTTCCATCTTGGGACCCCCTCTGTTTAACATTTACATGCTCCCACTGGCACAGATTATAAAGAACAACAAAATAAACTACCACAGCTATGCAGATGACACACAAATATATATCACAATGTCACCAGGAGACCGAGGCCCTGTACAGGCTCTTGGTAAATGCATTGAGGAAATTAATGACTGGTTGTGCCACAATTTTCTCCAACTAAACAAAAACAAAACTGAAGTAATAGTCTTTGGCGCCAAAGAAAAACGATTACAGGTCACCAGAGAACTTCAATCTATACATCTAAAAACCACAAACCAGGCGAGAAATTTGGGTGTAGTGATAGATGCAGACCTAAACTTAGAAAAACACATTAAGACAATAACAAAATCAGCTTACTATCACCTCAAGAATATTTCAAGGATAAAAGATCTGATGTCTCAACAGGACCTGGAAAAACTAGTCCATGCATTCATCTTTAGTAGGCTTGATTACTGTAACAGCATCTTTACAGGTCTACCTAAAAAATCAGTCAGACAACTACAGCTCATTCAGAACTCTCACTAAGGTCTCACTAAGACCAAAAAAGTGGACCACATCAGTCCAGCTCTGAGGTCTTTACACTGGCTGCCTGTCCGTCAGAGGATAGACTTTAAAGTTCTGATGCTGGCCTATAAAGCTCTGAATGGTTTAGGACCAAAATACATCAGTGACCTCCTGACCCAGTATGAACCTTCCAGATCCCTCAGGTCATCTGGATCCGGTCTTTTATCAGTTCCCAGAGTCAGAACCAGACACGGAGAAGCTGCATTCAGCTTTTATGCTCCTTATATCTGGAACAAACTCCCAGAAAGCCTCAGATCAGCTGAAACACTCAGTTTATTTAAATCCAGGTTGAAGACTCACCTATTCTCAGCTGCATTTGAATAAAGCACCAAATCCACACTTTTAAGCTTAAATTTCAAAACTTACACTAACTACTGATCTTATCTATTTCTGATTTTATCTGTTTTGATTTTATATACTGTTTTGTTTGTTTGTTAAGCTTAAATTTCAAAACTTACATTAACTACTGATTTTATCTACTGTTCTGATTTTATCTGTTTTGATTTTATATACTGTTTTGTTTGTTTGTTTGTTTGTTAAGTGGGTTAGAGCTCTGGGTAGCTCCCCAGCTGGGTCTAGGGTCTAGAGAGTATTTTAAATTCCCTGAATTTAAAATAGAAAGTAGCTCGTCCACAGAAGGACTGGTAGCTCCCCTTACGATAAGGGTTCAGATCGTGCGAACAGGTGTGAAATGTGTGTGTTTAGTTAGTTTGTTTGTTTGCTTGTTTTAATCAATTTTAAATCATGCTTTTTATTTGTTTTTGTTTCTAATGTCTCTGTAAAGCACTTTGAATCACCTTGTTGTTGAATTGTGCTATACAAATAAATTTGCCTTGCCTTGCCTTGCCTTGCCAGTTGTTTCAAAGCTTGAGGTCAGAACCCCCTCATGGATGTACAAAATATTAAATAAGTAATTTTTTGGCATGCAAAGCAGTACTACAAACTAATAGTTCAGTAAGAATCACTATATACACACCTCAGTCAGAATAAACAGGACCAAACTGTTTCAAATTTATAAATATACTGCTCAAAAAAATGCACAGGAACACTTTGAAAACACATGAGATCTATGTGGGGAAACCTGCTGGATAGCTACACTGATTTGGACTGGATAATGTGTTAGGGATGAAAGGATTCCACCTCGTTTGATGGAAATGAAAATGATCAACTACAGAGGGAAGAAATCAAAGAGACTCTGAAAATCAACGTCAAATAATGATGCGGCAGGCGAGTCCATTTGGCTGAAATTTCATTGCACTCCAACTCCAAATGGTACTCAGATGTTTGTATGACCCTCATGTGCTTGTATGGCTCCAAATGAGACGATGGATGGTTCCAGGTCTGGGCCAGGGCATCACTGAGCTCCTGGACAAGCTCCTGAGATGCAACCTGCAACCATTATGTTTCTGCTGGATGGGCAGAAACATAATGTCCCAGAGGTGTTCTTTTGATTTAGGTCGGGCAAGCATGGGGAGCAATCAATGGTATCAATTCTCTCCTAGAGAAACTACCTGTCTCCTGAAATCTACTCCATGCTCTGTGCTGGGAGACAGTGGCACATATTGAAATGGATGAGTTCAACCCTGGATGAGTTGAACTACCTGTGCAACCTCTGCAGGGTCCAGGTATTGCCTCATGCTAGCTCTTGTGACACTGACCCTAATCAAATGCAAAAGCATTCCTTTTGTGGAGGTTGTCTCATTGTTGCCCCTCTAGTTCACCTGTTGTTAATGTCATTAACACCAAAGCAGCTGAAACTGATCAACAACCCCCTCTGCTACTTAACTGACCACATCAATATCCCAGAAGTTTAATCGACTAGATGCTGTACTCTGATTAAAAAGTGGTCCTTTCATGTTTTTTAAGCAGTATATTTTTCTGGCTGCATTTTTCCTGTGTGCAGGAAGAAAGCTCCTGTGTCCTTCCTTTGTCTCCATCTTCACCTAAACACTATAAATAAACTCTAAAGAAACCATAGTAACACTAATACAACTTCTATACTCGACAGATGAGCGATATCCATCATCCCCCGATGATCCAACACGTGCCAAAGAGATAAGATATATGCTGAAGAAAATGAATGCAGAATGTCCCAATTTTCTAAATAAAGTTACAAATCATTCCCCATCCAAACTAACAAGCTGATAATCAGGTAAACAGAGAACTCACTAACTTAAAGGCAGAGACATTCTTGAGGCGAGTTACAATGTGGTGAACTTTACATTGTTGTTCAGGAAACAGGCACGGAGTGAAAGGTTAAAAAAAACATCCAGCCTCACAGTCCGGAAAAGCTGGTGCATTTCTTACGGTCACTGATGTAAATTTATCAAGAGACTTGTTGCTTCCCTCTGGAGCACATGATCACGCTGAGGCTGAGCTGTCGGGCTTCATACAAACAGCTGAAATGTATTTTGTGAAATCCCCCAGTACTATAAATTGCCACGAGTCGTCCTGCCCCACATTCGTCCCTCTGGGCCGCCCTATTATACGATAAATTACGCAGCGAGGCCCTACAAATAAGGTCGGCTGTGGCCTTTGGGAAAACTGGAAACACACAGATACCCTTAGGAAAATAGTTTGTCTGCTCCTTACTCTTTTTTTGCGGGGTTATTTTCCTTATAATTTAATATCCATTTGGAGAGTTTCAGTTCTTGGGGCTGTGGATATAACACCGAGTTCAGTAATGTAGTTACTGCCCTAACAAAGAACAGAAAACATGTCTCATGACATTTTGGCCCTCCATAGCAAAAAAACCAAAGAATAATGACTACATGCTGTAAAGCTCATTGTGACAAAGGGCACGAGATGGTGCGGTAACATTTAATGAAATGAGGAAAACAATACCAAGCTGTGCTTCTCATTTCAGTTACATTTTATAAATAAAGGTCCTTACCTTAGGTGTGGATGAGTGTAGGTAATCCAGGTCTGTGCTACAGGTGCTACCATGGAGAGCGATCATGGAAGCTTGGAAAGTGTCGTCCTCGATCCCGGAGTAAGAATGACCTAACATCTTTTCATCAGGCAGGTCTGCATCACTGGTATCAATCTGCCGTAATGGATCAAAATACAAATAGCTGGGACACTTAGGAAGAATCACTAATCATGCTATTGTAGGAATGTAATGCAAGTCAATCAGAATTGATGTAGCTACAGCTAATGAAGCCTTAACAATAAAACCCTCAATCGACTGGGTGTATTTATTAGAATACCATTCATATAAGCTAACTGTTGCATGATTACAAGCATGGTACGCTTCAAAATTATGAGAAGGAAGCAAAAGTATAATTTGTGTTTCCCTTTTCATGAGCTGTGATTGATTGATTGATTTTTTTCAGTTTTCCCAGAAGCTAACTAACCAATGCAGGCTCTGCTCGGTAAAGGATGCCCTCAGTCAGTCCTTCTTCCTCTCCTTCTTCAACCAAAATACTGTTGAAGTCAAATGATTGGATGGTGGGTGATGAAGTTATTTCCTGCTCACCATATGGGTGTGGAGAGTGGGAATATCCACATATTCCCTAAGAAAGTGGAGAAATTCTTTCAGTGTCCCCGGCTTTATGGAATTACACTACATTAACCAAAACCTAGAGCAAATAAATTAACATGGAATGAAGATGGAAAGCGATGTTACATTTTTGAGGATGCTGTTATTTAACTATAGAGTTCAATCATCTCGACGTTCTGAATTTCATGTTTTTTACATGCATTCTTTGGAAAGCAAAAGAACTTTTGCAATTTACTGTGAGTAGCGTGCACCCTAGAAATGTATGAAAACCAAGATGCCATATTGCAGGATTACACTAGTAAGACTCAATTTTGAGAGGCAACACAACAAAATACTTCTCAGAAGTCCATTCCACGTCCTGCAGCAGAGCAGGATAACTCCACAGAGGCTTCCAGCAGCTCTGTAATCCAGCTAACCCTGGCAGCCCAGAGGTCTCGCTGAGTAATCCAACGGCAGATTCAATACAAGAGAACTGCGGCTCTACAGCTGAAAGAATTCAAGCTGTTTTTGCAGGGAGAGAAACATCCTGTACAAGGAGCACAGCTGCCTGGAGCAATGAATATGCCGTTGGACGGACCTAATATCTTGACAGGTGCCCTTGTAGGTTTAAATGTACAAGAGGGGATGTGCTACTGGAGAATTTGATAACATAATAATATAAAACAAAGGGTCCAGGGCATTTTAGGCTGGTCACCTCCCCTGAAAGAACAGTGGGTGGAATGCTAAACCATGCAGCCTACCTCCACACTGTTTCCTGCATGAAAAATTCAAGCCCTTGTAAGCTGAGCTGTCATGACTGGAGACTAACTTGTGTGATATATGGACTGCTGGATTTAAAACCCTGCATACGTAGAGGGACAGATCCCTGACAAATACTGCAGAAAATTCACAAAAGCACAGAGTAAATCTCAGTAACTCTGACAGGTACACGTACACTTAATACTACAATCACGCAAAACACATTTGAACTTTGATTTTCAAAGCGATTTAAAGTAGAGGGGGGGGAAAAGCAAACGCTTTCTAATAACAATTCTTACAGGCAGTGGTTTGGCGACTCCGATCTGGACCTTGCCGAGCTTGGCCCCCTTAAGGGCCTGGACGGCATCCTCCAGGCTGGCGTTCTCCAGGTTGGTGGTGTTAACGTACATGAGTCGGTCTCCTGGCAACAGCCTGCCATCCTTCTCTGCGACACCATTGGGAACCAGAGAGCGAATCACAATCACCGTTTTGGCCGGGTCCAGTGGGTCCTGTGGTGATGTTAAGCCAGCACAAGTCAATGAGTAAATTATCACAGCTTCATATGGAGATCACATCGAATTCAGGTCATTTTCTTAACCACTCCCACACACACACGTGGGGTATTCATATCTTGTGGGGACATCTAATTGACATAATGCTTTCTCTAGCCCCTTACCCCAACCCTAACCATGAAAAATGAATGCCTAACCCTTAGCCTAAACCTAACCATATTGTCACTGAAACCACATTTTGAGTCTCAAAAATGCCTTCAAACTTGAGGCGACCATAATCCTGGTCCCCACAAATAAACTTCCAATTTTTGGCCTCCACAAAGATATGAATACACACTCAGACACACACACACACCACCGAGCTTTTTCCATCTAATAAAAGTAGCCCATATTGTGAATATGGCCACGTTTAAATATCCTATAATACAGAAAAACGCACAATGTAGACACGTTAAAAAAACTAAAGAAAAAAACTCATCATCTAAACATGTTAAAAAAGGATCTGTTACCTGAATATTGATATTTGTTACATTTCCATTGAACCCTAGAACATAATCCCACCTGGTAATCCAAAATGCTGAATCCCAATCCCCCTTCTCCTTTTTCGAGCTCGATATTCTGGATCTCCAACTCCCACATAGCCAAAGGGGATCCTATCGCCTCCTCGCTCACGTTGCCCTGTGTCGCCGCTATTGTATTCACCTCTGAGTCTTCAGCAACCACTACACCGCTGAGGTCTATTTGATTCTGCACAGAAAGGAAAAACCCAAAATCACTATGTAACCCCATGCCTTCGTCGCTTTGACTCTCAACCCATAGGCTGCTCCCCTCTAGTTCTGTTTCTGGCTCAGGTTTCTGGCAGCAGATGAAAGGGAAATATCTTTGGGATGCTCGGGCCTTAGTACATTATCACAGATAAGGCGAGAGAGATGAAAACCCCCTTACCCAAAGGAAAGCTGCTTTTGATGTCTCATATCTCTAGCAAATGTTGCTGGCTACTGCTGAGGTATTGCTAGAATTGGTCTTAATAAACACTCAGCCTTCCCTGCTTATCACTAAGTCTTAATCCATCATGGCTGGCAGTGTGGAAACCCGATAGAGCAATTGACAGCAAGCTAATAATGGTTGATGGGTTAGAACAGAGAAGGAAGACTTAAAGAGCATCATTCTCAAGTTGCTTTATATGCACAGGCAGGAAAACATATTCTATGATGTGGTAATGCTTTCAAAAAGAGGCCTGCATATGCATCGTCTGCAACAGTACTTTCTTAGTACCGGTAATATACACCGGACAACTGATTATCTGAGTGTTAACACAGATATGTAACCAGCCAATCACATGGCAGAAACTCAATGCATTTAGGTATGTGGACATGGTCAACAGGATGTGCTGTTCAAACAGAGCATCAGAACCTTGTTGAATCTGTGCCATGAAGAAATAAAGCAGCTCTGCAGGCAAAAGGAGGTCCAACCCAGTACCAGCTAGGTGTACCTAATAAAGTGTCCTGTAAGTGCAGACTGCAAGTTTGCACCCTTTTACTTGGATGTTTTTCGTGTTCAAAACAAGCAAGTATTAAACGGACTGCAGCATCATGAGTGCAGGTACCTTCAATTTCGATGTTGTGGACAAAGCCTCTGATTCTCTCTGCTCAGCATCCACCTCAGGCTGAAGGTCGGGGGCCGGCCTGCAGCATGTCACGTACACGTGGAGCGGAAGCTCCTTCAAGATTCTCACTACTTCTTTGTGGCTCTCACCAATCAAGGAAATGCCATTGACCTAAGAAAGGAAAGGTTAAAACTTAAAACTAATCATAATATGAGTTTAAAATCAGGACCAAGTGGTTACAGTACATGTCACGTGGGATAAAGTGCCTCTCAGCAGCTGAGCCTTAGCTAAACGGATCTCTGCTGCAGATCTTTGTGGACATTTCCTTACTATTCCTCCTTAAAAAAAAAAGGCAAAATGCCAAAGAATAATTTTAGTAATCCCAAGAAGCACTTCTTATATTTATTTATTTACTTATTTATTTTATTTATGTGTGGGAAGTGGAAAAAGTTGTAAACTCAGTACTGACACCTTTTCAACCTACGTTTGCAGTTCTCAAACTTATTTTGGCACCTCAACCCTCCTCAAAAAGAGAGAAGGGATCATAAACCATACGAAAGAATCCAGTTCATTTTAAAAAAGCTTAACACAGCTGCAGTAGCAAATCCCTGTTTATTTTCTCCAGCTAAATCAGATTCATTTAACATTGATTCACCCCATATTTTCCCAGTAGCCTACTACGCTGCACAGTTTGCAAACCACTGACTTAAGTTATTGTGGCAACAGTTGCCCAGCAGAAAGGGAGCAACATAGCAACATTAGCATTAATCTGCAGGTTGGCGCCACTCTTGCAGAAAACAGGAGGTTTTTAGACCTTTGTACTGAAACGGCCTCCTGCCAGAGATGGAAATGAGAGTGGTGAGAATAAACCGGAACAGCTAAAAGGCAAGCCATGAATACAAAACAAAGACCTAAAAGTAGCAAAAACAAATGTAAAACCAGGAATTTATTTACCATAACTCCAAATAACTCATTTGGAAACATACTTAAACAGCTGATACACCACTGATTAATCCAGCTTTCAGCTCTATGTGGAGTGATTTTTATTACTTTCTTTGGGGGAACTATATTTGGGGAAATATATGAAGCGTAACCTCCTCAGACTTCACCCTCTTCCCCAAGCATCCTTGAAGTAGGTGAAGTTGTATCAGAAGCTTATCCTCTGTTGGTGAATTTTTAGGTAGGAATCATTCCTAATAAGTGAAGCCCATACATGCCTTATTGGCATATACAGCAGTTGTCAGGCACTGTGTTATAACTACAAAGGAAACACCACAAAGACCATTATAATCAATGTAAGTACTTCCAGAGTTGCTGTATGACAATATGTACTGCACTAAAACTGAGCTCCATGAACCAACCAACCAACCAACCTTCTGTAAATACTAATAACAAATGTAATTTTCGAGTATTATACCTCAAGCAGCTCATCTCCACTGAACAGCTTGCCACAGCGACCGACCGGTCCCTCAGGAAGGACAGATCGGATGTAATGATGTCCGCTGTTGGCTTCTAGACTGATGCCCAGACCGCTGTTCTCGGTAAACTTCTCCACCTGAGCCACCTGCCAGGGTAACAGTAAATCACATCTCTTTATGTGAAGTCTGTCAATGATTCAGACCCTTTTGTTTGATGACCCAGGTCACTGTTATTTTTTACAATATCTGCTATGAAGCTAAACAGTAAACTTACCACAACTTCATTACTTGGGCCCAGAATTTCCTGCCACTTCTTCATTAACTCCTCCTCTTCAAAAGGTGTTAAGCTCGGTTCTTCAAAAACACAATACGTTATGCAATAACACACAAAAATTAAGACGGTGTTGTCATAAACCATTCACAGGTGGCACTGCACCATAAACTTCCAAGCATAAGCAAAGTACTTGAAAATGTGTCGTGGAAGATCAAATAAACCCTTATCTGCTACCATTTAAATGTCTGAACCTAGCAACAGCAGCCGTCTCAGCATGTCCTCACATTGTGTGCTGCTAGTCGGTGCGGTCCTGTCAATAGAAGCCCTTATCTGTCAGATTTGGGCCCAATATCTCTGCTAAAGCACACGGAAAAAGCATCTCAGCCTCCTACCATGTTTGTCTTCTGTTAGCTGATCCGTGGCAGGGCTGACATCAGATCCTTCACTCTTTGTGTGGAGCTGCTTTTCATCTGTGGAGACGGTAAACACACAACGGACAGTGAGACGCACAAAGGAGCCATCGACCTTCCACCAGCAGCACACGCACAGCACAAAAAACCCTCAACACTGACACAGAATCTGTTAGTGCCTAATCACTCTTGCTTTGAAGAGGACCTTCTCTCTTTTCCCTTTATATCAAAAACACATAAAGCGCCTTTGCTAATGTTTGCTAATCCATAAAAATACCAGGACTTTTAATACACGTTTAATGAGCCTGGGACTCATTTTTGTCTTTGGGGTTCCGCAAGGCACAGAACTGGTCACCCATGAAATGAATACTTGCCATGAAGTGAATTTTATATTAAAGTCTTTTAAGTGCCAGCATACAAATACGACTCAGCAGATTGTTATGGAAGGATGTGACAACAGTTTAAGTTAATGGTTCGATTTCTTTCTGTTGTTTCATTCATTTAATGATTGAGCAAAAAGCACACTGTGCACATACACACACACACACTCCTGTTTCTCCTATACTCAGAGTTTTCAAAGCAGCCAAAAACTACTCTACCCTTCTTCCCTTTCGTCTCTCTCATAGCTGTTGGTTTTCTGGTTTTCTTCATGTTTCAACTTCCTAGTGCTAAAAATAATCACTTTCAGTCTCCATCTATTACTGCCGACACTAAACAACTTGTGCAAGTTGCTTGTCTTTCTTCTGCAACAGCCCAGAGGTCCTGGCATTAAATAAGTTTCTTCTTATTTAATGCCAATATTACATAAATGCAAAGGTATTAGAAAAACACACAAGAACGAAGATAAATGCAGGTTTCTCCTTGGTTGTGATGTTGTGCACTATTTTACTATTCTGAAAGTTGATCTACTTCAACTCTCAACCAACATGATGCTAAGTTTTGGATTCCGTACAAAGACGGCTGTTAAATTTCTAGCCAGTCTGACTGCTACGAAGGGTAGTGCTTAAAAAGCGCTTAACTATATTGCCATATCTGAGAAAATAGTTTTTGTCCTCTTGGCATTTGTCAGCAGCGTTAATTAGCATATTTCAACCTCTAATTAGGAGCGACGGGGCTGTAACGTGGGAGTATTCTGCTGCTATTATGAGGAGGAACCTTTTAACCTGCAATAAGCAATTATTTTTCAATATTAGGAATTGGTGTAAAATGGTTACTCGCAATATGAAAAAGTCGATTTCTCTGCAACTGAATGATCCTGTGTTCAGGCTTCAGCTTCCTCACTCTATGCATATGATGTTGTTTTAGGCCATAACTCCAGCCAACAACATTTGTGTGTGGCAGGAGTAAGTTCTGTTTGCATCTGTTTACAACACCATAAAAGTGTCTGAAATTTCCTTTTGGAGTCACATGGAAATGACTCCTCACTGCATCATGAAACTCCTGTCTGAGCCAAATTTACACATCAAATGACACCTTTTTTGACAGGATGATGAGAAGTAAGGGATTTTTTTTTTTTAATCTATCCTCATTAAATTTCTCTCACTTAATCCATCCTACCTTCGGCAGCCTCCTCAGCTTTCTTTCTCTCCAGCTCCAGCTCCTTCATGACGGTGGTGGTTGTGGGGATGGTGGTGGAAGGGGGGAGGACGGTGACAACGGGGGCTGTGACAGGGGGGATCTCATCGGGCCTGAAGCCCCGCCGGATCAGCTTAAGGTGGACCGTCTGGCCCGTGTGTCTCAGCACTTCAACTGCCTGTTGATTGGTGTATTCCTGGATGTTCACGCCGTCGACCTGCAGAGGGCGATCTCTCGTGAGCCGGTGGATTAAAGGAGAGGCAGAACGGCTTGCTTGCACAATATGAGTGTGCTGAAGCGCCATCTATGTTCTTGCTGGAAAGAGATGAACTGCAATGGCATTAACTAAAGACTGATTTCTGCACCTGAGTGTCGTCTAATCCACGACTTCATTCATTTAGGTCATTCAGGGCAGGTAGGAAGTAGATAGTTTTAAATCCCTCACAATCATGAGCGTTTAGGTGAACTCCCAAAGCAAGTCCATCCTCACACACCAGCACACAAGTAAGTCAGAACTTCTTCAACAAAACATGTAAAAACATCCACTCATGACTTCACTGTTAATGACCTACAGTAATGAAATTAGAGACTTAACTGCTCGGTGTCCTGTTTCAAAACTCTTTTATATTCAGAGTCGCAAGAAGAACAAATAAAAAGCATAATTGGGAATTATTCAAATTCATGCATCTCATAATTTCCCTCCATTGCCTAAATGTGTAAATTTGATCACAATCAATGATAATATGAAACATTTGCTGCATGTTTGATCTCGTTCTGCTGAAAACAGAAGCCAGTCGTAACCAAAAGAGCATAATTAATGTACTTACTGCTATAATCTGGTCTCCAATGTGAATACGGCCATCTTGGTCTACAGTGCTGTCTTTTGTTATGCTCTTAACAAAGATACCAGAGGGCTCTGAGGAATCAGAACAGTTTAGACACATAAATGGGTGAAGACATTAAATGTGTTTCAATTTGTGTTTCAATAAACGGAGGGCACTTTTTACTAACTTTACAAATTACAGATCCCTGAATATAATCAGAAATTTCAAACTATTTACAGAACGATCAGGTGTTCTGCATTCAATAAGATGCCACACAAATTATTTGTACCACACTACTATAAAGGAGAACGTCACAGCCTGATACCTGCAGGCCTGACAGCAGCAGGCGTATCACTGCTCCTGTTTCTACCTGGTTTCTACTCTGGTTTTACGTGGCCTATCAACACAATTTAAAAACTGGTATATATATAATATAAATATAAAATCTCCATATTATTTTTAAAAAAATCAGTTTTTCACCTGAATTCTTATCTCCAACATAACCAGCAATAGTGATCCCGAGTCCTTGGGTGTTCTTAGTAAGGCTCACATCAAATGCCTCAGCATCCTCTTCCTCGTAGCCCTGCGTGTAGACGCAGAGAAATGAGTCAGCATCACAGCAGAAACCAAATGAAAGCGATGTTTTACTTTAGAACAGAAGAAAGGAAAATTGCGGCACATCAAAATACATTGTTTAACTTTGATTAATGAGCGCTCAGTACCTGTCAGCCAAAAATAAGACTCACAGTTACTGTGTGTGATCACAGGGATATGATGTTTGTCATTCACATTGTGAGTCACTAATAATTCAATCAAGTCAAAATAGAAGCGAGTGCTGAAAATGGCCATGAAATTGCTGTTTGTAGGAGGCTCTGAGCTTTTTTTTCCCTTCTTTTTCTGGGAACGTAAAGCAAAGTGTGAGTCACAGGTGATGCAACCTGCAATTTTCTTTAATTGCATTTGTACTGGCTTGTCAAGCAGGAAGAAAAGATAAAACTGGATATGAAGGACCTGAAGTTTATGTGTGAAGTTTTTTATATATATAACTGTGTATGGTGTGTCTTGCATGGCAGGCAATTACCATCAGGATGACGGGTTCTCGAGAAAACGCTTTATTGCGAGGATAGTGCGAGTCATAAAATCAATTTGAATGAGACACGCGTCTCTGTGATGTAAAAAAAAATTAAAAAGAGGTATTTGGGTTTACAGAGGAACAGATGCCCTTACCTGCTGTTCGCTGACAGTGGGGAGCACCACAGGCATGACAGAAGCAGAGGGAGTCTCTTCCAAAGGACCTCTGGTAACAACCAGCTTCACCCTGTTCCCGCACTGCCTCAGGACCTGGGCCACCTGGTCGCTGCCCATGCCGAGCAGGTCGGTGTCTCCGATTCTCAGGATGTGGTCCCCGCTGCGCAGGCGGCCATCCTGTGGCAAGAAATGATTTCTATATTAACTCTGCGCTCATTATGGCATTGTCACTCCTAAGTGACAGGTAATTCTGTGCTTTCCTGCAATTAGCATATTCTCATTACACATAACTGACAGGAGTCATCTGTCTAGAACACTGAAAGTGTCATTGGCTGTGAGCGATGAAAAAAGACATGTCCTAAAGAAGTGACAGACACAGCTAAAGAGTCACCTGATCAGCGATGCCTCCAGGAAGTATAGTTTTGACTATAACCCCGGTGGTTTTTCCTCCAACAATACCAAAGCCAAGACCGGTGCCATCGTTGACAAGCTCAATCGTCTCCACATGTTGCCACTGAGACAGTAACAGAAGTGAAACACAATGTTACCCAGTGTCTTATTAGGAAAAATGTACATCACTTAACGGGTATGTTTGTTTTCTGTGTCGTGGTGCTGGATGGGGGTTGCAGAGCAAAGAGCAAAGTGCATGTAGTTTCTTAAGTCCCCACATGGAAACTGTGTCAGATCATAACACGCTCCTTGCAGAGGCCCCACTGGTGTGTCAGTGTACTCATTACCGCGCTGGAGTTGGCTGATAATGTGCTGGCAGCAGAGGGCGTGCGGGACACTGCAGGACTGGCCAGCTGAGGTATTGGCCCTCTGGCCACTGTGAGCTGCACCCTGTCTGAAGCACTCTGCAGGATGCCTATAGCCTGCTGGTGGGTCACTGTCTTGTCCAGAGGCTGGCCATTAATGGCCAATATCTGGTCGGCTTCTTTGAGTTTCCCATCGCTGTAACGGGGAAGAAGCATGCAGCAGAGGCAAGGACACAGAATGAGAACCCTTATAGTCACTAGATACCACATTATAGCTTTAATCTTTGTACCTGTAACTTTGAATTTGTCTTTGGGTGAATACATTTAAGGGTGTTTAAATCTGAAACATGAAAAATGCAGCTTCCACTCTTTTAGGATTGGTGTGACGCAACATGTGTTGCAACAGCTCACAACAGCTTTACTCTGGTATTTCCTGGCAAGTATAAAAGTATCTCTAATCTCCCGAGACAATCTGTAAACGCACCCACCTGACTGTCTGAAACAAAGTCCTACAAATTTCAAATTAGAAATCAACAATTAACCAGATGCTGAAAGAATGTCTGGAAGACTGCATAGCAGCATGTTTTTCCTGCATACCAGTGAGCGACACTTCCTGGTTGAATTTCCTGGATGAAGATGCCGAGCTCTCCGCGGTTCTCGCTCTTTAGGCCCACCACGCTGAAGCCAAGACCTCCGGACACTGGCTTCTGCAGATCCACATGCGTCACATAACGTCCCTGCGTAATACACACACAAACCTTTTATATATATATATATATATATACATTGGCCTTGTGCTGATTCACTAAAGCATCAAAGCTACAGGCAGCCTTTAGAAGTCTATTTGAAGTGCCTCAAGAGAGAGGAGCACTGTGTGGAGTTTTCTTCTTTTTTTGACTCTCTTTGAATGTTTGGTTTGAGTTATAGGACTTATTAAAAAATAATCTTGCCTATTTTTGTGTAAAAATCAGTAAAATGTTAAAAGATTGACAAAAAAAGTCTACTGGGGTTTCAAAATAGACTTGCCACAATAGCATTATTTTAGCTTATGCGCATCCCTTTTCTTCTGCATATCCAGTTCTATTCTATTCATAAGCCTATCCCAGCTGTCGTAGGGCGAAACACAAGGTACACCCTGGGCAGTCACACAGAGAGACACTTTGGACTGTGGGAGAGAGCCTGAGTACCCACACAGACAACATGCAGATTCCACACGCTTTGTCAATATATGCCATCTAGCTTAAACCGACAATAAATTAACAAAATGTTAGCACGCATTACAATAACTGCCTCCCTTCTAGCTGTTTGTACCTGCGCCATGGAGTGGATAATATGTTCAAATTCTTCGGATGACGTCTTGCCATTGGCGTGCGTGGGAGCTGGGGTGTCTGAGCAGGAAACATGGCTGCCATTGGGCTTGGCTGCTGTGAGATCACTCCCTCGTGATAAAGGGACACTCCCCTGAAATGATAAAACAGAAATGTGAAAACTACAGATACCTCCCTGACACTTCCATGTTTACTCCTGGATTTTGGATCTTCCTTCTACATTCCTTTAAAGTGAACATGAAACACTACATATACAAAAGTTTACCCATCTTTCACCTGATTGGCTGGCATACAGTGCTGTACTATATAGACAAAACATAAAGAAAAGTATAATAGGTCCACATTCAAACACATGAATGCTATTGAATCAAATCCAAAACTGCTGGGCTTTCAGTTTGAATGGGGCATAACAGCTCAGAAAATCTCCAAAGCGATCCTGTACACAGCAGCAGTTGCTGGCTTTAATCCAACCAAAGACAATTAAAAGTTTTAAGGGACAAAACAAAAAAAGGCCCATTATGCCTCATTTGTACTCTGAACATAAAGATCTTGCAAATTAAATTTTAGACACCAAAACTCTGGATCTGAGTGTCTAAAAAAACCACAGAGATGGCAGACAGTTCGTTATCCCTCCATGATTAGCTGCATCTATGGCACTCTAATCCTTCAGGAGATAATAGCTCTTAGCTGATGTTCCAACAGTGATGAGGCTCCAAATACAATATTTTTATCGGGGCCAGGGAGAAGCATCGCTGGCCATCTGGATGCTTTAATATGCTCGGCTCTTAATTACTGCAATGACTTTACTTGTGTGACAGATGAATTACATGAAGGCGACAACTACATAAAACAGTGTTTTCCCGATTTCATTAGCCAAAGGGTGTAATGTTTATGACTTTCCGAATTGGATTCAAAAGGACGGACGTAATGCACGGCAATAATTCTATAAACACTCCATTTGGCATATGGCGCTGCCAGGCTAAAGCTGTCCTTGTGAACTTGTGAAATTTGCATTAGGAAGTTGGACTGTGCGACTTTCAGAGCTTCGAGAACATGTACTGTACATCACGCTTCCTTTAAATACAGTCCCAGATTAGCACTCAGAAACAAAACTCCGTTGGACAGGACGCATTAGTGCCGCACACAGCAAACAAAACCCCGTGGGCCCGGCTAAGTTAGCGTAGCATGCTGCTAAGTTGCCGTGCTCATGCATGAGTTTTGTTAGCTGGGGCCCAGCTAAGAGGATTAAAGTTCCAGTTTGGTTCTTGAACATTTAAGAAATTGTTTCTGCCCCACTTCACACAGTGGCAGCGGCCTCTTTCTCATTGGAGAGTAGGGCCTTGTCGCCATAGCGACGTGGGCTAAGCAAGGCCTAACTAGCAGAGCCAGAAGATGGGCAGTGACTGTGTGTGTGTGTTTGCGTGTCAGCCTCAAAACACAAAAACAAACCATCTCCCCAAATTGGTTCTGCTTTACACGGCCACACAAACACAGCTTGGGTCTGAAAGCCCCGAAGAAACATAACACACTTATAGTTGTTGCTTTTTTATCTATTCATTTCTCAAAAATATTACTATTGTTATAACACAGAAAAGGTCCATCCTTTGGTTTGAAGCGAACTTTAAGTTGAATGGCTGCTTCTTAAGTTTTCTATTATAAAACAGAGGAATCTGCACACAGACACACACACACACACACACAAAAGAAGGTACCTATACTTGAAATAAGTCAAATCGCTGGCGCACAAAAATGCCACGGGGCTTTTTAAATCTAAATTCCACAAGGGGTAAAAAAGCGAACATCCCTTCCTCCCAGTGCATAGCTCGCATACTTTCGTCTCTTTCTCTGAAACGCTTACCCTGGCCCCTTTCCTCTGTGACTTGAGAGCGCTTTCCTTACACTCAGATGTTTAATTCTCAATGGGGAGAATCAGCCAGAAAAAAGTATCTCTGCTCATGTACCCATATTATATCTGGCTTGTGTGGACCCTGACAGCAATTTGGCCATAGCGGCAAACACTACTGGGAATGGGGATTGAAAGGGTGAGGGGAGGATGTCTTGACATAAGCCAGAAGTAGAATCAGTGAGGTCACCAAGGAAGCAGGGAGAGATAAAAACCTGAATAAGGATATCAGAAACATTCCAGCCTAGCTGAGGTAGAGCTAAAGCAGGAGTTCCAGTTTTATCTTAGAAATTCCTTCTTTTTTTGTCATGATGCTGAAAAAACCACTGACAAAATCCCACTGCAGGTTCACTGAATACTGTTACAGGCTGTTCACTCTGTAAATCCTGTTACAGAGTGAACAAATTCAGATTGTCCCACAGACATGTAGAAATAGACAATAGCTGACCTGTAAGAACAGACACTTTAGCCACAACAGCAGGCTGGTCAAGGTGCAAAAGGTGAAGTCAATCAAACGCTAATGAGATTGGGAAAAGAACAAAGGAGGGAAGTAAAAGCACAGGAGGCCGCATGAGGAGCTAACCTTCAAAATAAAATAGGAAGTGCGCCAAACAGTGAGGCAGAGGAGGATGAGACGTGATGACGGAAAACACTCAACATAGAATTACAATAAATACGTGTTTAAGGCACTGACCATCCCTTAAATGGTTGCTGTCTGGAGTTTATGTGTGTTAAATATTAGAATCTAGCATAATTTCAGTGGTCAGAAGCCAAATATTCTCAAAACGCACCAGTCAGCCCAATAACTCCAGCATCACTTCCACTGCATACACAACTTCAACACTCAAGAAGGCATTTAGTGCACACAGTGTACGACATGTAACTAACGGCAGTATCCAAAATGAGTCCTGCCACAACTGTCGCCAGTGTGAAGCCATTAAAATGGGAATTCAAGGAGCCTGTGGCTGGAATAATACCTTCAGTTTTACATTAAGTCTGGGCAGGTCCCATTAAAGGCTAGGTTATGTCTCAACATCAAATGTCACCAGGAACAAGGTCCTGCCTCAAGCACTCCTCCACTACAATGGTACTATGAAAATTGAACAGCAGGTCCTAGTTCATATCAAATGACACAAATGCATCTGTTTAAATAAACTTCTATAATAACAATCTACTATCCTGTGCTATCCCATTATTTTTGTAGTTTATGAAATCTGATTAAATGAACCCGGGATCAGCATGTTATAAATATATCATTCTTATTATTACCCTTAGTTAAGCTACCACAGGCCTAGTTTTTGGGCCATGATGCACTGGATGGTTCTTATTGATTCACCTCTTTTCACTCACTGTGTTTATAAACCACTCTGCATTTAATTGTTAGGTGTTACGAATCTGTGGCTCTCTCCCACAGTGTCTTTTGAGACAACTATTGATAAGTTATATTAATGTATAAATATTACATTTAAAGTAAGTAGAAAGTGTTTTTAACCATCTGTGACATCATATAATCGCTATCCTTAAGACACACAGTCTAAGAAAAACATGGCATAAGAAATGTGAGCCAAATTGGAGGAAATATAAAACCTTTAAGCAAAAAGGTTTGGGGTTTACCTGATCTCTGAGATGCTGGACAGACTTCTGCAAGGCCAGGATCTGATGGAAGAGGGGGCTCTGGAGCACTGACTTGAGCAGGCTGAGCTTCTCCTCAGTGGGCACTTCTCCCCGCTCCTTGAGTTTGGCCTGGAGTCGCTCCACCGCCTGCAAGGCACGCTGCGTGTCTGCAAACCGTCGCATGTTTCAGTGACAGCGCCAGAGTGAAGGCGACGATGCAGGCAGCCGGAGGTGTGGGAGTGACAGAGGTGGAGAGAGGTGGCGAGGACAAAGACTTCATCAGTTCATGGGTGAAGATAGCGAGGGTGGGAAGAGTGTTTGGATATTACCTCATTTATTCATTTAGGCATCCTGATTTAATTATTAAGAGGATTCTTTTAAAAAAAAAGCCTCCACAACCATTTGAAACATGACTTTAACATATTTATGTTTAACAATAACTCAATGACTTATAAATGTATAGGCTAGGCTTAGTTAAGGCCGGTTGACTCTCAACAGGCCTATATCAAAATCATGTAGCCACAAGTTTTTGCACAGAAGAAAAAAAAACTCAATTTTCAATGCACTGCTTGTTTTCGGAATAGCAATGTTTCCTTTTCTTGACTTTAGGGTCAAATGGTGGGTTACGCAGGAGCGTAGAATGAATGGTTATCAGGAGGAAAAGATAAAAGGACTGGGACCTCCACGCTTTGTTTGCTGGATCCTCTATAAGCCCTACAACCGAGTAACTCCAGAGTGGCTTGTTAGTAAGGATGGGCCAGCCAGACGTCATCTGAGCAAAAATGAAGCAATTTCAGAAGCTCACCAACTGTGACTAACACCTAATAGGCCGTGCACGAGGTCCAAAACACTTTTTGCACTGAAAAGCTTTGTTGTTTGAACAAAAAGTTGCAAATAGGCCAATAACACTTGAGCCCTGTAAGATTTTTTTCTGCTCACCACTGGCTCAGTCCAGACAAATGTAAAATTTCCACTGTCCTTCCCTCCATGTGTATAATTAGGAATACTAAATCAATGTGGCATGGACAGTTAGGTCCATAAGTGTCTGAACAAAGACACTTTTCCACAAAAGTATTGCATTAACTGTTTACGAATTGCAGTCAAGCTAACATAATTTTTAATATAAGGACTGTAAGAACCCATTAGCATAAGTTAATGCTGTTTTTCGCCCGTGTAGATGCTGCTAGGTGTTTACTGCAGTCACCTTCATGTGCTGCTTGTTTGAAGCCCTTTGCTGCAATTAGTTTTGTCTTTAGTAACTGAAAAGCATGCTCTGTTGAACACTAGGTCCCTTACATGTTCATTGAATTGATTCTGTAGTATGCTTTGGGTCATTTTCCATTTACACTCTGAAACACCATCCAACCAGTTTTGCATTTGGCTGAATCTGAGAAGTGTATAGCTCTTTATACTTCAGAATGTATCCTGCTGCTTTTACCAGCATCCACATCAACAATAAACACTTGTGACCTAGGTCTACCTGTAGCCTTACATACCCATAGAATAACATTGGCTTCACGTATGCTTTGGATCGTGAACTGTTCCTTGCCTTCTCTATGCTTCTCTCTTCCCATAATTCTGGTCTAAGTTAACCTTGGTTTCATCTCTCAAAAGACTTTTTTCAGAACTGTGCCGGCTCTTTTCGATTATTTCTGGTCTAGTCAAAGTCTAATCTGTCCTTCCTGGTGTTGGGGGTAACCAGGAGTTTGTACCTTGTTGCATGAAGGCGTCTCTTGATTGTATGATATGCCTACATCCTGGAGTGTAGTCTTGACTTGGTTATATGTTGTTGCGAAGTTGTTTTGATTAGTCGTTGAAGTAATTCTGTAACTACCCACTTTAGTTTTCTTTCGATGTTGAACGCACCAGACTGACGAACTCTCTGACAGGTTTATTTGGGTTTTTCAGCTTAATGATGGCGTCCCTCATTTGCATCATTGTCTCTTTAAAACCTCAGATTGAGAGTTCTATTGAACTGCTAATGCTGGCATAAAGTTCAACATTTGGACTCATTACTTCCCTCATAAATGAGTAATGAGGGAATCGACCTCACCTGCCAATGAAACTGCTTGTCAGTCAAATGTCCAACTACATTTGAAGGTCTGAAAATGGGGTGCTATGTACAAAAATGGGGTAATTCCTAAACAGTTAATGCAAAACTGTTGCAAAACCCCTTGAATTAAAGTTAAAAGTCTGCACTTCAGTCACATCTTGACTAATTTAATTAGAAATCCACTGTGACTGTGTACAGAGGCAAAATCACAAATAATGCGTCACTGTCCAGAAACCTAAGGACCTAACTATGTGTGAGTTTGCAGAAGAAAAGGTGGTCCTTGAGCAAAGCCTAAGGAGTCACAGATACATCAGCCAAATGTGCTAATTGCCATAGACCTACCGGGAAAGAAGATGACATTTACCAATGGCAGGAATAATGAGCTGACTAAATGTTTAACTGTAGAGTGATAAAGAGTTGAAATACGTTAAAACAAGCTTCTTTTTTTGTGGAACCCAACCAATAAATCTGTATTTTCAGCCAAAGTGGACTTATTAAAGATCTGGAGCTATATGAAAACTCTGATTTTGTTTTTTAATAATAACGCAGAAACGATGCTTAGGCTAATTTAGAATTAGTGTTATCAGTTTTTCCAGCAGAGCAGTGCCTGGAGCACACGTATTCATCACAGTTCATCATTTGCAGCTGACAAACACACAGTCAACATTCGCGTCCTGAGAGTGACCACAGATTGCTGTTTTAAAGAAAGAAGCTGGCAGCACCAATTTGGCGTCATGCTTGACAGTTGGGCAAATAAATCTCTATGGGCACAAACAAACAATCAAATTTATGGCAACATTATCAGATATGGCAACATTGGCAGCCCACGGACATTGAACTGAATCCAGGGCCTCTTACGCTGGTTGAGAAAACTCTCAGCTTAAGCCAAATGTGCAAAGCACAGCCAGCAGAGACGGACACCCAAACCCCCGTGCAAAAACTGCTCATTTTTAAAAGAAGATTTTCTTTTTTTTTTTGATTATGGCAGTGTTGAATCTTAATTAAACCGAGTACTGGTACTGGATTCAACAGTCTGCTATCATGACCACACTCAACCCTAAAGCTGGTTCAATCATGGATGAAATCATGAATATTTTATAGATGCCTGGCATAAAACAATTAAAAAACCAAATACTTACCCATTGTTTCTATCATTTTTAGAGCGTCGGATGAATGTGTAGTGTTCCCTTCATCGAGGCCTGAAAATGACAAATTCAGTATTTAATGTCTTTTTGTGAGCAGTCAGAGAACTAAATATTAGACCACTAATTCACGCTGTTTCCTTTTATTTTTAACTTCCACAAAGCTCTCAGAGCAAGAAAAATGGCTCATGCTCCTCCTGGGTTCTCCTCCCAACTTACACATTTTCTGTTCAAAAGATTAACATTAAAAAGAAACTAGATTTATTTCATTTCTGTTAGGTCCATATTTATCTCTGAAGAATGCTTCACTATGTGCATCAGAGCACCATTGTGCTGAAGAACTGTCCCAGTTTGTCGAGTCTCTCGACAAACCGGCTGCCAGAAAAGCGCTTCTACTCAAGCTTCTTAGTTCCCTTGTATTCCACTAATGCTCTTATTGATGAATAAATACCAAGTAATTTACATTACTGAAATTTCATACAGCCGGTATTAGACGAAGCTTGAGTATCCATTTTGCTTTTATCAGATAAAAATCATCTTACTTCATACAACAATGATAATTAATTATCCTCTCATACAACAATCTTATAAGCTGCTTTAAAACTAACACAACACCCTGCTAACATGACAATTTTCGTATTTAATTGTTGTTCATTTTTTTCCTTATAAATTACAAGTTCACACTGACTTTTTATTTGCAGTGTTACTTAGCTCATAAATGAGTGTTTAAACTGTTGGTCAATATTAGGAGTGGGGGGTGGGCGAGCAGATAGAGCACAGTATTGCACTAATTTAGGTGGTGATATTGTATTAGTTCTGCGACACCAAAAAATACATTTTTATTAGCTAAATGAAAATTCTTTGGGGACTACTACAAACAAGATGGATCATCTCGTGCAACACCAATCTGAGATAATGGTAAGTGTGCAAACTTACTTTACACTGGCTCGACCAAACTTGTGATTGTCCAGAGCTTGAGGGTCAGGTAAGGTGATAGCACAGGTCACCTGATACGAGGTAACCTTTCCGCAAATAGTTGCAGACTGATTTGGAATGACTGCAATCGCTCTCAGTGAGATTGTCAAAGGTTTGCAAATAATTGCTGTCTAATTTACAGATAGATTGAGTCTTTGTCAATGAGCACAACGCGAGAGGACTCAACTCCACTGGCTGCCAGTTGTTTGTATTCTGGTTATATTCCCGTAGAGCCGGAAGGCTGCTGAGTGTAAATGTAATAGTTATGCAGACAGATTACATGTAATTGTCAAACTGACCCCAATCAATCGTAGATTGATATTATAGCACAGTGAGCTGGTCTTATGGCAACATTAATGTCAGGTTTTAGTGACAGTGCTGGTGTGTTTAATTGTCATTTGCCTTTTCATTATCATTGAACAACAACATTATGGTGGTTACCACTGGCTTTTATAACGTCTATGGTAACACACAGCAAAAGAGGGAAAAAGCGCTTATATTCTGCACAAAAAAATACCTAAAGGGATACCTGATTATGAAGTAATCAGCTCATGAATTTATAGTTATTATTTTAAATTCCCTAAAAGCTGCTTCAGTAAATCACCCTTGCTATTGACTGGTGTCATCCTGCTCACTGTTCCTTTCAGACACATATTTTCTGACTATTTTACCTGGAAAAAGTCTTAATTTACCAATATTTCATTGTACCATTGTGCTTGAAATCAAAGTCTCATTTTGCACAATGGGTGGATTCAAACATCTATGTGAAGTCTGGCTATTTGTTCTATCTAATCTGTCAAAAAATATATCTCTTTGTGAAACTGACTCCAAATGCTGCCTTGGAAACAAAAACTGTTACCTTCAAAGTGCATGCAATCAGATCAGAAAGGCAAGAGAAGGAGCAGTGACTCCTCTACTGTGTAAAAAAAACAAACCCAGTGCCAATAAGCTCATAAAGACTCTCAGTACCTTTAAAGCTTTAAAAGCTAACAGTAATGCATGATGAAGGTGATCATGTTGTTTATATTTGCCTAATTCTTTTAAGGGGTGCTTGCTAACAGAGCCCATGCAGGGAACATGGCACTTGGCTGCAGAGAGTGGCTTTGTAAGCAAGCATGATATGACTCAGGGAGACGTTACACGATTAAAGGAGATTGCTCAGACAATTAAAAGCCCTGTATAGACTCTCAGAATAGCTGCAGTATCTGTGGCAAAAGGATCACCACAGCTCTGGTTTGTTTATGCATTTGCTTCACTCATTACTGCATGTGTCCTACCTTTTATGCTGAGTGATGAGCTAGTATGTTAGCCGTGTATTTCACTCATGTAGTGGTTTGTTTATGTAATAAATCTGCCTTCACACGCACCTTACAGTCACTTGTGGCAACAGTAGTATACTATATGTGGGGTTTTCTTTCAATGACATATGTGGTTCAGTGTCTGAAAGTAGCTTTACCATTCCTTAAGTGAATCACTTAAGGATGCACACACTATAGTGGTATGTAATGAATCACAGAAGGCCGGAGGAGCTCATTAGCCGCTATTACACACTAGATATCAGCCTCCAAAAAAGTAGTTTAGCTCCGCGGGTAGCATTTCCTTGCGAAAATAATCATTAGTGAGGTTTGTGGCGAGTATAGTTAGCTAATAAGAAAACGCAGTTATTTTATCGCGGAGTTCCTACCCACCAAAAATCAAAGAAATTAGCACTATACCCGTGTTATTTCTTGCTTAATAAAGCGTTTAGTACGTCGTATTTGTTTAAAGCTGGTATATCCTGCCCAGGTTCGGTGGTGTTTTGAATACAGTCGACAAGGCACTCGGGACAATCCGATTTTCTCAACCCCTCCTCCTCCTCCTCTTTCCCCATCTCATCTAGCAAGAAAGCAACAGGCTTCCCGACGCGGGGACGGGAAAGAAGTTACACACTATCAGGGCTCTGTATGGCCACAGAAAATCGCCCAAGCTGGCTTCTTGCAGTATATATAAACACTTTTGCTTGAAAAAAAGCCTCTTGGATCTATTTAAAGGCAGTCTGGTGTGATTATGTGACCAACCGCTACAGAAGACGTCTCACAATATTTTCCTCTAATTAGCGACATTAAAGCTAACAAAAGGGGGTGTCTAGCTTGAGAAAAGCTGAAGTTAGTACACACCGAAGACTTCAGTAACGTTTCCTTAAGCGAAACCCGTTTAAAGAGAGTCACTTACATGAGTGTGGACGCTCTGCTTTCCCGGCGGCCAGGATCTTGAGCTATCCTCTGTTGTCCTGCGGCTAACGGCGCACTGACTGGGGCTTAAAGATGGGGCGTAGAGTAACTCGATCCTATGTGGACACTTCCAGCGATAGCCGCACCGACAGTTCAGCTGGGGCTGAGGCGCCGCTTGCTGGCTGCCCTGACAACTAGGCCCCACATACATGGAAGAAGGCCTGGCTGCCGTGTAGGGCCAGAGCTAAAGTCCCAAAAACAAAGCAAACTCACATAAACTTTAAATGCACACTTAAAAAGAAGTGCAATTTCAACAGTACAATTAAGTTTGCCTGCAGAACAGAGAAATCCTGCTCCTGTAAATGAAATAACTATTTGTGTATAAATTGTAAGAAATAAATGTGTAAAATTATCTAATTTCTCAGATTAAACTGTGATTATAACACTTTTTTGGGGGGGTTATTTAATAGAAAAGGATCTTGTTTAAATTACTGTTAGAAAAAACCCAGAAATTTATATAGATTTTTTAAAAACATGAATCTTTCTGTTATTTATTTGCTTATTTATTAGTTTGGTGTATTATTAATGAAAACAAGGGATTTCTTTATCACTAGGAAGAGCTGTAAAACTTTTCAAAATACAGTTTAAAGTTATAAATTTATGGCCTCCCTCAAATTTTCCAAAGCTGTCCAGTGAGCCAGATCGGAGCCTTCGCTGGGTGGAATTTGGGAGAGGGTGAGAGGTAATGTCTGTAATGGACATTATCTTGGCTAGCATCCTCTCACCCATCACCTCTATGGCGTCTAGGGGCTGGCCAGGATGGAGCTGGCCCTCTTTACCAGTCTATGCCTTCTCCTGCCAAAGTGCTACCCGACTTAATAGATGCTGTAACAAGAGAGACAGAGGGGCATGAGGGGTTAACCTACCCTGCCTATAAACCGACATTTAAGTGGAGAAAAGACAGCAGAAAACAGCTTTCCAACTGCTTTCATGGGGCAAACAACAGGAAATTACAGATAAATCACAGCAAAACTTTCACAGAAGGTTATTACCTGAAAAAAGTTGGTCTGGGAGACAAACACACACAGCCCAGCGATTTTGTCTGAGGCAGTTAAACTTGACCCTTAAAATTATTACTTTTGAGGAACACCTGACCTCAGCAACCCAAACGTGAATCACAGGTGCAGAAGTGTATTTGTTTAAGTGCCCTTGAGCAAGCACACAGTCTCTAAAATGCATAAAATACACTATAATGGAAGAGTAATATTGCGCTCATTCATATTAGATATATTGAAGTTACCGTGAGGCCCATGCCTACCATGGCTGGAGCCCGGGGATGTATTTGTTTTAATAATTCATGTTTTCTCTGCATTTTTTTATATGCTGCACTAATTATAAACAATTCAGCGAATTGTTGGAACGGTTTTCAGTCAATCCAAAGCATTTGTGTGAGAGTCCAATCAACAGGGCAGTTTATGCTTCTAATTAAATACGACTCCCATGCACTGCTAGCTTGTTAACCACATACAGCTCACCCACACACTTATGCATGAATACTTCATGCTGCCACCCACACAAGTTCATGGAAAAGCTAGATATTTGTCTAATATGCATTTAAGTGTAATGAACAGTATACTCTGTGCTTTTATTACTTCACAAGATGATGTGATTTTAACTCAAAATGCAGAACATTTAGTAGACACGAGAAAAGAACTTGTCATCTGTTAATTGTGACTCAGATCTAGCAGCACAACAGAAATGTAGCAGTGCTGTAATTTGCATTGTTTTCCACATTGTTGCAAAGGAAAAGCAACTATTAGACACTGGCTGGTCAAGAAAGCCTCTTAATACTATTTCTGCCCTCTCCAGAATTGCTTTTATTTTTATGGATCAAGACCTCAGAGGAGAGCAGGAAAGAACAGGGTCAGTCTGTAAGAAGTCATTTCACCAACGGGGAGAGGGATACAAGCTGCTTTCAGGGAGCTGATACTGACTAAATCCCTTCACCATTTATATCTTTACTTCCACCTCCCTGCTTATCCACCCTGTAACTCCCCTCTTACTCTGACAATAAGCCACTTTTATGTGGGAGGTCTGACTCAGCCAAATGCTGAGAAAGACAAGAGATTGAAACAAGATAGAAAGGAAGAGAGGTGGAAAAAAACATCTTAGCTCAGTGTTAAGCAGCTTCAGCATTTTATATTTTTATACCTGCCTGTCACAGGCCTTCAGCATTAGTCATTGTTTGAGACAGCCTAGTTAAATCTGTCATAAATGGATTCAGATCTCTTTTTCTCAATACTCTGAAAAAGGATTATTTTAGCTGCATTTAACTGTTTTTTGGACCAATTCAGCATTTGATGTACAAAGCTTTGCAAAAGTCACGAATCATCCCTTATGTCCTTATATTTTGCTTCCAAGGAGCCAGGTTTTATTGCTCTTGAGCAGTAGTTCTCCAGGCTTTCTGAAGGTCTGTCAAAGTTTATCTTTGGTCACGGGCTGCTTTTTACTCATTCAAAGAGATATTAGCTGAAAACTTGGCATATTTCGGCACAGCACCTCAGAAACTGGGCAAGTGGAGTATAGAAGAAAAAGTAGCAGACCTAAAACGTTATCTATTGCAAATGAACAGTATGTGAAAGCAATGTCCTTAAGAAAAAGGTGGGAAAAAGACAGCAAAGAGTTGACACAGGACATGAGAGATGCTACTGGACCTTCAGTTGATCCGTTTACTGTTACTGAAGCCTCATCAGAAATAGTCTCAGTGGAAGAGTGGCTGTCAAGAAGCCTCTCTTAAGAAAGGGAAACAGGGAGAAAAGCCTGAGATATGCCAAATTACACAGCAACTGGACTGAAAATCAGTGCCAACAAGTCTCATGGAGCAATTAATCCACATTTGAAATTTTGGGTTCAAATCATTGTCAACAGAGGCACTATGATGGGTTGGAGCTGCATTTCAGTCAGTAATGTTCAGGGATTCAAATATTATTTACAGAAACAATGAATTGGAAACATAATTACACAGAAATGTACAGTCAGATTTGGATCCACCATGCAATACCATCTGGAAACGACTGACTGACTTCGTTTTTTAACATGACAATGATCCCAAACACACTGCCGTTGCATTAATATTATACCTGGATAGAAAAACACACAGTGGAACATTATCAGTCATGGATTGGCCTCCTCAGAGCCTGGACCTCAACGTTATTAAAGTCATGTGGGATCCTCTTGACAGGGAACAGAACAAAAGGGAGCCAAAGAAGAGCTTTGAATGTCATTCAAGAAGCCTGGAGAACTATTCCTGAAGACTGCTGAAAGAAATTATTATTATTTCACATTTTCTGAGCAAAGGAAAGTTCAAGTTAGTTGTTCAGTTCTGCATTTTATACAATTTATTATGATTTAAATTTCCAAGTGTTCAAAAACATGAATATAAGAAAGTAAAATGTGTCAGTACTTCAAATTTGATACTCGTCTGTGTCCAATATTACGATTTGGTGTAATTTCTAGTACAACAATCTAACTCTGCACCTTACACATATAACAATAAACTCCCAGTTCTGTTGGGACCAAAGTCTTTCTATGTGACTATATGTGACTGTGCTAACAGTAACAAAGGGACTGGCACACTTAATATCCATGTTAACATGATTAACACTATTACCAACATATATGTTGTGTGAATAGTGTGCGGAAAGCTAATACACAGTACTTTGCACCACTTACGTTCACACAACCTGATTGCAATTGACTGTGGAGATTAATCCGACGAGTGATTATTCAAGGGCGCTGTGATTCCGCAATACAACAACATTTTAAAAAATCACAGTTACTTCCTCTACACTGCACAAAAACTACACATTTTCATGAAAAGTACAGCTTTCTAAATATCATGTTTTATTGGAAACACACTTGTTATATGAAGTCATATGGTGTAATAAAAAAAACACCCTGAAGTAATCACAAATTCAGTGTCTGAATCATATTGGCAGAGTGAATGCTGGTATTGTCTGACTGTCTTGATTTATTGCCAATAAATCCATCAACATTCAAATAGCCTTTGGAACAAAATTTTCCCAAATGGTATAAAAAAAGCTCACGGAAAGATCTGAAAGTCGTACTTTTATTTTTCATATTAAAAGGTCTAGCCTGAATAATTCACTAAGTACTTCTGCAGCACTCTATAATACAGCTTCTTGACCACTGTGGGAGTGCGTGTTGGGTCAGTGTTAGTAAATGGCAAAACAAAAGGAAAAGACTAGAAGATTTAAGAGTTTTAAAACTAGAAGGTTGTCTTGATAGCGGCCTTACAGTAGGTATTTCTAGTCTTGTATCAGTAGTTCCTCAGGGTCAGTAAACTGAAAATTGAAAGTTTGGCCTGATATTGTCGTCGAGCAAAGGTCACATGAATCGTAGAAAATCAATAAGCCTGGTCCTGTTGGGAATGTGAATGTGCAGATGGAATTTAATGCCGGTCTCGGGGCTACTTTTGAAGATTTTAGACACTTTGAGAGGTCGTTTTGTGTCTTGGAGGGTTTAGTCAGAAGGGAAGTCATAGGGTCACCCAAAAATCAATCACCCTCTGCCACTTGAGAGCATGAATGTCCGTGGCAAATGTCAAGCCAATCGAGACAAAAATAAAATCAAATGAAAAGAGGTTTTTTTAAATGACTGCTGAACTGCAACCCTTGCTTTTCTCTGGTATTCAGCACAGATCTGGATCAGACATGCAATACTAAAGTAAGAAAAACGAGTTTATAAGACAATGGTGGTATATTGCAAGTACAATATAATCAATAAAGAGCTTTACGTGCTATGAAATATTAGAGTATATTATTTCAGAATTTCAATGTGCAATAACCAACAGTTGTGATATGAGTGAACGTGATTAGTCATCAAGTATCTTCAATGTGTGAGCGTTGGCATCTGTGCCATTACTTGGTATAAGTCGTTGATTGCTAACCCGACCTGCTAGCTTATTACCGACAATTTATTGCCTCCACCGTCTTTTCAGCTTTCTGTAACGCTACACTAAAAGGAAATTACAACCTGCATTATGTGAAAAAGCTGTGAGAGAAGGTAACAGACAGACAAGTCCTCAATATCTGACCTCAGGGAATCTGACAGCTGAAATTAGGGCCTTAAAGCTCATATTTCACAGTGAGTACTGCTCTCGGTTTCATTATATAGCACTGAAGGGCTTCTGAATGCACTGTGAGTCACAGCAGGTGAGGTGAGCAGCTATAACGTTGAATGAATGATGTATTAAATGTCCATTCAGTCTTTAAAGGCTAGCGTTGCTCTGTTTCGAAGAGGGAAAAAAAACTTTGGTTAATTTATATATGACCAAACTTCTCCTTTCACCAAATGTCTTTATATTTGAGTCTTCACCTATTATTGTATTTGATTGACACCGTCACAGCATGCTTTTCACTGTGTTAAATTGCAAGTCTTCTTTGAACAACTCTACAGGTGGTTTGACTACATTCACTGCTGTTATGAAGGCATGTCATACAGGCTCTATCCGGCTGTGACACATTATATAATGTTCCCTTTAAAACTGAATTTAAGTGTTCAACTTTAGGTTGATAACTCTTGGGTAATAGTTTTAGCCTTTGTCTTAAGAAAGATTTTCACATATTTCTTCTATTATAACTCAGATTATAAGAATTTAAACCCAATTTTTTTCTTGAAGAACCTTAAAATGAATAGTAGCCATGCTAACAGCTGTGTGAGGAGGCTAGTTAGCATGCTAACTTGTTGATAGTGAATTTTTTTAGCATGTTTAGCTTTGCTTCTTGGTTGACCATATTTAATATGTATGTGAATTAGCACTAAACAAAAAGTACAGTTGATTTTGAAATGTGACCTTTAAAAAAAGAACCCAATACATTGGAAATTTATTAAGTATTTATCGCTCTAATGTAGCTGTGTGCTAGCTGAGACATGACTAGCATACAGTAGCTGTGTCCCAAAACGTAGGCTGCATCCTCCTGAGCCCGCTTTTGTAGACCGATTACGTCACAGCGATGCGACGAAGGCTGTACCAATTCGTAGACTCCTACGAATCCGGCCGACAAATGCGTCCTCCTTTTCCCCAGATTTGAAGGGTGGGTCAGGTGTATCCTTCGTGGCCCACCATATCCCAGAATTCATAGTGCAGCCTAGCCAATTCCAGTTTCCGACAATGGCGGCTGCTACTAAGTTTTAATATTACTCTTATTACTCTTTGTGGGTCACAAAATAAACTTTTAACATATTTTCAGGGGGAAAAGTAGCTGTGTAAACTTCAAATATCTGCTTGGTTTATCAAGACATCGCATATTTGCAAAAGTGCTCCGACGTTTTCAGAGACATCTGTTACCCACCAGATCCATAGCGAGCTGGGGGTTCAAGGGTCACTAGAACAGCGGCGAGAACAGCAGACTCCCAGCTTAATCGTTTTCAGACCCCCGCGGTCTTTCACTGCTCAGGTTAAACATGATATATAGGTCACTCAGATAACTGAAAAATGTTATTGTTTGGCTTTTTTTGGTGTTTTATTTGTTCAGGAGTAAATCGGTTTGGCTGAGATTAAAGTTATTAGATTAGATTAGATTAGATTAAATAAAGCTTTATTAATCCCTTGAGTGGGTTCCTCTGGGATTTTCACACAGCTGAATAAACGTCAAACAGAAAACTGATTAAACAGAAGTGTGAGATGGTCGAGAATTTACAGCAGTGTCCTGTTATATTTTAAATAGCAAGGAGCAGACGGCCGAGTTTATTCACCTTGCAAATCTGAAGGCTAGACCACCCCATTTCACAGCTTTGCACTTCCAGCCTTCTTGGTCTTCGAAGGACCCGGCTCACGTAGACCGCGAAGGCCGGGTCCTCCGAAGGATGCGGCCTAGGTTTTGGGACACAGCTAGTATCTCCCTGGAGAAGATGAGAGAGTTAAGCTAATAATGTTGCCTTTTAAGGTAAGTAAAAATACTGTGGGTACAGGCGTTTGAATATTTGTCATAATTTTTAAAGCCAAGTTACACTGACGTGGCTTGTATTTGCATCTAAATCACTTTGTCAGCATCTTATTTTATCAGCATTTTCACACCACACTTTTAAGGGAGATGATCAAGGAGTTGCCTGTCACGATGATAATAAATAATGTAGTGTTGTTTGTTGAAAAGCTGAGGAAGTAGCTGCCATGTTGCATGTGTGACAGGGTATAAAAAATGATTCTTGTCAAGAATCTCTAAGAAAACTGCTTTTTAACTGATCTTTGATGTAGCGATAAACATGACCACCTGCTTACAGTAAGGCAACATTTCTAGACAGCCACTTAAATTTTGAGTATGAGCCTATAGAAACACAATACACTGAATTTCATCCGCTTCTAAATCAAAGCCAGATGTGCTAGCAAACAGATGCCTAGTTTTCACAGGACTTTATGCAGGTCTGTGAAAAACTAAGTACACCACAATTCAATAACTTGTATAACCATCTTAGCAGCAATAACTTGTAGTAGCCATCTTCTGTATGACTTTATCAGTATCTCACACTGTTGTGGGGGAATTTTGACCCGCTCTTCTTTACAGTGTTGGTTCATGTCATTGATATTTGTAGGTATTCATTTATGTACAGTTTCTCTAGAGGACCCACCACAGTATATCAATCAGGCTGAGGTCTGGACTTTAACTGGACAACAGCATATTTCCTTTTGTTTCCCCCAAACATTCTGTTGTACATTTGCTGCTGTTTTTAGGATCATTATGTTGTCCTACGTTAGCTGTTGGACAGATGACCTCCAATCTTCAGGAGTTCATGGTCAACTCGGTGACTGCAAGATTCCCATATCCCGTGGCTACAAAACAACCAAATCATTACCCTCCCACCACCATGCTCGATAGGCATTTATGCTCATACGCTGTGTTTGGTTTTCACTAAATATGGTGGTGTGCGGGGGTGCTATGGAGCCGCGGACCAAGATGGCAGCATAAAGTGGTTGCTCCGTGTAACCTGCATTAAAAACCCAGAACAACCCAAAACTAGAAACTTAACTACTATTGGAAAATGTCAAAAACGACTACTCTCAAGGACTGTGATATTTTCACCCGAAAACGCGGTTCCCAAAAACCAGTTAAAACCGATATTTTGGCAACGCCTGAAAACAGCGAGGGAGCTGCTAGCGCTAGTAGCATGGGTGACCTTAGCACGGTGTTAGCTGAACTTCGGTCGTTGCGCTCCGAGTTTAGTGTATTCGGAACTAAACTGGACAGCATAGATAACCGTATGGGCGAAATGACGAAGTCAGTTGCTGCTTTGGAGACAAACATTACGGAGGTAAAGCAAAATGTTGCAGCAAATGCTACACGACTGGAGGAAGCTGAAAATAGAATAATGTCGGCAGAGGAGCTCCTGGGAAAAGAGCGTGGCCGATCTCAGCAATGCCATGAAGCGGATATCCTACCTCGAGGCAAAAACCGACGACCTGGAGAACCGGGGCCGAAGGAAGAACCTGCGGCTATTTGGCCTCCGGGAGGGCGCCGAGAGTCAGCGGCCACTGCTGGAGTTTATAAGGGAGATGTTACCGCGCTGGCTTGAGACCGACAGATCGTTCGTTATTGAGAGGGCTCACCGCACCCTAGCACCTCCAAAGCCAAACCAACACAGAGCTGTCCTTATCCGATTCCTGAACTTCCAAGATCGGGAGTTTGTTTTCCGCTCCACAAAACACAGTAACATCGAGCACGACGGAAACAAACTCTTTTTTTCCCCAAGATTTCTCAGCTGAGACCATCCGGCAGCGAACAGAGTTCAATGCGATCAGAAAAGTGTTTGCCGACGAAGGAGTGTTCCGCGGTTTTCAATATAATCCATGCAAGATGAGGATCCTCCACGATGGGAAGATACGCCTGTTTTCATCTCCAAAGGAGGCCAAGGATTTCCACCGTAGACACACTGGACAGGACTAACTGTAGCGGTGAGCGTTTCACTCCCTGAACTGCAGAATCAGCTGCTCATAACTAATAGACGAGCTGTAAAAATCTGTGTTTTCGCTCAGTTATAATATTTGGCTTTTTGCTACTCATTGACTTGCCATGTTATTGGACACAGGAAGTTTTATTTTCTTTTTTAGAGCTTGAAAATTTTCCATTACGTTTTAATAACGCCACTACAAACGTAATTTTTTGTTTGTTTGTTTTTCCTTTTTCTCTCTTTCTCCCTCTTGAACACAACAATGTTACCTACTTTGGTTTAACTTTTATCCTTTCAAGTGGGATTCTGTAAGTTACAAAAAGGACACTGCCATGGAATTATTCTAATTTAGTGGCTAGTCTGATATGTTAACACATATGGGTTTGTTATGTTTATGTTATGTTTGAATATGGTGTATGCATGGTTGACGGACACCACTGTTGCTTTAGTTGGGTTGGGTTCTTATAGTTCAGCTATTCCCCTTTGTAGTGGAATAGCACAGCCCCCTAGTTTACTACTCTGAGTAAGGGAAGGGGAGGGGGACTTTAAGTGTTATGGGTCAATGCCAGGGTTTTTTTTCTCTATTTATTTCTCTATTTTATTGTATTCAAAGTTTACTTGTCACTTTTGTTTACTCAACATCAGCATCACGTGTTGTTATCTTAATATTACAGAATGAAAACTCCAAGTATGGACCAACTAAACACCCGCAATATCTCTGACATAAAAGTCACTAGTTGGAATGTCCGGGGTCTCAGGAAACTAATCAAACTGAAACAGGTTATAAGCAGGATCAAGCAATTGAAATCAAAAATAGTTTTTCTTCAAGAAACACATCTGACAGACTGTGAACTAAAGTCTGTGAGGAACAGATGGCCTGGCCAGGTGATCCACGCATCATACAGTAACTATGCAAGAGGTGTAATTATTTTGATTCATAGAAGCATACCATTCCAAATGACGAAAATAATAAAAGACCCTGCTGGTAGGTACGTAATCACTCAGGGTACCATCCTTTCTATTACTTTAAACTTGGTGAGTCTCTATGGCCCAAATGAAAATAAGCCCAAATTTTTTGAAGATCTGTTTCTTACTGTATCTGCTTTGCAAGGACTGTATATAATTGGAGGAGACTTTAACTGTACTCTCAATCCGAGTATGGATCGCTCAACAGGTTCAGATACATATAAAGCACAAACTAGACAACTAATAAATCGATTTATATCAGATATCAACTTGGTAGAAGTGTGGAGAGAACAAAATCCTGATAAAATAGAATTTTCCTGTCATTCAAGTATACATAAATCCCGCTCACGTATAGATTACTTTCTTGTCTCAAGAGAACTTTTATCAAGGATCAAACAGTGTCAGTATGATAGCATAGTGATCAGTGATCATGCAGCTATCTCACTGAGTATCCATCTAGGAAAGTTTATCCATAACCCCCCTCACTGGCGGTTTCAAACAAAATGGCTGCAGAATCCTGAATTTGTTAAATTTATAGAGGAGAAAATAGAAAATTACTTTGAGTTAAATACAGATCAAACTTGTGCCTCAGTGAGATGGGAAGGATTCAAAGCATATATTAGAGGAGAAATTCTTAGCTTTACGAGTACAAAGAATAAACAGCAAAGAAAGCGAATGGAAACCCTGGATAAACAGATTAAATCTTTGGAATTAGACTTAAAGGTTAGCGACGACTCAACAAAACAAAGTGAGTTGCTACGTCTGAGAACTGAATATAATAAATTATCATCTGATGCAGCAGCAAAAAGTCTAATGTGGCTGAAGCAATCTTATTATGACCAAGGAGAGAAAGCAGGTAGACTTTTGGCATGGAGAATTAAGAAAATGCAGAGTGAAAGAGCAATTAATAGTATAAAGACCTCTTCAGGGAATGTAACAGTAGATCCATTGGAAATTAATGACAGCTTTAGAGAATTTTATGAAAATCTGTATAAATCAGAATGTGCTCAATCCTCAGAAGAACAGGACATATTCTTAGATCAACTTCAGTTTCAGACGCTAACAGAAAACACAAAGCAGGAATTAGACAGACGTCTAACTACTGAAGAGATATCACAGGCTATCAAAAGCATTAACAGTGGTAAAGCACCAGGGCCAGATGGCTTTCCGATTGAATTTTATAAAACTTTCCAAGACAAATTATTAATTCCACTTTTTAATATGTATGAAGAAGCGTATCAAAATGAAGCTCTCCCACCCACTCTGAGACAGGCAATGATTACTTTGATACTGAAACCTGGCAAACCCCCTGCAGAGCGTTCATCATTTAGACCAATAAGTTTGATGGGGGTTGACACTAAAATACTTTGTAAAGTTTTAGCAAGGAGATTAGACCCCTATATATCACATTTAGTTCATAATGATCAAAACGGCTTTGTGCCAAAATGTCAAGGGTTTCACAATATAAGAACGGTTCTAAATATAATTCACGAGAAATTGGATGCTAAAGACACAGCATTATTATCACTTGACGCTCGTCAAGCTTTTGACAGGATAGAGTGGTCATATTTATTTGCTGTTCTCCCAAGATATGGATTTGGAAACAATTTTCTCAAATGGGTTAAACTTTTGTATACAAATCCCAAAGCTAGTGTTTTAACAAATAACATAGTTTCTAACCCTATTACATTGGAGCGTTCCACTCGCCAGGGGTGTCCATTATCTCCAATGCTATTTATCTTAGCTATAGAACCCCTGGCGATGACAATTAGAATGAGAACTGACATATTTGGTGTCCAGTTAGGAGATCAGGAGCATAGATTGGCTCTGTATGCTGATGACCTGATAGTGTTTCTGACTAGGCTGTCCATTAGTATACCAAAATTAATGCAACAAATGGAGTTATTCGGACAATTCTCTGGCTATAATATAAACGATTCAAAATCCTCAATCCTATTTCTGAACAAGGATGAAAGGCTAAATCCTATTATACAAACCCCGTTATTTAATGCAAAAGAAGGATTTGTGTATCTTGGAGTTAAAATCACCCCAGACGTTGATACCATTGTAGCAACAAACTATGATCCTCTGATTAGTGAAGTGGAGGAATCTCTAAATAAATGGATGACAATGCCCATATCAGTGATTGGCCGTATAAACATGATTAAAATGAATATATTGCCCAAATTTTTATATCTCTTCCAGTCACTTCCTCTGCCTCTTCCAAAAGAATTCTTTGATAAACTAAACGGTATCTTTAATAGATTTATTTGGAATAATAAAAAACCTAGACTAAGGCTTCGCTTGTTGTACCTACCATATGAAAGAGGGGGGTTACAACTCCCTAATCTTAGACTGTATTACTGGTCTGCACAACTGCGCTCAGCCATGTTCTACTTTTCCACTGAGACACCCCCGGCCTGGTTACAAATTGAACAAACATCAGTAACAAATCTTCAGTTAAATCTGTATTTATATTCTGCAAGCCTGAGCAATTTAAAAAAATGACAAATAACCCTTTTTTTAAAAACGCAATAGATGTTTGGTATAGGGCCCATCAGTATATGGGAGATAAGTCTTCTATCTCTCGTTTTTCACCTATTTGGGGCAACACATGTTTTAAAGCAGGAAGAGCGGATGGGGGTTTCAAAATCTGGGCAGATAAAGGTGTACAGAAGGTGGCAGATCTTTATAAGGATGGCAACCTTCTTAAATTTGATCAGCTATGCCAAATATACAGCATCCCCAAAAAACATTTTTTAAAATATCTACAAGTTAAACATTTCATTGTGTCAAAATATAAACAGATTGTATCTGAGCCACCATTATCACACTTGGAGAATGTCATACTTCAAAAGCCAGTGGGCAGAGGTCATATCTCTTCAGTTTATACAGCTCTGTTAACACATGATGGGGATTCTGCCACTGACAAGTTGGACGCATGGAGGGCTGACATCCAAGAGGAGATACACGAGGTGGACTGGGAAACTGCATGTTTGAAAGCCCAAAGGCAATCAATTAATACAAGGATGAAACTCCTCCAATATAAGTGGTTGATGAGAACTTACATAACCCCAGTCAAACTGAATCGCTGGTCGCCTGTCATCCCAGATAGCTGCAGTAAATGTTTAGACGAGAAGGGCCCTCTGCTCCACTGTGTATGGAGCTGTCCAAAATTACAACAGTACTGGAAATTAATCACGCAAACTTTATCTAAGATTGTTGGAGTAAATATACCTGTTGAAGCAAAAATGTGTGTGTTGGGTATATATCCAAAGAAATGTGACTTTAGCACCAGACAGCTAAAATTAATTGACTTTGGCCTCCTGCAAGCTAGGCGCTTAATATCTTTGTATTGGAAGAAAGTGGATGTACCCTCAAGTCATATGTGGGTGAAGGAGATGGCATCATGTATTGTATTGGAACGACTTACTTATATTGTCAGAGGAAAGGGAGTAGATTTTGAAGAAATATGGTTACCTTTAACTGAGTTTCTGAGACATTATGAAGGGAATTAATTTAGAAAGTGATACTTGGTGCTGAGTTTTGGGTTTCTTTGTGTGTGTGTGTGTGTGTGGTTTTCTTTTTGGTTTTTCTTTTTTGTTTTTTTGTTGTTGTTTTCTTTGTTATCCGTTTCTTTGTTTTTGTTGTTTTTATTTTTCGTTCGCGTCCTGCTTTGTTTGTCTTACCCATGCTGTGCATCGGTTTTGTTTTATTTTATTATTTATTTATTTTTATTATTATTGTTGTTGTTGTTTCTTTTAATTTATATTTGTTTATTTTGGGGACTATGTTCTTTAATATAAATCTCATGTTAACTGTACTATTATTCTTTGCTTGTTCTGTAATATAAAAGTCAATAAACATAATGTTTAAAAAAAAAAATATGGTGGTGTGCATTATGGTCAAACATCTCCATGTTTGTATGTCTGTCCCAGGGACATTGTTCCAGGGGTCTTGTGGTTTGTGCAGCTGCAATTTTGCAAACATAATCTTTGCTACCATGTTTTTTTTTTAGAGATAAAAATCCCTCCAAGCAAGCCATACTTATTGAGTCTGTTACTAATTGTGCTGCCATGAACTTTAACATTTAACATGTTATCTGAGGTCTGTATAATGACATATAGCTCTTGGGATTTAGCAGTTTCTTGGAGCACTGCACAGTCTGACCTTGGAGTGAATTTGCTGGGACGTCCACTCTTGGGAAGATTGTGGCATTGTGTTAACACACACCTGAATGCTTCAGATCAACAAAATTCTGCTTTTAAGCTTTTTTCCACATGAGTGTAGATGCTAACATTCTTTGTTGTCTGGTGCTGGGCAGGTATTTCACCCATTTTATTTCTAGGAACAGCTATCATACAATGTTCCACAGACAGAAGCAGTTTAAGTGACAGTTCAAGGGTTAGTGGAAAGATTGATCCTGCTCATTTGTCCAGGACTGATTGGCTACTGGGAGCAATGGGAGAGAAAGAGAGATCCCAGAAGGACAAAAATCCAAGTGCCAGTCAAAGTCACTAAAAGAAACTAACTCGGACAGTTTAACACACAAGTGTAGTTTCTTAATAGTTAATGCATAATTCTAGCATATGCAGACCATCATTTGATAACATAGTCAGATTTGTATCTTTCTCTTTTTTAAAGCTTTATGTGTCCAGTCTTTGTATGTCTAAATATTGCTGGAGAGTTTTTTTACTGGTTACCCAGTGGCCTCCAGGATTACACAGACTTGCCACGTCATGAAGACCCTGAGAGCACATCTGGATCACATTCAGCTTGCTTACAGAGTTGGGAATGCCATCATCTACATGCTCAATTGTGTCTACACAAATCTGGATCTACCTGCAGGCACTGTGAGGGTCGTGTTTTTCACTTTTCCAGTGCATTCAATACCTTCAGGTCAACCCTCCAGGGTGATAAGCTGACAGCGAGGCAAGTGGATGCCTCTTTCGTGTCCTGGATTGTTGATCACCTGACAGGAAGACGACAATATGTGCGTCTTCAACATTGTGTATAAAAAGGATATCAGCAACACAGCAGTACCACAAAGGGGTATCCTTATCCGTTCCTATTCACCCTCCACACCACGGATTTCAGCCAAAGACCTGCTATCTTCTGAGGTTTTCCGATGTCTATGGTGGTTAGATGCATCAGTGAGGGTGATCAGATGGAGTTCTGGGCTGTGGTGGACTCCTTTGTCAGAAGCGCGAGTAGAATCTTCAAGTCAAAGTGACAAAGAGCAAGCAATTGATTGTGGACTTTAGGAGGACCAGGAAACCAGTGACCCCTGTTCAGTCCAGGAGGTCGATGTGGATGTAGTGGAAGACTATAAATACCTCAGAGTACACACTCACAATAAACTGGACATGATTAAACACTACTGGATTGTTTAGGAATGGGCCAGAGTTTCTATTTTCTGAGGCTTTCTATGAGTGTGTTGTGGCCGGTGCCATCCTCTATACTGTTGGATGCTGGGGCAGCAGGTTGAGGGTCACAGATGGCGATAAATTTAATAAACTCATACGCAAGGCCAGTAACATTGTGGGGATGGACATGGTCTCCTTTAATGTGTTGTTGTAGAGGTGGATTTTGTCCAAGATGAGGACAATGCTGGACAATACTTCCTACTAACTCCATGATGTGTTGGCCAGTCACGGGAGCGCGTTCAGCGAGATTCTGAGATTATCCAAATGCACCGCTGAACGACACAGGAAATCACTCCTGTCTGTGGCTATCTGTACAACTCCTTCATCTAATGCACAGTACACACTGCAGTAACTGTAACTGTACACAGTTAATGTTTGCACACCTTTTACAGAGAAAATAATAAAGTTTTACAGTTTGATAAGAGGGGCACCTCAGTTTCAACCATATATATTTAACTTGTGTTATATACTGGGATATTTATAATTGAGCTATTTGTATATATTAGAGGTCGTTTTTTATATTTTGTAACTTTGTAACATATTGTTTCATTTAATACATACAATACATGTAATGACGGATCAGTGTAACATTTTTACATTTGGTAACCTGGATATCTTTTCCCTCAAATGAACATATAATGTAACACAAAGCTGAAGTTTCAATTAATTTAGCATATTATGTAATTAACCCGCTTATCTATCCAGTATTTGTGCAATCGCCCTGCTAGCTTCCTGGCACCTTCGCTGTGACAATCTATCACCGATGAACAACACTGTGGTGCTTCCTTTGTACCTTTTTGACTGCAGATGAAGCAAATGAGATACAACATATTACAAAATGTGCCTTAGTGCTGCTGGTAATTGCATTTTTTAGCTCTGGAAAGAACCAGTGCCTCCAGTCTTCATGCTAAGCTAATCTAATAGCCTCTTACTATGGCCTTTCACTTTGGCATCATTAAGTATTCCACAGAGCGAGTAGTCCTCCTTTAATTTAACTCTCGTGAAGAAAGCAAATAAGAATATTTCCTAAAATGTTCACTTACCATTCCTTTCATGTTTTCAGTCAAAGCAATTTGCCGAAAGATAAGTTTACTAAATTGGCTCTTTTGAAGCTATAACTCTTGAAGGAGGAAGTTCTATTTATACTGTTCCTAACTGCATGCCCATATTTGACTGCATTTCTCTGCACCACAGTCTCTCTAAAGGTAGCGATTGTGTCTTGACTCCATATAATTTACTAATAATACAAATATAATGTGCACAAGTCATTGCATTGGCATAAAAAGGGATGACATAAACAGTAAAAGAGTCTTTCCTTTTACATTCCACTGATCTCATTTCAAAGTATAATGCGTGGAAATCCACCCGACCAATGAGAACTCCAGAACAAGAGAAAGCAGAAGTAGGACATGCACCATTCTCCGTGCCTCTTTGAATTCCTGTAGATTTGATCTCGTCTTTCCCAGACTTACCTACGCCTTTAAATAACATGAAAAGCACAATATAAGATAAACTTAACTTTTCAAAATAAACTTTTCAATAAGTGTGCTGATTTTTGCCGGGCCAAAGCCGAGTGCAGGTGTTCTGAAACGCTGAGATGTGGGTTGAGGAAGTCTCTTTTTAGCACAAAGCCTCAGTCTTTCTATTTGTATCGTCTCTATGAATGTACTGTGCGTACATGTAGCGACTGGGGTTTTTTTTCCAGACATGTGGAGGTTTAAACACAGCAAAGGTCAAACTCAAATCTCAAGGAACAGATGGCTAAATTCTACCTATATGTGATTACTAACAGAACTCCTATTGTTAAAGCTTTTTAAATAGTGTTTGATATTTGCCCACATGCTTGCAGAAAACTTTTGGCAGGATTTGCTGATGTTACATTTTTCTATGTGTGTGTAATCTGCTCTTTGTCTTTTTCATGCACGCTTGCACGAACACAACCTTTGCCTACATGGTAGTAGGAGTGTGTAGGATACATCTAACCTCCCCCCCACACCTGCTCACAGCACACACACACACACACACAGATGGGATTCCAAATGCATGAGAGAACCATCGATCTAGTCTTTAATTTCACTACATTCAATTATAAACTCATTTTTTCCAGGTTTTTGTCAAAATCATTATTCCCCTAGTCATTAGGACACAAATTAATCTCAAGTGATGATTTGCTGTCAAATTATTCAAATTTTTCTATCAGGGACGAGTCTGATATGTCTTAGACCTCATATGGATGAGATTTTTAGGAGATTTATTGTTCTGAAAAAAGAAACAAGCCAACATGCGCACGGACACCCACACAGCTGGAAACACAAACAAAACAGCTCACAGCCACTGTGTTGAGCTGCGCTATATTAAGGAAGTCATGACGGTAATAGCTGCTAGACCAACTTTGACCATTTTGGCTAAATCTGGTTGTCTATTCTGAAGTGTTAGTTAATTTTTGCATTTCTGTTTTGGAGTGTGAAGGTTTGAATGACATGATTGCCTGAGAGTTTTGCCAAAAAAGTGAACTTAGCTTGAAGTGGGTGAAAGAAACGTAGGTGTTGCTTAGTAAAGTTTATTGCAGCTGATGTAATGTTAGATGTAGGTAGGCAGGCACGTCGTGCCCACTGACTGTGGGTAGTTGTGAGTGTGCATGCACTGAAGATAAATTCAATATATAACAAATTAAAGCAACAAAACAGGTTAATTAAAGTGAAATAAAATAAGCAGATAAGCAGAAGTAAATTTCAGCCATGCACACGATTTCTATATGCATTTAATTGACTCTCAGAATGCTGATTAGCCCTTTTCCAATGGAGGCTACAAGACAAAAGCGATCAATGTGTGGCTATGAGAGGCTGTCGTATGTCTTCTTCCTCATCAGAAGAAACAGAAGACGAAGCTTTCCCTTTAATCTGCCCTCATCTGAACACGCCAGCTTCATGTCACTTTTATGTCAAACTTCTAGAGGCAATCTCACTATATCTAGTAACATTTAATCATCACGTTCAACAACAGTGGCATGCAGTTGAATTAATTAATAGGTACACACAAGCTGTATGTCTGCATGTCTCCTGTGTTTAGTCAAGTGTGTTTCTCAATTTCAATAAGATCAAGACATTTCTGGTGTATCTTTCAATACTCTCATTGCAGAAGAGAGCTCTTTCAACTGGAAGTTCTGCACAGCACACACAGACGAACTGTGCTTAGTGACTGCATTTCACTAGAGTCGATCCTCATAGTAGTCTGGCAACAAGTCTGGCAAGTTAGTGACAATCTTCTGTCACAAGTCACAGAACCCGGCCTATCTCATGTCTGAAAGGGGCTTTTGTGTGAGCACAAGTGGAAATCAGACAGTTTAAATGCTAAACTTCATGTAGCACAGAGTGCGATGACTAGATAACCACTGTCAATAACATCACTTCAGCTAATGTTTACATTTGCCACCATATGCTACGGGTCATGTCATGCCAATTACAGCTCTGGAAAGTGTGTCGAAAGAGCAAAATTGCTCTTGTAGCTTAAGAAGGAGACTTTTTATTTGTGTCTTTGCTTTTTTCAAAAGTTATATAGTCTTACTTTAATTGTGTGTAACCTTAAGGAATTTATAGATCATAAATCATCAATCATTTATCAGTCATAGAGGACTAAAGTTGTGCGCTGTGAAATCATATGCTTTGATTTAGGCAATCATGTAATATGTGGACATTAGTTTAAAATACGCTCATATGTAATTTTGGAAGTCAGTGCCACTCAATGGAACGATTGTCATGTTGGTCATTTTACCAGTCGTGTGAATATGAGATTTTTCACAGGACTCTATGCACTCTATGTAAGAGAGTAAGTCTGGTGCTGATAATCATTTACACTTGATTAACTGATCATCAGCAAGTGTGAGCACCTCTATAAAAGCAGAGGTTTTGACAGTTTGATGGTCTGGATCATAATCACAATTTTCACAAGAGTGGATGCCCCAGCAAATTCACCCCAAGGTCAGACTTTGCAATGCTCAGAGAAACTGCAAAAAAACAAATAAACCCAAGAGCTACATCTCATACTCTACAGGCATCGGTCATGGAAGTCAAAGTTTGTGACATTACAATTAGAAAAAGACTAAGTCTGGCTTGTTTGAAAGGTTTGTCAGGTGAGACCAAAGAGTCCTTAAAAAGAACATAGCAGCACGGCTTAGATTTGCCAACTTGCATCTGAACAAACCACAAGATTTGTACAGATGAGAACAAAGTGGAGGTGTTTGACCATAATGCACAACTCAACGTTAGGCGAAAATCAAACAGAGCATATCATTACTAAAACCATTACTTCAAGCTATCGCTGCTAAGGATGCTGCTACAAACTATTCAATCATTTGGTGCTCTTATCTCATCACGGGACTAACTATATGCGGCCAACTTGTATGTTCAACCACATTTTTCTGTGTGTGTATGTATGTGTTTTTACAACAACGCAAATAGTACTTTTCCAACCTCTATGTGCTTCCCCACAAACAACTGAGTAACACTGTATAAGCTGTCTGAGTGCAGTGAAGAAGATAATTCCTAGGCATGGTAGCATGGTTAAACGGGCAAAATGGCTTCTTCATTACTGGATTCACTTTGCACAACAACTGTCCCCATAAGCCTTAATTTTCCTGAACAGCTTTGTATTTGGCAAGAGTTTCTTACAACAGCATGGTGAGTAGCTGTACAGAGGTTTTTATAGTGCCATGCGTCACTTTATGGTGTTCAATTATGATTGTGTCTCAGGTGCTTAACTCTCTGTATTTAGCAAATCTGTTGGCAGATGGATATTTAGCATTAGCATGTTAGACACACAATTATACAATAACACAGTGTCATAGAACTGAAATGTTGCTGTTTACAAGGAAATAGATATTGAAATGAGCCAGTCGGGGGGAAAAACTGTTTGCTACATACTCCATTTCCTCCTGAATATTTTACCCATTTACATTTCATAGTCTTTGTTTTGTGGCATATTTAAATGAAAGTGCAAAATAAAAAAAAATATGTGTCTAGTTAGATAATTGTCTTTAAATTTCTCTAAAAAGCGACAAAGTACACAAAAAATGGTCTTGAGGTCCAGTCCAGGGATGAATTAGCTGAATTAGCTAACATACACCTAGCAACCAAATTAGCATCTGCTTATTTAAAAACATATACCACTTTCTTGATTAATACAAACTTATTACAAATTAAAGGAGTTAGTTATACATTTATTTACCCTGTGTAGCTGTCATGCAGCAGGTTATTAGCCAAAGAGACCAAAACATTTTCCTGCACCAGGTTGTAAACATGTTTATTTATGATAAGCTAAGGTTTTGAAACTAGCCTCGGGTAAACAACTTCAGTTGTTGGCTCCCGTGCATTAGTATTTTTCTTTAGCCCTGAAGGTTATCTTTTTTTCTTTTGTCCAGTAGTTACTGACTTTTTGGGCATGGGTTATGATGGAATGAATTAGGAGCAAAAACACTGATATAAAACTATTATATTGCCTTAAATTAGCATAATGCAACGCTAGCAACCTGCCCAATATTCACTCTCTCTTTAGCAGCTAAATGCTCCATATATCTGTCCTTTGTTTCGCACTGGGAAGCTGCTGTACAGACCTTTTTTGTTGAGTTTTTTCCTTTATCCAAACCTTTATACTGAAATTGCTTTCTGCTGTGTCTGAAAACAAGGCTGATGAGAGCTGTGAGAGTGAACCAAAACAGTAAGGTTATGGGCTGAAACTCCAAGAGCTGCACGCATCTGATGATCTTAGCCGTGTTTCTTCGCGGGTTCATCTCTACAAGCGACCCCTCGCATTTGCAAGCAGATGTGCGATCAGTTCTTAATATAAAAATAATGATCACAGCGGCTTTAAAGTTGTAAAAATGCCCAGGGCCCACCTTATGCGAAAGATGTTCAGTTTATGATTAGATGATTTCAGCCGTTGATATCTGGACCATGATAACCATGTTTACGCAGTGTTGAGTTTGATTTAATAAAAGCACTTCACCTCCAAAATTGAACCCATTCTAATTTAGCATTTTCGAAGAGGAATATGAAAATAAATGTGCGTGCTTAAAAAAATAATAAAAGAAATTCCTTGAAGGATGCTTTGGCTGAAATGAAATGTTTTTATCAACAGCATAATGTTATCTCTGTATTGAGGATAATTTAACATAGAATTTGCATAAAGAAATCTCTTTCAGTACAAAGTAAGGACTGAGCTGATACACTTGCTACAAATGAGAGTGAATGTGAAGAAACAGAAGGTATTTTTAATAGCGTGGATGACTACTCGACATGTTTGTCAGTTTGCTGTTTATTGTCCATTACTGTCATTGTCTGATCTGACTTTTTTTCTTTGCTACACAAGAGAACATTTCTGAATACTGACAAGAATCCAATAAAAATACCATTAATTCTTGAATACTCTTTTTTTTGTCAAACTTTTATTGGCACAGATTTTATTTTTCATTTCGCTTTTCAAAATTCAACAAAGGAGACTGCTACATTCATGCTGTCCGTGGACATTTCTTATCACTTTCATGATTTCGCGTTTCTTCAATAACACTAGAAATAAGTCTAACTTTGCCTTCATTTCCATGTGTTTGAAATGCCGTTCTGTCCCAGTGCTGGGATAAAACTGTTTATACTTAACTCCTGAAGTGTGTGTTATCCGGAAGTCAAACAAAAAGGATCTGATCTGAATCGGGCCTGTATTCTTTTAATCCGCAGGAAACTGGTTCTCCCAGTATTGCTGTGGTGTTCGCTCCACTGCTAAAGTGTAGGCTTTTAATGTGCACTGGTATTGCATGGCACTTAAGCTGTCACTTTGAAGCTACCTGGGTTTTTATGCAAGTGTAATGTCGGGGAGCTTTGGTCAGTCCTCTACCTGAAGAAATCCATTTGCGCTGGGAGCGCATAGAAAGCAGTGCCAAGCAGAGATAACGCTGCATCTTTGCAACAGCGGCCGTCCGGTTATTTTTCATCGGCGTGTTGAGGAATTCAAGGTGTTCCTCAGACGGGAAACAAGTGCAAAAATGTGCTTTACGAGCTCTGTGTTTGCATGGGCTCCTTAGCGGAGCACTGGGTGAGTGATTGGATGATTACTTATTGTTTGATTGTAATTAGGATTATTAAAGTGATTAATTGGCTATAGGATGATTGAGAGGGCGAGTGGCTGGCTGGCTCCAGCTGGAGATGGGGTGCAGCTGGGGCTGCTTTCAAAGGTCATCAAAGATTTTAGTGTTTTGTTTTTTTAATCTCTACATCGATCTGCCACCCCGGGGTTACATTTTGTAAAACTGTCTTCGATTGAGGCTTAAAATGCATTATACTGGCAAAGGTTTTCCCTCGTCTGCTTTCACATGCGTATGAATTGAGCGACACCCCATTCCTAATCCACGGGGCTTAATATAATGTTTCCACCCTTTGCAGCTATAACAGCTTCAAGACTTCTGGGAAGATTTTCCACAAGGTTCAGGAGTGTGCTCATGAGAGTTGTTGACCATTCTTCCACAAGCGCATTTGTGAGGTCAGACACTGGTATTGGATGAAAAGGCCTGGCTTGCAGTCTTGCTCTAATTCATCCCAAAGGTGTTCTGTTGGGTTGGGGTCAGTACTCTGTGCAGGCCAGTGAACTTCTTCCACACCAAACTCGTTCATCCACGTCTTTATGGGCCTTGCTTTTTGCACTCTTGCACAGTCGTGTTGGAACAGGACGGGGCTATTTCCAAACTTTTCTAAAAAAGTAGGGATTTTGAAATAGCCCAAAATTTCTTGGTATGCTGAAGCACATTCTAACACCTGAATTCAATGATTTCAATGGGGGAGTGAATACTCTTGGCTATATAATATAAGTAAAGGGAACAGCTGGAGTTACATGGGATAAATATGTACCAGCCTCCAGCTAAGTCGTCTGAATTACTCTTCTTAATAATCACCCAAAATCTCCCCCCTTCTTTCCCTCCATTAAGCTTTTGATGGACACTTCTTACTCCAGTTGTATTCTTAAAAATCGCTGAAGCTTCTGAGAGAGAAGCAGAGGATTTCGGTATAAATATTGCATTCACAGGCGCACACACAGAATGTAATATAACATAGGACTCCTTGCCAGCCTCGGGCGAGATATAGGTGGAGGGTTTTTTCTTCTTCCCCTTGCTTTGCAGGATGTTATCTCGTGTTTGCTGCTAGGTGGAGCCCGAGTACACGGCGAGAGCGGCAATCCACATCCGAGTTTTTCCTCTCACCTTTCACTGGCTCTCCAAAACCCCTTGGTCTCCGTACAGAATTACTCCCAGCCAGTGCGCGCAATTGGTTTGTCATAGTCGCAGAGAGCTCAGTTTTTCTGGACCCAAACAACTTAGCTTCTTTTTCTTTTTTCTTCTTCTTCACACTCCTCACCTCTTCCGTGGAGCTTTTCTCACAAGATACCCTCCCTTCCCTACCTCCTCTTGTCCCCACTCCTCATTTGCCCCCCACTTAAATTCATCTGGATACTCTTTTTTTTTCTTCTATTTTAAATCGTGTGTTGGTGTGCGTGAGCGCATGGTGGCGAGAGGGGCTGCTGGCGTTTTTCAAGCTTTTTACGGGACGTGATGTAGCCTCCCCGCACACAGAAAGGACGCCTTGTGCCATAAAGGGATCTAAGGGGACAGTGTACCGTGGATGCAACGCGAGGAAGCCGCCGTTTCATCACTGGATAGTGGAGCAGCAGCGGCAGATAGAGGCGATTTTTACGGGGATATTGAACGGAGCGACAGGAGGCAACACTTTGGAATCGCTGCCCTCCTCTCTCCCTCTCTCTCTTCGACCCCCATCAAGTCTCTCTCTTTCCCCCCCACACACAAACACACACTCGCTGTGCAGTAAAGGACTGTACCTGAAAAGACACTTGAAATTAACGCTGACTTTGAGGACGGAGTGCTATTTCCTCCGCCGTTTCTAAATGCGCGGTAAGTGTGACGCTCGTGTTTCTTCAAAATGCATTTGGCCGTCAGTTTGTGCGCATACCCGCCGCTGTCTTCAGATTTGGGGGGCTTCGGGGCGATGATGATGATGATGATGATGATGGGAGTGATGGTGATGATGATGATCCCCGTGAATGGACGCCCCCCTGCAGCGGTGCAGAAACGCTCTGTGTGATGTATAATGTCAACCTCGGCGTCCCCTCCACTCTTTAATTACTTCAGCCGGGCTATCGGTGCGTTCAGGTGCAATCAGCGCCCGTCAGATCGAAATTTGGAAATATGAAATTTCACCCCGTTTTATTTATTTATTTATTTATTCATATATTTTTGGACTTATTAAACGTCCTGTTGGAGGGTTAAAGTGAGCTGATTTCCATACCAATCAAAAGGCGCTTAAAACGACATGTAGTGCTTTCCCCCATTTGTTAAATGTCTTTTAAAATAAGTTGCATATCCGCTGCATTCCTATGAATGAAGTTTTCTTTTTCTTAGTTTCTTTGCCTCATGATTTAAGGAGGATGTCTCGCTGTGGTTTGAATGGGATGCAGCTGAGACGTGATTGCAAGGGCTGAACTGTGCGTGTGTGTGTCTTTCAAAGATGCCCGAATAGGCCTGTGTTGTGTGAGGGTAGATGCAGTGGTGTGAGTGGTCTAAATATTTTATAATAGGTAGACTGTGCCTCAAGAGCGAAATATGCAGTTTATTGGCGTAGGCTGTGCGGGATCTTCATATACCTCCACTCTCAGTCAGCATGACTTGTTTACATTTTCTAAAAGTGTCAGTGTTTGCAGCTGAACGTGTGCTGCAGCGCGGGGAAATAAAACCAAACAAAGCAGCAGCAACCACGCAAATAATGCACGGATTAATTTATGCATGCACGTAAAAAGAGAGAAAGGTGAGTCCTGAGCTGAAGGAAGCCGTGTTGCCCGGCGTCTGTGTGAGAGAAATGCAGGGTTGAGGTTGAGGGGGGGGGCACTGCACCGAATTCTTTGATGTGAAGACAGCACACTGTCTTTCAACATCAGAATCAAAGCGGAAAAGGTAACTAAGCCCATCGCTTTGAATCGGATCAGAAGTTTTCTCATCGCTGCACAGTGACGCCCTTCATTGCCAATTCATCATTTAGAATATGGTTTGATTTTCTTCCTTCCTTCTTCTTCTACTTCTTCTATTTGATGCTGAATAATATAACAGCTGTGGCCTGTGGGGGTGATCTTTCATGAGTTTTTCAGCCAGGCTTTTGGCTTCTTGTACTTCAGAATTGTGACTAACTTCCACGCACCCCACCCCAGCCCTCCTAAAAACTCCTTTTCAGGATGTCATTAACGCCGTTGTTGGCTGTATCCTTATCTGACAATTACATTCATTATGCCGGGGACTGCAGCACCATCTGTCATATAATCTCCATCGGTGAAAATGCCCCCAAGCAGGCGAGAAGCAGACATATGCACAGCGTGTGCACAGAAACGCACACAGTCAGTTTTCCTCTACCAACAATAAAAACTTTGCCTTCCTCCTCCAGGGGAAACTGGAGGGGACATCCGATGCTTTATGACTAAACCGCAATGTCAACTTGCACTTTGTTTTTCCACGTGTCTCATCCGTCTTGATTCAGCTAAACGTCGCTCCTTGCGGAATATAAACTAGGTTACATTTAACGTAACAGCGGCTGAACCCGACGTCCGGTGGGATACCTGACGGGACGGAGCTGTATGAAAATAAAATAATTGTTCCCTTGCTTTTCTCTGAGCTGCCGTCACGGTAGGAAAATGGAGCTTGACTCGAGCTGCCTCCTGATGTATTGATTGAATCGGTTACCTCGGGTAAGGGAACGCGGGGAGATGACGCCAGGTGGGGAGGGATGGACACAGAAACAGCCCTGCTGCACTGTCACTTCTTATGCTCTTAATTGTCTCTCAGCTATCTGCTATTATTTCCCCCCCTAACCCTCTTTTTTTTAAGCTCTTAGAAATTAAATCAATTTTCTTTAATTTTATTTTATTTTTCCCGGGAATGATCACAACCCTTCACCTTGAAAACCACTGACTTGACTCATTAGAGGCGGCGTGAGAGACAAATTCATGCATGCTTTTGTCTGCTGAGTGACTCACTCCATCGTGCTTTTTTTTCTTTTTTCCTCACAGTGTGAGCCCAACACTTTGTGCTGGCACATATTTCTTCCTGTTGCATTGTATTACACTAATATGGGTTAATTCAGTGCCCTTGCTGGAAAGCTCCCCCCCCCCCTTCTCATTTTGTCGGATCTCTATGATGCCCCCATCCCCACCCTGTTTTTTTTAAACTCCACTGATGTTGTGTAGCTTTTCAGCAAGAGAATTTCTCTCCTTAGGCAGCTCCATTTATTTGATTTGATTTTTCTTTTTCTTTCTTTTTGGACACAATTGCCAGTCGGGAGGAATCCAATTTCTCGTTGGCGTATGAATGGAGATATAGGCCTCTCAATTTTCTTCATAGGTTAGCTTATGCAGGCTCATATTATGTACAGCGAGGGCTTTTACTGGTGTATCAATTGGGGGGGGAAAAAACCCACTCTACTCTCCGGAGAGTTGCATTTGTCAACATCTTTTGTGATTTTGCATTCAAATTTAGGGCATTTTAACACAAACCAGAGCCACTGGTAAACATCTTCTAGTTGCAGTCAGCGAGGATAAATATACCGATATATCGGTGCATCCCTGCTAGAAACAGGATTAAAAATGAAGTGCAAACTTTCTGGCTTTCAAGAAATCAATTAGACTCTAGAGATGCTGGACTTGTGCTGTAAAAGCTACCCCTCTGGTGGTAAGTTAAAACCAGCGATAAAGACTCCAAACGCTGTACTAATTGACCCTTATTTGAGAAGCAGTATAGCAGAATCACTGAGTAAATGAATCCCTCTTTATTCTCTTACACAACTGCCTGTGGTGTAGTCGTCAGACTGAAACTGCAAACCTGAATAATGCTCAAGGTCACGTACTACATACACAGCAGCAGAGGTCACAGTTATATTTTCTTTTCTTTGTTTCTTTATTTTTGCGCTCATACAAACAGTGCACAGTGGGACCAGAGCTCTGACTGTGATTTTCTTTTCATTTTGTACATTAGCGCTAATGGAGGAGAGGATTTATTTGTATTATTTATTTAGGAGAAATCGGAAGAGGTGGAGATGGCAAAACACAACACTTGTTTTTTTTTGTTTTTTTGGCAACTAGCAATTACTGTAGGGCTAGATGAGATTGTTTGCCTGGACCCAGACCTTTAAATCCATTGTCAAGCATTATCAAGCTGTCTGCTGCGACAGGGATATTTTAAACCGTCAGTGCTTGCTTGTTTTTGGCACCCCCGAGGCACGGCGACTGAACGGCAAACGGAGGAAGATCCTGAGCTGTTTGTACACGCTCGTCTCTTAAAACCCCGACACGACGCTATGTTGACATCAGTGTTAACTTAAAGTGATGTTAAATTCCAGGAGAATAGTTTGGTCTTTGGTGATTGGTTCAGTGGAGAAAAAAAAAACACACACAAAAAAATCTCCTTCCCACACGGAAATCGGTAAGCGTTGGAGGCGCTGCCGGACTGGAAATGGAAACTGAGATTAACAAGTTGAGAGTTGTGTTTTCTGTCAGTCTAATGACTGCAGCTGTCCATTGTTTTGGGGCTCCTGGAGATACGACAAAATATCTGAAGCTTTAGAAAGCCTTGTGATTTTAAAACCGTGTTATCATCCAAGATAATGGCTGTGCTTTGATATTTGCTCATACTAAAAGTCTGGGGGCTTACTTACTGTACAGTACAGAAAGAGCCCTGCTGTACTGCCCACTGATATTTTTGCTATGTGCTATTTTTTGGGGGGGGGAAAGGTCCGAAAAGGCTATGAAGAGTAAATCTAGTGAGGAAAAGGTGCTCTTAGTCCAGAGTTCTGTGGGCTTGCTGAGGCTAACTGCTCCCCGTGGAGCTGCCACTAGAATTACATGCCCTCATAAGCCTTCTGTGGTCATACTTGCACCACCAATAGGAAAGCTCAATTGATGTAATAAACAGCTGGGGGTTAGCGCAGCAACATCTATAAGAACGAGCTGGGTGAAATCATGATAATGACAGTCATTGCACACCTTATTAGTAATAATTCTATTCAGCTTTATTTATGCAGTGCCAAATCCCAACAACAGTCATCTCAAGGTGTTTTATATTGTAAGGTAAAGACCCTACAGTAACAGAAAAAACTCCCACTGTGAGGAAGCACTTGGAGACAGCGGGAAGGAAAATCTCCCTTTTTAACAGGAAGAAGCCTCCAGAAGAATCAGGCTAGTTGACAGGCTGGAGATGAGGGGAGGGAGACAGGACAAAGACACACTGTGGGACAAAGAGCCTGAGTTTACACCTGGCTAGTACTAGGTTAAGCCTTCATAACTACCTTCATTCTCACAGCATAGAGTCAACAAGGTGCTGCGAATATTCCTCAGATATTTTGGTCCGTGTTGACATGAAAATGACAGCAAATCTACGAGGCATCCCAAAAGATCTCTATTGGACTGAGTTCTGGTGACTCGATGTTATGTTCAAGGAAACAGTTTCTGCAGTCATGGAAGGATAGGCATGATCAGCAACAGCATTCAGGTGACGGCAGGATTTCAACACAATTTGATTGGTACAAGTAGGTCCAGAGTTTCAGCTGCTCCAACAGTACAGATTTTACACCTGATGGTTTTCCTGATGTAACCATCCCGTTTATCCTTACTTTTGAGCCGCACTAGGAAGTACACTCGCTAGTGAACCCCACCTGAGGCTGGATTTGTATCTCCTGGTATCAAATCAGAGGTCTTTCGTATGTAAGGCAAATGTGTTAGCATGGAGACAGCATGGAGGAACACCCTAAAGTACTTAAAGTGTGTCAGGAAATTATCCCCCCACACCATTGAACCACCAACACCAGCCTCAACCGATGGAGCCATGCTTTCATGTTGTTTACGTCCAAATTCTGACGTTACCATCCGAATGTCGTAGCAAAACTCGAGACTCATCAGTCCAGGCAACGTTTTCCAGTCTTCTCTGTTGTTAGCTGGTTGGAGGGTCACGTGTAGCCCATCTGGTTTCAAACCACAGATGCACTAAATGGTTAATTAGATGAACATATAGTGTAATTAGCAAGACTTGGTTCTTTGGATTGCTCGTCAGCACTGATTCTGCAGCTTTTGTATGCAGGTTGACACAGATGTTTGAAGAGTATACCTTTTTTCCTACCTATCATGAGCATAACTCAGAACTGCATAAAATCCATGACAAGTGTGTTTTTTAAAATAAGGACACTACAGAAGAAGAGCTTTCTGAATTCTCATAAAGGCTGTCTAAGTGATGGATTTAAAAAACCTATTTTGCAGTCGAATGATTGTTTATCCCTGCGGCTGGATGCTGACATGCTAAGCATCACACAAACATATTCAGGGAGTTTTGTATTTGGTGGCTGATTTTTCTCCTGTGTGTTTTAAATGATAGGTAGCTGTGTCTCCTGTATAATCCTATAAACACACATATGTAGTCTAGATACAGTTTCCAAATGTGCAGGTTTTTTTGTCTTTACTTTATTTAAACCTGTTTCCTTTAAAAGTAAAAAAAGAAATGAAGAAATCACCAGCTGGCCACCCGCTGGAGCGCATTCACATTCCTCAGGGCTCTTGGTTTTTTTTACAAACGTCCCCAAGACTGGAGTTATCATGCTGTTAGGAGTGAGACAGGTCAGTCTGCTGGGGCCCTTTCTCTGTCAGGAATGTCACACAAGAAGAAAAGCAAAGGCTGAAAATAAAAAAAAAAAGGAGGCACATGGCCACGGAAAGGTCCTCGAGGTCCGTGCCTCTCAACACTTTAGCTGTCCTGTCTCATAAAGAGCTTGGACACAAAGGTTTTGACACAAGCTTTCACAACCCCATGAACACTAAACTGTAGGAAATGGGGTTAGAGTTGAAATGGAGACTTCAGCTGGTGCTCGATGGAAAGGACGGACAATTAGTTCCCTGATTCTGCGTAGCTGTGGAGACAGTGACCCCGGTGTTTGAGAGCATTTTAGATGCCTTTTAAAATGCCGCTATAGTTGTAGGATGCAGGGAAATGCATCAATATTTGTTACGTCAAGAGCAAAGTTTTAGCAGAGGTTACTCGAGGAAGGGTTTGAACGCAAGGCATCAATATTATCTTTTTTGTGTATTTATTGCAGTGTAGAAACATAACACTTTTACCATTTTTTTTTTTAGATATATAGTAAAATTCATGTCAGAAAAACACAGGGTGAGGCAAAAACATCTATTTCTGGATTAGTGAGTTCATCTGGTATTTAGTAAACCCGACCAATTTTCCAACAATGCACCTGTAGTAGCATCATTTTCTGATTTCTCAGGATATTTTGCAGTTTCCCTACATAGAAACTTTACTTATGTGGGTGTTAATATAGCTGGGTGGTCTGCCTCAGTGTCTTTGGCAAATTATCTTAGAGAACAGTGCAAGCTGGTTCATGTGCTGCTGTTGATAGGCCTGCTTATATTTCCACAGGAGCACCCTTTCATAGTATTATTTGCTAAATTGTATAGAAAAGAGTGGGTGGGCACGCCCCCGTTCATCCGGTGAATAGGAAAAGGACGTTGAGCAGTTCTTAGGTAGGCGGAAGATCACCGGTTGCATGTGAATTCAACTGTTGCTTCAGTGTTGCTTCCGCTCCCGCACTGGCGGAACACCCCAGTCTTCGGCTGTGCTTTGAATTGCCCTGGCATGTCACATTAATTTATGCATTCAATTTTAATAAAGGCCTGCAAGGCTAGTTCGCTGTCAAGCTCGAGTTTATACGTTACCGTGACCGGTGTCAGTGCGCTTTAAAAAATTCTTATGTTTTTCAGACTGCAGTTTTAATTATCTGCAAGCCAACCCTGCACCCTTAATTTGACACTTAGTTAAGTTGTCCCTGGGGGGGTCAAAACACTTAGCAGGCACATTTTAACACTCAACAACCTCTGCAGGCAGAGATACAAAGACTGCATGACAAGAAGGCGCGAGCACAAAGCATTAACTAGCTTCCGCAGATATAAATGCAGAATGCGTGCTTTCTGTTTTTCTTGTAATGCTTGCAGATAAGAGCGGCTGCAGTACATGACCACTGAACAGCAGAAGAGTCCAATCAGTCGCTACTTACTTGATGAAGTAAGCACTCACTGTATCTGTATCTCCAAAAAAAGCGGTTTCTTGTACGGCGATGTTAACACGAGGCCCACGATGGCAGACCCGGACCGGGGAAAATGAAGGTTTAAGAGGGAGGGGGAAAAAGGATAGATTCTCATCTGGAGTGCAGATATGGACCCAAAAATGTCAACTTAGCATTTAAAGCAAGCCAAGCCACTCTTACGACCCTGTCGGTGGTGTTAAAAGGTATCCAAAAGCCATCAAACTGACAAAGCCTGACGGAGCCGCAGTACATCAGCCTCTTTACTACTCTGTAAAATCTGATACATTTGTCTATGTGCATTTTATAGTATAACACCAAAGTTTTTTTGCTACTATATCGATAGCTTTCTTTTGTTCTGAAGTCCCCTCCTCAACCCCTTCCTTTGTGAACTTTAGACGAGGGAAGAGGATTTCAAACAAAGATGCAATGCTTCTCTGAGACCGAAGCCCTAAAAGAAGTTAATTTATGGCCTGTTTGGGAGGCAGGTTTGGGCTTGAATACATAATAAGGTAGTGCACCTGCAGCCGCATACAAATGAATGGAAATGGACGGTTAGTATTTACGCCTCCCTAAACCATCGGGACCTCCTGATCTGACCACTAATTGGCCAGCAAAGAGAGATGAAGATAGCTTCCTTGTTCTCTGGCTGCTGTATCTGCAAATATCAGGTGCAGATTTGCACATAACAACTTAGCCCCCCTCTCAGTCTTGCCATTTGAATAAAAAGGGGTATTGCTAAATGGTTGGTTGCATTCATGTTTTTTGATGATGAATCAAGAAATAAACCAGGAAGTGATATAAAATTAACAATACAGTCGTTCCTCGTTTATCGCGGGAGTTACATTTTAAAAATAACCCACGATAGGTGAAATCTGCAAAGTAGCCAAGTTCAAACCTTCGTCCAGTATTATATTACAATCCGAAAAATACGTTAACTTGTACCTTCCTTTAGCATGTCCAGAAGTCCTACTTTTTGTGCAATGGTTAGCATCTTCCACTGCCTTTTGGGTGCTACCGCAGGTGCCTTTGATGGTGCAAAACATTTCGTAGACATTGTTGTGTTTGTTGAGGAGAAAACTTACAAACATGCGGTGCAGCACTTCGGAGTCGCACTGCTAGCGATCGAAGATTTTTGTAAAGTTGACAAGCTGACCCCATTCTGTACTGTACAGGAGACACTGAGGAGATTGTTTGACGGTGGTCTAAAGCCGATTGGGACGCAGAACGCAATACACTGTAATAAAAAAAAAAGCAAAAAAAATCTGCGAAACAGTCAGGCCGCGAAAGGTGACCCGCGTTATATCGAGGGAAAACTGTACTCATCTCTTGAATCCGTCCTGCAGTGTTAGAAAGCGAACCCCGGTGCTTTGACAGTCCTCTCTGAGTCAACTTGGCGACAGACTTTGCGTTGATGGGAAAAGACCCCTGTGCTCAGTAAGGGACATCGGTTTGCCATGACCGGCTTGAGGAGTGAGGAAAAAAAGACAAAAGAGAATGAGGATGTATGCGGAGAAGTACTCAAGGAGTTTATGGCAGCGAGGATTAAAGTCCAGCCCTGAGGATCGTCTGAAGCTTGTTTTTAAAGATAAAGAAGGTGTCTGCCTCCTGAATCCAACCTGGGAGCTTGTCCCACAGAAAAAGACCCTGATAGCTAAAGGTGCTTCCGCCAACTCTAGAAGTACTACAAGTAATTGGGACCTCTGGGCACAGACGTGTACATGTGCCATTTAAACGATGTCGAGTTTGGGTTGTTTCGTCTCCTTAAGCTCTCTGTTTGTAGCTGTTTTGAGCTTCTTTGTTGTGAGGCACTGAATCGCCTGCCTGCCTGGCACAGACGAACCCTCGGGTCCTCGGGCTCAAGGCTAGTATGCCGGTTCAGGTATCTATCCACGCTTCAGTTCAACATCTTTGAAAAGATCCGAGCAAACTGAAAAACATAAATTTTAATAGTGTTACGCTGTTATCTGTGGGTTATAAAAAAATCCATTATAACATTTTTTTTTCTGACATACTTTCAGTTCAAAAGAGCTTGTAATTGAACACAAAACATGAATGCCTCGCAGAAATGTGCATTACAATATCCTGCTTAATGTTTTTAAATTAAAATACCATTTCTCCATTCATACCTGATAAGATTTCCTGAGAGCAGACGCTATTTTTTTTTTTTTTTTTTTTTTTTGAAGGCAGATAATTAAAGTGTTTTCATACACGTGGATAGCTCCGCGCTGAAAGATTTATGCTTCTATCGCACGAGGGTCGTTTTCTCTTTTTCTTAATTAAGAGAGGGCATATTTGTCATTTATTAAACCAAGGTGAATTCGTGGAGTTCATCAAAACCTCATTCCATTTGCAACTTCAAAATGTATTGCCGCATTTTAGCGTCTCCTCTCTGAGCTTGTGACTTAAATTGATTTTTTCCTAATCGATGGCACGGGATTGGGTTTAGGAGCGTGGGAGTAGGAGGGGGCCGGCGCTGCACCTCAGCCAGCAGCTTCCTCGGCGGTAGCCCCCCTTTTTTTGTTTTTGTTTTTTTTATCCCCGTCTTTATGAAGCTTTGCTCGCAGGGAATGGCGCATTTTAAATGTGCGCACCTGCAAATCCCCACTTCATCTCAGGTTGGTGTAATGACAGCAGAACTGTGTATCTACTGGCAAATATAAACTTCCCTGCCAGCCCTTTGTCACCTCTGGAATGGAGATGACTGAATTGATGCACCGCCCCAATGGAGCAAAACCGTTTAAATGACAACACATTTTTGTCTCACCTTGAACCTAATTGACTGCCTGAAAGCTGGCGTTTGAAAAGTGCTGACAGCGTGACTCTTCCTGTTTGGAAACGGTAGCTATTGACAGCGCCTGTTCTGTGTTGTTTTCCGACTTCCTGTCACACAGGCATCTGTATTTCATATTCACAAGTGAGAATGCATTGTGCCTTCGGAAATAAAAGGTTTTGTGCTTTGCGGATGGTTCATTCCAGACATAGCAGGCTCATGTTATGGGCTTGATGTCGGTAGGCATTAGTATGTATCACATTCCTGCAGGAAGGAGAAGAGCAAATGTAGCCTAACTATTCGAGGTCCAATTAAAAAATGCAGAATATTATTTAGCCACTTTTTTTCCCTTCTTTGCAGTCTAGTTATTATTTCAAGAGGTGCTTGTTAACAAGACACCTGATGACAAGTAGGTTGATGACCCAGGTGTCCACCGGGGTCTCTGTCAGTCATGACAGCTCAGTGACTGGGTAACAGTTATGCTGTCACTGTAAAAAAAAACAGCCACCCCCGTCCTCCTCTGATTCCACTCGTACATTGGTCTCGCCTGTGTGATGTTGAGCTGCCTTGGCGCAATGGTGGCAACAGTGGGATTTCTTAGAAGGGAGCCACAAGACTGTAATCAGTCATTATGTCAGAAGCGAGCCCCATGAGCCCCGCTCCGGCTCATTCAGCCAAATAATAAGCAGCAGATAACGGCACTGGCGTGCAGGCAGGAACGGAGCCCCCCCGTGGGCTACGAGCTGGAGAAACGGGGGTCTTTTGCCTGTCGCCTGCATGCGCAGAGACCTCACCTCGGTTCGAGGGCCGTATCGGGCGTTTTATGTGGCGTGCAGAATTTTTCACCCCTCTCTTCCGTTACGAGCAAACACATCTCGGGGGTCCCTAATAGGCGACGTGTGCGATCAGTTAAGAAATCGACACTTTGTGTCCCTTTTGGTAATTTTCAGCATTTTGCCTAACGACTGCAAGTAGAAATGTGACTTTTTAGCTGCGATGTGGCTAAAAACGCAGAGCAAAAATGTTTTCCTTCTTAATTAAGTTCTTATTTCAGATGTAGTACTACAGATTGTGCACACAGATGAATTTAAACGATGTTGTTTCCTCACGTAATCCAGTCTTTTTGTAATACTTCTTAATGCAGTACATTGAAAGCCTGATTCTGTCCTGATGGAGGCTGGTTGGAGACACAAATACCAGAAGCAATAAAGAAAATAAGCCCAGTAGGGTTGGTTTCCCCCCCCCTTCTCTTTACCCGACAATGTTTGATTTCTATTATTTTTGTATTTAAAATACACATTGGATTATTGCCAGTAAACCAACCTAAACGCAGCCACAGATGGCATCCATAAAGCCGTTTTTGTTTAGTTGTTTTCCAGTGTGCAATTTCTCAAATGCCACCACAGGACTGCAGACTATGTGATATTGAATGATGAAACAGCCTCCCTCCCCCCTCCTCTTCGTAAGCCCAGATCGCTTCAGCCCCCTCCCCCCCACCCTCTCGGAGTTTTGTCATTCCATAACAAGGGTCACAGGCTCCCATTGTCTCATGCTCTAACATTCCTCAGCATGGTAGTATTGACTGGTTCTGCTGGGTGAGCGGTGCCATATAACATCCATACATCACGGGGAAGGCAGACTGACAGACAGTGGGAGTTGAGATGTCAGATCGGCCTCTCCAGGCAAATGACATCCACTCCCCTTCCTGCTCTCCACAGTGATTCTCTATCTTCTGACAGTGTGCGCTAGTTGCGAGCACCGACCCTTCCCCACATCCCCTCCACTTCTCTGTTCCTCGCGAGAACACTTGACAAGCTTATGATATAAATTTTTCTTAAGGGTGGATGGCAGAGGAATAATGCTCCCTCCAATTAATGCGTTTGAAGCTGTTCAGAACATACAGTCATGCAAAGATGGGAACGTTATTTGTTCACTGACTTCCACATCATAATTGGTTCACTACCCTGTGCATGCAAAGATTGATAGCTAGATTAATCTCATCAAAATGTTAAGCTTTTATAATCTTCTCATGGAACCCTTTTAACCCTCTCATACATAATAAATGCAGCTAAAAGTCAGGTTGACATGGAGCAAATAGCTTAACACAGTAAGCATGCTAGTCCTGCTCGGGGAAATTGTGAAACTGCAGACAACTGAGTTAACTCGGGTCAATGTAGGTCAACCCTTTGTGGAATTCATTTTGCCCTTAATGATTAATAAGGTAGTAGTTATTGCTTTGGAAGTAATCAGTGGAATGCTGGAGCTCGGCAGTCGTCTGTAATCCTGTTTTATTGCACCTGCTGTTGTCTTTTTCTAATATTTCTGTGTGCTGTGCAGTTTCCGCTAATGAACAAGCCGTCATCGATCGGTATGGACAACAAGGATCACCTTGTTCTGCCGTTACCCGACTGTTCAATCCCGAAGCGTTTTTGTCTCGTCTTGAAGAGACAATCCGCCCCTTTTGACAGCGCCAAACCAAAGGTCCATTTAGCGTGAGTTGTGCTGTCACTCATGAGCGCTCTGAAAGGTTAGGCTCCTGTAATCTTGTTTATGTTTTTGGTCAGTAGTAAGCCTCCCTAAGCCAGCTTTGTGTCAAACACAGCTGGAGAGGCCTTTGCAATTGCAGCAGTGCAGAAATAATTGGTCCAGCAGCTTGGATGCAGCCATGACACACAGGTAATTTGGTAATTTCTGTCTCTCAGCTGGTGTTATCAGTGTTGGACGCCGCGTGTAAATTAAAAAAAAAACAGCTTCACACTTTTTCTGTCGCTTTGATAGGAATTAAACACGACAAACAAGGTTTTGCGGGTTTTCCGATTGCTTTCCGAGGTCACAGATTCCTGTTGTGATAATACAGGAGTTAAAATGAAGCAGCTAATATCATCAGTGTCTCGACCTCTTTTTCCATTTCTTGGTGCTGTTGTACACATCCAGTCACCAAACAGCTGGACGATAACCAACCTTCAATAATGACAGGGTCCTTCATACGTGATGCCATGACATTCCTGTGGGAAGCCTTTTTCCCCTTTGAATTTAGTCCTGATGACTTGGAGCAGGATACCTCCAGCTGATGGAGAAATTTGGATTGGAATGTCCATAGAAGCCACTTTTAATTATACTGGCAGTAAAGGTTGAAACTGAGTTGGAATGAAGTGCTTTTTGTGCATCGATTTTTTCCCCTGCATCTCCAGACGCCTCTGAGGGAGGCAGAGACAATTCTAACCTTCGCTATCGCTGCACTGCAGACAAACAAGGTGGGCTTCGTGTATGACTTTCCTGCTTCTTTTTCTTTTTTAATACAATAAGAGCATGCACATCAAACAATGCTTTTTATCCAATTAGGGAGTACAACTGAATTGAAAAGGAACTCAGGTCTGGAAAGATGCCACCTGAGCACTTTATCTCGATGGGGTTTTGATGATTTTTGTGATCTGTTTTGACATCTGACAAAGTTTGTCCAACCGTTCATGGGGATTTTTGTAACTTGGATGACAACGTGTGACAAAGCTTGTGGATGGATCCCTCGAGTTCTTTCTGCACGTTTACCCCGAGGATTCATGCCCATTTCAGACACGGCGTCTGGTGATCTCACCTGGGTATCTGGAGAGTTACTGCCACCTTGAGTGCCCTCGGGTTCTCGTAGGAGTCCTGTCCGACTCAGCTGTGGTACACGACTCTAAAAAGATCTTTTACGTCGGAATCAGACGACAAGTGTATCTTTTGTTTGCCTGTTTTCAGATGACACTTCCTCCTGTTTTCTTGAGAACTTTTCCCGACCGCGAGCTTTGCACAGTCACACCAACAGATGCGGCAATTCGTCATGCATAAGAAACCCCACTCTGGCAGCCATCTGTCTGGTTGTGTCTGTTACCATGCACCGGCAGTTTGTTTTCATATACAATTTTAATGGAATTCAAAATATGCTGAACCAATCTTACGACCTACAAGCCTTGTTTTAAAATCTCATTCTCGACCTATGCGTAACCCATGTAACTGAAACCGAGAAAGATGCTGACAGTCAACAGTTTCTGAGACCTGTGGAAAGCTTTGCCATTTGGTGTCTCGCTATCCTGTTACCTCAGCTGCGTGGATGGAACAAGTTATCACGCCCAGTTAAAATGTCGTCTGGTCCACAAACCCGAATCCTGGAGGACTTAATAAAAACAGCCTGTCAAACCATTACAGGTAAAAAGAGGTCAGAGGTAGCACTTTACTTAGGAAACTTACTCCGACTTTTCCCTGGGTTACAATAATGGGGAACAAGCCTTTTCCCAGCATCTTTTCTTATATTTAGCACGGACCAGTAGCTAGTCTGTCTCAGACATATTTTAGGCAAGAGCTGCCTGGGCTGAGTGAACACTTCATATTTAGGGCACTTAATGCCAACCACTCACTTCCTGTGAAGTCCGTGGAAAATTAATCGGCCATCACGAAAACTCTGTAGTTAGGAGTTGTGCAGTGTTACAGCAGAACTAGGGCCTGACCCATATTATCTGCTGATTTTAGCTATTTGCCAATTTCAGTCGTTTTAGGAGTATGTTGGCGACATGTGTTTGTAACACCATAAACACAAGTTGACATATAGGTATATATAGTCCAATATAGCTGATTTTTAACTTATTAAATATTGGTATTAGTTGTAAACCTATAGATACAAAAAACTAATCTTAACACCACATTTGTCGCTATTCCATATTCACTTCATTGTACAATTATTATCACATTATAATAATAAATAAAAGGGTAAAATGTACTAATTTAAAATGTGAGCACATTGGAAGAACTCGTGAAACTCTGGAACATTGGATAGTTATACAATGCTATTTCTTTTTAAAGTATTTTAATTTAAATGTTCAGTAATTTATTTTGGCTAACTTTGCACCTGGCAGCTATTACATGTTTCGTAGTTATGGGAAATGAACTTTCATGAAGGATGAATACTTGGTTATGTCGGAACGCTTTTGGGGAAAGACAATTAAAACACATGGTCGTAGTTTAAGAAGGATTACGGTTAATGAAAGGGAAATTGCAGGTCTGTGGCTGGAGGTGAAATGTTGTCTTTAATTGATAAAGTCAGATATCCAACACAACCATCCACCAAGCAAACGGCAAACACTTCGTTGTACCCTGAGGATATTTGGCTAAACCAGATGCAGTGTTTGCTTTTTTTGCATTTACCGAAAACAGGTAGATATGGCACATGTGCTGCCTGCATCAAAGATCAGCTTTTACATCAGTATGTCTTCAGTTTGCGATTGAACAGATTGCTGCTCACGGCCATGATATTTTCTTGTTTCTTGTCAGTGACAGTCTGGCATTACAGGTGGGTTTTGGGGAGGAGGGGTTAAAGGCACTTTTAGATTGTATTGTAAAGGTTATCCTTGTTTTGTTCAATACCCCGTAGAGAAAATGCATGTAAGGTAGAGAATCGGTGCCGCCCTGTCTTCTAACTTTTTTCTTGCCCAGACTAGCAACTGGGGTTTTTTTTTCTTCATTTCACTGAATCCAGTCACATTTGGTCTTTGCAGGTGGCCTGATGAAAACTTGGAGCTTATCTCCTCCTGTGCTGGCGAAGAATTAAACCTGTTTCTACAGCCCATATAGTAAGATAAAACAGTCCATCGCCACATGGTACCGCAGAAGCATGGAAATAATGCAATGCAGGCGTTCAGTAATAGAAAAATGCCCATCATTATTTGCTGGGCTTCTTCTCCCCTCAGGGCTACATGTTTAATATGACCCTACAAATGTGATTTAGCTGGCAGGTAGCCTTGGGACTCGGAGGAAGAGACCTTTGCCGCTCAGTACGTGGCAACATTGTATCTAGGTTAAGGTTATCGGCTGATAGTGGATATTTTGAGCAGCAGAGGAAATCTTACAGAAGAGGCGCGTTATCGGGAGTTGAGGGGTTTTAGCTTTGCACGAAGGACAAACAGCACATACAACAAAAACCTTTCAAACTCGCTGGTTACTTCCCCGTTCTCTGTGATAATTTGCCGTTTGATCCCTTCACAGCACCTACCCGCATCTTCCCTGTAAACGTTGTGTTGCCGAGCATCAAATTCCAAAGACGTGTTTTCCGTCAACTCTCATCCCACCCCGTCTATATTCATCCCCGATTCAATTACTTTTTTGGATTCAGCGGAGACTCGTTCTATGCTATATTGCTCTCCGATGCGTTTTGCCACCCCACAGATTTATGTCGGAGCTGAAGGATGGCTGTCCAATTTTCTGCATGGATAGCAGTGCTGGTGGCATTGTGTCTGTGTGCGCGCGTGTGCGTGCGAGCGTTTTAAAAGCTCTTGTCAGATGTGCGTTAAAGACGTATGGACCACACTGTCGTGCGATTCTTCCGCGCGTTGCCCATTTCTGTCACATCCTGCCGTTAGCTTGTGTATCACAGTGGTTTGTCATGCGAGTTGCTTTGATCTGTCTGTGCACGCGTGCGCGCTGGTGTGCGTTGTGCTGTCACTTTGTTCCTCCTTGTAAATAAGGCGAGAACGCAGAGCTGGAAATGAGTCAAAGCACTTACATTAGTTGTTGAAGTGTTTTGGAGAGTAACTGATGGTGTACGTTGGACTTTAGGCCTTGCTGCATATTGTGATTGGATGAAATGGAAATCAAACTGTGCTATATTATGATGAAGTGTACAACTGCGCACTTATTCGCTCTTCCGAGTTCAAGTTGCCAATCTTAGTCTGATCTGTACGATGCAAGGAATTCACTGGGTGCTTCAGTGTTGCGTTTGAGTTCTGACATGAGTATTGGAGGTAACTGTGCCCACTCAATACACTGACTGTAAATGTCTGCGTTAGAACCGTCCCAGAAGCAGGTGTGTGTGACAGAAGCCAAGTCAAGTTGCACAGAGCAAACCAGGAGGGCAGGAAGTCAAAGGAAAAGCAGAAAGAGTACAGGCAACTTCCAAAATAAAAGTCCCAGTGCAGATTAAACCATCTGCTTGTGACTTTCTGACTGCTCCCCGTGTGACCTGAGACTGTGCAATGAACATCAAAAAACATGAAAAACATGAAATGCAACTGCACAAACAAGCACTTTGTGTATTCCTCAGCTATTGTGCTCATTTCCACCTCGATATGTTTATTAGTGGACTCGAGTTGCTTCTTATTTACGTGACACCTTTGTGGACACGCACACCTACTCTGAAGGGTCTCGGTGCAGTTATTTTGGTCCTCGCTCGAGTCCAATTACTGTGGTTACATGTGCACACAGAGGAGGAGTGAGGAGTGTTTGTCCTCTGGGCCTCACCTGTAGGGTGTAGAACCGCTGCCTCAGTTCATCCACTGTCTAAAAGGAGCTGTTTTAGCTCCCGTCCCCCTCCTTTTATCTAACGTTCATCAAATTGATCAAAAGGTTTCCACAGCAGGTAGGTGGGACACCCGCTGTGGGAGATAGCCATATTGGGAATATCCACTCTCACTGACATCATACAGAACCAAGCGAAGAAAACCTGTCAGAAGCCGCTTTTGGAGCAGTTTAGAGCCTGAGCTTTTGTTTAAGATGGCTACATTGTTACATAAATAAAGACAAGGCTCACATGCCCACTTTATTCATCCACACAGAGACCTGTTGGTCCACATTAAACCCAGTTTTTAGCTCGAGGAGTCAAAGTTATCAGCGCAGAAACTGTAGACAACCTCAATCTGTCACATATCAGTCGACAGCTCCCCAGCGTGAGGTCACACAGCCCATTACTGCGGCGATGCCATTATGTCTTTCTCTGTAGTCAGAGTGAAAGGTTGCCGTGCCCCCGGATGACCACCCCCACCTCACAGGGGTCCTGTGATATCTCGGTTGTCTCCTTCCAGGCCTGAATGGGCACATTGTGCTGCCGCCCGCTGCTGTTCTGCAGACCACTAGGTTCCTTCACACACACCTGTCAAGCCATGTCCTCGGCGCCTTGGGTACTGCGGCACTCCACAGCCGCCCCCTCCTTCCAGCACACACATGACCGCTGAACCTTTGCACACCCGTAGAAACACACGCACGCACACATCCGAAAAGCAGTGACACATGAACAAATAATCACTTGGACCTATGTAAAGACGCGGGCGTGTATACACAGAGACACACACAATTGAATTTCGCCTAAACACAGAGCATGCATGCATTCACATGGAGCAGCACCCAACACAAACACACACACACCGTTATAGAGTTGGAGTTTATTGGAAACACGCCTCGCTCGCTAAGCCAAAAGTTATATTCAGTGTGGAGCTCGGCTTCAGAATTCAGAAAGGGTCAAGTTCCATATTTGACTGGATGGGGACGGCAAGGGCAGGAAAGGTTGGTCGGGGTGCACGCATTTGCACGTGGGACCCCCTTCCCATTGCATTCAGGAGTAAATTACCTGTAACTCGATCCACAGGTTCAATCAGTTGCAGATTTTTGGTCTTGAAGCGGAGAGGAGGCCTGCTTCGGGGATAGCCAAAGTATCCCTTTCTCACAGGGAAATACATATACCGTAGTTAACGTTAGCTCCGAAAAGATTATCCAGTTAAAAAGTAACTAATTTGAAAATGACTCATTAATTAGTTTTGATTAATTCTTTTGGAGCTGCTATTTTCAATAGTACAAAAAGATTCGTGGCTCTGGAGAATTTTAAGGGTAATTTTCACAGTTTTCTGCTGTTTAGCAGTCTAAGCGATTAGCCCTGAGTCATTACAACTCTGAGAAAGCTGACAGGTTTAAGCTCTCAATCAGATCCATTTGTCTTTCACTTTTTTCTTGGGTTGCTTGGGTTTATTTTAGGACCTCTCATAGACTCAACAACCGGCCAATTTATCTAAAATCGCTCCAAAATGTCACGGTTCTACGTGACTTGACACACGCGGGAAAAAGCACCCAAGCGTGCGTCCTGATCTGTCGAACGCACTCCTCTGTTTTATGACGTCTCATTTGCATCTTCCCTATCTGTCTCTCTCTCTCCGTGGCCTTGCGCCGGTAGCCCTTCACAGAACAAACGCGCCTCTGCGTGTGACATTATCATCAAAGAAAAATGCTAAATGCCTCGATTGTAGATGCGCGCGTCGTGCACCCTCGTGAAGGACCTACGTGTCAAGTCCCACTAGTGTTACCCATACAATTTTCCCCTCTATTGACTTTTATGTTCTGTTGCAAGGTTGGTCATCATGGTGGGAATATATATGCATTCTAAATAAAGACGTGTGTGATAGTAATAATGATATTGCTCTACCAAGGTAAACAGCTCTGAAGAGGGAGTTGTGGTGTGAATGTGGTGTTTTGACAGCTTTATTTTTTGACCATAGGTTTTTGCACGTTTGGCGTTGGCTGCTTTTTTTTTGTTTGTTTTTTAGAGAAGCCTCTCTGAGCTTGGCTTGTTGGTGAGATCATGTGATAACACAGAAATCTGGCTGTGGCTTGAGAAGCAATCTAGGGCCCGAGGACTACAAAAACATGATATTTACATAAATATTCAAACGCATGAGCCAGCATACACCCACGTATGAAAATTTAAAATCGAGGTGCCGCGTACCACTTTAGCTGAATGCTTTATACTCGAGGCTATGTGTTCATCGACTTGTTTTGTTTGTGCTTTTCTTTTTTTTCCCCCCCCCGTTTTTTAATAAATATGTCCACAGACAAAAGCTCGCAAACAAGAGTACGCGTGCATGCGGCGCAGACTAACCTACAGACTCGTATCCCAGTGTTCGTCCCTCTCCAATTAAGGCCAATTAGGGCCAGTGTATGAGAAGGTCTTGTGGGGATGCACTGTAGTGCTCAATGCTGTACATCCCTCATCATCTCTTCTCATTTGTATGCCAGAGCGGTGTGAGAGAGAAATGGGAGCTACAGGGAAAGCATAAAGAAGATGATAGAAATGATGAGGGCTTAAAAAAAAAGAAAGGGAAAGGTGAGAAGAAAAGAACGGGGGAGTGGGTGAGGTGGGGTGGGGGGGGATCTACGGCAGCTAAAGCAGGGATACAGAGAGGCGAAGAGGTAGCGAATTAGAGTGAGCCTCAACAATGAGGAAGCAGACACGTAACTATACATAATCTACCTGCAGTTGGCAGCTACCTCAGTCAATTGTTATCAGCTTCCCTTGAATTTAATGTGACCCTTGGGAGTGTAGATGCTGCCCATGCATTATAAATGCTGCCCATTGATTTCAGTTGGTGAGCTTTCCCTCCCCTCAGAACGAGCAGGCTCTGACTCACCGTGATTTCTTAAGTGACCGTGGTGTGCAGTATAATTCATTAAAATCGCGTTTCACGAACGGAGCCCTTGTTTTTATTTTGCAGTTTGACTTGTTAATTGTATCAGTGAGATTTAAGCACTTCAAAATCATCTGGATAATATTATAAGGCATATGAGGACCTATGGGGGTCTCCGTTGGTCTTTCAGCTCCGTCCGTGGATCAGGTTTATTCGGCACACCCTACGCTCCAGTTTCTGGTGTTCCTGGGTTTGTTTGTAGCGTTGCCTTGCAGGGAGGGAGGCTGCTGCCGTTGGGAGTGCAGTTTGCATGAATGCTAGGTTTCCCGGCTGAATATTGCAGCGCAGGGAGACCAGCAACACTACTTTACATCGCCTGTCCGTGGTTTTAATGCAATGGCCGATCGGTTATGTCACAGGTGTCGAACTCCAGGCCTCGAGGGCCGGTGTCCTACAGGTTTTAGATGTGTCCTTGAACCAACACAGCTGATTGAAATGGCTAAATGACCTCCTCAACATGTCTTGAAGTTCTCCAGAGGCCTGGTAATGAACTAATCATTTGATTCAGGTGTGTTGACCCAGGGTGAGATCTACCTGCAGGACACCGGCCCTCGAGTCCTGGAGTCCGACACCCCTGGGTTATGCGAAGCTTCCTCCACACGGAGCCGCAATAGTTACATTTGGTGAGAGTCATGGCACGTTATACTCGAAGTGCAGTTTACCTGAGGGTGCAAATGGAATCTTTATGAAGCCTGGTTATTTCTGTCTCCAAGAGCAGCTCATTTTAAAGTCCGTATAATCTATGAAATAGCTGCAAGTAGGCGAATAAGTACCAACATGGCGTATTACATACTTCACAGAGGAGTATGTAGGTTACTTAAGGCTGTCTGGGCTTGTAAAAGATGCCGCCATTTCAATACATTTTCTGTTCATTAGCCATATCTCCTTTGCCTTTGGCCCCGGCGTGCTCGGGCCGGCTTGTCAGTTACAGTGTCACAACTACAGGGTCATTTAATTTAGAGGCCTGCTCCGCCGATTAGAGCTTTTGTGGTGAGCCGCCGTGACTACTGTAATGCGGGTGTTTGGGTCAGCGATGGGCACAATAGCTTAGTTACTCTCGCTGACTTCCTCACTATTGCCCCCCTCTCTCTCTCTCTCTCTCTCAGCACATTTTCCACTTGGCTGATAAAATAAGCCACTCTTTGATGAGCTTTCGGCAGGCCGCGGCGTTGTGCTTCAATAAATGCTTTTATAAAGACACACCACAGGCTGTCGACTCGGATCAGTCATACAGCGGCCGCCTGCGTCCGCTTGCCGTCTCATATTGGGACGCCATGTCCTGATAACGGGTTGTTTTGATGCATGATGATAAACGGGTAAAAAATAAAAAGTTCTGTAATGGACAACTTTTCTTCAAAGTGATTTGTTGTCTATGTTAAGACAGTATGAAGGCTTAGGTAACCAGGAGCTGTAGCAAAGACAGCAGAGAAGCAATCCATAGAAAGGAACGCCACTGCAAATGTAGTTTTCCTTTTAATATAAACCCCACTACATTCAGTGTCTTGACGTATTTACATTCTGTAATATAGGACCATTTTATATAGTGAATCTCATTGTCTGGCACCGCAAGCAGGTAGAGTAGGCACTTTTCTTTAGCAGTGCTCACACAGTAGCTGTTCAAGCATCGCTTGCTGCCTCCAAAATTCTGGGATTTGTCCTGTTAAAGCACACTGATGTAGTCGGTGAGGCGGCTGTGGCTAAATCTACTTTGTCTTGTGCCGCTTGTGTTGCTTTCTCTCCTCTTATTTTTAGCTCTTGGTAGTTGGAAACAACACACTCGGGCTGAATGCTTTATCTGGGCAGGAACAACATAAGCTAGCAGTTGTTTTGTATGCTTTTGTGTAGGTGTGTAATTGCTTGTTCAGATTAAAGTGTTCTACATACTTACTTATACTGTATACATAAATACTAAACTAAATCAGCAATAGCCAGCTCTGTGCTCTTTGATTAATTCACTTTGCTGTTATCAACAGAGACTTTGTAGGATAATTAAGGCCGGGAGGTCAGCTCGTTTACTCGTCCTTTGAAGGAAAAGCTAGACAGCTGCCACCAGGCTCAAATGCACACTCACGAACGTGAGGAAAAATGCTGCTGCCATACACTAGAGTGTCATAAGGCCGGGATAGCTTGCACTGCTTGCACTTCCTTCTTTAGTTTTGTTAAAATTAACATTACAAACCACGGTGTAACTGTAAATCTTACACAGAAGAAAAGCACGGTTACACCCAATATTACTGTCAGGCGTGGTCAGAAATATGGCCTGCTGCTCTACAACCACACTCAGCAGTGATATTCAGCACACTGTACCACAATGAATCACTTTTGGGGTGTGAAATCAAATTCAGGTTTAAGTTCATGGCAGCGAAAGCTGGATAGTCATGCTGTGTTTCATCACTTTGTAATTTGGAAAGCACTCCTTTTGCCAAGGGGACTGAAAGGGGAAAAAAAAGAAACAGGCTACAGTGGATAATGTAACAAAGAAAAGAAGCAGTTTTCTCTGTCTTAATGCAGTGGAGTTGCTACATACTGTACAGAGCCTCCTTTTGCGCTCATGCGTTTCACCAATTGGCAATCATGCACTTGTGGATATCCAGTGAGCCTGGCTAGCTTTCTTGGCACTTCAACAAAATTCTTTTACTTTGCTTTCCCGGTGCCTCCTGCTCTAACTGGTGGCATATCCTTAGCAGCCGGTGAAAAGTTAATAACAGGATGTAAAATTAATCTCAGTCTCAGTTGTCTCACAACGGTATCTCAGCAGGCTTTTACTTAACATGCAAGCCTTTTCTCTACTTGCCGTTATTAGAAATACCAGCCTTTACTCTGATGTTTTAATGCAAAACTCTAAAATGCAAGCATGCACGGACTAAAGCGTTTTTTCTGTGCATGCAAGAATGCCAAGCTTTTTGATTAAACTTGCTATGTTCACGTCTTGCTTACTTCCAGTTAAAGTCAGGATGCTTTTTAAATCACGGATGGATTATTTTATCAACAAGTAACAATTATACCTATAAGTAACAAAAATACACTTTTTAGAATTAGAAATCCTTCCCTTAAATGCATCCCACTGCAAGGATTTACACACTACGGGGCAGGTTCAGTGCTGGTTTTGGGCAACAAAGATAAGAGATGAGAGCAGATGACTAGTAGCCAGCAGGTTGCTGCTTTGAGTATCTCTCCGAAACGACTGTTTCTGCACATGATTTCTGACAGAAATAAGCATATTTCCAGCTTTACCTTACAAACCCCACTTTAATTGAGGTTCTTACAATAATTGCAATAAAAGGAAGATGAAAATAATCAGTGAGTAAAGTTGCAGTGCCTGCGGTTAATGTAGCTCAACCTGTAAATAAAAGGATGAAATCAAAAAGCTGTTTTAAATCGTTGAATTTATTGCAGTCTGTTCAAATGAAGTTGATTGGTATAAGCTTGAATGGATACCAATCACATTTTTCTTAATTATTAATTGTGCAAATAAAGACACCTTTAATTGTATATATTTCACATGTATTTTACTCAGATGTGCAGTTTTCTAAAAAAAAAAAAAAAAAAAAAAAAAAAAAAGACAGTAAGAAAGATGCATTTTATTCAAAATTACTGCTTCATGTTTATTGAGGGTGAAATTAGAGGGTGGCTCAAAACCAGACACCAGCTCTGGTATTGGTTTTGGATCAATACCAGTGCAATCAGATCGATACTTTGTTTCTAGAATGCAGCCCTGTTAAGTACATGTTGTTTTTTTGGAAATCACGCATTATGAAAACTCACTTAACCGTTTTGTGTTGATTGTCAAGTCTGTTTTATTTATAGCCGATACACATTCCAGGACTCCAAATAACCCAATTTCAAAATGCATGAAAAGCCAAAAGGCGTTACGTTTTGTTGCATTAACAAGATATTGTGGAAAGTACAAATCACACTGATTTAGTGGTCATTAAAGTGTTTTTAGAGGTTGCAAATAGAGGATAATTTATCACATAAATGACACATTTCTCTCCTCTACATGAGCTGCCTTTGTAGGTTAAAACCCATGGTATCGGTATTAGTATTGGTAATTTTGGCCCCCATGTTTACTTGGTATTGGTATTAGTATCGGTAATTTTGGCCTTGTAATTACTTGGTATTGGTATCGGTATTAGTATCGGTAATTTTGGCCCCGTTTTTACTTGGTATCGGTATTAGTATTGGTAATTTTGGCCCTGTAATTAGTTGGGATTGGTATCTGTATTAGTATCGGTAATATTGGCCCCCATGTTTACTTGGTATTGGTATTAGTATCGGTAATTTTGGCCTTGTATTTACTTTCTATCGGATCGATACCAAATCTGTAGTATCTCACAGCACTACTGTAAATGTAAGATCCTCTTACATTTACACTTTCTTATGTTTTGCTAGGCTGCTAATTGAGTGCAATCCTTTAAAAACTCATCTTTAAAGGAGCAGCTAATATATGGATAAGGTGGCATGATTGTTTGCAGTTAAAAAATGTATATGATTATGCAACACTGGTAAAGTAGACATTGGTAGTGTCTGTCTCCAACAGGAAAATGAGGTGATTTTCCAGATAATGCGTCGGTCATTCAGCCTTATGGATGTATATTTCTCTGTCCAGAACTCACTGATGATGTGTTGGAAGCCTCACCTCCCAACTACTGCCAGTACTTTAACACTAATGATTGGACGAGAGCAGTAAATTTGGCTCTGATAGTGTTTCTGCTGAGTGCGAAAGACCAAGGAGAGCAGCAAGGAGTTTATAAGAGGTAAATGTGTAAAATTAAAGCTCTGTCCAGTTGCTGTAATTACTGTTAATTAGGTTTGATCAGAAAAAGAAGTGAAATCAAGCGAAAGCACACGATGAAAGCCTACCATAGCCTATTATACCGCCCAGAACATAATTTTTGCTTTCTGTTCTCAGTGCAATTGATTTCTCCTTTTTGTGCAGCAGTATGTGGTTAGGATTGTTGCAATATGGTGCGACCGTGCTCCTTTCCAAACACTTGCAGGCCTGCTAAATGACTGGCAGATGCTCTGTTGACCAAACTAGTTTCAGCAGTTCAGCTAAATTGACCTATCGCATCTGCTTTCTCTGCCAAAGTCTCAAATTTGATCAAACATAATGAACAGCAGATTTGATGAAGCACGTCCCCGGCACTTGTTCGAAAGCCAAGACCGGTTGGCCATTGTGCCTAGATAATATTTAGAAATTTGGCAATATAATTGAGAGCCATTCTTTTTCTTTTCATTTGCAAGCATCTTTGCAAAATCTGACAGAAGTAAAGGAATCATTTCACTAAGTACCTTTTTTTTTTATCATTGGCACACATGCACAAATTATAGACTCTCGTTTTCCCAGTGTCTCTGTCATTTTAAATCACAGCCAGTGCTTTTAAAAGAGACGTGGACATGAGGCGGACAACCCAAATAGGTGAGAGGAAAGAAAAAAAGGTTGTTTTAATTAAGTCAAAAGGAAAATCTACCTAATTTGCATAGTAAACACAGTGCTACCGATTAATCCTTTTTCTTTTTTTTGTTTTTAGCTTATTATTCAAGACCATCCAGTGCCATAGACACCTCAATTACAAAAGCTTTGGTGCTCATCAGTTTTATGATTGCATGTGAGATTTAATTATAAATCATGTAATGATTGTTTTGCGTCACAATAACAAAGAGAACAGCTCGTCGTGTGTTTCATCAGGGATGCCGAAGAATTGCTCTTTCCCAGAACCGCTGAATGCCATTTGATTTTACCTCTGTGTGCATGCTCTTCATTAATACGTCTATAATTAAACCTAACCACTTCACCCCTCGCACACGGGTATGGTGCCAGCACAGATATAAATTGAATGCGTTCAGTTGAAATATATATAGTGAACAGGGCAACGCGAAGGATGGGAGACGAGAAATCTCTGAAAGAAAGCACTCCAAAGATGGATTGATACGATGGCTAAAGAGGCAGGGAGGGATAACGAGGGGAAAACTGGAAAGTGTGAAAGGTGACTGGGGGAGGTTGCCATCAAAATGCTAATGTTGTGTGGGATATTTACTGCAGAGTGTTAATGTAGTTTAAAACAGGCTCTTTGTCCTGCAGCCCATCACCAAGCTCCTGTTGGGCCCTAATAAATCAGCCATTAAAAGCTGATGTGACCTGAATAGCACTTCATACAGCGGCAATCGGGCCGTAGCACCAGTATGGGAACCAGAAAGCAGCTGAAAAATTTATGAAGATGCCACTTAATAACGGTCGACCCAGAAGCGAGCAAAATAAAAAGTGTCTGTGTGATGTGGCTTGGAGAAAGTAACGCTTGGACTCCTTTTTTTTTTTAATTTTTTGTTTTTTTTTAAGTAAATCTGTGTCATACAGTAGACGTGCAGATGCCTCTTCATGTTGGCAGACGTTAAAGGTTCCTGCCTTTTAATTGCGTCCCCTGTCGCCCGTTTGGAGAGAATACAGCGAGAGTCGGTGTGTTGCTCTAACATAAGTATGCCCTGCTCTAACTTTTGTGTTCTCTTCCAGGACAGGAAGTGCTTTCCCTATCTGGAATGTGATATACGGGATTTGTTCAGCAGCAGCACTCAAGGACCGCTCTCCTCTCTCAAACTGAGGTATTGTACACTTTTTATCAGCATTTCTGACAGCATCAGACTGTAAATGTACGGCGGCCCTGAGAGTTTAGACGCACTGCAGCTTAGGAAAACACCAGCAAATCGAAAAGAAAAAAAAATGCTGCAAAAGCACACAAAAAGTCACAAATTCAATTCAACAACAGTTATCTCAAGGGACTCTATAATACTGTCAGGTAAAGACCCTACAATAACTCAGACTTGGTGACAGTGGCAAGGAAAAACTCCCTTCTAACAGGAAGAAGCCTAGGCACAGGAGGGGCAGTCATCAGCCGTGATTGGCTAACGGCGAGGAGAGGAAGTTGGGATGAACGACACACTGTGGAAGAGACAAGCTAACAGTAAATGGCTAATAGCAAACACGTAGCTACAGCATTATATGAATGATATCTCTGCGTTATCATCAAAATAATGTTGGTCAACATCACAACGGACCAATCACGAACACTCAGTTAGCATTGGAGAAGAAGTTAGCTAATGCTATTAAAAGCTACCATAAGCAAACCGAAACGAGTAACCTAAATTTGGCGGACAGCAAAGCTAACTTGATAATATATTTATTAAAACACACGTTACCATGGCATCTTCTTATCGTTTACACCGGTGAATCCTACTTCTTTTAAGGGTGTCTCAGTGCAATTCTTCCCATGTTTTGGTTGCTATCATTTTTGCAGCTGGTCCGTCACACTATCGTCTCCTCAAAAACACTTTTATTTTGTGAGATTTTTTTTTCCTACTTCTGTTGTCTTTAGCGTTTTTCTAGTTGCTGGTGTTTTCTTCAGTTGCGGTGCGTTTGAACTCTCAGGCCCACCGTACAAATGGGCCTGAAAACGACTCCGTGCAAGTCATGAATATGCAGCGCAACCCAGATTAAGCCTGCAACCCATACACCACCAACCCCACCCAGCACAGCACAGTAATGAAGAGCATTCATGTGGGCCAATTGGGCTTGTACTCTGCGCGCAATAGGATGTTTATGAAAATGATTCACGATAGGTGCTCATCTTCATATGCAAATCTGTGGGACACCACTGTTAGGCCTCTAATTTGTGCCGGCGGCGGCGAGGAGGGTGGGTTTTTTTTTGTTTTTTTTGTTTTTTTTTCTTTTCTTTTCTTTTGGTCGGTAACCATACGTATCTACGGAGCGTGCTTGGATTTCATTCCCTGATGCAAATGATGTTTTTGGTGTAATCATGCAAAAGCACAGCTGGCTTCCATTTCTCCACACCTCGAGCCTGTTGCTCCCCCGCACCCCCTCACTGCTGACTCTTAACCACCAGAACCTTCCTTGCGCCGGGCTCCTGTCTCCTCTCCCCGTCTGTTTGCCGTTGTTGTCTCCTGCAGCCCTTGTGTTTGCTCTCTGCTTCTTGTAGTTATCTTCTTTCCCTTTCCTGTGTCACTTGCCATACCAGCCCTCCCCTTTTCATCCCATCATCACACACACACACACACACACACACACACACACACACACACACACACACACACACACACACACACACACACTTCTCTCCACTGCCACCACCTCCAAGCAACCCTCTTCATATTGAATGGATCCACTAGCCTCGGTGCCTCCTGCGGTGAGCCTGGATTGAATTCAATTAGGGAGATTGTTTGCCCTGCAGAGTTTACTGGTGGGCTCCGTGGATGATAGGTTTGCCTGCCGACTTCCCCTTCTCCCCACGTCCTCCTCCTCCCTCACTCATACACACTCTTCCACACACAAAGACACACCACTACATCCATCTACCCTGTTTCCCCTTCATCTGACTCAGTGTAGACACCCCTCCTTTCCTCTTTCTCCTAACAACTTCCTTTTGGCAGTGCACTTGCCTTTCTATTTCCATTTCCTTCTCTTTTTTTGGTGTGTACACTGTTTACGTTGCTTTTCAGGCCCCCGTTGATGTTTTTATGCTATTTTGTGACATCGCATTCAACATGATCAAGGCATAAAAATTGGCACAGTGGGGAAAATGTGTCATATCACCTCTTTGATAAGACCACAGGGCCTCATATTCTTCATGTGGCTGTTTCGTGAGAGTTGCTGGGATGGGATTTTTCAGATGGGAACTGTTTTATTTGAGCTTAATCCCAGCAGCTACACACACATTTCAGGATAATCCCCCCCCCCCCCATTTTTTGTTCCAGAATTAATTTTCCCATTTTCTAGCATATCCAGCATAAAAGGAAGGGCAGTAAATGTTGCTGACATAGGAGTAATGGCCACATTAGTTGCAAGGTGAAAATAGAATTGTGCTGTCATTTGAATAACATTGAGAGCAGCAGGCGGTACTTATGCATGCTGCTGGCTTGTGGTTTTAGATATGAAGTGAAAATCTGGTACAGACATAATGGCCCTGGTCTCTGTTCTGTGTAGAAACATATTTCAGGGACTTGTCCTGTAACCCGCTGCTTTCCTTCAGATGTCACGCTGTGTGACTGTGTACCAGTGCTCCTCAGAAATCAGATACTGTATTAGTGCTGAAAGATGTCAAATGAATTAAAAGCTAGGCATCGCTTTGATGATAAACGTCCTAATGCACTCTGACGTGGAATTACGACCTTTGTTTGATGTACCTTTTTTTTGCCTGATTTGTGGTCACTGCCGATTATGTTTAATTCACTTGAAGGCAATGACTTTGTGGGGCTTTAAAGAAAACGTTTGATTTACAAACAAGTGTCATTTGGCAGAAGGATATTTTTCAAGCTAATACGCGAGAAGAATCCTAAAGTAGACCGATTATACTTCCTTTTTCTCTGATACTTGTGCTGTTACAAACCTGTAAATGGTAAATGGCCTGTATTTGTATAGCGCTTTTCTAGTCCCTAAGGACCCCAAAGCGCTTTACACATCCAGTCATCCACCCATTCACACACACATTCACACACTGGTGATGGCAAGCTACATTGTAGCCACAGCCACTGACCAAATGCTCGGATGCTCTTGCTTTAGCCTGCGCTAAACACTCAGTTTCAGGTGCTGTTTTTCTACTCTTGTGTCTGATTGATGTCAGAGGCACAGGATTTCCTTATATGGTCATCTCAGTTTCATTGTTTGTTTATTCATGCCACTTCAGAGTACTCATTCGATAGCAAAGCTGGGCAGGTAATGCTAAAAGACACGGCTCTTCCATCTGTAAAGAGCAAGATCGAGGTATCAGAACGCAAAGTGTAACTACCGTTATATTGGCAAACTGTGTCCAAGGTTTACAGTTTGTTTCCGGAGGTCCACAATGTCAAGACAAAAAGTTTCAATGCCCACGAGCACCAGGTTTTGTTTACCCGACAAGGAGCAGCCAATCAGCGAAAGACTTTTAGGAAAGGGAGCCTTAAAGAGACCAGTGATGCAGTGTTGCAGACACAAGGCGACCTTTAAGGTGCTGCTTAAAGATTAGCAAGGATTTTATGTGGTTAATAGATACTCTGGGTGAAGTCCAAGAATAAAAGTTTAGAGCTGGAAATTAATATAATAGACCCCATTTTTATCTGAACATCTACAAATCTGCAGAGCTTTTTAGCCTGTTAGAGAGTTGAAGCTCCGTGTCTGTCTGCAGTGCTTTGCATAGCCAAAGTGGCTTCCTTTAGCGTCAACCATTCAGGTTACTTTAACCACAGTGGCCAGAGATGACTTTAGCCCCGCCAGGTTTTTGGTTCTGTTAGCTTAAAGCCCTGCCGTTTGTTTTCATAGCGTGATCCTGCCTGGACTTGTTGAAATGATGCAAAACAGGTCATTTGAATGGAAAAGGCAGTGAAATCCTTTCGGCCAATGTCAGCAGTGTTCTTGAATTTGAATCCTATCCAGAGGTAGTTGACTTTGCACGTCTTTGTTTTTCGTGTCCTGTTACTTGGGGCAACTATGGCCAGGCCAGAAGCAGGCTGCTCCGAGGATACCAGACAGCATTGAAACCCTCTAAATGACCAAATTATTTAAAAGGCACACATTGTTTTGTGTAGTGCACGGCTGATAATGATGACCCTCTGTGAAAATTGTTGTTGTCAAGACAACCGCACCTTGCTGGGGGATAGATTTATTATGACGTGTTTGTGGTCATTTTCTCCCAGTGGGTAGTGGGGCGCGAGGGGGACCTGATGTGAAAGTGCTCCCGCAGCTTTATGAAAATGCTGCTTAGTCATTTCTTTATGTTGATTTGATGATTATTGATTTTAACCTCAAGCAAATTTGTGTCCAATAGCTAATATGCTATTAGAATCATCAAAGATGGCGTGTTTTCGAGGTGAACGTTTTTTGCAGACGGGACTCCAAAAAAAAAGTTTCCATTCTGCCGTTGAGGTCATACGTGATCATTTCTCTTTGAGAGCATGTGTTAACAGTCTCATACTCTAATTACTCTCACAATCAGTAAGGGGCAGGCAGTTTTAAGCCATTTGTTTATAGCTGAGGGTAAACTTGCACAATAAAACTCCACACAAGGACACATCGAGCGGATGTAACCGCAATTATTTAGTGTTACGTCACCTGGAATGTGTCTGCGCGCTGTATGTGCGTGTACCTGTGCTTTATGTGGTGCTTGCTGTGACACTGCACTATATATAACTCCAACGCCCATCTATTCCAATACAATATTCATGTCTTCAGTGGCAATTCGTCACTCTCTTGAACTGCATTATCATGGTAATGCCATCTATGATTTCTCCATGCATCTGTAACGCCTGCAAAATTTGGTATCAACGGTACAGAATAAATATAGCTCTCAAAGAAGAGTTTAAAACAAATCAATAGCTGCATTTAGTTTAAAAGTTTTAGGAAATATCGGGGACAATATTAGGTACACCTTGTTAGCACTGGGTTGGACACCCTGTTGTGCTGGAGACATTCCTTTGACATGATAACAAAACAGGTGCTGTATATTTGTTGCCAGCACACACATTGTACAAATCTTGCATTCCTCCACATCCCAAAGGTGCTCTATTGGATTTAGATCTGATGACTGTGGAGGTTATTTGAGTACAGTAAACTCATTGTCACATTCAAGAAACCGGTTTGAGATAAACTGAGCTTTGAGACAGGGTGCGTTACCCAGCTTGAATCACATAGTCGGCAACATGTTTTGCTTAAGTCATGCTCATTTGGTACGATAAGGCACAAAGCGGATACCTTGGGGGACGGATATCGTCGTTTAATGAGTGTGTTTTTTTTTAGTTACTGTTGCCGTCTAGTTTTCTCCTCTGACCTCTGGCATCAACAAAGAGAACTATCGCTCACTGGATATCTTCTGTTTTTCCGACCATTCTCTGTAACGCTAGAAATGTACGGGAAAATCACAGTAGATCAGGAATTTTTGATCCATCCGGCACAACCATGCCGGATTCAGAGCCATTTAAATCGCCTAAATTTCTTCCCCATTCTGATGCTCAGTTTGAACTTCAGCAGGTGGTCTCGAGCACATCTACACTCTTAAATGCATTGAGCTGCCATGTGATTGGCTGATTAGATATTTGCGTTTGGTTGAACAGGTATAAAGTGTCCGGTAACAGTAGGTAGGTTAGCATAACTATAACTCAGTGGTGGGAAAGAAGAGGAGAATTATTATTTTGGACTTATTAATTATGTTATGTTTTGTTTTGATGCTTATAGAAATGTAAGAAGCAGGATTTGTGAATTTAGCACATGCTAACTGAAGTATTTTAGGAAATCACTGCCCAGCTAGCTAGGCTAGCATAACTGCTGTTAAGCAAGTTCGGGTTATGCTATTTTATCTGTCAAAATATAATATATGTATTTAAAAAAAAAAAGAGCTTTAAAGGTCCTGATAAACTGATTATGTTATTTGTGGACAGGTTGAGTCATGCTAACTGTTTTTCCTATATTCCACTCAAAGTCAGTGCTAATGCTAAATGCTAAACATGCTAATGCTAACTCAGTAAGAAAGTGAAAGAACACATTTCCCACACTGTTGACCTCTTCCCTTAACCCTGTGCGTCTGTTTAGTGGAGGGATTTCTGAGATAACACTTCCTCTTTTCCATTCCATCTCTCCACCTCTACATACCCACTTAGCTATTGCATGTCACAGTCCCACAGGGCTTTGCAGGTGAGTGTTTCACTTTTCATGACTGGTAAAAGTAAAAGTCCCTTCAGCACCGATGCCCACCCAGGTCTGACAGAGAGAGCATTAAATTTGGACGGGGCTATTTTCGGTAAGGGAAAGAGGAGGGGTCACTGGGATGTTAGTGAAAGTGTCTTGTCATGTGCCTGGTCGCTCTCCTGATACCCAGCCTGACAGTTTGGGTGTCTTAATAAAACAACACCCCTGACAGCGAGCTCACACAGCAGCTCAGTGGTTTCGCTCCATCATCTTCCGCCAGCCCTTCCTCTCCTCGGCTTCCCCACTGTGCCCATGTATCGCCCAGCTCCTCGCTGTGACCGCTCAACCTGATTTAAATGAACAGGACGATCTGTTGATTGCTATTAGATTCATGCATAGCTTGCACCTCTAGGGGGGGGGAGTCTGCCATTATCCCATTTGATATACTGTAGCAAAGCAACAACTGGCCTACATTCAAAGCCATTCTTTATACTCTTTATTTGTTACTCAGGTGTATCTAACTAACCTCAAGAGCCTTTTTCCTTCGCCTTCTGGTTTTCGTAGCACTCATTCTCCCTTGAACTTCTGCTGCACCCTATCCAAAATCTTCAATTCCAGCAAAGGTGTGCTGTTCTAATCAGCTCTGTTTGATGTGTGGAGGCAGCAGGCTTTATGGAGGAGCCAAGATCTCTTAGGACATTAAGGCTAGAGGAGAGGGAGGAGAGGAAGAGATTACTGCTAGTCTTTTTATAGAGGATCACTCCATCTTGTCCTTTTTAGCTCACTCATTAGTTCTCGCTTCCCCCCGGAGGGTGATTCTCTCGTTCTGTCTCTCACCAAAACTGAGGCCTCTTCTTTCACTTTGGCAAAAAAAAACAAAACAAAGAAAAAAAAACCCTTGTCTGACCATCGTTTAGGCAAACATGATCCAACAGTGTTTCCGTTATCACAAAGTCAGAGTCAAAAAAGTGCTTGTGTGGTCAGCACTGTTCCCACTTTGGCAGGTATTTAAAAAAAAAAAAAAAAAATCTTTTTTTTTTTTTTTTTAAAGCAGCCCAGGAGAGAGAAGGGGATGAATAATGATTGCACATGCCTCCCTTTGTCAGCCGTGGAGCCGGCGACATGCCTTTTCTTCATTTCCATCGTCCAATTCCCTCCATTTCCTCTCTCCCTCCCTCCCTTCGGTCAGTACCTGTGAAATCAGACATCCTTCTGTGCCTGTCAAAAAATAACCACATCTGCAGCTGCAACCGGCTGTCAGGGGAGTTCACCGCCTGACAACTTGCGCGCGCACTGAGGTAATCAGAAGTTGTCAAAAGTGAAGTGTCCTCTGCTTTGACTGAGCTTGTGCGGTCCCGTCCAACACCGGGAGCTTTGGCTGCGGTGTAGGTGTACTAATGGCCTCTTTGTCATCAGGGATCATTAAATAATGTCCTGCGACTGCATATTTTGGCAGCAAAATTGTTGTTTAGCTGAGGAAAATGGAGACACGGATAGATAATGGGAGCCCGCATTCGCTGCCAGCCTGCTGGCCAACTCTGTCGTGGGATGGAGCACCACATACGCTTTCATGACCTCCTATGATCATACATCATTTTCAAGTGCTTGGAATGCAATCCTTTCTTTTTTGGTTTTCGTTTGTTTACATATTCCCAGGTAGCTTGTGAAAATTTAATTTGTTCCCCATATGCATGGGGTGCTCCTCTGTGAGGAAGCACCTGTCTTATAAAAAATACCCCCACAAGCGAAGAGGAATTATTGATTTGCATCTGTTTAGTCGGGATGCCGCCCTCCACGCGAGGATCCCGAAGGTGCCGTCGCACCCGTCTGTCCTTTTTACGGTGGCTCTAAAACCGTTGATAGGGGCCGCGATCCGTTTCTGCCCTCCCTTGAGTTTTATTTACAGCCCCAGCCTGGCAATAAAGCCCGAAATTTATGACTTACTTTTTAATTAGAAATAATGTCTTGTAGAGTTTAAGTGATGGATGGTTTAATCAATATATAGACCGTGGCTGGGCCTATGATAAACGTCTCTATTGACAGAGCGCAAAGTAGCCTAACTTAGCACTTTGTCTTTCAAAGAAATATGAAGTGTTTTGCTTGGTGACGGGAACTGTACGCTGCCCTTCTCTGTGTCTCTCTCATTATTCTTCTTTCTATTTTACTGTCTCTCGCGACTCTGTCAACACTTTTTTCCTCTCAACAGGCAGTGTTTTCTACAGAATGAATCAACCTCCCCTGTCACACTGTATTTAGGTAATTATTTTACCACCCGAAACCCCTATTGTGTTTTGTGCCACATTTGCTAAAGTTTAAATAAAATAAGTGCTGAAGGTGGGTTCTTGTGAATGGAAACTGACAAGCTGGGAGAAATGCATTTCTCAGATAGAGGGGGGACTTTTTTAGTTTCTTTTTTTTTTTTATTGGGCAAAGTGGTTTCCTCTTTCTCTCAGGTTCAGAGAAAAAGAGGGAGCAAAAAGGATTTTCAAGTAGAATAATTAAATAGGAATCAAGTCAATGGGATTTGTTTCCTGGCGCTGCAGATAATTGCGTAATATACACCGGGGAATGGAATTGTGGTACTTGACGATTGAAGTTCAATTTTTGTCACTTGCAGCTTTTTGTGAAGTGTTCAAACATGACATGCGCTGTGCTTAACTCGGTGCCGTTTTCCACAATCCAGACAACTCCACAGAGCGATCAGACAAAATCGGCTGTAATTTTGCACAGGACTATAACTAACACGCGCCATTATACTTCTAAAATGTCAGGGAACTGGGGGGAAATAGTTGTGTGAAATCAAATCAGGGATGCAGCAAAAGGAAAAGCTCCAAAGTGTCATATTTCAAAAGCTTTAGCTAGCTTGTGCCTGGCTTTTGATTATTAGATAGCTTACTTAATAAAAATGTTAATCATCATTTAACATATTTTTATCATGTGGATAAAAGAAAACACAAGATATATTTTCGGTTTCCCAAAGTTGTAAAATTCCACTGTTATAGCAGTCAAACACAAATATGTGTCTTACTACAACACATTTAACCTGTTCGGTTGTTTGTTTCTCTGACTGTGAACTCCTGTTAGAGCAGCGGTCCTCAAACCCGTGGGCTACGAACCGGAGTCGTTTGGTACCGGGCCGCGAGAGTTGAGGCTTGGGTGTGAAATTTATGACTTTCAGGGTTTTTACCAGTTTTTATTGTTATTTTTGAAACCATTTTTATCGTTAACTCGGTTTCCCTGGGTCTTTTCCTGTGTGGTATGAATAAATCTTATTTTTTTAAAAACATTTTTTCCATGAAGACATAAACCGGTCCGTGGCGCAAAAAAGGTTGACGCTGTCTTCGAGCGTCAGGAGTTGAGTAACCAAACTTGGCACACGGGTACATCTTAGGCCCCTGAAGCTTCTACCTAGTATCCACCTAGCTTTGTGTTAGAATTAACCATTTTTGAACGTTTAGACACCAATATCACCTTTGCAAAAGCATTGTATCATTTTTATTTCACCACCACAGCATATATGCAAAAGCTGAATTATGCATGATGCATTATGACGCCATCAGGTTGCCTCTCAGCCGGCTGCTTAGCATTGGAATAAATGCTTTTGTGCATCTACAGCACCTCATAAAACCATTTTGTTTTCATTGCACAACAGTGACAACCACAAAGCTGAATTATAGATGCCTAGCAGCCACCTAGCAACAGGCTAAAATGAACCTTTTATTACATCTAGACAAACTACAGCAGCTATTTTTTTTTGGGTGCTGTTAATGTGTTTCAGTTTGTCAGGATCAAGAAAAAGGCATGTACTAGTACCTTTAATCAAATACAAATTTAAAAGGAAATAACAATAATATACATCAAAACCAATGTTGGGTTCGATCTTAGCAGCATCTCCTGGTAGTGTCAAACAAAGATATTGTGGTAGACGGCAGAAAAGATGAGGGGGGAAAAACCTATGCAAACAGAATAGCTGCTATAAATAATAAAAATAGAAGTTTAATGCTGTTTAATGCTAGATTTTAGAGCATAAATATGAAATATAGTCTAACGTACCCTTTTGCTACCTGCTACATGACGTTATCACATAAAGGTAAATATATTACACACTCAAGTCTGGGTTTATAAAGTTAATGATTACTAATCAGTAAGATAAGAAGCAAGAACGGTGACAGAATGTGTGTTGCATCAGAGTCCTTCCTTCACCGTTACACTTGAATACTTGCAACATGACGCCTGCCTCTGCAATCCAGACCACCTACCTCAAAGAGAACAGGATAATCTTATCTATATTCAAACACGCACAGATCGGTGCACACCAACATAAAATCACCTGACCTCTAAGACAAACCACAATACCTTCCTTTCTTATTGATTAGTCTTGCATTCACTGCCCAGGGCAGGTGGAGGCCTTAATAACGGCTTTATGCTTTGTTTTCATGGTCCCTGGAATAGAATAACCACAAATGACATGGATCTCATGCTATGAGTCCCTCTGGTCAATGGTTAACTGCTCTGCAGTGATTCAAAGCATCCGGGCTCTGTCGCGAGTGACCGCTCTTATACGGATCTCGACCTGGATACGTTTTCTTCGCCCTCGCTCCCCACCCTCCACGCTCGCCGGTCTAATTTCTGCTCTTTTCCTCCCTTGCGCCGGCATGTATTACCTTATCTGCCTCCTTTGTGAAATATAAGCTTGTAGATAAGTAGTATATTGGGCCGGGTTACTCATGTCTGTCTTGTTCATTCCTCACAATCCTCTAATTCCCTCTAGAAAGCTATTTTCCCAGACTGCAGGTGGCCTGTGTTGTAACGTAGAGGGCACGCCTGATCTCCCCACAGCAAACACAGACATGTAGTCACCTCTTTTGTATTCTCTACAAGTGCTGGTAATGCCCCAGTATGCATGTGCACTGCAAGTGTACACATGACTAATCTCGGAGACAGCGTAGCAACATACCACTGATAGGTACGCAGCTTTACCCGAGATTAGCCATGAAGTCAGGAATTATTCAACTGTTGTGTTTGTGCCCTTTTTATTTCTGGTTGACTGATGAATGGCGCGCACAAAACAAACAGAATCCCGCATGAAGCTTTTAACTGCGGTTACCCCTTAGTCCACGGTTGTTTGCTGTGTAGACTCCAGGGGGGGGGTTACGCCATCTTTTTCAAAGCATGACTCTGTTCTGACACTCGCTACAGTAAACTGCATTAAAGGAGGGAGTGAGCGTTTCCAACCCAGAGTAAAAAGCAATGCCCTGAGACAGAAACTGGTCCTGTTCGCTGGTCAGGGTCACTGCCCACCACGACCTCTGTTCTGGCCAGTTAATTAGGAATTAGAACAGGCATGACCCTCAGGATGTTATCTACGTTAGAGTAATGAACACCTGGAAATTCTGGAGCTTGTGCACAAGTCACCGCATTGTGACTTTTAAACTCCTGTGGCCTTTATAATTCTACTCCCAGGATTTTCTTCCATTTCTTTTTTGTCCCCTTAAAGGGAATGAGGTAGTGTCACGCAGCCGGATAAATGTAATTTCCATTCTGTGGCACTTAGATCTAAGCTAAAAGCAATCAGCATAGGTTAAATTTAATATAGTCCTATTTATTGTCCAAGAATTACCCTGCTGTTATAGACTGTTATGTCCTTTCCTGTTAAATCTCTGTGGTGTCCATAATATAGTCATCCTTCCATTTATGAGGGGCAGCCAATCAGAAAAAAGCTGGCTTAAAGTAATGCTGAAGGGAGCTATATAAGCTTGTTTACAACGGGGATGATGTGAGAGGTTGTGCCGAGCCTCAGTGTAAGATAAATAAAGATTATTTTTGTCAGTCATGCAAAGCTACTCTGGTATAGTTCACGAATAAAAATATGGGTTTTGCTAAGTGGTGTAGCAAGTATCCTTGGTAGGGTTTAACAATGTTTTATAGGGGCTGCAGTATTGAATTTTTCTTCAACAATTTGTCCAATATCGTGTTGAAAGAACTGCGTACTTTTATAAAGTTTGCTGTAGCCTGTAAAAACACCTTTAAAAAAATTACTTTCATTCATCCTACCGCAGAGTTATTTCAAATGCCAGCGTGTGCAACATGAATAAAAGCGCGACGAATATAAAAATTCTAGAAAAGCGTGACTGAAGGTAATGCAAGGGAAGGAAAGGTATTTTGCAGAAACGCACTGTTGTGTGTGTTGTTTGGATACCTTTGAGAGGCTGTAAATCCATCGTCAAATCACGTGTACCCCGGTTATAACTGGTATTCCATTTGCATCAGCAAAGCAGAGCCGCCTCAGCGCCATATTTGTATTCAGAGAGGAAAGCGGCACAGGTGGAGCGTGGGTTCCACAGCTAAAAATATGGACCTTAAAATTACATATACATGCTCTTGTTTCAAAAAAAAAAATCCAATTTAATCTATAATTCTGATATCGCATTTGTGGTGCAGCTGGTGTGTTCATGCAGGGCGACTGTGATTTTTATTTCATTCTGCCCGTGTAGACCCAGATTTCCTCCTGTCTGCCATATCATAATCACTTGGCCCGATGCCTTGATTTGGTGAATTGTTACACCCCGACTGGGTAGTGTATGATACACCAGCTCACATTCCGCATTATTTTATCAACTGCTTTTTTCAGGTCACAGTGCAGCCGAGAATGTGGCGGGTTTGGGTTATTTTTTTTGTTTTTTGGGGTTTTTTTTCCCCCTCCCCTCTGTCTGTGCTGGCAGTGAGCACGCCCCAGTACACACAGTCCCTAGATGCAGTCTGGCAGGCCTAGTGAATCATCTTCCCGTCACAGGTGGGGGAAATACAACAGCGGGATTGGCAGTCCAAAGGTGGCGTCTGGCCCGCTCTTGAGTGAGGTGTTTGGCTCTCTTGCTTCCCCTGTAAAAGACTATGTGTCTTTTTTTTTTCTTATGCAGGAGGAAAGAAAGTAGTTGAGCAACTTTATATTTCCCCTCCGCCCTGAAACGGTACACCAGTGATGCTGCAGATTTTTAAGGTAATACCTGGATTTCGAAACCCATCACAGGGTCTGTCTGCGCCTCCGTGAAGCTTTAACCCTGATTGTTTGCGTGTTTGCATTTCTGTTACTGTGGCCGCGTTTCTCTCGCACCCCCTCTCCCCGCGTGTATTTGAGAGGCTGTTTCATCTGCGCTCTTGTAGCAAGGTGGCTGCGAGGGCCGCTGATCAAAGGCGGACTCCTCGGGGCCAACGAGGGCCCAGCTCGAGCAGCAGATGTTTCCCTTCTCTGTTAGCACTTCAGTTAGAGCTATCCTTATTTAAGTGGCTCCCTGCTAATGGCTCTCGCTGGTGTCGGATACACCAGATCGCTTTTCTTCTCCTTTGTGTGCGGAACATGGGACAGAACGCGAAACGCCAGGGATATCTTGTTCCTCTCTGACACTCTCATTGTGCTCCTCTGTGAATTTCTGGCCAGAAAAATCCCTTTCACAGTAATTGGGTGTGAATGAAACACTTGCGCTTGACTATTGTCTACAGTACAGTCTTGTATTCAGGCCATTGGTTAAACAAGCCGAGAGAGAGGGCAGAGACGGATAGAGAAAAATTGTTTGTGTGTGTGCCGGGGCTGCGGAGGATTAGGGTAGACCTCGCAAGAGTAGAGAACTATGTGAGGAAAATTATTAAAGAAAGGGGAGTTATTGTCGCTTGCAGAAAATGAGGGAAAACAAAGAAACTATTCGGGCCGTATCAGGAGCAGGGAGGGACAGGAATGGGTTTCAGTGAGAATAAAGACAATTTGGAAAAAGTAGCGAGCGGAATACAAAGTGGACAAGCGCATTGGTTTAACAGAAACTGCCAGCTCAGGTCCAGATTCTTCATATGGCGTACAGGAGATTGATTGAAAGATTTGGTGGGCTTAATTGCACTGCACCATCTGCCCAAGTTAAAGAACCTGCCAGGCATGTGACAGTTTCCAACAGGCTCACTGACGAGCAGATGTGTGCAGGCCTCGTGCACACACGCGTGTGCGTGTGCGTTTAAAGCACGTCAGTCCCTCTTTACTTTGTGATCGCTTCTTTTTTTTTTTTTTTTGAGAGAGAGGGAGAATGAAGACAAAAAAGTCTTGAGTTACAGAGACCTGACGTGCAAATGCATATTGTGAAAGCTCTTTTTTGCATAATTAAATCTCCCTGTGCGTAACGCTGCCTCGTGTTTGTCATAATTTTGGTCTGTCTGTAATGGTGGAGTGGTTATTGTTTCTGTCAGAAATGCTATTGATATAACAGCCTGACAAATGTCATCGGCACAGAGTGGATTTCCATAAATCAATCAACCACGCCTACCACCCCCCCATCGCCACAATGAAACAGATCGCCAGTGGAATTAAACAAAAGAAAATGCTCTTCACAAAACATGCATGCTAATTTATCCAGTAAATTCATTTGGTATTCACGGAGATAGCCAAGGAGGGGAGTGTATTCAAATCAAAAGTGCAGTTATCACATCTATTAACAAGGCAGCTACCAAGAACACAGAGGAAATTCTTTATTAGATCAGTCCGCTGAGATATGTAATTTCTAATTTAAAAGGAATAGTGTAATTTTTTTTGCTACGTGCGCTTATTAGTTTTCTTGTTGACATTTAGATTAAAAGATGTAGTTATTATTTATTCATTTATTGAGTTATTTATTTATTACTCTTTGGTAAATGCAAAGCTGCCACTTAGATCAGGTTAGCGTTATTAGCATAAAGAAATGCTAAACTGGCTACATTTTGTTACGGAGTGCTTTTAATGTACTGAAAGTCGCCGAATACCAAAGGGACAACATGCATTCAGTTCAGTTCAGTTTAGTTTTATATATAGAGCCAAATCACAACAACAGTTGCCTCAAGGCTCTTTATGTTGCAAGATAAAGACAATGATACAGAGAAAACTCGAACTGTCAGATGACCCTCTATGAGCAAGCACTTGGCGACAGTGGGAAGGAAAAACTCCCTTTTAGCAGGACGAAACCTCCAGCGAAACCAGGCTCAGGGAGGGGCGGCCATCTGCTGTGACCAGTTGGGGGCGAGATTACCAGCGCACCCATGGCAGCTCCGTCCTGATTCATCCCCTACACTTCTGTGCTTCCCTCCTCATCGTCACAGCATAGCCCCTCATAGCTCTTACTGCCAGTGACGTCCCGATATGAGCCTAACGTGGCGCCATGCATTTTCAGGGCTAGTTGATTTATTGGGAGCCCCTTTGTGCTGGAAACCTCCAGACATTTCAGCCCATATTGACACTCTGGCATCACACAGTTGCTGCAGATTTGTCTTTATAATCTTCTGTTGTCCAATTTAGTTGAGCCCGTGTGAACTGTACCCTCAGTTTCTCAGAGAAGAGTGCCAACTGGTGTGGTCTTCTGCTGCTGGAAGAGATGCTCTTCTGCATACTTTGGTTGTAACAAGCTTTTAGTTGTGTCATTTGTGTCTTGCAGTCAGGTCAAAGCAGTCTGGCTATTCTCTAGCATCAACGTGGCTTTTTCTCCCAGAGAACTACAGCTCACTGGATATTTCCTCTTTTTCAGACCATTCTCTGTAAACCCCAGAGATGGCTGTGTGGGAAAATCCCAGTAGATCAGCAGTTTCTGAAATACTCAGCTCAGCCTGTCTGGCACCAACAATGATGCCACATTCAAAGTCACTTAAATCATCTCTCTTCCCCGTTCTGATGCTCGGTTTGATCTTCAGCATGTTGTCTCGACTGTGTCTTCCTGCCATGTGATTTGCAGGTTAGATATTTGCATCAATGAGAAGTTGAACAGCTGCATCTAACAAAGTGTGCAGTGAGTGTACAGTGGGCATTATAGTGGGGGGAAAGTACAAACAGAAAAACTTAATTCATCACAAAATTCAGCTCCTCGGCCGCCAGCATCAGAGGCTGAAAAAACTGCGAAAGCACGTCGCTGGATAAAAAGGAATCGAGGCCAAAATCTGTCGACAATCAGAGCTTCAAAGTGACTCAAACAAAGAAAAGGAAGCTGTTTAACTAATGAGGCGCACAACACACCGCTCTCTACTTTCACGTACAAAAAAAAGGGTGGCTTGGATTCACCTGAAATTGGACACCTTTGCCTTGCCAAAGCAGGATGGGGCGGTGAACGGGGGAACACCAGATTAGCAAATAAGGTAATTGCATTAGCATATCAAATCACCAACAACTGTCCTTCTGCTGCTTTGTTCATGCCAGGGCTTTGATTTTAGCCAAAAAACAGATTAGTGCGGATGCACTGTTAGTTTCAGTATCTCATGCCAAAGCAGTGTCTAATATACATCATGTGCATATATGTATCATATGTGCTGTTATAAAAATCCTTGCTTTTCATTTAAAACTATATCGGATTATATTTGAGCGCTGTTAAAGCCAGATGTTCGGCAGACAGTTCTAGATTTCTGTTCATAAACTTCATCTTTACAACCTCATCTTCAAACCGTTAAACTCCAGCGTAGGAAACAAAAAAAACATGTAAAGAAAAAGAAACCGCGCTAACTTCTTGTAAATGTCCAGCCACGATCTAAGCCTCTATCATGACATTAACTGATTATTAATTTACATGCCAGGCTAGAGATGTAATTGGTGTCTATCGGAGAGATTACGTTAGGAGCGTATCTAGGGAGTTTGTGGCTTAAATGTTGAAAGCGTTGGGCAACCGCACCGCAGTTTGCATTTGAGAGGCATCAAGCATAAAAGTTACGTCACGCGTGGCACTTTTTATTATGCACCCTTGTCTCCTTTTTCCCTGATTTGGGCAGCAAAGATGGGGGGACACTGGCATGTGTTTCATATTCAGCATACTCGAATCCCCAAGTCCCTTTTGTAATTATTATTCAGTAGATGCACTGCTTGGCACAAGGACAAAAGTTTGCATAATTTATGCAAGGCCGTCATCAATTTTTGAAAAATGGCCCCGGCCTTTTCTGTGCTTTTAACTAAATAGATGCACGTCAGCTTGGACATAAAACGACCGCAAGGAAGAGAGAAAACTTTATTTATATCTTTACCTAAACTTTGAACCAAAGCACACTTTAGAGACTATATTGGGCTTTCATTGTCCAGCTCATATAAATTTATTTTAGTTGTTCTCTTGAGCTCACTGTTCTCTCCCGTTGGGAGAGGGCTACTACACTGTGTGAAAATAATACTTCGGAAGGCACTTTTTCCACCACCTCCTCAAGAAGTCAGCTTCTCAGATGAAGTATTTGGAGACGAGCTGGTTATGATAGCAGCCCACTTCCTCCGGATGTGTCCCTAAGGGCTCTCACCTGAGGAGTTATTTCCAGCACGTAATGCTCACAGGAAAAAGATCCTCTGGTGTAAAACCGAAAAGGAACATTGTCATTCCGAATCCCCGGAGAAAGTGCTCTATTTTTTACTGTAACGAAGACGAGGATGATGTAAATAAACTGCGTTTACTGTGAACCTCTCTTCTTTTCTTTGTCCATACATTCTACTTTCCATGCCTCTTTCCCCATAATCCTTGCGCGACGTGTTTTTTCCACTGCATTGTCCACTGGTTTGGATTTCAGTAATCTATGGCTTGGATGTTGTAATCCATTTCTGCTGCCAGAACATAGGGAGGAATATTGGATGTATTTTTTCTGGCTCTTTTGTTTAACGTCCTATAAAGATGGAAATCTGGCATTTGTCCTTTAATTTCAAAGTAGGCTGTGTTTAGTGGACAGGAGACCATTATCCAGGTTTCAAGAGGTAAATAGTAAGATTGAATAATGAGCCATTTCGGTTCCCCTGCCTGTTCTTTCAGTCTCCACTGATTGTGCATGGAAAAGGACATAAAATGCTGCGTTTCTGTTCAGTTCTTACTCAGGCTGTAGGAAATTTCTGGGGCACGTTAATCCAAAAATGTGATTATGATTTTTTTATTGTTGTATGGACAAGTCTGGGGTTTTTTGTTTGTAAACAACAACGATCTGTATTTGGATGTGCCGCGTCTCCCAAGGATCATTAATTCTAAATACGATCTGACAGATTTAATCAATCTTTCTGGCTGAACCTCGACGCGATCAACCAACTAATAATTTCCCCTTGCAGAAACGAGAGCCCTAATGATATCTGCATGTTGCTGCTCTCGCGGTCTTAAAGACACGTTAAACGGGCAGCGTTCCCACATAGACCGAGCTCATCAGTTCGTATTACTTTTCTCTCCACGCGGCCTTAGCTTTTCCATTTAAACCTGCTGTTTGCATCTGTGGAACCGATCGATAAACCAGCAGAGTGTGTTATTTGCATGGCGCTACTGTGGAGACGACCAGAAAAAGCAAGATGATGCACAAGAAAACTCTATCAGGTTGCTTGACTGCAGTTTTCCTTTTGACCTTCAAAGCAGATCTATTTGGGGGGACTAAAAACAAATGCAGTGATTTTTTTTAACTCGCACGGAAATATCAAGGACGGTGAAGCGGAAAGATTTTCAGACTGGTTTTCTTGCAGTGTTCTCGGCCAATACCTCCCCAGCTCCCCTCCGAAGATAAACAGATCGATGTACTTTACTTGGGCACCCTTGGGATGTATTACTCAACACGTCATGACAAGCGGCACCAAAGCTGTTGTTCTTTTTTTTTTTTTTGCCCACATTTCAGCCTCCCGTCAGATACATCTCACTTTCATAACCTGACCTCCACAGCTGTGGAATTTGAATACATACATATTAAGAGAAAGAATAATATTTATTCTTGGGCCGCCTCGCCTGATATCCAACTTACTGAAAGCCATCTATTGTGCTGTCAGATTTGAGCCTGACCATTTATTACAGTGTATAGGAGCCTGCGTAGAGACATTGATGGAGGACGCTGAAAACTCTGTCTTTTATAGTGAGTTTCACTTCGAGATAACCAATAGTAAGAGGCATATATGTGTGTATATATATATGTTAGAGGCAAGCCAGTGTTTGTAACCTTCACTGAGGTCTTGACAAAGCCATACAATACTGAAGGCAATAGCTCAAGGATATCCTTCTTATGAGTATTTTCCACTTCTTCTTCTTCTTCTCTTTTTTTTTTAATCTCTCACAGACAGCTTGAGTTTATCCTTTTGTCCATCAGTTTACCGACAACACTGCTGAAAGTTGATATGAAGCCATATGGCACCTTGAACCCTCAAACTATACTCATCTGAGTGCTTCATTTTTCACACTAACACAAGGTCTGTGTTATTTATAATTCATGTAGGAGAAGGGCAAGTTTCACACGGATAGCCAGGACGTTCTACGCATATTTAAGCGATTTCAACACCCACAAATTGCGAACGCCTTGTCTGCTTTAATTCAAGAAGATTTTTTATTTATTTACTGTTTTTTTTTCTCCCTGGCTGTTTGACAGTGTGACCCAGAATATGTTGCCCTATTAGAAAGCAATAACGGGATAAATGGCTTTGCAGATGTATAATAAAGGAGCAGTGTAAAAAGACTGCAGGCGCTAAATAATTTCATTTTCAATCATTTCAAATAGGACCCATCACTGGAAATTAAACAAAAATGATTTGGGGTTGTTGTTTGTTTTTTTTGTTTGTTTTTTGCATGACTGGAATGGCGCTGCTGTATTTATTTAGTGGAAAGTATCAAATTTTAAGTCTGGGTCGTAGCTTATCCGTCAACATGTTTGTACAAAGTCGAGCTATGCACTTAGCGCTTGTTTCCTGTTGTGCAAAAAGCGCCGTGTGAGCGCAGCTGTACATTCGTGCTTATCGCACTCAATTTGGTCTGAAACGTGAGCCGAGCTTCGGGGCTCGGCTTAACTGCGTCGCCCTGGTGCTTAACGTGCATGTCGGGCTGAAGATGTGGATGAAGACATGTTCTGACTTTGCCATTTGTGCCCTGTGTGTTTTGATTGCAGCTGCACGGCGCTGACGTGCCACTTAGTGCAGGAAACGTGCTGAGGGAAAGTGAGCTACTCGAAGCTGGCATGCATAGAGAGTAAAAACATACAGATACTTTAACCAGATGTTCTTGAGCCCTTTGCCCAGTCGCAGCTGCGAAACCTAGCATTTTGCTTTCATACAATAAATTATGTAGTTCACAATCACGCTGTTTACATGCACTTAAGTAACCTGGTTACACTCAGCTTCTTTTTTGTCTTTTCAATCTGTTATATAAATGAGAAGCTCGTTGGCGGTAATCAGGGTCAAGGATGACGTAATTTCACATAATCTGATTTCTGGAATAGCCGGGTTTTTCCAAGTAATCAGGTTACTTAAGTGCTCTCTAAAATTATAATCCGTTAAAAGGGGATTTTAAATATACTCTTTATGCCTGCATACATGTGTGTCATTAAAGGTATGATGCTAAAACAGACTCTGTGCACACTGTTATCCTCTGTGAATGATGATTCATGCAGTCACATGATTAGCTGTGCATATGGTTGTGAATGCAAAAACGTAACTGTAAGACCTAACTTACAAACCTACATCTTCTTTTCGCTCTGATTTTATTCCAAAACTTCAGACCTGAATTGAAGCTTCTGCTCTCTGTGACTTCTTGTTCCTGCCGTAGTTCACAGCTATCCACAATCCTGCTGTGTCAATGCAGCGTTGGAAAATTTGGACGATTGATATTTTTTTATTCAATAATTCAAACTGCATGGATGTGGGCGTACCGCATGTCTCATTCAGTGACAGCTGGGAGAGTCTTCAGCTACCCTGCAACCCTGAATCAGATAAATAGAAGAAAATAGATGAATGGATGGATTTGTGTTTTCCCCTCCCAAAAGCAGGTTATGTGCAACAACATAAGATCATCAGAATTGATCACCCCTGCTGGGTTAGGGTTAAGCTAGTTTGGGGTTTCTGCAATTGCATCATAAGCCTTAGGGCCCTCTTGGCCTACGTTAACTGTCATTCATTTCAGATGGAAGCTTTTGTGAAATTTTACTGGCCCAGTCACATGTACCCATATAGCAGTTGGCAACTGCCTGGCATTCACTGTTTTCTAGGGGAGAAATGACCGGTTGCGAGTGTTTGTCAGAGGTCGGAGGCTATTGTTATCATCTTTATCTTAGTAGCAGTTACTAAGTTACTAGCTTAGTAGCTTAGTAACTGTTCCTGGTAACGATTTTTACACAAGTGAAAAGACCTGAAAAAAAGAAAATGTTAAAAACGGTACAAAAACAGGCCCTTGTTGTTGTTTTCAAGTTGAATGAAAATTGCTCTATAAATAGTCTGATCGATTGACTGATAATTCTCAGTGGTGTTTTATGTGTTTAGCTAATGTTCATCCAGGTGTGTGCACTGATGGAGGCAGGCTAAACCATTTCCAGTTGCATGTGAACGAGGTCAGTTGGGATTTGGTGCACGCCCGCTGCTACTGATGCTGCTTTCAGCTCATGTTTCAAGAGAGAAAAAAACTTCCCAGTGCCTCTCTCTGGCTGTCTTCCTCATTTCTCCCCTCCTACTCTTTCTGTGCCACCACTGAATTAGCCATTAAAGTTACAGCAGGCGTATAGCACGAATCAAGTTATTAAATTCTTCTGAAATCACCCGTTGCATTCGCACTTGTATATGCGGGCCACATTATGAGTCACTGCATAATACTAAAAGCAAGAAACAGCATATTCATAGGCAATAATTGCCATGTTAAAATACCTGAGGTGCTAAGCAGCAGCGCTAAGTTTAATCAAATTTTAATAAAGTTGTCAGGAAATTTGAGTCACGATTGTGCTGCGTGTTTATGCATGCCCTTATCCCATACTCGTACACACAGCTTCGTCTAAGTCATTTAAATATTTAAGGGGTCGTCAAAAAAAGCTGTCATCGACAATGCACATGGGGGAAATCGCTCAAATCCGCTGAGTTATTGGCGCTATTTGTGCCGAGCGTCAGTGCATGGATACGGGCCCTGGATCGCTGAGGTGTGCTTCAATCTGAATAATGACTCGCAGAGTCAGACTGAACAGAGGACATTTCTCCGTGTCACTCCACTTAACACGTGCCCTTTCGATCGCGGTGACAGGTCCGTGCATTTGACAGATCGTCTGCTGGGATAGTTGTTGATATATCTCGCGTGTTGCTGTCCTTAAAGAAACTAAATTAAAGCGCAGCGTTATTCAAAGGCAGCACAGACAGTCCCGGGTGAAACGTGAGAAAAGAACAGGGAGAGAAAAATGATTTGCTCAGGTTTCCAACACATCTGATGGAAAGGGCAGTGACAGTGAGATTTAGAAGAAATGCTACAGTCGGTATCAGGGTCTAAAAATGTTGCTTACCACTTGACATCATCCTTTGATATTACACCTGGTTTATTATGTTATTGTTTCTTTGGAATGAGTTTAATTATCGTTCCTGCCTCATTTTCCGAATCCAATTTGTGCAACTATTGGTAACATAAAATTACATTGCATTACCCTTTGTAAACCTTCGTTCTCATTATGATGATTCAGAGAAATCTTTCCCATGCTCACATTACTGTTAAAACACGAGGCTTGGAAATACATACATGCATATATATATATATATATATATATATATATATATATATATATATATGCATGCATGCAGAAACACACAAACACATAGGGAATGTGTTTGGGCTAATGCCTAAATCCAGCTTTGGGCAGTATCTGCGGTCAAAGTAGATGCCGCTTAAATGCAGATAAGGCTGCGGCGATTGGAGCAGAAATGATTGCAGTTCACGCTCGTGGGCTTTTCCTCACACAGTTTAGACAACAGAAAACAGCAGCACAGCAGTACATGTTGCCATCATCCATCTCCTCAGAGACTCAGTCACTGTGATGTGTCAGAAGAATGAAAGCTATGTTTTTCAAAGATAGGGCTGTTAAAATTTCAGGCTTCTCAGTAGATGGCGTCGGAATATGTCGGGGCGCAAGGCGCCATCGGGGCAGCACTGGCAGGGGAGCTCATCTCACGGAGCCACCATGCTTACATGCAGACATGAAAGCAAATGATTAAGGGAAATCGGCTGTAGAGTTTGGAAAGCACTATGTTTCTCCGTTTGTTGTCACGATAACTGTAAAAGTTGTGATTACATGCACATAGTCAGCAATCATAAATTCTCCCACTACAGTTTTTTTCAGTTTCAGACGATGTTTCTTTTTTTCCCCCACTGTTTTAGGCTTGCGTCTTTCAATTGAATACATAGGCAAAGATGCAATCTCGTAAGTAGCAGTGTTAGTGGAGTTTCTGACAAACCCTTATACCAACAGAAAACTGGATTTGTTTGTTTGTTTGTTTAACTGAGTCACATTATAAAGAGCAAAATTATTTTCCGGTAGCAACAAATGTCGCATTAGTTGGGAACTGTAGCTGTGTCTAATACACTTCTGCAGCTGTAGAGAGAATTTACAGCAGCAAAGATGATGAGGGATTGATTTAAAATATAACTACAATGCCCATGATCATGATGATGGAGGAATATGTTACCCAGTGCAATACTCTAACTCAGTCATGTGTTTTCAACAGTGTCTGAGCTGTGGTGAGGCTCTGTAGAGTAGACAAATAGCTGCTTCAGGCTTTACTTGTGTAAAATCACTGTTTGGTTCAGGGCTTTTTATTGGCTGCAGAAAGTAAAGCATTAAGTATTTTTTTTTCTCTCACTGTCAGTTTTAAAAATACAATTAATTTGAGTGTTTGTGACGGGGTGAAATAGATCCCGACCGATGTAAAATACCGATATTAGCTCCTGGCCGATACCCTTCACTTGTCGATGTATCGGTATGAACATCTGTGATTGTCAATGGATGAAAATTTTAAAAAGTAAGTAAATGAGAAACCGAACCAATATCAGAGCGTGAAACGGACACGCATGCAGAAGTTGGAATACCAGCAGGGGGAGATGATATACTGAAAGCTAAGAAGTCGCTACTGATCAAGTAAGGTGTGAAGTACATCCCAGGCTCATTCTGTGCCAGAAACAATTAAGCTAGGTAGCTATGTATATAAATGCCTTCCCAGGATTACTTTCATGTTGGCTTGAGGTAAAATATCTCCCTCTACTGGTACATGCGTGTAATATCGGTGAGATATCGGCTTTTTAACACCATCAAATATCGGTATTGGTATCAGACTTAAAAGTCCTACATTAGTCAGGTTCTAGTTTAAGGAAGCTCAACAAGTAACGTGTGCCCAGTCATACAGTACATAGGACTGGGCAATAAGTGTGGCTTTTTAACAAACACAATCACACTCCTGGACTTTAATAGTTTCTTTACATAACTAACCATCAAGTTTGCAAAAACGATGCAATGTGTGAAAAGATTTTTACCAGCTTTGAGCCACGCGAGACTAAACACCCTTCCAAAGGTGACATCTGCGCACACACGCAGCCGATTCTCACCTCTTTACTGCTAAAATGCATCAGATTACAAGCACATGCAGGTAACACCATGCGGAGTCAATATTAGGCATATGGTATTACAAATAAGGCCATTTCTTATATTGTCAATAAAATACTGTTCGCTATAAAATCTTCACTCTCCCCACCACCTCTGGTCATTTCTAAAATAAGGCTCTGCCACTTAAATGTTCACATATTAATCCTCCCTTTACTGCATGTGTCACACTACTCATTTGTCAGCCTCTGTTTGGAAGTATCCATCGAATTTGATGAAGCCTCTTCAAACACAAGATGGCAACAGATTTTTAGAGGGACGGCTGCCCCTGCTGTGGGAGTTCTAAGTCATCTGTTAATCAGAGGCACCCGTAATTATGCTAGTCGTGGAGCAGTTTTCATTTTTCAATTTGTATGACTGGCTTTGCCAAGAGTTGCCTAACCATATCCATTCTGAAATTCTTGACATGAGCATTGTGGTGTTGGCTGCAGCCATAATATTTCCACCCCTCCCGATGGACATATTAAACATGAGATCCACCAGTAATGTCTCACACAGATGATGTTATTAGACTTGCCAGCCCGAGGCATCAGCTGTGTGTATTGGAAGAGTGTCAGAGCCGGGAGCTCCCCTCCCCCATTCCAGACTCCCCCCCTGTGCTGAAACCAACTGGTCCAGGAGCTGCGTGCCAGCCTTGTGGTGACTCGCAGAGACCCCTCTTTGCTCCATGTCCAAGTCAGAAGAAAGTCTCTGGCGCTGAAACCGAGGCCCTCGCACTCCCGAAATATAAGAAAAAAGTCTCCTTTCTTCTGGCGAGCGTTAGCGGGGGACTCGGGGTTGGGGTGCATGGAGAAGGGGTAGCGTGTAGGATAGAGTTTCAGAGCCTGCTTTAAAGTTAGCCCCCCTCCTCGCTCCTGATGGCCTGTCGTGCAGGTTGAATAACATTCCAGTGTCGGGCTGATGCAGAAATGAAATGAGGAGAATCAAACGAGAAAGGATGGAGGGGTGGGAAGTCACTTTCGGCTGAGCTTCGGGTGCCCCTCTAGAGAGGTGGCTGACAGGACTCCCCAGAATTGGAGTCAATATTATTCCGTCTGAGAGGGGTTTGGATGAATGAGACTCAACAGTGATGCAAAACAAACCACTGTCAGATTGGCATCAGTGTCAAAACGGTTTGATACTGACACCGTGAGTCAGCGCGTGGCCCGCAGAGTTTCTAAATTTACAACAAGCGGCAATCCAGATGGGAATACATCATCAGATTTTTGTCTTACAGGATTTTTCAAAACGCCAGCTTGTCCCTTCGAGTTAAACGGTGACGCTGGATTTAAGCTAACTGTTGTTAGTGTGTGTGTCATGTGTGCTAGCGTCGCTAATTAGCACTAAACGCAAACTACAAGCGATGCTGATGAAAGTGACACTGCTAGATAATTGATAAAGATAGTAAGTTTAACTGAAAATAGAGCCTTTTTAAGAAGATCTAAATGGGGAAACAGAGCGAGCCTCCCCGATCCCTTGATTGTTTCAGAGTCGAGAGGCCCTCCTCTCGTTTTTAACCTTGACCTAGTAATTAAAAGCAGACCTCTACCACAGGATCTTCGGGTGTAGCGGGGCTCATAAGGGGTCAGCTTGTTGGAAATGTGATCACGGGCACAGCCTACATGTGCAGTATAAGTATTTTGTATAATTTTTGAAACATACAGCCCATAATAGGAATAGGCAGCGGATAAAAGGGCTCATTAGAGGCTCATCATCTGGGAACCATGAATGCATATACAAATGTTATGACAACTCATACGACTGTCAATAAAGAGACTTAATATGATGAAAAACTCATTATGTCACATATTTCAGTCTAGTTCTCTAACTGACAGATTAACATTATAATCCCTATTGAGCCAATATAGTTACTAAAAAGTATTATACGATCGAGTGTCTTAAAAAACTCTTGCATTATTCTATTATGCACGTACGTAGTATGTATTAATTATTCCTAATTGGTTCAAAATCCTTACTTTGGCATGAAAAAAACTTTTTGGATCACTTCCTCTTTTTTTTTTTGGGGCCACTCTCTTTGGCCAAATTGCACTGTAGGTCATTCCCAAAGACCAGCCCAGCATTGACATATTCCGTATTGATTAGAAAAGAGCTAATGACATCCACTGTGTCTTCTGTTGTACCACCGGCACACACAGGAGGCAGTCTCATTAATAATGTTGAGTTCTGAGGGGCTTTGTGCAGTTTTTCTGTATATTTGAGTTGGTGTACTCCGGGAAGTCAAAAGCAATTACCGACTCCCTCGTTTTCATTCACTCCGTGGAGATGGCAGAACGGTGTTTGTGGCTGTGGAGTAAAGTGGATGAATAACATTACACCAGAGTGCAATTAGGACTTGGACCCGGATCACAAGTCTTGATGATTGTACGCTATGTAAATTAAAGTGTATTTTGGAGAGACAAAGGAGGAATGGGGCAGAGCACGAGCTCGGTGGTGGGGTGGGGGCGTGAGAGAGTTTGCGGGAGCAATTGTGCAAGAGCGTTTGTTATACAATGAGACCGTGCGTCTTCTGTGGTGTATCCGAGCTGCCAACAAACACACCATATCACGTCTTCTGGGTGCAAACCTTATTATTATGCTTTCCAGGCCAATCACACCACAATTGTTATGCCTTCCAGGTCCATCCATCCAAACCCCTCATTTGAATCCATATTGTGCATTCTTAAGTCTTGGACTAGAGGTTTTTCCTGTAATAGACTTTCCATTAAAGTGCGTCGCATCAGTCCACATGCACGCTCCAATCACAGCGCTGTAAAAGCCACATTTTACACAGCGTTTCTGTACTTTGACATTCGCTAACTACCCCCGACCGTTGTGTGGCTGCCTCACCCCAGGAGACCTCCTCTTTTAGATTTAGATAGGTTGCCTGCTGAGTCCAACCCAAACACGTTCCACCACTCAGCCAAGAGACACAGGCAGGGCAAGGTCGTTGGATTGTGTGTATATATAACGTGTGTGTGGTTCCCTTCCCAAAGTGAAGGTACATAAAAATGCAAAAAGGTGCGCACACACACTCCCACAATGCATTATCTCCCCCCACTGCACACTGCAGGTACTCTCCTGGTTTGATGTCTAAAACATCTAACTAACTGGCCTTTACTATTGCGCTCACACAGAAATTAGACAGAGTCGCCACCGATAGCATCTACCCGGTGTCGGTGTGGTTCGCACTTCGCCGGCCTCCATTTCACTTCATTAAGTCCCTCGCCTTTGCAGATTTGTACATCACACCAAGTTTTTAATGACTTAATTAGAATTAGTCAGCATCTAGTGAAATTAAGCCAATAGATCCTAAATGGCTTTTTTTTTTTTTTAAAGTAGCACAGCATGTAAGTCCATGCTGCTGAGTGTATAACACAAGTAGTCCATTAGCTGGGGCTCAAATGCCATCTTTCACTTTTTCTTTTTAACACACACACACAAACCTAACGTGAAATAAGTAATAAGTAACTGTACAGTAGTGTTAGCATGTGTTTGAAAGTGTGTGTGTGTGTGTGCTGTGGACAATAGGTAAGATCAGGAGAAAGAAAAAGGGAGGAAAAAAACATGTTTCCTGAAATTCAGCAGACATTTAGATTGAGGTTGATATAAATCTAGAAGTGAGACCAGGCACCTCGAGACTGGCTGTGATTTGTCAGACCTGAGAGCTTTTTCCTGGACAGAAGAGAAGAGTATTGCTCTCTTTGTCCAGAGACATACCCCATGAGGATGTTTGCCCAGACCAATCAGACTTTCATCAAACTTCATTCTGTACTAGTCTAAGTGAGGACTTTGGGTCCCCGCTGCCTGGCAGCTCTCTGCACTTCTTCCATAGATTACTCGGCAGGCACCTCTTCCCTACAGCTGGGAAAAAACAAAACACCCAATTACAGACGATTATCTTTGAGCATTTCCTGATAAGTCGAACTCAGGGAAGAGAACAGAAGGTGTTAGGTAAGGGAGGGAGGTGAATGCGGACCATAATGATTTGAGCCAAGATCATATTAACTCATGCTTCATATGATCTTATCTGGGCTGGCAGCTACTATCAGTGCTTTTCTTAAAATTATTAGTATTTTCAAAGCATTGTGCATGGGCAGACAGTCAAATTCAGTATAAATGTATCAGTATATAAGTTTAAAAGGTAAAGTGTTACCCACATTCTTCCCCTACCTATGAACTTCTTTTTTTTAGTTGAAAGTCAGCCCTCGAGTCTTTCACCAGGCATTTGCAAGTTTATTCTTGCTCCCTAATCGATCACTCCAAAGCCGGGTCACCGGGGTCTCGGACGAGAGCAGCTCTCTCACGTTTCAGCCTGCATTTTCTAAAAGCCGCCAGACAACACTAAAGGAGCCTACGAAGCAATTCACCTTTAACCCCAGCGCCAACTATGTTTGGATGATTATTTACCTTTATTTACCAGGTGAATAAGACGCGGTCTGATTCAACAAGGGCGCCGACTGTCGATGACCACAAAGAATGCGTCTGGGTTCGTTGGGCTGTTTGCTTTGGTTCTCCGAACACATTCTTCTAGTGTTAAATGTTGTCTTTGAGTACTTTTTATGGCTTTTAAAGACGACTTTGAACGAGGTCACTAAAAATAATAAGCCGCTGAATGCACGGGTTTAACACAATTAAAGTTTGGGGTAGAAACATGGGTCAGGATGAAAATGGGAACAAGAAAATAAAAACCTGACAACGATCAATGAAAGGATATGTGCCAGTTCTGGTCCCATTGAGCCAACAACTTCCTGCAAAGAAAACATACCACACTATATTTGCTGCATCGATTATTTGTTCACGCCTTCATATTGATATTTGCACATTTAGGAACGTTGCGAGGACTGGGACATTTCACACAATAAAAGGGCAGTAACAAAAGATTTGCTTTGACTGAAATGTCACCGTTAAGCCTCGATAAAAGGACCTTCTAGTGAGCGGTGAATTTTCTCCTTCTGAGTTCACAAATGAGATTGTCACATTACTCTTTACAGGGAGTGTGGTCCTTCTCTGTTTGGAAATGTAAAATCGTCTCACTGACATTAATCAAGAATGACAGAAAATCTGTTATTGGGAGCTTTCTGAAGAAAAAAACATGCACATAACTTGAAATCAAATGCACATTTTTTTGCTAGGAAGATGGTGATTTATTGAAACATCTGCAAACATACATGGAAATAAAGGATAGCAGCCAAAAACAGAGTTTGTGCAATTCTAACAAGCTTGAAAGTCAATATTTGCTACGACCACCTTTGTTCCTCAGCACAGCCTCAACTCTCAGGCAGCTATCTCGCAATTTCCTTCAGGAATAATTGTCCAGGCTTCCTTGAAGACATTCAAAGCTCTTCTTTGGATGTTGTCTGCCTTTTGTTCCGTTCCCTGTAAAGATGATCCCACGCTACTTCAACAATGTTGAGGTCCGGGCTCTCGAGAGGCCAATTCATGACTGATAGTGTTCCACTGTGTTTTTTTTCCATCCAGGTATGCTTTTACTGCATGTGTTTGGGATCATTGATATGCTCAAAAACAATTTTTTTTTTTTTTGTATTTCTTAAAGACACGACTTTCAAATGCTGTTCCTCTGCTGTAGATAGTTGTTTTTCTTTTCTAAGGCTGCGAGTTCTTCTTTTGTCCTCCACTTGTCAGCTTTCCTTAACGTTGTTAAGGACGCACTGCACGCCATGGGGAGATATGCCAAGTTTTTGGCTAACACCTCTTGGTGAATCACCTTGTTGGTACAAAAAATACTATTTCGTGCCTGTCAAAATGTGTTATCTGGCATTTTTCATTGATTCAGCTGAAGAAATGGGAACAAATGATGTGTTTTCTTTTTATGACGGGCTGCTAGCAACAAAGTGCATAGAGGCAATTTAAAGTTGGGTTTTTTGTGGGGGTGTTTTTTTGGCTAAGTTCATCGCTTGAGTTAGGTGCATTTTTTACGCTTGAATAATTTGTAGATTAGTTGTAGGTGGCTTAAACAAAACAAATAAAAAATCCAAGGACCAAAGTGAAAATGAGTGAAAAAGCAGCCGATCTCCAAAGAAAAACTTTGGGAGACCTTGAGAACTTTTTCTGAAGATTACAAGAAAGTCTAGTGCTTTGGAAGCAAAACATGTATGATGACTAGTAGCTAACGACTCTGCTATCTGTGTCCACTGTCGCCGCTTTAAACTTTTTTTGACACTTCCAGGCAACCAAAAATGATCCAGTGAGTGATGGCTCCCCTCCCTGCTTCCCCTTTGTGAACCTACACCATCACTCCAGGCTTTCGTTCAAGAATTCTAGCTCAAGTGGTCACTGATGGACACGTACGCGTATATAAACACACATGCCTTCTGTTCAAACAACCAGATCTTTCTGCTTCCGTCGTCTCACCCTCCTCCACCTCCTCTGCCTGTCTTGCTCTGCCTCTAATTTTGCTGCAAGTGGAGTCCAGGTGGAAGCCATTTGAATTCCCTGTGGTCGTGACCACTGTGGTTGCTTGTGACACAGTCATACCTCTCATTTCCAGACCATTTACAACATATTCTTGCCATCGGTAACACTCATGCTACAATCATTATGCCACCTAGACACACCATTGCAATTTGCGGTCAACAACACTAACACAGACACGCAGGACCAGATGGAAGGCAGAATTAACATTGTAATCAAGTCTGTGTTGAGTGCATGCAGCATGATACATTATGTAGTTGCTGAAAATGTGCATCACATTTGCCTGGCCATGGATGCCATGCAATTCGTGTTTTAAGATTTCATTATATTTCGTGCACTTGGCTCAGCATCACATAATGATATTGAAATGCATGCACCATTGGGATCAGTGTTATTGACATTGGAATTTGCTGTACCCCTGACTCAGAGGCTGAGCTGAAATTGCTGTTGTTGTTTGTGTGTGTCTGCGGGCGTGTGTGTGTGTGTGTGTGCGTTGCGTGTGTGTGTGTTTGTACAGTTGCGATTTCCCCTTCCTTCTCAAATCTGGCAGGGAATGAAGTGTCAATTGGAAAATTATGCAAATGCAGTTAGAGGGAATACAAAATGGAAGGAAATTGAGATCTGAAAAAGTCAAATACAAAGAAAGTAAATTGAGATTTTTCTGAGCAGATGCCCTCCAAACATGGATTCATCTCAGTTCAGACTGTGCTGAAAAATGACACCAGTAATTAGAAAAATGGTTGGGTTCGGCTTTGTTTCAGGCGTTGAAGGGTGCAGCTTGTATTATATTTCTTTGTAAGCTTTCTGGCTCGTATTCACAATGCTTCATGTGGTTTTCAACTGACCATATGTTGTTCATTCTGAAAGCAGTGGCTTGTAGATATTTTGAAAGCCAATTCAAACTAAACTTTTATTAGGAGGAAAATTCAGATATAGATTCTAGAGTTTCACAGCCGATAGCCTAGCTGTCTTTCCCCATATGTCCGTTCACACGGTTTGAGCTCAATGCTAATGTCAAGCTGTTAACATGACTTTGCCACAATTTGGATACATGAGTTGGAACATTGCAAAGTGGAAAATGACACACTTGCTTGTGTTCTCCATGAATTTCAACAGGGTTGTGTTCAAATCAAACACAGAAATTTTGCCTTTACTGGAAAAGATGATTGCAGATTCTAACGTTAGCTTCGTAGGCAATCAGTTGCCAAGCCTCTGACCACAGACCAATACCGGTCCGTGAGTCATTTGGTACCGGGCCGAGAGAGTTGAGGGTTGGGTGTGAAATTTATGGTTTTCAGGGTTTTTATTGTCATTTTTGAATCGTTTTTATCATTAACTCAGTTTCCCTGGGTCTTTTCCCGTGTGTTATGAATAAATCTTCGTTTTTTTGGTTTTATTTTGTTGCATTTATCCGCGAAACCTTAAAGGCCGGTCCATGAAAATATTGTTGGACGCAAACCGGTCCGTGGCGCTAAAAAGGATGTTCTACGCTCATATATGAAAATTTAACAAAGTCTAAACACAAATCAGTGCTATGAGATTCTTTCATTGCTCCCTGAATAACTAGCACTGGTACTGCTGTTGGTGACCCGTGTTCCTCTGCCGGCTGATTATTAGATGATACTACTTCTACTTTTGCGTTCTTCATCTGACGTTTTGACTGTTACAAGTCCATCATTCATAATGCCCTGCATATAGCGCTATGTAATTTAAAAAGTAAAAAAAATAAGATATTCGGAAAAACAAATGAGTTTAGATACTCATTTGAATCAGTATCAGTACCAACAGACATGCAGGCACAAAGCTCCTCCCCTCACTAGCAGCTGAACGTGTGAACAGTAACAAATATCTAATTGTTAGCCATGTGACTATTACCAATTACCCCACATTAGCCATCTATTAAGTTATAAAGTTAGCGGCTAATAATAAAAGCTAATTTTAATGTGGGTGGGAGGTAGGCAGGCAGCCAATGTTATCAGCCCTGCCCGTCTGCAAAGTTAAAGGACAGTGTTAATTCAACATAATTCGTTGTGTCTAAAAAGTGTTATGTTTCTGTTATGTACCAGACTAAAGCTGAGAAAAGTCTAGCAGCAACAAGACAGAAACAATTGCAGCTTATGTTACAAACTCTATTTAATAAACTGTTTTATCAGCGACATAAATAATGTGCCAAGCCACCAGCAGCACAGTAAATAAACAGGCAGTTGCTGAACATATGCATGGACTAGTATTGTTGATTAACTTTATTTAAATATTTTTACTTTAAATTTTTCTTAATGTAATGTATTACAATTATTGGTATCAAAAATTGTATCTGTATCCGGTTGAAATTCCACTATTGTAACAACCCTCCTACACAATTTTAGCCATCTATAGTTTAGGATGCTGGCATGCTACCATGAAACAGACGGTGATGGGGAAGTATGGGTGAGATATTTCACTCAAAACCTGAAATCGTAATGCTTCTGTTGTGGCTACATTGCCAAACGTGTACTGTGGCATTCAGTCGTGATAACCACCGATGTCAAAAGCCGGAAGCTGAAGAAATGGTTTTTACCTCAGAATTATATCCAACCCTGCCAATGCTATCCATCCGTATCTCTGAAAACAGCTGTGTCAGCATAACATAATGGCAATATATCGATGCCGCTGCCTAGAGGAAATCCATACTTTCCCTGAGGTTGCCTGGCGTTCAACGTTGAGGTCACTGTGTTTTATACCTATAAGCCCCGTTGTGCTCATACAAATGTGAGTATCTTTGCTTTGAGTGGTGTCTGCTTCAGTCTCCCGTAGCCACGTAATATGAGGCCCTTTTAGCTCGAATCCAAAATCAATCCTGGCCACATAATGACTTGCCGTGTTTGTGGGCACAGCATGCCAATTGCTCCTGCAAGGTGATTAATGGCCAACAGGTGAGGTTGTCATGGTAACCTGTCCACCTGAGCCAGTATGGCAACAACAGCTGACGTGAAGGCTGTACATTGAATCTAGTCAGTGATTAATTACCTTGAAACATCAGTTCACGTGATCCCCCAAACCTTACGTCTTCCTCTCGCTTTTAATGGGTTTTATTCCTTTTTCAATCCATCATTCATTACCCCCCCTCTACCTCTCCCTTTCTGTCCTCCCATCCTCTTATCCTCTAGTCCTTTTTACTGTACATTCCTCCCCAATTCTCAATAGTCCATCCTTCTCTCTTTCCTGTCCTTCCTATTACCCGCCTCTTCCTCTCTCTCTTTCTTTTTCTTTGTCTGGGATCCATTTGTGCTGCATTAGGCAAGATATGCTGAGAGAAGAAGAGAGGGAGGATTGAAAGAAGGAAGACGTGGAAAATGGATAGTGCCTGAGCTTTGCATTATAATGGAGAACTGTCTCAAGGCAGATTTGCCCTGCCTTTAAACGAGGCATCCATCTGCATTTATTCACCCAACTGCCTGTGTGTTTTTATTTCTCTCCCTTGTGGGAGTTCAGCTCATTCCTATAGCAACCCGGTGTACTGTTAAATATTTGTAATGGCAATTTGTTTTATTTGTTTTTGCACCCAGGTTTTTTTTTTATTGTGCACACAAGTAATTTCCTCTAATGGATTGTGTTGCCATTGTCTTCCAGTTGGGAAGTGTCCTATGTGTCAGGAGGGGTTACAGTGCCTTTGTGTGCGAGGAGGAGCGGAGGTAGGGCCCCATTATTTAACCCAGGCCATCAGTCACACTCAACAAGCCTATCATATAGGAGCATTCAGACACTGTACAGGCTAAAGTTAGCGCTATTATCTGCCTGTCAGTGGCTAGCTGTGTTGGGGTCCCTTGTGGAAAAGCAATTGTATGAGCGAATGCCTTGCTGCTCACGTTGTCAGGCTCCAAGGATGCACACAGTGCCTTTAAAAGACCACTCTCCATTTACCTTTGGTTTTTCACACCTTTCAGCTCGCATTAGCAAAGCGCAATTATGACATTTCAGCTGAGTTTAGCGTTATAAAATTGACCGCTCAATTTTAAGCCATCAGCAAGGTTTGGAAGCTCAACCGAGTGGAAAAAATAATCTTTAACCGTAGACGGAAAGCATCATCTCGGTTTTAATCATCTCAGCTCATCTCCTAAGATTTCCGAGTGAGTGCTCATCAATCATACTGTATGCAGACAGTGGGCTTGATTAATATTCATTTTATATGAGACACTTCATTTGCATGAACACACTGTCTGTCTCATAAAAATTACCAAGCCCTCCCTGCCGGTGTGATAAGCATCTGGACATGAAGCAGTTGAAAATCGGAGACATGCTACTTAACCTGATCCTACTTCATTACATAGCGTTACGTGGGAGGGCTTCAAGCATGCGTGACTAGTTATATCGCACTTCGTATGTCCCCCATCAGATAACAGCGAGGATCAAGTTTCGCATTGTTACGGCGACGCTGAATAGAAGGTCTCCGGATTAATAGAAATCATTTTCGGTTTCCTCAGGTCGTGAAGTGACGGAGAAGTGCCCACCGGGGCAGTGATGCGAATCAGCCCGATGGCTATCTCACCGTCTGTATTGGTGAAACGAGAGCGCTGTGTGTGATGAAATCCAACATTTATAAGGTTTAAAATGAAAATCTACAGTCAACGCCGGCCACAAGTCAAAGTGAGGAGTCACTAAAAAGATGTTATTTGCCCGGGGAACATTTTTCATAACATGGTCCAGATGATTTGAATTGTTCGTGTTTGCTTAAGTTTTTCGTTATATTAAAGATCTTTGGGTTCTGGACTGGACATCTTGGCCTTTAAGAGATTATAATGGAGAGCTCCTTTTATTTTGTGGCATTTTAAAAGGCAAGAAATCATATTTTACATCAAAACTAAGCCTGAGCAGTAATGAAAACAATGATTACACATAGCAATACATATCAGGCACTGTAGTAAGAGGACTTCTCTTTCTTTATCTCTGAGAATAGACATGTGGGTCATTTAATTATGTGTTTATAGTTTTAAGTTCTGCTTCCATGTAGGTACAGTTCAAGGATTTTTTTTATTTTGACTCATTGTTCACATCAGATTTTTATTCCGCTGGTTTAGGAAAAAACTTATATTTACATCAGGTTATAATAAATCTGATTTTTAAAATGATATTTCCATAAAATTAATAAAATAACATTACTATTTACATTTTTAGTAACTTCTTATCCTTGTGCTCCACCTTTAGCAACAATGCTCGACAAGCATTAGCATTCCTGCGTTGTATTCGAAATTAAAATGCAAACACTCAATGAGTGAAATGTACCGTATACGTCTGATTTGTTATTCTGAAATATATTTCAGAGTGGATTTGTCTTCTTGACCCAAAGCAGAGTGAAGTGGTGCAGCAAACACAGTGCGGGGACAATGACTCAGATGTAAACTAGTAGTTGTGTATTTAAATATGTAAAGTACATGGAAAAAGCATGTAAAACAACTGGCATACTGTATTTGACTTCTGGTTATCTCTAATGCGCCGAAGCATTGGAGTAAAAACAGAGGAAGAAGGAGAGCTTCTGTAAAATATATGAAACGGCCTCCAACAATTTTGCAGGAGAGGAATTACACCGTAATGGTGACGGGTACGGCAGCAAATCCCGAGGTATCGGTGTGTTACGATTTCCTTTTAGCATGCGTGTGTGGAATTTATTCAGGTTTTCCTATCCGGCTTTCCAAGATGATTTTTTTTTCATATCAGGTGTCATTGACAAAGCAGTCAACACAGCATGACTAATTACAACATAACACATTTGAGTCTCACCCGGTTGGAGGAGCACGGGAGCATTATCAATGTCAAGATTGCGTGAGGTGTTTAGTAGTAAATCAGCAAAGCCAAACATCTTCTTCTGTAGCTTTTAACACTGCAATGTCACACCAAAGGAGATGAGTGTTCAGCACGTTTAAAACAACGCTTCCACACATGATTAATGAACGTACACTTTTTAAATTTATTTATTTATTTGGCGTTTTGATCCCATCACCAGCTGTGGATCTGACTTACATTGTCTTAACAGATTTATGTCCGTCATTGCTTCCTACTTTTTTTCTTTGCCATTCTTTTTTAACGCAGTCACGCAACGCCCACCCCCTCGCCCCAACAACCACATTCCTTACCTTTCCTATCACCCGGCTTTGGCAGGTAAACTCTTCAGTTAATTAAAACTGTCAGGTTTCATCTTGGCTCCGTTGGCACGCACCACAGTTACAGAAAAAACCAAAACGACACCGACGAGGAAAAAAGTTGCGAGGGCCGTAATGAAGAAGTCTCCTTGATGTGGCTGGGAACAGACGCTACAGTTGTTGCTAGGTCTGCTAAATGTTGGCCAGCTTATCTATGGGAGTTATCCTAAATCCCCCTCAGAACAAGTACCCTTGAAACGTCAGCACCATAATGTATCATAAGGCTCCTTCTGGAATACAAGACGAGCTGGCAATGCTGGACTAGCGCTCGGCCTTTTTTCTCCCCCACCCCAAACCCCCCGCTTTCTCTAACGTTGAACAGGGTCCAAGCCTTTCTCATAAATATGTATTTTATGATGTGTTCTTTTGGCGCGCGATGCCAGTTTCAGTACCTAAGCCCACACTTTTTTTTTTCTTCTTCTACTCTTTTTTTTTTTTTTTTTTTTTTTTTTTGGTAGAGAAAATTAACAACTGTGATAGTGTTCTTCATTTTATGTGATAATTTCTTAAGTAACACCTGTGCAAGTAGTTGCTGGTTAATAGGCTGTGCTGTGAGATGTGCCGTGTACGCTCTCACTAGCACACACAAATTCTAATTGTCTCCATCCCACTGAAAAAAAGCTCTCCTGAGATATAGGGGGGAAACAAGCACATGCCAGCAATCCTAGCTTTGAACTTTGTCATATATATATATATAATTTTATTTTAATATTTTTAGTCTGCATTTTCCCAAACCTTATCCTTTGCTATAAAACTCCAATTTGCCGCTTGGACAGAGTGATTATTCCTGGAATAATGTATTTTTTATTTTGTCAAGGCAGTCTCAGCATCCGATTTGATGTCGTATTTAATTTAGCTCTCTGGCAGCTGTCAAAGTGTTTTATTAAAAGCGCTGTTTACTCATAAGGACGTGGCTTTGATCAAGCACGCTCTTTCACACTGCTATTTTAACTTCTTTAGAGTCCCACAGTCATTTCTGCATGCACGGGACGGAGCGAACAGTACACCAGAGGGTGGTTCGGTAGATGGTCTCCAAACTCCGGTTGAGTTCACTCATGGAGGCCTGCCAAGACTTTGCTAATGAGCACTTTTAACCTCTAATATTGCCCAAATGGCCTTCCTATGCAGAGACCAATGATAGGCTTTTGTAAAGTCCATTAATATCTGTTCAAAAAAATCTGATTAGCCTAATCGTGGCTTTTTGAATTAGGATTAAGGGCTAGATTCTGAGATGGGTTAAGTCGCCACTGCTTGCACAGCGTGGGAGCTGATATGGAAAATCTGATAAATGTGTTTTACTCGTGTAACTTGAGATTCTTATGTCAGTCAACTTCCCAAGTGCCGTGTCCTTTGACGCAGCGCTTGACCTTTCGCAACCAGATTTTCGTCCCTCCCGCAAAGGAATTAGCTCCCCCATAATATTGAATGTAGTACTGACAGCCTAATGTGCAGCAGTGGCGATTGTGTAATGGATGCCAGGATTATGTGCACTCTTTGACTTGTGTCGTTTTACAGAGATTACATTTCTGCAGCAGATCATGGCTGATGGTGGATAATAGAAGGGTTTTGTAGATGAGGGGGGATAATCATTAAAGCTGATTTAACTTTAATATCATGGTATTTGTTTTATGGGGATCATATTATGAATCGCATCAGATTATATTGTTGATCCTTCTTTAACCGTGCACCCTGTTATTCATTCACATCTCACTGTTATGTTACATATCTTCATTTTGAATAGTGGCACAGTTTTCAGGAATCGCCATGCAAAACATATTTAATGTTTGCAGCTCATTTTGTGCTAAGTAGCACTAGCTTAGCAATGACTTCCTCCGTCAGGAGTTCACTCACGGGGCCCTCTCACGGTGTTAGAGGAGGCTGAGGGCAGCTCTGCTTTGTGAACTGTTTTGCTGACTAGAATTTTGGAAAGAAGCCCAGTAGCACAGCAGAAAAATGTCCATAGGTGCAAAATCTCAAACTGCTAAGTTATGGTTCTTACCCACAGGAAAGTGAAAACACTAGTGCGTTTCTTATGTCAATTGCCATCAATCCTTGAGAGAGTACATGAGGTCTGGAGCACATATGCATAACCAATTCTCCAAATACAGCAGCGTGTGCTTCATCGCTCAGTGTTCGCCTCTCTGTGGGAATGATTTGTTGGTAAGGTGTAAGGAGTTAACACTTCGACGAGCAAACAACAACAGAATATCCAAAAATACCTTTTGTGGTTTGCGCTCTCTTAGCGTCTGGTTGATCACGCCTGGTATGAGTTCATATGACTGCAGACTGAGCAACTTGCACTGTGTCACTCGATGGCGACTTGAAACCCACAGTGCCATAAGGGCTGTGCATAAGGATTTATAAAGCCACGGGCATCCATCTGCCGCGCTTCTTACTGGAAAAGACAACAGTCCGATTGTTCACCAAGAAGTTTTTTGAGATCCCAAACCTCATTTACTTCCTGTCTTCTGTTCAGCTCATAGGCATGTTGTTTTTTTGTTGTTGTTTTGTTTCTGACAGACTTTGGAAGGCATCTGGAATCCGAGCAACAAGGCTTGCTGCGGTCCTGTGGGAAGTGTGGCGCAGTGGAGGGATCGGTGCCATAAAGGAAGCACCCAGCTGGGGCATTTGCCAGCAAAACACTGAGTACTGAACTTATCTGGGACCTTCAGCAGCGGGCGGTAAGAGGAGGAGGAGGAGGCCATGTTGACCGCACGCCTGCTAGTCCTCGCCAGCCTCTTCGCACCAGCCGCACTGGGTGAGTTTGGCTCATTAAAGCAAGTGTTTGTGTCTGTGTGGATGTGCAGATGCAGGCACAAAACATGCCTCTTGCGTTTCCTGATTGGCATGATTTGAAGCTGTATCAGAATTTCATGTGTTCACTACTTAAGTGCCAGATTCTGTCAGCCAACTGCAGTAAAAGCCTCTGACTTTATGTCTGTCTTGTTTTCGCCGTCTATGCAGCTCCTCTCACTAATTAGCAGTTATTTTTACTCCCAAAACTCGCAGAAACTTTTTTTTTCCCTACACTTTTCTTCTTTTGATTTTTCTGTCTGTTTTTTTTTTTTTCTGTGATTTTTCAATCTATTTTTAGATCTGTCCCTCTTACTCTTGGCTCCATCTCTTGCTCTCCTGGCAATAGAAAAATGAACTGAAATTACTTTCAAAGAATCACTAACGCCGCGCTGGCTTTGTGGCGTACGTTTAGGATTGTTGAAAGTTGCAAGAATTAGGGAGGGAAAAGAAGAAAAAAAGGAGATCTTTTATCACTTCATGAATTAAGATCTTAAGATTAATTTGCAAGGTCTTTCTTTTACCACGTCTCTGTAAACGGAAATCGCAGCGTTTCCCCTTGGCCTTCTGTGGATTGTTTCAGAGGCAAAGTAAATGAAGTCATTTAAATTCAGATTAAAAGTAGTCAGTGGTGGTGGTCTGGTAGCTCGGGGTGTGGATGCGGCTTGGGTTTAGATGTAGGGAGTGACGGGGAGTGGGGCAATGGCCCATAAAAATGTTAATTTAATATGGCGAGAACCATTAATGGGAGATTTGAGGCTAATTGAATTGTTTTTGTGCTGTGATATCTGTGGATGGGATGGGATTGTGTGTGTGGGGGGAGGGCAGGTAAAAAGCACACTTCTTCGGTTTTCCTTAATGCTCAGAAGAAGGTCAGGAAGCCAACAATACGTTGCAGGCTACATCCGTCTTTAGAGAGAACCATTGAGTAAAGGTTTAGGCATTACCAGGTAGTCGAACTGAAAATGAAAATTCATTTTTGCAAAAGAAAGGACTATTTATAAAGCTGTCTCGACTCCCTCCTTTGAGGAATGCAGGATGAACTCGGTGCTGTGTGGGTAAGAGCTGTTGATGATTGCCACTATTGAAAGTCTGGTGGGAAGGAGTGCTAATGATGGCGAGCTAGGCTTCCTTTTCCCAGTGGAGCACTGTTAGCCTAGCGTTCTAGGTCCTGTTTTCGGGTTGAAATACAAACTTGTCGGCACAATGGGACCTCGCAAATGTGTAGTGGCACTTGGTTTAAATAATTGGTGATAGTAGTTGATAGCTACTGAAACGTGGGCTTGTTAAAAGAGGGAGGCGTGGGACAGGGAGCATTTTTCTCTTGCATTTTTGCAACAATGCGAGTGGCCACTGGGACCGAGGCTGACTGGTAGCACTACGGCTACCTCCTACTGTACTACCCATGGGGGCCACTCACATGATCATAAGCATTAAGTTTTAACACCCACTCCAAAAAAGAGGGTTCATTGTCATTTAGGTTAATTTGAGAATTCAAAAATAAAAAATATCAAAAGTGCTTTAACTCCACAGCTGATCACAGATGAGTAACGATCAAAACACGTACTGATAGAAATAACGGATTCGTGAGTTTCCCCTGAATGCGGGCAGGTAGCTAACACATCCAGACATGAGTATGGGACAAGTGGACATATGCTGTGCTTCTGAATGTAAAACCTTATGAATTTTAAAGTTTACCCTAAGCCTTTATGTCCGTTACTTAAAAAATATAACCTTCTGAAAATTGGACAAAGTGAGTAAGAGTGCATTTGGATAATAAAAACCAGGGTGCCTTGCTCAATTAGAACTAAAGGCAAGCGAGCAGCTTTTTATAACAGTGTTTTAAAAAGGTGGGTTGCTCCAAAGATTAAGAGCCGCCATTGAAAATGCTCTATCGCCTCGGCTTTTATGTCTGAATCTTGCAGTTTTCAAGAACAGCCTCAAATATTTATTAGCGAGGGCTTGTTTGACAGCATAAAAAAATGATATACATAGACAAGAGGAGCCATTTCCTCCTTATAACACAACTTATTCTCTATTGTATCAAAGTAGATTTTGTTAAAATAAATGACAGTAGTAAAATAAAACTCAGTAAACTGATGTGTGATCAAGCCTCAGCATAAATGTCAAAGCACACACACTAATGCTTAACTAATACTGTTACAAGCAGCACAAAGGCACTCATATATCCATATACAAGCAGCCATATTTAGAGCAGACACTCTGTGTGGTCACTGTTGTTAGTCCCTTTGACCTTTCATTTGATTAGCATTGACTGTAAAGTGCTGCTTAAAATAGATATGTCAGTCAAGCTGCGCAGAAGCACCTCTTGGGCTATCTGTGTTAAATTCTGCCTGCATCAAAATCGGCTGCTTTTCACCTGCAATTAATTCTCTTAAAGCTGCAGCTTTACTGGAGGAATCTCTCGTCTTTGGAATGAGAGCGTTCGCACGTGTCGTCATCAGAAAGATGCATAACGATAGTCTGCCGGTTGGACAAACAACTGTAGGATTACACAGACGCAGCCCATTAGAAAGCGCCCCCGGGGGTGGAGGTGAAGTGGTTGAAATAAGGCAGACATCCGAGAAATGTGGCTGAAACGTGTCAGCTGTAGACGCCCTGTGACGTTCAGTTTATGGAAAGGAAGTAAGGTCTGTCTTTTGCGTGTTTTAGCGCCGCCATAAATCCAGTATACTTCACATTTTTTGAAGTGTTTTTTTTCCCCCCCCAAGCATAACACGACTGCATTTTCCTTTCTTTTTCTTTTTTCCTCTCGGCTGCATTTATTTTACGTCAGTATGGTGTGAATAAGATGGGAGAAAAGCGAATTCATCAGTCTTAAAATCTGTTTGCGATCATTTGAAAAAACGGTCAGCTGCGGGGCTCGCGTGATTTCTCGTAAACGGGCCGAACCATGCGAAAACACCTTCACAGTCCTTTAAATCAATCATCCTGCTCTCTCTGTGATCAACCTCTCCTTCATCGGCGAGTAATAGGTGACATCGAACTCGTAAACCACCGACTCCATAAGGCAAAAAACCAGCCGCACTGGTGCATTTCGTAGCAGATTTAGTGGCTGACACCCAGTAAATAATTTGACATGTTCATCAAGAGCAATCATTTAATACTCAGCCTCGTCCTGATGCTATGAGCAGACGTGGCCAGATGTTGCCAGTGAACTGTTTTGCAGCTGGGGGAAGCTTGAGAGGGAATATTCACCACAATGTCATTGTGCATGTTTCACCCTGAGAGTGTTGGAAATGTGTACTCTGGGGGATGCTGGCCTACTTTGGCATCTATATTCCCTTTTGTCTGAAAGTCAGGCACACGCAACCTCGTGCGCGCACACGCTGACTAGCGTCAAGCAAAAGAAACTAGCACCGTTCCCACTGACACACATGCAAAGTCGCACTTTTAATAATCACAGTACACATGCACGCTGATGCATTCGCCACTTTAGCCTAAGAGGCTGGAATAGAAGCCCAACAGTGGCCTTCCTTGTCTTTTTTTTTTCTTCTTTTTTTTGCTGTTGAGCAGAATGAGGAATATTTCTGGACAACCGTCACAGCAGCGAGATTAAAAAAGAAAAGAAAGTCAAGGAGAGAACGCAGCTTAAGGAGCGTTAAGGATGCGTGGCTGTTTGTACGTGGGTGGCTCTTTGTTTGCTTGTATGCGAGTGTGTGTGCTTCCCTATCATCTTCTGGTTTGTGCGCGAGTGGAGCTACAAAGTCCGTGCCAGATTAATAAAAAGTTCCATCCCTGATGCTGTCACGGGGGCTTGAAAAATAGGCAGAACGCAACCTTGGCGTTGTTTCGGTAAGATCAACTAACAAAAGGAAAAAGCAATGTCCCGAACACTCGAGCCATGCCAGAGCGGCGCATTAATCATGCGTTTCTCTGCATGTAAAATCCTCCTGGATGACTTTTAGATTCATTCCGCTTAATACTGCCCCGTGCAATCGGAGACATCGGCGTGTTATAATGGATGACAGCTCAAGAAACAAATTTAGGAGACGAAGAACATGAAGTCTGACTCTTGGTTGTACGGTCAGATACAAGCGCATGCATCAAGCGTGGAACCAGATATCATCCTGCTGGGTGAGGAGGGGTTGGTAGGTAATGAGGAATGGATGAGGCAGCAAGACAGATGTGTGCCTGCCACATCTGTTCAGCGTTTTTTTAGGTGTTGCACTGGTAGGGTAGGTTTTTGTATCTTGCAGAACAATGTTGGGTAATTGGCAGTTCTGCAGATGAACATACATAACGTCCGTCTCGCCTTTCATGCATGCCTGCATTCTCTTGCAGGCCTTAAACAAAGCCTTACGAACAACCCTCTCTTTCTCACATTCCCGTATCATCATTAATATGCTAAGGTTAGCTGTGTCTATCCAAACAAGACCATTAAACTCTGACGTCAGGCTCGCTGTTCCCGTACCCGATCCACTTAATTAATCTTCTACTGCCAGGGCACTGACTCCATCCGCCAAGGCATCCCTGGATTTGCCTAATTTGCTTAATTAATTAAACAAATGATTTATTTGAGCTCATATTTCAAAGCGGCAGAAAGTTCTTTGTAGAGCCTACTGAGGCATGTGCTGTTGTGTTGTGACTGCGAGATGCCTCTTCAAGCATTGCAAATAAGTGGGCTTCGGAGTGGGTGGATGTCAATCATTCATTTGCACCAGCATAATGTACATGCATATACAGCACTTTGGGGCAGGGATAAATTATATATGCATTAGAAGGCGACGTTAGATGAAGAAAAAAACCAAACAACAGGACTTTATTTATACAGGCATTGTGTCGCTTTGGTAAGAGTAAATCGAGAGTTCGACGACTGTAGCTTTTGTACAGCAGTCTTCACTGAATGGTTTTTGTGGTATGAGGCAGGTATCGGCCTCATCTGTAATAAGCAATCACAAAACAAACATGTCTATTCATTATTTAAACTTTCAGGTCAAGCCAGTATTCAGTCCTTTTGAGTGCCATGCCCATTCCTATTATCTACCATCCATTTTGCATAGCGTATCCGATATCAGTTTATTTTGTCTAACTCTATTGCATATTTTTTTGCATGGGTGCAATCCACCCATATTATTTGTATCTATATGATGTGCAGCCAGACATAGGGACACTGACTAGGGATGTCACCAGAACTGATATTTAAGGTACACATTTTCACTCCCAAAGCGTAACATTTTACGCTAGGTGACAAATCGCCGGTATATTACGCTTCCGGGCACCCAACACGTCCCTATATTACGAGATCGGAAAAGTTAGGAAACGTGAGAACCGTTTGGAATGAATTTACACATGTACGTTTATTTGACTTAAATTGGAAAACACAATCTAACGTCATTAAAGTGGTGGTTAAGGTTAGGGTTAGGGCTGTGATACATGGCTGGAACGTGTATTACCCCGGGAGCGTCACTCTAATGGATTTCATCCATAACCCTGTGCGTAGCATAAGAATGTGGATGGTCACCCTTCGCGTGCCTCAGGAACGCCTTGGGACGTGACAAATCGTCGGAATATTACCCCTCGTGAGTGAAAACAGGCTGGATATTGAAATTCTGAAAAAGTGACGCCACTTGTTTTTTGGCGTCAAGTCAACAGAAGTGCAGCAAATAAACCGAGCTGTAGCTGAATGCATTCACAAACACTATTGTTCTAATCTTTATCTTTAAAAAATTACTCTTAATTGTGTTTTTTCCCCCCTGTGGTATCAAAGGAGTAGCAAGTATGCACTATTTCCTGCATATTAGTATTTAGTTTGAAATTCTAGCACTGTGACAACCACAACGCTTGTTAATTTTTCTTAGTTTAGCATCCTTAATTCTAAATTGTAAAATTAATAAATACATAAATAACGAAAAGCTACTACACTCGCACCCACAGAGATCAGCCTTCTTTGAGGACCTTGAATGTCATTGCAAGATTTCATGAAAATTTGTTGAGATATTTTAGCATTAATCAAGCTTCCATCCCCCTGAGTCACAGTAAAAACTTTTAGTTCCAGCTGTATTTTTTGTTACCGGCGCAGTCCTAGTTGTGCAAAACGGTATGCCTCATTGACTCTGGGCGAGGCGAGTATGGCTTTTAAACTATATATGTGCTTATTTCTAGCACTTGAGGGAAGTCTTGACTTCATTTCAAAGCCACGGATGTTAATCAAATAATAAAGAAACATGTGAGAGGTTTTTTTTCTTAAATTGATATTATAATAAAAGTTGGATTGGTTTGAAAATGGTTTTCATGATATACTTTAAAATGCCTCTGGTTGAATGCATTAACAGGTTTATTTCTCTTTTTAATTTGCATCCCTATTATAGTTTTACAATAAACCCCACAAGACTTACTAAAACAAACAACATGCATATTTGGACAAATCAAATTTTACACCCACCCTAAGGATGGGTTGCACAGCTGCCACTTGAATGACAGCTTATTTCAAGTTTTCACTTTTAGTTTCAGTTGTTAGGACGTGTTGCATCGTTTGAATACAAGTTTTTCAATTAGATTTAAATATGCAGCGCTGAAAGACTCGTCATCTTTGGATTCGGTTGAATTTTCCACGTCCGCGTAATATATTTTGTGTGGCGTTTGGCATCAAACATTCCCTTCTCTTTTTATGTCCTTCTGTAATGAGTGAAAAATCAATACCTGCTTGATATGGGGAATAAAAAAATGGCCCTTGCTGCCCGTGGCATCTGTAGTGACGGCTTGACATTGCCAAATTGCTGTCAGAACGTGCAACCCAAGAGGAATGAATGACAGTAACATTAAGAATGGCAGGGTGGGGTTAAATACCTCTCCATGTTTTATAGGTGTCTGCACCGGGACCTGTGTATATCTTCCAAATACATGAATTAGAATCTCAATTCACTCAACCCACTTGCACAAGCATAATTTGCTAAGCGCTGAATGATGCCATTTAAAGTGGACTTGGAGCTGGCCGAATGGTGTTTAATGAGGACAGATATTGACAGCAAGGTCAAGTGGCAGTGGATGTTAGTTTACATTAGACTGCATAATGTGTATGTGTTTTGTAGTGTCTGGAAGGCTGGAGGGAGAATTGCTAAGTAACCCCGCAGCCCAGCTCGCACAGCAGAAATGGTGGGCGTAGAATACCACAGGGTTTTCCACACTGCATAACAGCAGGGGTCAGGGAGTAATTTAGGGTGTGGGCGGAATGTGAGGAGCAGGAAGGGCAAAAAAGAAACCAAGCAGAGAGACAATGCACTGACCCATGCTTTACTCAATTTGTGAAATTAATGACCTTTTTCTTATTTTGTGAAATCCATGTTTATTCCCATCGTCTGTGGAATAACTGTGCATGTGCTGTGCATGTATGTGAGATACGGGATTTGTATTCTGATGGCACATTAGGTGCAGTGACAGACTGTGCATGTGATTACATGTAGCGATATTAAGACACTGCAGTGCTGTATATGCTAATCTTTCAGCTTGGAAGGATTGCCCCCTCCTCCTCCAAGCACTGTTTCCACCATAAGGCTTTCACAATCACGGATGAGGGTATGATGATGGTGGTGAAACTGTGTCCCAACCACCCACATAATGAATTGCTGCTGCAGCAGTGCATGATTTAAACATGCCTTGAGGCATACTGTACGCATTTTGCTAATTACTCAGATTACAATCTGTCATTCCCAAGCACATGTTGCTAATAGTGTGAGTTGATATTTGCATAGATGTCTGTGTTTATGTGGTTGGGAACTGGGATATTTCCATCTTAATATCTGTCTGTTTATTAGTTCCTATTTATCTCTCTAAATACACGGTTCAAAATGAGATCAGCATTCTGTTCAACACAATTGAGATTTGATATTTTTACCTTCGTAAAATTAAATAAATGATAGCAAAAGTAATCATTGTAATCAATTTGCATCCTATTTGGGCTTTAAAGAGAACATTTTTAATTCAATCCTAAAACTTACCTCACAACAACTGCAGCTGTTTAGTTAATAGCTAGAAATGCTTAGCTATTACAGTCTAGCTAAACGGCCTAGCTAAACAGCCTAGCTAGACATTCTAGCTATTAGCTAGGTTGTCTAGATGAAATTACTATTCTATTCAGCACAGCTGGGATTTGATATTTTTACATTCTTAAAATAAAAAAGTTGATGCTAAAACTAATCATTGTAATCAACCTAGCTGTTAGCAAGACTAGCTATCACTGTCTAGTTAGACCGAGACGGTCTACTGAGTCTAGCTAATAGCTAAACAGCTAATAGCTAAACTGCCAACTTGCTACCAGTGTCTTTCACATTAAGGGCAGCACTGACCAAGTTGTGGTGTTTTGGCACTGGTGGGCGATGCTGAGGTCTCATATCAGTGGAACATGTTGCTCAAAGGTCACAGTAGCAAATTTTCAAGTGCTTTTTCTGTTGGCCCAACTGAGAGACATTTTAACTTTCTGTTTATAAAGAAATTAGCATAACGGCTCCCTGTTGCCAAAACAAAAAAACAGCCTTGCAAATGAAGAGCATATTACAGTAGCCTTATTATGTACAGTACAGTACAATGAGGGAATGTTAATTTGCACATTATCAGTACATCTTTTGCTGCATGTGGCATTATTGCTGTTGTTCAGCCTTGTAGGAGCAATTGAGATCATGAGACAAATGCAGAGGAAAATACAGGTGCCTTCTTTTGTGGGACTCTGAGGACGTGTGAAGCAATACCTCCTTTATTTGACCAACAAAGGGAATAATTGAAAAACAAAAGTGGCAAAGGATTAATCAGCCACTGCTCCTTTTGATCTCCTTTCCTTCCCTTATGCGGCACTTGAGCTAACAGGGTGAATTTTAATGTATTCATTCACAAACAAAGATCCAATGCCATTTTGCCTCAAACTAAAGTTCACCACAGATGCAGCAGGCCAATTATAGTCAAGGTAGCATGGGACCCTGCTCTCTCTTCCCTCAGCTCTATCATTGAATAAACCAACCATGCACAGTGAATCAATATTGAGTATTGTAAAGTGTGCATTTATAGCAAAAGTGTAGGGGGGATCAAATGATACCGTGGCACAGATTAGCCCATGAGAGCTCGAGAAGAACAGAGAGGGGTAAGAAGCGATAGAGTTAGTTGCGTGGGGGTGGGGACGATACTAGAGATGGCCTTCAGTATAGCCCAGTGGCCTTGTAGAGGAATTCAATACAGCCATTGACAAAAGAAGGCTTCCATTGTAGAGGAACCAGCCTCCTTTGGGAAGCTGGTCCATTTCCTTATTAATTGTGCTCTCATTAAAATAAAAGGAAGGAGAGAGGGGAATGGATAGCCCGAGAGTAATGGTAGCTCCTCAGCGTGGCCTCCTTGTTTGGAAGGATGCCAGGGTCAAGTAGTTTACAGTTCCAGTGCTTTGCACTGGGTGGAAAATACAGTGTAGTTTATGCGTTTTATGTACTGCATGAGCAGCACACACACACACACACACACACACTCCCTCTCCCTCTCCCTCTTTATTATCTTTCTTTCAAACCCTCCCACACAGAAGGACACAAATCTTCCATAGTGCTCCCCTCCCGCTGCATCCTCTGCAGATGTACAGTATCCAAGGCTCAAGGGGTCACAGCTTGCCCTGAGTCTCACACCACAGCTGTTACCCACGGGAGGAGTCGTCTGTTTAGGCCATGGATCACTGATATCCTGACCGAACAGACTCCCCGAGATAGCCCTTGACTCTGTGCTCAAAGTATAATTCCAGTTTATTACAAACTGGGTCATATTTTCAGTAGATTTATCAGTTATGATAGCACAGCTCCGGACGAATTAAATGCTGAGATCTGGGAGTACAGCAACAAGTCGTAGGAAAAAAGACAACCCCCACAAGCAATCAGAGAGTCTGAAAGCTTAATATACTAGTGGTTATTAAAACACCCTGGACGTGAGCACAGCCAAAATGCTCACAATAGCCCTTCTTTATGTAATAATCTGTATACAGAAGGTTACAAGGCCAGACCAAGAGGAAGGCCTATGAACTGCGATGAAAACCTGTTTGGTCATCTGGCTTCTACTTGTTCTTATCCAGCTTTTAGCATCTTTTAATAATGGTGTGGTAGCGGTTCTCTTTCACATATGCAGGAGAGCGTCTGCATCAGAGCGTGCAAAAGCCAGGATAATTGAAAACACCGAGTTGCAGTGAACACCGAGCGTAGAGACTAACGTCAAGAAAAAAACAGGAGAAAACGTCCAAGGACCAACTTGACCAGCTGCAAATGTAATTGTGCTCATCCACACACTGCAGGCAACGCACATTTTCCAAAACCTCTCGCCAAAACACGAAAGCGTGTTATTTACCTCGCATCGCTTCACACGCTGCTTCTGGATTTAGATTTATTGTATGTGAAATCTGGTGGTGTAATCTTTTTTTAATTTGGAAGCCATATCCAAGCATTAGCTTTTTTTTTTCTTTTTAATTTCTCTTCAGATATTTCTCCTGCTCCCTATTTTTGGCTTGATTATATTATATAATTGCACAATCTGCAACGGCTTGTCAGCAAACTGCTCAAGCAAAATGCAGAAATGAATATGTTAAACACACTGTAAATGAAAATAAATCAGAGCATTTATCTTCCAAACATCTTTTACACTTTGTTTTTTGCCCCCCCACTCACACTGTGTCTGTTTTATCTCCTTCCTTATGGGTCCACAGCTTGTTGCAAGCTTTGTTTATACATCTGATAGCTCTTCAGTGTTAAGTGCGGCACGTACAGCTTTTTTTTTCGGTTCGGTCAGTCTGCCGAATGTGTTACCCTCTCTGAGATGGAGACTACCATAGTGAAGATGTCTCTTTTTTTTAAGGAGTTGGAAGGGGGGGGAGGCAGAGGGCAGGAGTCATAACTTTCACAGACATTTCCTTATCCCTGAGACCCTACAAAAGACCAACTGTGTCAAATGAGAAAAATTGCAGGTGCACATTCCCCAGTGGTGTACTCCCTCTTGCCTCCCACTCTCCGCACACATATTAGGCCATGCAAGCACACACACACAGACAGAGGCTGTAAGAGGAGGGTGGGGGGTGGAAGTAGATCCTTTTTCACTGCGATAATACACTCCTTTCTCTGCCGTGATATGGACTGAGGAAAGGCTTGAAACCGGAGAGGCAGAGTGAGCGATGTCACTCCGCAGCAGGCGACGGCATCGCATCGCATGCCATTTTTATAGGCCCGCTGCAGATGTTTCCCAGTTGCACATTAGATCTGCGCATACAATGGGGTGCATTCTGTATCGAGGTCACGGTGGGGATGGCGGGGACCACCCTTCAACTGAGCGGTCGGGATTTAAATCCTAGCCTAGCCTCCCATCTGACGCATTACTCTTATCATGGATGAGCTACATGGATGAGGAACGATGTATCTTTAGGATACCAGAGGATACCAGAAGACAATATCTGTAGACTATTATTTATCATGTTTATTGTACAAGCTCTGTAGATGCAGTGCAAGCAAATACAAGCATAAAGGAATAATGTTAGCTTTTTGTTCTTCTTTTATTTAGTTTAGGAGTTAACAATCCAAAATATAAGCTGGTATTGGCCCCAGAGATGTTGCAGGGCGCCCTCTGCTGGACAAGACATGCAAAATCAACCCTAATAGCATAGTTGAAGGGTGTTTCTCCTGTCTCTTTATTTAAATTTTTCATGCATCGCCTTTAGAAATGCCGATACCGATTTATTGGCAAGTAGCTAATATCGGCCTGTATGTCGAGCCCATCAATAATATTTTATTATCTTTATTTTATTTACCACCTCACGTAATTCAGAGCCAGAACCACAAATCATGTACTTTCACAGGACTTAACCAACAAGTTAGTACGTGTCCAATCAACGTATCTTTTATCTTATATCTTTTATTCATGCATATCCAGCACAATACTCTGCCAAAACAGGCCTTTTCTTTTTTGCATTTAACTATTGTATTTCACAAAGGTGCATAGTCTCGCCTGCATGTTAATCCAGCAAGCAGTGAAGTAGTTCTTAATATTTTTGCAAAACTTTTTCCATTAAGCATTAAATTGTGAAAATTTTCGTGACCTTTCTAAGATATGTGTGAGAAACCTGAAATTGTTTGCAGGAGTTCAGCCTAAAAATAATATATGCAACCACTGAAGCCTTTGTTTCCCAGTAACAGGTTTACAGAGTAAATTAGTTGTTATTTGAGGTGCCATCCTTTCTCGGTGTGATATTGTAGCACACATCGCAGCTCCACACCTGCTCGCGCGAAGCCATGTATGGCGCGTTTTGCCCCAAATCTCACGTTCCCTGCTATTTCATGCGCCTTACACTTGTTGTCAGCTCTCAGTGTGCCGCATGTTAAGAGTTGTAGCCGGATGACTCGATGCGTGAGAACCGCGTACACGTTACTTCATACATATTCAGAAGTCATTATCTCCGCACAATAACCCCACGTCTGATACCTGTCATTTGAAATGCAGAAGAAAAGACGATCAAAGGAAATCATCATAGCCGCGTGTCTCAGATGTAGCGTAGCCACCCAGGCTAATTGCAGCAGCAATGCCTTGATTGCATACATGTGGAATGAGATTACTTCTTCTTCGTGGGTGGTTAAAGAATCACTTTTTTTTCCTTCTCTTTTTTGTTTTTGGCATTCATTTCCAGCAGTAGATTTTTTGACTCCAACACCTTTTATCTCACTTTTTCCTTGTTACTTTTTTCTCTTTCACAAATCCACACTTTCCATTCTCTTCCCTTCTGTGTCTTTTTACTTCTCAACTGGCATCATGTCAGTGCAAACCATTTAGCTTTGCTTCGAGCTAGCACAATCAGCCCTTAAGGCACCGCGACCCAACTAAAAGAGACCTTCTTTCTACTAGAGATGTGCGGTCTTGGTGGGGGATGGGGGCGGAGGGGTGCTAAAATGTCCTCCGTGTTTGGCTCGCGCTATCCTGCAGGACAAGCTGGTGCACTGTGAAGGGACTGACGCCACTGAATCAGCGCTACACACTGTCGGTGGTGTTTTAGCCACGCAGGGAGGAGGTGTAACAAAGCAAGCGGGGGGCCCGGTTTGAAAATTGTCATCCTTGAGCAGTGTCACATCCTTTAGGCGTACGCACCAGCACGATTCCCCAGGGTGAAACACCCATTGGATAATGTATTAAAATGGGCACGTGCACACCCAAACACAAGTGCACGGCACACAAATGAATACATCACAAGGGAGGTAACAAAAGCAGCCAGATGCAGTTAAATGCAGATACAGACAGCTTTTTAATCAGCTGATATCATCCGGCACATCGAATTGCACCACAGTATATAGGGCAAAACCCCCACCGCCATCCCACCCACTCCCCCTTCTTCATCTCACTGTTATGTGTACTTATTCAAGTATCTTTAAGATGCATATTTCAGATGGCTGCCTATAACTCAACTAGTTTAGGTACTGCATGTGTGAGAAAAGGGATCTTTTTTTATTATGAAAGCGACTCCACTGATACACATAATGGGACAATAGAAAGTCTCTGTTCACCTACAAACATAACAGATGCATATGCATGAAATTACATTTTAATTTTGTCATTTAAATAATTTCTTGTTCTTCATTATGTGCGTAAACATTAGAGCACCCAGCTTTAATTGGTATTAATTCATGCTTTTTGCCCTCGGATATTACACTGCGGTGTAAAGAAAATAAATAAAAAACTCGCAGAAGTGTGAGAAAGAGAATTGGCTTAGGTTTATTTCCAAACGCGCTCTGCCACAGAAAACAAATCACCACAATGTAATTCAGACTTGGGTCCTTGTACGAGGGTGCGTTTGATAAAACTGAATGCAAACAAGTTCACGCAAAGAAGGCGACGAGAGCGAGACTCCATTTGCTTGGATTTGTCTTCAAATGGCAGGAAATTGAAAAATGTTCACCCCGACTTGCTACAAATTCCAAATAAGGGCATATTTTTCATACCGCCTTAATGACACGCTCAAAAGGGAAATTACATCAACAGCCAATATGCTGTTTTATGTAAATACTTTACTCTCTTTCTCCTTGTTTCCAATTCAAACACACATTTGTCTTTCTCAAGCTACAGCAAATCACAAACTGCCGTGTGAACAGCAGATATGTTGCAGCGGCGGTGGTCGCTGTTGTTCTTCAGACTGCTGTGCACACCGTTCAGGATAAACTCGTATGAAATCGTAACCTCATTACGATCACAATCAACCGATTCAAAAATCGGGATTGAGCCAAAAGCAGAAAGTTAATATCAGTTTTGTTGTGACAGCTGGCGTTGTGCTAACCTGGTGGCCACTGTGTTAGTGCTGGAGTTCAGCTCCATTTGCTCTCAGTATTGCACTATTAATACAGTTATAATAAGTAGAGCCCCAGGGATCCATTCAGACAGTGATATTGCCTGGGTTCCTATTCATTACAAGAGAAACACATTTTCTGGTGTTCTGTCATCGGTTGGTGCTATATTTTATGTGAAAGGGCCTTCTACAATACTGTGGGTTGCTATGGAAATGAATGAAGTGCACTCAGGTGTTCAGATGAATGGTGCTGCCTAAAGTTAAGCAATAGATATAGCAAGAGATATTCAAGTGTCCTTTAAACCAGAGTGTGTATGCTGAGACCACAGATTTGAAGAATCAACCCAGTTTTATTTATGTAGCGCCAAATCACGTTGGTAGTCGCTTTAAGGTGCTTAATATTGTGAGGCAAAGACCCTACAATCAGATGACCCCCTATGAACAAGCACTGGGCAACAGTGGGAAGGAAAAACTCCCTTTTAACAGGAAGTTTTTAACCTATGGCAAAAACCAGGCTCAGTGAGGGGCACCCATGGGGGAAGACGGGGCAAAAGACACATTAAAAAGTCACTTTTAAATTTAAAAGTAAAATTTAAAAATGTGAAAGTCATTTATGATTTAAAAGCAAACTCTCTTCATGGTAGGTATGAGCTAAATAAAGTAATATGGAATAATAATAACTGGATATGACAACTGTCTGGTTTGTCATCCAACACGTTTGTTGATGGACTCACACTTTGACTTGAAGGCTTCAAAGATGTCACCACAGTTATTTTTGAGACAAAGTAAAAATAAACTGCTAGCATTTAACCGACAAAAGCCTGAGCGCAGGCAGGTTTTTAGCACAGTTGTCTACACAGTAACAGTTACTTTCAGCTGCTCCATTATTCACAGTGGGGTCCCCACAGCAGGTAGCTCCACGCATTTGATTTGGCAGATTTTTACGCCGGATGCTTTTCCTGATGCAAACCCCCCCCCAAGGGATTTCTGTCTCCTCCTGGGAACAAACCAGGGATCTTTTGCTTATTAGGCGAATGTATAAACCACTACGCAATTAACTACCCTGTGAGCCATATTATTTAGCAGAGAACAGCATTGAAAGGTAGCCTAAAACGACCAGACCACTGATTGTAATTTAGTGTAGCTTACCAGATAGCATGGAGTCGGCCTCAAGAAGGCCCCTTTGTCACCTGTGTTGGCTTCGTTTTCAGCACAGGCTCATGGCAGTTTGTGAACTTAAATACTGATCGGTATACTTGTTTGTTACCAATTTCACCCAAGTGACAGTCGACAACCTCGGGCAACCACTTAGCAACCCCTCCGGGAATAAACATTTTTCCCTAGTAACAGGAGGTTGCCAGGGGGTCAGCGCCTGGTGTCCTAAGTCCCATGTGAGTGAGGCCTAAAGTTTAGATAAAGCTCATGGTTTGTGGTGTGAAATGCAATGGTTACCGCGACTTTCGGAGCTTTGTTTCTTCACTTGCCATGGTCAGGCCTCCCTGCTTTCTCTGCACAAAATATATACCTTAAACACGAAATATAACTCTAGTACTTGCAAATTTGTGCCGATAAAAAACAAAACGTGTGCGTGAACACTGAAAAACAGATTAGTTATTCGTGACTTTTTGACATCTTATCAGGAGACTAGCCTATCATCTTTCAGTTAAAAAGTGTCACTGCTTGACCACAACTAGATTTTAATGTCTCATAGTGCAGTAAAAAAAAAGAGATACGTTGGCTTCTCTGCTCCTTCACTTAAGAAGAGGATGGTATCTCTTAAAACATACTCCTCATTAAGAGCAGATGTTATGGGAGTGACCATGGAAACAAAACATTTCGTTTAAACCTCATAATGGTTTGAAGTGAAAGACTAAGTAGTGACAGCGATTACTGCATATGTCACTTGGAGTTATATTACCGTCAGTTTATATTAGCAACAACTGTGTTTCAGAATGTGATTACATTAGTAAAGGACTGCTATAAACATGGGTTTAAGACAAGTACAGCCCACCTCCACCCCGAAAAGAAAAACTGATACACCACTTGTACTTGCGTTTTCCTCGTCTGAACCACCTTTCCTTGAGAAGTTCACATTAGCAAGGTTGCACTGCAGTTTGTCTCAGTTCACCGTGCTAAACTTAGCTAAGCTGTTGCCTCCAGTACGCTGCTGGGCAATTCCATCTGATGATATGGAGCAAAAGAGGAGCAAGGGAAAGACCTCTTTCCCCGCACACAAGGCAAAAATCAGGCTGTTGTTTCTTTTCTTTGACCTCAATTACTAAGGGGGCATGTGTTGCTATAGGGGCATGTTGAGTCATGTCTGCTCTGGGAGGTGTGCGAGTATCTCCTATGTGCTTGTGTGACAGGGATTGTGTTCATTTAAGACTAGGAGGCAGCGTGCAGTAGGTGGGGGCCAAGGTGCGTTAGTCTTGGCTGCGATGTTCCCTTGAGTGATGCCGACACATCTGGGAACATTACAGGAAGGAGGGGGAGTGCGGAGAGGAAAGGAGAGGGAAATGGCAAAACGATGTCAGAGGCGAGGTGAACAAAGTCGGGCTCGCTGGGATGAGCTGCCGCCACGGGCGCAGCCCTCTCTGCAGGCTCACTTCTGGGTTGGACTGTCTGACAAAAGCGGGACCTCTGCGTGATTTGCATGCAGGAAAGGAAATTGGAAAGAATTTGTACTAGTACACTTGCATGATTACGGCTTCAAAATGACAATTGCTATTATGTGTCATCATTGTTCACTGATTTTTAGAGACAGACTTTTTTTTTATTGCATCGTCACGTAAACAGAACACCTCTTTAACGTCTTCACGTCTGTCCGAACCTTTGCACGAAAATGCAATTAGCCCTCATTATTCACCTAAATTCAGTGCATGTCTCAAAAGAAAAAGAAAACGTATGAAAAAAGATAGTTGTACCAAAACATAACACAGAATTAAAGTAACCATGCACTGCGTTCACCTTTACATCCAGCTTCATTCCTGGAAATTACTCTGTATAAGTTCATCTTTGCAGACAAATAATTTAGTCTTTCACTCCATTCACTATGCCAGCATGGTAGATGTGAATGGTAGACATCGGCGTAACTTTGTGCTGAACATTCGGGGGGTCAAGATCTCTGTCTAAATAAATAAATAAATCTTCATTAATTCCCAGATGATTAAACATGCAACAATTTTGCTGGTAATAACTGAAACGAGTAAAGAAAATCAACAGCCTATTTATGCAAGATAATTCATAATGTTATTGGGGGTTATATTGGTTGGGTCTGATTATTGAGGGGGTCATAACCCCCCTAACCCCCCTGGAAATTACGCCCCTGATGGTAGATACGAATAAAACTCTATTTTCTCTGCGACAGTTTGCATACAGGACAGGTTTTCTCGCTTTTGAAAAAATAGATTCAATTGAGTTTTATTTATGCAGTGTCAAATCACAAGTACACTAACCTTAAGCCACTTTGTACTGTAAGATAAAGACCCTACAACAACACAGAGAAAACCCCAACAATGAGACAACCCCCTTTGACCAAACATTTGGCGACAGTGGGAAGGAAAAACTCCCTTTTAACAGGAAGAAACCTCCGGCAGAACCAGGCTCAGGGAGGGGCAGCTATCTGCTGTGACCGGTTGGAGTCAAGGGAAGGGAGATGAGACAACAGGTGCACTGTAGGAGAGAGCAAGAGATTAATAATAACGAATGATTAATAACGATTCGGTTTCTGATTAAATATCTTTGACGCTGTGGAATCTTATTGGTTGGTGATTTCAGTGCGTCTTCTTGAGCTGGATGGATGCAGTAATGCGCTGTTGATGTTTTACACTTGCGAGCATTGCATTGTTTTTCTTGGCCTTTATGCATTAATTATACTCTACCTGGTGTCTTCTCAGGTGGTTGAATAAGTTATAATGCGTGCTGCAGACACACAGCACTCTTATGTGCAATCCAAAGTATTTCTATAAAGATCAGCTTCAAAGTACCGAGCTCTTTGCCTTTTTAGTTTTGCGAATGTCTCTCATTTTTAACATCACTCATCCAGACCGTTCTACGAAACTTCAAGCGATCGTGGTCATGGAAAAGGGGGTTTTGATCATGTGACGACTTTCAAAACAACCTAGTTAATCTCAATACAAAGCAAAGAGTTCGTGCAACGCTGCGAGAGAATCGGGGGCAAGCTGCGGAGGATTTGACCTCAGACTCTAATGTTGTAATTTGCACAGTAAAGTGTTTTTTAACGCAAGACCTCGATGGGACTTGCTTCCCATTTCCTCATTCTTTTCTTGTCATGGTTACGCACTTAATGAATTGAAGTAGTGATTAATTAAATGGAAGTGCTCGCTGGATGGAAAGACACTTCACCTCTATGTTCTGAGTATGTGAATCAAGCCTTTATGGAGTGATGAGCCACTTGTATTTGTTACCGGCGTGTGCAAACATAAGGCTTCTGTCTGCTGGAAGTATATCACAGAGAGAAGGGGAAGCTGCTGAGCTCTGCAGATTTCGCTCCACCTAGTGACCAATTTATTAACTCTTACAGTTATTAACTTGAACTGTGTCAATACTGCGTTGCGGTAGGAAAGAAGAAAATCACTTCCAGTGATTGCTGCGCCGTGGGTTGCGTCAGACAGAAGGTGCACGCGGCTTCTCATAAAAACATCATCACCACGTGAGGAGGCCGAGCCAATAAGCTGGAATAGTTTATTACATCTTCACCGTATCTCTATCCCTCAGCACTAATTTGTTAACACCGAGGACCTCATTTCGCTCCGGGCAATCACAGCCAGTTTGACTGACAGTTTACAAATTTCCACTGAAAATGAGAAAAAAAACCAAAACCCCACCATCAGTCTTTCCCCCCCCCCCCTCTGCTGGAATTTGCAAGTTCGTGGTGTGTTGCCAATTAATGTGCTCAAACGTGCGCTGTTGAACGGGAGCAGAGGCAAAATGAATGGCTCGTTCATTTGGCGTGGTGAATGGATATCTGGGTGCTGTCACAATGAGTTATGCTAATTGTGCTTAGCGGCATCGTTGGTCAGTGTCAAAAGCCATCAAGTCGATTTGAGAAGTTTGTCACGATCATCCCCGTGGTGGGCTCATGGATTTATCATTACGGAGGTGTTATCCGTCATCCCGGCTGTAGGTTTCGATAAAACGCCTTATTGAGTCCATTTTTTTGGGGTTGTTGTTGTTTTTCCAAGTTTCAAAAACTTTTTTCTTTGTCCCGGAAGTTGTGTGACCGCCTCGATCGCACACGAGCCTCGCATTTTTCACGCTCAGCAGAAAAACGATGTTTTATTGATGCCGTTCTCTTAAGCGCTCCATCTGCGGAGTTCTTTGACAGTTCAGTTCCTGGATAATTTTGCACTCCCCCATAAAAAAAGCCTTTGAGATTTCTCCTGCCTTGGGCCATATGTAAACGTAATTTATTTGGGAGAACAATTTGCCTGAACTGTTTCTCACTTCAAGATAAATAATCCCTCATGCATTATTGAAGAAGCTATCCTTTTTTTCCCCCCCCTTTTCTCCCAAGCAATTCACTGAAAAGCAGTCTTGTATGTGTGTGTGTGCGACTTATTCCACCCCCCCAACCACTTCAACTTCATGCCCACCAGAAAATGTCATTTTTTGCAAACTAAGAAGTCGGTGTGACAGGCTCCCATTGGTCTAATCAAATAACAGGATCCAGATTCATGCGCTAATTAATCACTAGCTCTGGGGGCCGGACCCATCCAGTGATTCTCGGTGGAAAACGAGACATTTGATCTGTTGAATCAGCTCCCTCGCCATCTCCTCCCCTCTCCTCCATCTATCTTACATTAATTCAATGAAGTCAGGAGTTCATTTGAATGCAAACTCCCCCCCCCGCCCAGTTTAAATTGTCTGCTGCTGAAAGCGAGCCTCTTTTTAAGAATAAAATGTTAAACTCTTACATATTCATAGCCTAAACATCTTTTTCTCCCTTTTTATAAAAAAACAAAACAAACTAGGAACATATTTGGGTCTCTGCCAGATTCTGCCTAATTGTAGAGCACATGTTTATTGGGAAATTATCTCCCGCGTATGAGCTTGCACTCTTCAGCTGAAGCCTGCGAAATGATCTAAAACTCTCTTGTTAGGAGCCGCACATGTCCCCGACATCTGTTTTTCCAATTGATGGTGGCTCATTTGGTGGGGTTAGGGGGGGGTTCATTGTAAATGTGTGTGGTGGTCGACCTTAATTGCGCCTGCCTGACATGTTTTCTTGGGAGATGAAATGGAAAACAAGCCCCCGAAGGACCCCTGTTTTGTTACGAGTGCTGACTTTTAAATGTCATCGTTCTCTGTCTGCTCTTCAGTGCCTCGCGGTTCGGGTGGGAAGGCGATGGGGTCTGGGCTCAGTGTCAGTGACCCGAGAATGAGCTTTTTAACAGCGAGATTTCTTAGCTTGCTGTCTCACTATTTGCCACTTGCAAACCCGCAATCAGGAGGCCGAAGCCCCCACCCTCGGAGTGATTTTTAAAAGCTCTGCGGGGGTGCGACATTTTCCAAATGACCATTTTTCTGTCTGACCTTTCTGTTGACCTTTTTGGCGAGTAATTGCAATTTTTGAAACATTCATTTGTGAGTTATGTCATTTGCAAGCATCGTGATTAAAAACACTGCTCGCATGAAGGCGGTGGAAGTATCCAGCCCTTTACGCTTTGCTTACCCCAAATCACTTCTTTCATATATATATATATATATGTATGTGTTCAGCAGAGCTCTTGTCAAAGGAATTATCCAGGGAGAATCTGCAGTGGAGAAAAGAGATCCACACTGCATATAAATACACCTCTATTAGTTGAAGAGAGGGAAAGCGAGATGAAGTGAATAGAACATGGGAGCTTAGGGTAGAGGATGGACTTTCAATAAGACTATTTTGATTTTCAATAGATCTGACAATGATGTCTGCAGGTAGACGGGGATGCGTGCAAGCAGGGCGAGATGACGGCTCTGGCACCTGAGGAATATGAGCCCTATCAATCACCGCCTCCGGGCACAAATGTAATTACACTACAGTTGTTGACTAGCTGGGTAATCTGAGACATCACTGGCCTGCTTTTACTCGCCTGCATTAGGGGATTGCTGGTGCCCATTTACGGCATCGTGTTCGCCGCTCTCTGATGTTTTTTTAATGTTTCTTTCGGGGGGGATGCTGGCATCAACTGAGCCCTTGGCTTAGCGCTGCGATGAGGTTTGAGAGAATGACTCTAAGATTTCATAGCAAATCAATGAGATTGTATTTATCGAGATTAATGCAGACTATTCAATAGGGCCTCTTTTTTTTTTTTTTAAACTGAAGCAGCTCTCAAAGTAAGCATGCACACTTAAAAGCAGGAGGATAAATAAACAATTAATTTTTTTCAATCAAAGTCAATTACACTTTCGACATTTAGCTAAGTGCACCTGCCGTATTCATCCCGTGTTATCCCCCTTGCTCTGCTGTTGTCACTTTCAAAGAAGTTTGGTGTGATCCACAGCGGTGCTTTTCAGGGGGTGGAATAAATATTCCCATTAAGAGGGAGATAATTGATGGCTTTCATCGCCACTGAATATAACAATTCCAATCGGTGATATTTCAATGGCAAGAGTGCTTTACTGTGTTGGGGCTTGAATGATTTATGAGACAAAATGAAATGACACAATAATGAGGGACTTTGTTGTTTCACCTCGCCGTGTGCCTTTGTGTTTTCTCTGTTTAGCTCCAGGGAAAGATAAAAAGTGGTACTTGGATGACTTTTTAAACTGCTAATGGTAGAGATTGTGTCCCCTTACATAAATACGGCATAATGATCTATTATGGGACACACACAGTACTGTGCAAAAGTCTCAAGCCGACCCTCATTTCTTTATATTCCCCTGGGAAAATGGGAAATAGGTGCAGCAATTTATTGGAAAGAACAGAGTTTGGACAGTTCTAACAAGCTTGAAAGTCGATATTTGGGTTGACCAACTTTAGTCTTTAAGTCAGCCTGAACTCTCTTAGGCAAGATATCTTGTAAGTTCTTCAAGAAGTCTTCGGGAATAGTTCTCCGTGCTTCTTTAAGGACATTCAAAGCTCTTCTTTGGATGTTGGTTGCCTTTTTGTTCGGTTCTCTATCAAGACGATCGCAGGCTGCTTCAATAACATTGAGGTCTGGGTAGGCTCGTCTATGACTGATAGCATTCATTGTGTGTTTTTCTACCAAGGCAGGCTTTTGCTGCATTGGCAGTGTGGTTGTGATCATCCTCATGCTGGAAAATACAGCCTATCAGATGCTTTCCAGATGGGATTACATGTTGGATCAAAATGTGACTGTACTTTTCATAAGTATAGACCGCTGTATATGTTGATGATGACTGTTGCCACTGATTTTCAGATGCAGCTCTCAGGTCCTCTGTCAGGTCTTTTCTGGGTGTTTTTCACTATTGCTTAAGGACATTTCTAGTCCAGTTTCTTCTATTTTTTTAAAGACACACTGCAATCCATGCTTAGATATTCCAAGTTTTCAGTTAATAGCTCTTTAAAAATCACCTTGTTGGTTCAAAACTACAATTTTATTCCTGTGAAACTGTGTTATCTTTGGCATTTTTCACAGACTCAACTGAATAAATTGGAACAAACATGTTTTTGCAACAAGCTGATAGCAACAAAGTGCCTAAAGATACAATTTAAAATTCTTTGTTAAATTGTCGGTTGTGTGTAGAGACAACACTGGTTCCTGCCTTGAGTTAGATGTGTTTTTAATGCTTGAGTGATTCATAGGTCAAGATCTGGGCTGATAATGAATGAAAAAGAACTTTGAAAGAACTTCAGGAAACCTGGGGAACTATTGCTTAAGACTACTTTTAAATAAATCTGGCTCTGTGGAAGCAAATTAAAGAAATGAGGGGTGGCCCAAGACTTTTGCACGGTACTGTATCTGCACAATGTGGATTCCATGAAAGTTCACTGTGAAAATACAGTAAATTAAGTAAATCTACTAATTTACTGTAATGCACAGTAATACAATTATATCCACAAAAATCTGGCAGGGTTCTGTATTAAGCTGTTTGATTTAGGTTATAAAGAAAGGCATTTACTCAAAGTTATTCCACTGGCTAAAAAACACCCACCACTACATTACTTTTAAAAATGTCTTTTATTTTTAAAGTGTTCAGTGTTCCTTTCCTATATTTGCATTCGATGGCACGATACCATAGGGAAGACGCGAGAACAAAGAGTTCTGCAACAGATGGTATGGCCCCCACAGAGCCTTGATCTCAACATCAACCAATCCGTCTGAGATTACATGAAGTGTCAGCTCGACATTGTTGCGCCTAGCTGTTTTAAGATATGTAATTAAACATGATAAGCCGGTCTGACTTCAATAAAGCGGCAGTACTGGGAAGAGCTGGTAAAGAAAGAAACGAGCCGTGCGCGGCGGCACAGCGCTGGACGAACTTGAATGTAACTTCCGTCAGAAAACCGTCATTGTTAGTGCTTTGCTTTGTTTCTTGTGTGAATCACAACCAAACAATGAGATGGCTGCAAGGGTGAGGAAAAAACGAGAGAGCGATGGATGAAAATTGTACACTTCACACATCTCAGACGCAGCTGTTTATTACTTAAGCATTTGCCGCTTCACACCCGAGGTGATGGATGCCATAAATATATATTTAAAACTGTGACAAAAGGTTCAGTTATCTTGGTTTGTATGCTATCACCTATTCTAGGATTTTCATTAGCAAATAACACTGGTTTGTGCTTTACAGACAAGTACGCTCTGTGATCGTGGATTTAAATAACTGTGACTGATGTGGATCGTTTCATTAATTGTCTTTTTTCAGGAGTTTTCAATTGCGTGACCTTAAAAGTAAGAATTTTTCCCATTTGAGCTTTTTAAATGGAGACTTCTTGTATCTGCAGCAGTTGCACTTGACTTGCTGATGGCGTATTTATGATATGATTGAAGGCTGCAGAGGAATGATTAAAAGGACCTTGTGGTGAGATTATTGTCGCTGTTGTTGTTTCCAAGGTCAAAATGAGCTCGTGGTAAATGGACTGCACTCGCATAGCGCTCTTCTCCATTCACATTCATACATAGATCTTTATTGTATACATACTGTCACAAACACACACGAGTGACACATTGGGGCCACGTTTGGAGTTTTAGAGATACATGTGGTATCACCCACTCTTGTTTTCACATGTGGATTCACTCCGTGTGCCTCTTTTTCTCCATCTGTCCTCCCTGATGAATGTCTGTGTTCCATGTCATCCAGCGCTGGCTTTTTCAGTTCAGACACTCGTCTGAAAGGATGTTTATAGAAATCCGTAACTGCCACAGTCCTCCTGCAGTCACTCAGGCCAATGTTTACGCTTCTCGCTCATTTTTTATTCTCGCTGTAAACACAGAACTTCTCCAGACTGCTCTGCACATGCCGTGTTCGTGCGCGACTGTGAGTCTCCGCAGATGTGCGTGCGTGTCAGAGGAAAGGGAAAAAATGGCAACCTTTGGACGGCCGCCTCTCAGCCTCACTGGGGTCTCCCGGCCATTTTGGCTCTGCAGTAAACAGCGGATTTTTGCCAATTTGACTCCCATTTTTGGCTTGAGGCACAGGGCCACCTTTTGACCTCCTGCCTCTCGCCTTTGTGTTGTCTAACTGAAAGGCATTGTTTCACCTTAAAAAACAAAGAATCTGGCGCTTCTTATGATTTATAAATTTTAGTCTAGAGGGAAATTTCAACAATTTACTTGGGCCACACTCTGCTGTGGATCCTTTGCCTTTGTGTTTCTGCCTGTCTCTAATTTCTCAGTTGAGTGCCCATGTAATGAATGTTTATTTTCTCACAGCCAAAAGCAAACACCGTGTCCATTTCCTTATGTTTGATCTGTGTAGTATCTCCTACTCTCTCTTTCGACAGCTCCTGGCCTCTCCGGGGCCCCTGTGTTAGCGCTCATCCTCCCACTCCAAACAAGCAGCGTCCTAACCACCCACACTCTCTAGAAAAGGGTGGCTAACCTCTTCACCTATGCCTCTGTGTCAGACCTTTTGATTGTATTTTCCTGCAGTAGTATACACTTTTTTAAAAATGCAGGTCTGAGCTAACCACAACTGCAGTATGAAGTTGCTTTAACACTTATTTGTAGAAATATTTTCACCGGTAAGAAGAAAACGGAAATTCTCACACACTGATTTATTTATTTATTTTGTATTCTTTCAGCCTTCAGTCGAGCACCCATCCCCATGGCGGTGGTGAGGAGGGAGCTGTCGTGCGAGAGCTACCCCATTGAGCTACGGTGCCCGGGCACTGACGTCATCCTGATCGAAAGCGCCAACTACGGCCGCACTGATGATAAGATCTGCGACGCAGACCCAGCACAGATGGAGAACACACGGTGTTACCTTCCAGATGCATACAAGATCATGTCTCAAAGGTACGGACATAAATTTGTCTGAATTGTAGTAAATATTCTTAATCGGCTATATAATTAATATTTAAGAGTTCAAGCTGAATCAAAGCAATCAGCTTTGCTATGAAACTTAATTTCACACTGAGGACTTAACCAGGTTAAAAAGTGATGAAGTAAAAAAAACTTGAGTACTTCCCCGTAGACACCTGTGTTAAAGGTTCCTGCTGTACAAACGAACATGTTTACAGTTCAGGATGAAAATGGTTGTGGCTAATTTTCCCTTTCATAGCTGCATTTTATTTTCTATGAGGCTTAAAATGTACATTAAGGGCTGACAGGTAAATGCAAACACAGGTGGCTATAGATGGTTCTGCCTGTTAGTTTTTAGGTCAGGAGAGCCAAGTAACTGGACTACTTTTCTTCATGGGTGTTGGTTCTGTTTGGAGAACCAACCATTTTAAATGCTGTTATGTGACAAATAAAGTGGGAAGTCTAAGAAGTCACATTTGCTGAGTGAAAATCTAGCATCTTATTTGTTTCTTAACACTAATTAGATCCTATTAGTGTCTATGTAATTAATCTATAGAGTGTATGGATGCAGCTTGCTAGCAAAGCTAACTGTTAGTGTTAGCTAAGTGGTAGCATTAGCTTAGCTAGCAGGCTAACTCTACTTAGCTTTTATCCGTCTAAAAGTGGTCACATCCGTCCACAGAAACTTTTATAGCAATGGTCATAAATCTAACGCTGAGTATTCATTATGCTAGAAGACAAAATCATAGATAATTTGGAGGCTACATCCATATTTTATATACAGTCTGTGGAAGCTACAGCTACATGTAGCTACAGCTACATGGGAGCTGATATAAATAACCTAAAACCACCTTCCCACTGAAAGCTTATTAGCCTACTTTGCTAGCTTTCACTTCATTGTGGGTTACAAACTTAACCGTGCAGTGTGTTCTCCAAAGTCTACTAAACAGGAAGTAGTCAAAACTGTACATACTTAGCTTTAGAACGAAATTACAAGATCCAAAAACCCTCCCACACCATTTCCAAGAATTGTGGTGGAAAAGGGTCATAATGACGATTGAAAAATATGCATAATAGATGCAGTATAGTTATGTTTTTTTCTATCCTTGGATGAAAAAGAGAATTTAAAACACATTCCCAGTCTATTTTCTTTCTTTTATGCAGCATCGCTAAAAGAAATCCAGGGCCACGATGCAAGGTCTTTTTATATGCACTCATTTTAAAGGTGTATTGTTGACCACAGCAGATGATGATAATAATAATAATGATAGGTTGTTTGGGCTCCCATTCAGAAGACTAGCTTGAGACTATTTGCATGCATGAATATGTACGTGTTCACACACAGGCATGCTCAGAGGAAACAAATTGCTTTTTGCTGTTAAATAATTGCCATATCTTGAAAACATAATCAACCAGTCTTGTGTTAATGATAAATACTTTAATTCACACCTGAGGATTGCTGATATTTAATAAAAAATTAAAAATGTCTTCTTTTTTAAACATGTTTTCTTAAAAGAGTAGCTTTTTTTTAAAATATATTTTACTTACTCCCAAGAATATACACACTTTATTTCAATACTATTTGGGTCTGGTTTGGGACCAGCCCTTGAGATTTGTTAAAAGTATAAAACAGAGCTCCAAGTTAACAAAGCCACAAAATGAATGCAGAGCAGATTATTAGGGTAGGGTATAGTGCATACACTTTTCTCTGTTATGGATTAATTTGACTGAGAAAACCAGTGAGCCACAAGCAGCATTAACCACAAACCTCACCATACCTGGCTGCTAATCTGTGCCAGCCATAAATTTAAACTGACACAAATCAATGATCATTACAAATAATATGAACAGGTTATTTGTTAAAGCAGAAGAAACATGTGTGATGAGTTTCACTGCCAGAAGTGAGCTTTGTTTTCAGAGTTATGAGCCTGTTGTGCAGAAACCGGGACATGGAGGCCTATTTGTCAGGCCAGAGAGCGAGGATGCTCTTACTGTACTTCGGCTTTTTGCGTGTAATAGATTGCTAACATTAAGGCAATATATAAACAAGTTTTCAGTGTTTGAAGCAAGTTGTATGAAAGCAGTGAACGGGGAGCTCAGGGAGAGTGCCGAGTGAATATACATATAGTCAGTCTTTGGTGTGTTGTTGACTTACTGCAGCACTTAAGAGCAGAATAAAAACTCCTATCTGCTATCATTCTAAGCATGGTTTCCCTTGCCTTTGAGGTCAAAACACCCTTGAGCACTCAGAAGCGATGGACTTTATCTAAATTGCTGCTCTGCATTGACTTTGTCTGCCTCATTTTATTTCCAAAGCTGAATGTATGTTCACCTCTACTTATTTCCAGAGCTTTAGTTCCAGATTGGTCACGGCCCCTTGAGAATACTAATGGACGTTTGGGCTTTATCAAACTATTGCTCTTTGCTTTTTAGTTTGGTAACACAGAGTTCAGATAATCAGCTGTGTGAAAAGCAGCCGATGCTAAAACGAGGTAGTTTGAAACATGTTGTCAGATAATTGATGCACCCTGTAGCTCCTTTGTTCTCCGAGCCGCCCACTCAGACGAAAATCCCTGCAGGAATGAATCAACGGGTCCTGCAACTGTCAAGAACACAAAACTAGCATAAAGTAGCAGGGACAAGTGTGTCTTTTTAGCATCTCATTTCTACCGGGGGTGTCTCAATGATGCTTAAAGGGAACTACAACCTGATTCAGAGCCAGGGCACTTTGTCTTGGGAGAGGAAGCTGCTGAGTGGATGAAAGGTGTGGGTAGCATGAATTGGAACTGGGAGGGAGGGTGGAAAAGAAGGGATGTGGTCGTGGCTTTAGTGACACAGCTAGGCATTAGCATGCGGGGGTTAGCACAACAAATGAACGGCCACCTCCGACTATTTCATTGTCGAGCTGTCACAGGCGTTGCTAGGCACCTGCGGCTAAGCTCATTGGGGTTAAAAAGGAAAATGAGCCTGAAACAGAAACAAGCAGTTAGAACAGACAAATATAAGGCCAAAGCCAGGACAGGGAGATTATGGATATTCATGTCTTTTTATTTTTTAGTTGACTAACTAAAAGACGTTCCTTCTTCACCTCATACTTTCCTGTCTCTGTCCATAGCCTAATCACTGGAAACAATCCAAACAAGGTAATAGTCTGATTAGAGCATTTACATGGTTTCCAGTAACCTGATTTCCCCCTGATTGTGGCTTTCATGAGGTATTTGATTACCGAGCTAATTTGTTAGGCTACAAAAACACACATAATACAGAACTTGGCTGGATTAAAAATATATTCTTTTTAAAGAACCACGAATGAAACATTTGTGTTGAACGGCACTTCTTTTAACGTAATAACTGACTAGTAGTGCTGAAAGTGTCTTACTCTAATCGTAGTGTACGTCTGTTCGCCAACTCCTCCTAGATAACTTAATCAATCTGAATGAAATTTACAACATACACATCTGTATAACTTTTGGGAATAATTTTTAAAAACACTCAAGTCCTTAAATTATATATATTGTGTTTGGCAGCTGATCTCAAACAGCTACATAACGTATACGTTACGGATGCGCTTATACGGATATGCTTATACGGATATTTCGTGTACGTTACACGTACGTTGTTGTTTCTGGATTCATTTTTATAAACGATTAAATATGTCATGCATGTCTTTTAAATATATGTTTGGCAAACAATGACACTATTAGTGCCTGTGGCTGGTTATTGTCTTATACCATGAATATGTAGCTTGCAAAGAAAAAGAAGACGAAATATAAGCATCAAAAAGAATAACATAATAAAATAACATACAGGTCTGTGTTATAGTACACGAGCGAAGCAAACATATGCAACAGGCCTGTCAAAAACAGCCCTACAGTCAGTAAAATAGGTTATTGGTTAAACTCCAACAGATAAACTAACGGATATCTGACTTCCTGCGTAACCTTTCTGCTAATTATTCAAAACCCCACAGATACGTTCTCATTCTGAAGTATGGCAGACACTGTTTAGACTTCAGCCAGAGTGATGCAATCTATAAGGCATCTTGCAAATATGGACAGTGTTTAATATAAATGGTATTCCCTAAAGCTGCAGTTGTGGTCCTCAAGAACAGCAGGGATCAACACTCACAGCTTGGTGCTGACAAGACCAACTGTGAAGCTTACTCTGACTCACTTAGAGCTGACTTGAGTTTGTTCTGTGTAGAAATGACCACCATCTGTCAGTAAATCAAAGTCTTTGTTCCATTTTTAGAGTATATAACACTTCCTCAAATGCTTTGAGCAAATGGTGAAAGGAGACATATTGGCTTTTTCTTTTATTATCATGTATATACTGTTCAAGTCCTGGACGCTCATAGGAAACATGGCCAAAGTTGCAAATAATAAGAACAATGTCAGGAACCTGTGAAGCAAAAACTTCTCTAAATGATCTGTCTTACATAGTTTTCCCTACTTTTGCAACTAAAATGTCAAAGGGAGGCGATACCCATGAAATGGTCATCACAAACACAGCGTTCCCTCCTATTTGTTTTTCAAACCTTCTGTTTAAAAAAATTGGAATGGGCTTTAATAAAAGGTGAAAGAGTAGTAGAGTCCAAGAATAAAAATATAGACCTAGAAACGAGCACAGGGACACTTCCTAAAAAAAAAAAAAATCTTGATGTACAGTACTGTGCAAAAGTCTAAATTCTTTATACTTTGCTTCTGAGACTTGAGCAATAGTTCTGCAGGCCTTTCAAAGTTTCCCTTTGAACATTAGCTCATTTCAGTGCAGTCCTTTTAACTGCAATGGTCTCAGAGGAACGGTGGCTGTCAAGAAGCTTAAGGAAGGGAAGGAAGGGAAACGGTGGGGGGAAAAAAAGCTGAGGTATGCCAAATTACTGAAAATCAATGGCAACAGGTCTTATGGACTGCAGAATTCATTGGACATTTTTTGGAAAGTTTTGCATTTTGGAATCATGTCAAAATTAGAATTGAGTTATGAACGCAGAAAAATACTGTCAGATTTTTGATGTTTCATCTGGAGTGAGACTGATCGGCAGTGGCTTGGTTTTCCAGTATGACGACGATTCCAAACACACTGCCAGTGCAGTAAAAGCATACCTGGATAGAAAAACATACAGTCAATGGGAAGATACTAGAGAAACTAGGTGATCAGAGTTTATTTTCTTTCCTGAAGTTTGATTAAATTTCCTGCATGCATAAAATGCTGATGTATGATAGTTTTATGTTGTGGCTGTTAAAACTGCGGACTGTTGAAACAAGTGTAGGCGGCTGACTAAGGGGAAAAAACGTTGACTAATCTTTCTAATCTCTCAATTTAACTTGAAGAAGTGGTTTTAGTAACACAGTCACCTTAATCTGGTTAAAAACTAATTGGCATACTCGTGAATGGTCTCATGCTATTTTCCTCTTGTGGTACTCGGCACTCTTTTTATCCCACTATGGCCTGTGTACCACCTGCCTCTCCTGCTGGCACCAGTTAAGTCGTGGTGACCGGCGAGCCCTGTTGTTAGCATTCACGTAGCGTCTGAAGATGAGCCACGCTGCTGCAGGCTTAGTCTGTGTGCCAGGCTTGCGTCCATCGCTGGTAAAAGTGCTGCCATGTCACTGGCTCGCTTGTGCTGTCAACACACATTTAGCCAGCTCAGCCCTCCTCCACCCGCCTCACCAACCACTAAGAAGAGCCCCATTGTTATTCAGCTATCAAACCCAAACTCTACCTGCTTCAGTTTAGCCCACTTATAAAGCCATATAAAAGAGCTACTTTGGTAAGGTGTTTGGTTCCATTACAGTCTTTTAAGCGAGAGCTAATAGCACTCTGTATGTGAGTGATAGCGCGTCACTGAGCTCGCGAGCGCTGTAATGCATCTTGAAATGAAGGTTGTCTCGCACCATCCTGTGACAGGGTGAAATGAATGGGTCTCTTTCATTAGCTATTCCCCCCCTTTTGTGCTTTGAACACTGCGGATGTGCAGAATCCATAGCCTCTGGATAAACATGTCACTTATAGGTGGTGCTGTGCTGAAAGCTAGATGGAGGCTAATGATACTGTAATTGAAACATGGTACCGAGCTTTAATTTAGCACAATTTGACACCATTTGCATAGTGTGTGCACACACGCCACTGTGATTTTTTTTGCAATCATCGCCATTCCCCCGTGGGACACTTTCACAGGCGATTCTCTGCAGCTGAGGTATCTGTTGAATCTGCCCTCTTTCAAACACGTGTATACATCTAGTGCCACTTCCCTGTGTGAAATCGCTGGAGAGGCTGGCCACTTGTGCTATCAAACAAGACTGACCCTTTTCTCATCAGAGCCCCAGTGTCTCTGTCTCTCTGTCTCTCTCTCCACCCTTTTTTTTTGTGTGTTCCCCTTTTCTTTTCCCGAAGGCGGTGTGGCCTTCACGGCAAGTAATTACAGGCTATATCAAAGCTATATATCACCTTATATCTCAGTAGACCTCAGCAGCCACCTTAAGGGACAGCTGATAGCATTGTGGCAGGCTTGTGTATGACCCCTGAAGGAGAAAAGCAGGTCAGGATGGAGCAACTCCCTCCCTTTCAACACATACACATCTAAACACCTACATGTTCTGATCTGTTTTTGGTCTTTTTTCTTCCATATGCACTTTATTTCTTTTCTGTAGCCTCCCTGGGATCCTTCGCACCACTGCGCCGTCACACTTGTCATTTTACAGAACAAAAAAACGGAACAACAAAATGTATTTTTGACATGGAGCGTGTTGTGTTTGGTGCAGATGACACTAACGATGAAGGTTAATGGATGTCACAGCGTGATAAGTCCCGCGAGGAACAGCAAAACTAAATTAACACAACCTGTGATTTCACCCCGCCGGCCGCATGACAGCTGACATTTGACAAACTTCATGTTAATGACGTGCACGAGGAAAACAAACAATCCCAGTGCACTTTGATGGGAATGCGTGAGACAAATGACGGATGGAACCTCGTGCTGACCGAGGGACAAGTGTGATTAAGAGATAAGGAGCGAAAAGCAGATGGGAGGATCCTCTCGCCTTTGACGATGATCTTCCCCATACGTAGCAGTTCTCATTATCCTTCTCCTGTGACCTTATTTCAGCGTTGGAGGATTTGAATGAGATATTTGTTTGAGAAGGAGAGTGGGATTAACTGAAGAATCGGCTTCCGGAGGATATTAGGGACGTATGATTTATTGGAAGAAAACACGTAGCCTTTGGCAAATGGGCCGTGCGTGGGACTCAAAGTGCAAACGCTGAGAAGAAACACACTGACGCCTTTTTTCCTTCAGAAGGCTTTAAAGTAACAGTTCCTGTTAACTGATTTAGCTTAACGTCAGATTAAAGAACCAGTATTCTTCACTGACCAAACGAGGATTAGTTATTCAGGCTAACTGGTTGTGATATTTACAAAACACAGACCTAGCACCTGTAATCCCTAATAGCTTAAAAAACAAGCACATCTGTGCTGATATCCCCTCAGCAAAGAGGGTGGCGACTGCAGTATCTGCCTCATAACCCTTGGCATTGTTTTTGATTTTATCCTTAGGTGCTTCAAATCTTTGATCATCACAGCTGTTTGTCAAAAAGGAAATAATTAGAAACCGAGTGTTGTGCAAAAGTATTGAGCCAGCCCTCAGGAGCTGGGCTTGTTGTAATTTTTTAAACTGGTCTTAAGCAGAGTTCTCCAGGCTTTCTGAAGATCTTTCAACGTTTTTCTTTGAACATTGGCTGCTATTAACTTGAAAACTTGGCTTGTCCATGGTGTGGAGCCTCTTGCTGAAGATTGCTGAAAAAACTGAAGAGACATACCTGTAGCAGATGAACAGTGGAAATAATGTCTTTACGAAATGGGGAAAAAAACAATCCAGCAAAGAGCTAACACAGGGCCTGCGAGATCCATCTCCTGTTCGTCGAAGCCTCAACAGAAATGGTCTCAGTGAAAAGGGTGGCTGTCAACAAGCCAAATACCTGAAGTACGCCAATTTACACAAAGACTGGACTTTAAATTAGTGGCAACCAGTCTTATGGAGCAATTGAGGTCAGGAGAGAGGTAGGAAAAGTGAGTGACTACAGTCATTTGAAAAACATGGGTGAAGCTGTGTCATGGTTTGGGGTTGGATTTGAGCCAGTGGGACTGGGGATCCGTTTTAAAACTGATGGCATTATGAACACAGAAAAGTGCCATCTGATTTTGAGCCACAGTCCAATACAATCTGGGAGGTGTCTGATTGGCTGTGGCTTTATTTTTCAGTATGACAATGATCCTAAACACATTGCCAATACAGTAAAAGTGTACCTGGATAGAAAAACATACAATGAAATACTCGACAGAGCCTGAACCTCAACATTACTGAAGCAGTGTGGGATCATCGCGATAGAGAACAGAACAAAGGACAGCCAGCATTGGGAAAAAAGAGCTTTGAATATCCTTCAAGAAGTCTGGGGAACTATTACTTAAAGAAATGAAAAGAAAGCTCGACTAATAGGTTTCATTCTCTGGTAAAGAATCAAGGTCGTCAAACTACATATTGACTTTGAAGCTTGTTACAATGGTCCAAATTCTGTTTCTCCTCATATACTGTATTTCCATGTATGTTTGCATATATTTTAATAAGTCTAGGTAACTAATTTCCATTATCGTAACAAAATAAATCAAAGTAAGGGTTAATACATGAGTTTTGTACTGTACTGTATGTCAACAGGTCAAGTTTTCTGGCTGTCTACATCTACTTACAGTAAATGTCTCCTTATACTTACATCCCTGAAAGTACAAAAAACAAAAGTAGCAAAAAACCCAGCATGATGTCAGTATTAAATTTCACTCAGTCCATGCTGTTTATGTACAGCTCTCCCTGTGAAACAGCTTTACAGTGTCTTCCATAACTCTCGATGTGATGATCATGATCTGAGCCTGGACCGAGCCTAACATTTTTATCAGAAAACCCTGCATGACAAACTGCAGGTGTAAGCTTTCAGAATGAGCTGACGAAAGATTAAATCAAGTTGCATTATAAGAAATCTAAGATTGGGTGATTTTGGCCCCGGGCCAAAAACTAGAGAGTGAAGATATCTCTGATGAAAGTGCAACGCTCAAAGAAAGCAGAAAAGCAAGCAAAATTACACGGCACAAGTAGCTTTAAGTATTTATGAAGCTTTAATATAACAGACAGCTGCTGCTGGCATCGAAAGCGATTATAATGCCGAGCAGATGTGAGCGTAATGCAGTCATTGTTCAGGCACGACTTTAAAGCCGTACCACAAGTGGCCCGTGTTGTTTAAAATCAGGGTTTGCATAAACATTTAACTCCCGAAACAAAGAGCTGTCAGATGACTTAATACATTTACATTTGCATTAATGTCAGAATATCACCCAGGTGTTCCTCGCTTGCTAAGTTCAATCAGGCAGATTCAATAAGAAAGAAGCACTCTAGCACTTTGTTATATGTATATACATATATAGATCCACTACCTTTATTGATCTGATTCCCAACGGGCTAAGAAATAGGTTTATATATATTTTATTAGATTGCATCGAGGCGATATTTGGCATTGTTCATTCTCAACTACAAGTGTTCTCCGCCAGCTTTTCTCTGTTTATGCAGGAGTCATTGGTTTGTCTTGCTTACTCTTGGTTGGAGGCTGTTTTTTCCATGATACAATTATGTGTTGAGCACCTGACAATTACAGAACAAAAACATGACCGATGAGCACAGCGGGAGACAACTGCCTGTTGTAATAGCGTGAACAAATAGAGAATGGTGGGAGGTGTTTTTTTTCTTTCTTTGCAGCCGGCGTTAATATGCAAAAAGGGTATTAATAAAAGCTCTGGCAGAAAGGGAAGATAAAGATTCCATTTTACTGTAAACCAAACATGCGACGCAGTAAACTCATTCAGAACTTCTTTGGATTACTGCAGGAATTCAAACCGCCTTTCCATCTGTGCTTGTTTGCCGCCTGCCCCGGCGTAACCCTCTTTTCATGGAGAGTTTTTAAATCAAAGAGCTTTATTTCTTCCACTTTCTATTCTTTTCCCGCATTGGATGACATCACCTGACATTCATTATCCTGTCTCATTTTTCAGCCTTCCTGCCTCCGAACCCCACTCCAATCGTCTTTGATAAGAACCTGCCGCATTCAATTTTGGCCAATTAGTTGCAATAAATTTCAAGCTGGCGGCCTTTTGAGTAAGCCCGGGTCTCCCAGACGTGGCGATACGAGACTCTGTGGTGATTAGATGGAAAAGGAAGCCTGCGTGGGGGGAAAAAAAAATGTTTAAGAGTATCTCCCTACACGGAGAAAATTGGTAACTCTCAGGAGATGGAGATAAAAGAGCGGATTGACACGACCAAGCCAGTGGTTTGAATCTACCGTAACCGTGTCCGCTTTTGGATTCCAAGATGAATACCCCATAGACTTTATTATGCCCCTACAAGCTTTGCCAGGAGAATCCAGAACTTTGGAAGTTTTCAGCAATGTTTTTCTTTTTTTATTATTCTTTGCCCCACAGGAAGCCTGGAAGCGGGAGCTGGGTTCTATCAGATTAATAGCTGTCACAGTGGTGCCTCACTAAACATGGGGTTTTATAATGTGTTAAAAAAAGTGGAAGTGGGAGGCTTTGGTCCATTTGTCATGAGGGGAGTGAGTTTCATTTGGAGGAGTCCAAACAGTAAAGAAAGGGCTAATTCAGGCAGGAGCAGGTGCTTAGTCAGAGTGGAGGGAGCCGACTCGGCTTTTTCCTTCCCCCTATCTGATGTTTGCTCCTCGCTGCGCTCCACCATTTTTTATCACTTTTTTTTTTCTCTTTTTGGTATTCCTTTTTTTTTTTTAATTGGCAGTTGGGAGTAGCCAACACATTTGATGTCTACAGCTCCATCTCTTCATTTTGCCCTAAAGAGCTGGATCCGTTTATTTTTCCTCCAACATAGTGAGGGCATGCAACTTTAACTGACCTTTAATAACTTTGCTGGGTATTCTTCATCTCTCTCCCCCAAGATAAAAACAACATCCTTTGATGCTGATTCTGGGATGAATTTGAGAGCTTCTTGCAGCTCTTTCATCCCATCAGTTTATCATTTTTGCAATTTAAAAACTTTGATATGATGACAGTTTTTTAGATTAGTGTGTCCAAATTTTAAAATATGATTTGTGTAAAACTACTAAAATGGATAACATTGATTATCCTATTACAATGCAGAGATTTGCTGGAAAACCTTGGGCCCTGGGTTTCCTATGAACGTTACTTACCCACCTAAACATTGCTGCACACTATGCCTACCCCCAATGCACAATGGCACCACTCAACAGCACTGGCCTCCCCCCTGGTAAAATAATGGATGGGATGCAGTCCAAAACATTTACTCACCTCTGAATTCTCCAGATCCCATTCTTTAGAAAGTGCCAGAACAAGCCCGAGCCATGCAGGCCCCAACCCGCAACCCACTGGACCCAAAGGATTGACTCCAGTTACACATGAAACTTAATGGTATTAAATCAGTAAATGACGGCGGAGGAGAAAATTTTAAATAAGATAGTTTAGGATGAAGTACTTTGTAACCTAGCAACAGTAAGGGCTGAAAATGAGGTCATGGGTGCTTCCGGGAGGAAAAAAAAAAAGCAATCCAAAAATGCCGCCCATGCACGGACCGTTATTTTGCGAGCATTACAAATGATTGGTTTTTTAGAGCTGGGGACATCCTAAGGAACTCAGTATAACACTAAGCCACTTTAAAAGATCTTTTTCTCCCGTCTCTGTGAACTGTTTTCCCAGCAGTCCTGCCTCTATATCCAAATCCAAAAAACCCTGGGTTATGAGGGGCAACAGCTGCGTGAGTCATCGCCATCCTTTCAACTAGTCTGACGAAGGGGAAAAAAAGAAAAAGTAGCATTGCGCTTCTAATTATCCCCCTTCGCTTCCACCCCCCAAAAAATGAATTGCAGTATAATTTTATACAGCAGTGTTGTAATTGTAATAGTTTTGATTAAATTTGATAGGGGCGAGCAGACAGTTTATCATTTAAGAACAAAAATAAACAGCTCGGCTCTGTGTAGTCATGTAAACAGGATTATTGCGGGAAATTGTCAGTTTATGCAATCATATAAACAGCCTAAACAAACTGAGTCTGTTGGCAGTGGCGATGATACTGGTGCATATAAAAGTGAGCGTATCTAATTGAATCCAGCCTTATTAATCACTTAAGTGAAACAAAAGCGAACCTCGATGTGATGCGGGACATAATTCATTTATATTTTACCACAGAGTCGGGAGGCTCGTTACCTGCCCTCAGCCTCGCGCGCTCGCACGCTGTCGCCGTGAACTTCCAGGGCAACAACTTCGTTTTCACACACTGTGTTTGTGACAGAGCTGTTTAAAATGCGATGGTCGTGATTAATCACTACATTCTTTTATTTATTTTTTTATATATTCCACTTCATCTGTCCCTTTGGTAAATTAATCAGAATAACAGCTGCATTAAGAAACACCCTCCCTGCACAGGGTCTAGAGCTGTTCGTCGTGATTATGTTGTGATACGTCCTTTCAGGCCAGCTCTCGGTGTTGGTTAAACCGATTCTCCTCACCAAAACTTTGAGTCGACTGAGCTTTTGGTGAACAGGTGTTTATCACTGGTGCGGGGCTTTCATAAATGTAAATGTCACTGACATTTAGATGTAAACTCCCCAACCTTTTTGAGTTCAGTATAATCACATTAATCGCGCATCTCTGTCTATCTTCTTGCTTTTCCATGCAGTGACCTTCAGTGTTCATCGAAAAAACTTTGATAAATGATATTTCTCTCTTTGATGAGGTTTGATTTTTTGGTTGCTTTTGATGGCTTTTGCTGTGCTTTCAAGAATTACCTTCACTTTGGTCATGAGAGGTCACAGCTTTCTCTTTTTCCTCTAATGTAGTACAAATCTGCCAGCTTTTGTCATGCACATTTAAAGAGTGAACTTAAACATTTACACGCTTGTCCGTGGAAACTGTTTGAGGAAAATCAGGCTGGGTTATATTCCTTTTCACATGTGGCACACAGGAAGAAACGGTCCTCTTCAGAAGGGTGAAAATAGCTTGGTGAAGGAGCTGCGTGCAGGAGTCGGTGAATGCTCCTGGCTATTAGCTGAGCTATTCTCACATAGGTGCAATCTGACGTCCCGTGTACTTTGTACCGACTGTGTTGGAGAATTGCGTTCTCACATGTACCTCTCTCAGGTAAGCTTCATAGAAGTTCAGGATTGCGCCGCATGTGTGAAAATAGCTTATGTGGATGTTTGTCACTTGGCGTAATCGCCATTTGACATTGCTGAAAGGTCAGCCATCTTTGTGAGTTTAGGTCGTGCTGAGGTACTGAGGACGGCTCAAACTGCTCGGCCGAGAAGTCTTCAGGTCGCTGCTCAGCACGGCATTACAAGATACTCTTCCCGCCCTAATCCTACTATCTCACTACCTCTCAGCCCGTTTCCCTGTCCTCTCAATTACTCTTTGATTTTAAGTCCCTTTTTGACTCCATAGAACTTCTCTTCGTCTTAAGCTTCTTTTTTAAAAATTTACCTCAGTGATTCTTTTTCTTTGTGTCTGTCACGTAATTTTTCTTTCTAATGGGAGGAGGGCATGAATGAGCATCCACAATCAAAATTCTGCGGCGCTGTACAAGGGCGTGGGGAGCAGGATCTACATTCATGACACACGCCCTCTAACCTTGGCAAGACAAGTTCAAGGGAGCAAAACGGGGTGAGGTTTCACCTTGTTTGCTTTGTAATTCTCTAATGGCGGCACACAGTAAGCACCTTCAGGATGAATCTGCTTTATTAGCCTGGTCCCATCCGCTCTTAGTTAGTGCTCTCATCTGGTTACCCCAATTCCAATTTGCCGAAAAGATATGTCTAGAATTGTGCTCAAAGGTGCTATTTATAATCCGAATCTGCAAAGTCTACCAAAAAATCTCTCCGGTGGATGAAGATGTTTTATCAGAAAGTTGTACTGTAGTGGTCCAGTGGTTACAGCTGTCACCTCTTGGTAAGAGGGTTTGAACTTTCTGCTCGTGTAGGGTCTTCCTGTCTACTTTGTGCGTTCTCCCACAGTTCAGTGACATATGAGAGAAATAGTATTTTGCTTTCTCTGTGGAAACCTCTCGCCTGATGATAACAAGCATGGGCCTTGTGACTCTAAGCTGTGCAATCAGTGGCATAGCTGTGACATATTAATCACAAACAATGAGACAATGCTGAGTCTAAAGATTCAGAATTTTCTTTTTATTTTACTTCTTTTTTTTTTAGAAGACTGATCATTTTGCACAAGTTAAACTAAAAAGTCAAGAGCTGCTGGAAAATAAAACAGCAAATATATTCTTGAACACAGTTTGTGTGCAGACCCAGGTGATCGTTGCATGTAAGTTTGATTCAGTTCTGATCAATACTGTAGGATAATTAGCCATTCTTAGGTCAAGCTCATCAATTAATAGAGAATAAAGGAAAATGTCATTACTGAAAGTCTCTTTACCTGTTTAATGATGTTTTGTGATGAGTACCAATGATAAAAATTGCCTGGCCTACTGCATCTACCCTCCATGAATGCTACGCTTATTTGCTGCACCAGGCTTTATAGCTTTCCTGGCTGAACATCTGCACTGTTTGTAATGTTGGATGCTTAGCACATGGACAGTATTGAGCATTAACAGCTTTGGTCTTTTTCAGTCTAGAAGAAGCATAGCCAGGTCAGAATTGTACTCAGCATCATCATTTATTTATTGTCCAAGCACTTTATCCAGTGGTGAAAAGCTACTCTTAGATACTCTTGTTTTACTGTTTTACCAACCAAGCACAATGCTTTAGAAGTTTCGTTTTCCAAATGCCTTTTTAGAAAGATATTCACAGGAATACCTGCCGTTCCACATCTGCCTTTCCGCACAGTCTTGAAGCCCGCTCCGTAAAAGTAGCTCGATTCAATATAATCTCAACATTTCTTGGTATCTTGGTCTCTGGTATCCGTTTTATGAATTATCCAGCCGGTCACGAGAACATATGATACATCTGGAAATGAAAGAAGCACTTTAAAGATTTTCATATCCCATTTCCTCTTTATGTTAAACGATCTCAAGCTCAATTTTGCCCGATTCTTGGGAAATATGGGCTAAATGTTTTTGCTTTGAATCATCACAACCTTCAAATACTAATCGGTATAAAATAGTTCAATTATCACTGTGTTTGATCTGTGGTTGCCAGATCCATGTGCACGTTTAAAAAACACAAGGAAAACATAGTGTATCAATCTTGAAGCTGGAAAACTGATGACACTCTCTGGTGATTAATGTTTCATAGCACAGTTGCATAATTCCCTTTGATCTATTCCAGTGTGCTGAATATTCATAGAGTTTGTACCACTTGGACTCTATGCATTTCCAGTACCGCGCATAGAAAACCTCAGCAGGAGATTCCTGTCTTGGGGGACTGCGTATAACTTATTTATATTTCTAACAATAGATGAATCTCATTTGACATTCCTCCTCCCTTAGGTGAGCAACATGATTAAGATTATTCTGATAATCACTAGTAATAATAGTATTTTACCATCAGATTAATTAGTCATTAACCATCACAGATAACATTGTCTGCGTAATGGCTTTCTGTGATGTTTCTGACCTTCCACTTGCTCTTTTATGGGAATCTTTGTGCCTTTATGATGCTTAAACTACCATACAAAACTTTTTTCAGGTCTTATCTCAAGTCTCTACTCAAGTGTTAAATCAGGGGTGGGGAACTCCAGGCCTCAAGGGCCGGTGTCCTGCAGGTTTTAGATCTCACCCTGGGTCAACACACCTCAAATGATTAGTGCATTACCAGGCTTCTGGAGAACTTCAAGGCATGTTGAGGACTTAATTTAGTCATTTAAATCAGCTGTGTTGGATCAAGGATAATTTTTAAAAGCTGCAGGACACCGGCCCTTGAGGCCTGGAGTTGGACTTCCCTGATCTATGGTCTGTGGTCTGTCATGTTTTATAAACTGTATGTAAAAGATGGAAGTGCTTTAAATCTGCATTCTTTCTAATGACCAGCAGGGGGCAAATCCTTATTTTAAAAAGGTCAGATTGTTACACTTAAAATAACTTTATTGTTAGTCGAAATTAGTCTAAGATTGTCATTCACCAAGTCATAAATCACAGACATCACACAGACATTATTATTTAGCATGCTAATTGCACTTTTACTAGCAAAGCATCCTGCAATGTCGTCCTGAGGACATTACATCAGAATAAAGAGGGTGTTCTCGGTCAGCAACAGTAGACCGGGCTTATCTTAACTCATGAGGTTTGTTGTCGACCAATGATTGTTCCAGCAGTTCTGACAATCCCATTTCTTCCTGTGTGCAACAGTTACAAGTAACCATACAAGACTGAAATATTAAAATTTCACTATTTCAGCCATGCTGACACATACTCTTTCTAAATTGTTTTGGCTAAGCTGCATAATTACCTGAAAAGAAATACTCTCTGACTGGCTTTCTTGTAGATTAAATCAACTTAAGCGACAAAATGTTTTGAAATCTATGGGAAAACAACCCTTTGGGCCTTTATCTATCACCTGGAACACTTTTATAAGTTTACGGTCTCAGTTCAATACAACATAATGTTTATGTATTTTTACTCTCCTGTTTAGAGTCACTTTGCTAACGAGAGTGTAGTAACCCTCCTCACTCATCACCTTCACTTCTTATAACACAGAGATGGCAAAAGCAAAGGGTGATGTCACAGTGGCTACATCTGTCTTTAATATACAGTCTGTGGTGTGTTTATAGGCTTTGAATCTGTCTATATTTTTATATCCAACCTTATAGTTAGACAGCTTTTAGGAACTATTTATTTCATTTACTCACATAACCTGATATTTTTTGGGCCATATTAGTCTTTGTATTGTATAACTATATCAATAACACTTGATATTGTAGAGGTAGACAGAATAATAGTGCTGGCAACTGAAGATCTGCACCGCACTCATTTTCAGTGGCAAACATGTTCCTGTTGAGGGTATTGTTGGTGTCTAGAGTGGCCTCTCCTGCTGACCCTGTACTTGCTTGTGAAAGCTAATTATGCCAGGCTATTTTCTGACCAGGGAGCATGTCAATATTACACAGTGGGAGAGCTCTCACTTGCCGCGCGCTGCATTCGTATTCATGAGCCTTAATTCCATCAATGGCTTTCTCAGACCACTGGACCGTGGCCGTTCCTTACCAAGGTGTGATTTTTTAAGGAAAGTGCTTGTAGCTGCCACGGAGTGATTGCTATACCATAAAAGAGAGTAGCTTACAACCCCGCCCTCTCCCCATTTGCTTAAAACATGTTCCAAAGTGCTGCATATAAAGCAAGAAAAGGCCTTTTGTGAGTGCAGACATGGACCTAATTTTCCCATGTACATGCTCATTGAGATGGGTGAGGGCGGGGGGGGTTGAAGAGGGTGAAAGCTGGATGGCTGGTGGTGGAGGCTGCGAGGCTCCCGTTATGGACTTTGCAGTGGAAGCGAATGTAGCGTGAAGCTTATTTGTGCAGCGGTGCAGCAACTGGACTGAGTCTTTATTTGGATGTTACAGGAACCCCCAAATAAATTGCATCAGTTCTTAAAATCTGTGCTTGCAGCAACAGGAAAAGAAAAAAAGATGTAAAATCGGCTGCCCATCAGGGCTGATATCTGCTTAAATTTTGGATATTTTAATTAACAGCTCCTCTATGACCTCTATTCATCAGGTAATTTTCTATTCAGATTAAGGTCTCATTTTTAATGGAGACCTGAGTGCACGAAATGATTTTTTATTGAATTCCCTATTTTAATTAAATTATATTTAATTATTCAAATTATAATTATTTGAGGCAACTTTATGCATCATGGCTACATACTGTATCTGCGCCATAGAAGCAAAGACGAGAGACGAGAGAGGGAGGAGGCAGACACTGGTTTTATAGTTGGAGAATGACAGCAAGGGAAGCAGCACAGATAAAAGATGCTTCATCTGCATCACTGCAGACCCTTTTCCACTCTTTTCTTCACTGACGCTGTCACCACACAATCTGGTTTCTCACGTCACCTTGAAAAGTTGATTGAATTTATTTTAGATCCGCTGCCCCCTGACGCCGGTACACGTCGACTGATGTGCGTCTCGGAGATACGTTTTCCTTTGATACGTCACAGGAATCTGTCCTTTCAAGTGTCATGACTTGACGTCGTGTTTCACAAAGATGTTAAACATTTAGATGTTGCCAGCCAGAACATTGTTGTCTCATCCACCTTTTAATGGCCTCTGCTGTCTCATTATGTATTAGCAGTTCTTGTGGAATTTCAAGAAGGTATACCCTTCATTTTTATATATTTTTATATATATATATATATATATATATATATATATATATATATATATATATATATATATATATATATATATATATATATATATATTTTTTTTTTTTTAACACCCAGGGTGTTCTTCGTGATGCAAGTTCACATGAAAGAGGTGAGAACTGTGCACGCAGTCTAACACCTGCTGTCAGTATATTTAATAAAAGATATGATGGAACTGTTGACTCCAGTTGGGAAATTAGGAGGCTGCATAGGAGCATAAAATAATAAAATTCAGCAAGGTATAAAAAATAAAAAAAGAATTAAAAACACAGAAGCGGTATATAATCAATCACAAGTATGAAAAAAACATCACACGCTCTCACTTCATTGCTTATAAACGGAATAGCTTGTCTTATAAAACCAAAGCAATTTGGTTGGAGCGCAATTTCAGTCAAATACACAGATCATTTTACATTTCTAATTGCTCTTCATTAAATAGTTTCACTTCATGTCCCTTAATGTATGTCATAACTGCAGTGACAGGTTTTAAATGCGCTGCACCAATCACTGCCAGGAGTGCTGCAGAATATTGTAGCAGCTATTAATACGAACTATTAAATTAAATTTGTCACTGATAATAAGTAGCTGTGGATTTTTTTTGGAAGGAGACCCTGTTTTATAGGCAGAGTGAGATTTCTAATTGTGCTTAAAGTGGAACATCTTTCTAACTCATCTTCTAAAGACACCTCTCTGAGCTGTTTCGCACTTTCATAAAAAGACGGTATTTTTATATCTGCCGTTGGCCCCCGCAGGAATGGTGTCTCCCTTTTTCCTTCCCAATTGATCGCTGAAGAGATGGCCTTTTATGTACATGTATATCAATGGTCCCAGAATAAAACAGTACCTCAGGGGTTTGATCTGTGACATTAGCAGCCATTGCAACGCGGCGCGGTTTGAACTTGAGACGTCTTTGTGATGAGCAGTGAAGGTTAAACCCAAAGTTAGCTCGCCTACCCGCTAATCCTGCTTTGCGAGACAGGCCTCGGGTCATAATAGATACCAGAAATGATGGAATTAGGTGAGGATAACACGTTTTTATGTTCCGTACAACAGCACAACAAAGTGTGAGCCAAAAGACTGTCATTTTTTTCAAAGTGTTTTGCAATAAATCTTCTGCTACAAACAGACACTGACACCAAATACATACCGGAGTTGGGAAACAAGCCGAGCAGAAACAAACAGACAGGATGACACACTCTAGACTTTGTTTTCCACCAGAATGAGACTCCCCTCCTCCTCAGGCTATATCTCAGGAGACCTATTGGTATGGAAGAGAAGTTAAAAGACAGCTAAATGTCTTGGCTTCCCTTGACAAATTCAGTGGGACAGTGGTGCTGCGTGGGGTGAAATACAAGAGATGCCTGTCACCTCTAGCCGTAGAGGAAAAGACCAGAAGTGTATCAGTCTTAGAACTTCTTGTTCCCTTCTTTTTCACCTTGCCTGAACTCCTGCTCTGTCAAATCAAAGTATTATGTAAGTCTTAGGACTTCACTAAGTGTTCAGGAATTAGCAATACAGATTAAAGTGCTGTTAAAATAAAGGGTTGTAGAAAAAGATATTGCAATACTAATCACTATAGAAATGTATGGATTAGACAATATTATTTGTGACAATGTCCATACAAGCAGTGCTGTCACTGCCTCCTCCAGCTGTAACACAACTTTGCACAGCACCACTCCACACAGCCCCTCCCCCCACTAGCAGCTGAACACACGAAAAGCAGCAAAACAAGCTTGCCGAACCATCATAAAGTCTGATGCTCTGGTTATGAGGAATGTTGTATGTAGAATGCTGAAGCAGGGTAATTTTCTGATTTACATTCTGACTTTTTTGTTTGTTTGCTTGTTTGTTTCTAAATCAGAACTCTCGCCCCCTGCTGGCCCTTAGAAGGAATGCAGGCTTAAGAACCTTAAAGAGACTGCTTATTTATGTATTCATTTATTGTTTTTCAAGCAAAAATGTTTAAAAAACAACTCACTACTGAAAATTGTATGCTACTGGCAAACGTACAATTGCCAGTAGCAGCATCATGAATTATAACTACTTTCCTTTCTTTTCCGTCTTACATTACTGATAATTTCACATGTTTCGGTTTGGCACAGGATTAAAAAAAACAAAAACAAAAAACAACTCAGTTGTCACTCTGGTTTCCTCACAGTTATGATGGGTATTTCTTTGTGATCTTGCTGACATTTTATAGGCTTGGGGTTTTCAGTTTTTACAAAAGAGCAGATGAGACACGTTACAACTTGGCGTCAAAACTGTGTCAGATCTGATCAAACAGAGACGACACACATACTTTCAAATTAGTCTTGCAAAGATGTCATTATCTCTGATTCAAAAGCATTCCAAGACTTCATACAAAGAAGACATTCGACTAAAGCACTGCAGAGCTTGTCAGAGGTTCTTCACATTGTTGCGTTTTCTTCCATATTGTTTTATTGCAGTAGTGATTATCCATAGCTAATTCATTAATTGTGCTAGTTTATCAAAACTTTGAAGAAGCGTAGTTGGCAATGTCAGATTTGGATAAAATTATGAAAATAAACTCAGTCACCTTACTATCAGCGTAATTGGTATGTCTTCGACTGAATGTGGACCTTTGTACTCTCACAGGGTCAGTCAATTACTTTCCTCTCAGGCTAAAGTTGTACACAGTGACTGACAGTACCTTGGGCATATTGACACCACGGAGACAGGAGAGCTCAGTCAAGCCCAAGCTTTTAATCCCAGCCATGCATCTTTCAGCCGAAATCCTTAAGACCCACGGTGATTTCCCGCATGCCAATGGAGCCCTGGACTCATGCCGAGCTATCGACGCCTGACCCCCCCCCTACCTCCTGTATCGAGCACCGAGGTTACTCATAACCCCTGCTCGTCTTTCATTATTGAGATGTGAATGAGGAAGGTCAGGGGGTGGCTCTCATCGATCGGTCAACACAGGAATATTTGATTGTCGCTCAGGCGGCTCTGCCAAGGCACTCCTCTTCATTGCAACAGAGGTTGGCTTTTTGAATGTAGAAGAAAATGTTACACGTGTGTGGCGAGCATGCACTTTGAGTGACTTGTAGCATTCTGTCTCATTCATGCTGTTATTTTGCCTTAATGCAGACCATGCAGCTGTACATGGACTTTTTTTTAAAATTGCTAAATCTTATAGCTTGCACTGGTAGAGCAGTTTGTTATTAGCAGCACCTTTGTCACATAAGGTAATTAGCAGGTGAACACCCTCCTAGAAGCTAAGCACTGTGGGTGACCGTTACTGAAGCAATGCGGTTTTAGGCTTTGAAAAAGGGCTTTGAAGAAGGAAAGCGCTGGAAGCACATTCTGGCGCAAGTCGGACATTGGAAGTTACCATGGTGACAACGACTGGAAATGAAAAATCTGTGCTTAAAGGCAGGCCTTGGTGTGTTGGTGTGTCGGTTTGTGTGTATGTATGTGTATGCACACTCAGGAAAGTCAGGGAGAAAGATAGCGGAGGGGGGGTTCAGTGATACAGTGTGCTTATTGATTTGTGTGTAGATTATAAATACAGTGAATGGAGTGCTATTCTATCTGAGCTTGGGTATAGTTTTGTGTGTGTGTGTGTGTGTGTGTGTGTGCATGCTTTTTTTTTCTTCTTTTTTTTCAGAACTGTCCTCAGAATTTCTTCCAATTTTCCAAAACACAGATTGAATAACGGTCCAGAGAAAAGGATTAGAATCTTTTTGTTGTCGCTGTGCGGTGCACGCAGCCACATAAGCTCCCCAAAGCATTCCTTTGACTCCAACCAGCAGCAGACATTGCTTTTTGTGCGTAACAAACAAGGCTTGATGCCTTGAAAAGTCAAACCAGTGGCATTTCTGCCTCTCTTTTTTTATTCCCCATCCATCCCTCTGAAGACCAGCACAGCAGTGGCACCATTGGGTATCTGGCTGAAGAATCTGACGCTCGCAGAGATGCTTGAGATGGGCTTAGAATCTCAGCAGGAGCGGTTCAAAAGGCTGACCCCGGTCAGCCATCAACCGAGCCTGTCAGTATAATATTTCTAAATGTATTCCTTTATGAATGAGCATACTGAAGGCTGTGCATGTGTGCACATTTCTGTGCCCACTCGACTGCCTGCAGAGATGCTAGCAGCATAATTTCAATTTAAGTCCCAATTCGCGAATTGGTGCACAGCCGCACACCCATCAGGAATCTTGCTTCCCACCTTGCACATCAAATTATCGTTTTTCTTGAATATGTGACACATCAATATCCATGTGACGGTGGTTGTAAAAAAAAATATGACCCAATCCTCACTTTTACACCCCCCTCACCCCCCTCTGGAATGAGGCTTAGTCTAAAATGGGTCTACAAGCTGAAAGTCCCAGGGGCCTTTGGCTGGAAGATAAATCAAGCGTCACCAGGAAGATGTGGAGCAGCATCATTTGTTGGCAAGAATAGAAAAATTCATCCTGGAAATCGTAAATCATTAGACGGGCAGGCCCCAGTGAATAAGCTTCACCCTCCAAACAAATCGATCTGCGGAGTTGCTGCACATTTCAATCCGGCCTTCTGCCTCTATACAAGCACCTGGAGAGACACTGTGGGCGTTACGATTTACATAGCGGTATACATAACCAGGGATCAGACACTTCCTGCTTTTTTTTTTTTTTTTTTTTTTTTTTCAGTAACTAATACTTAGGTCGCACATTGATCTGTTTTTTAATGGAGGTGATTTATTCAAATATTCTGCAATGAATACTGGTGTCAGCGGGATAGTTTTAAGGGAGTTGGTTCTGGTAAGTCGAGTAGGAGTGAAACCACTTTTCCATTCAGTGCCTATTATTCTCGTGCAAAAAGATTTCATGACATGTCCTCACGATCCATTGTTAGAAAAAAAAAAACTTTTTTACTTATTCTGACATAATCACACATTTGGACTTTGTGTTAATTTAATTGAGTAGTGCACGGTACTTGTAACAGCTTCTGCACAGTGCAAAGACTTTTCTGTGAGAGTCACTGTTACTTCTTGGGAAGTGATTAAACAATGCATCTTTTCATGGCCAAAACCCCTGTTGGTAGATTGAAAGGAGTGGTCATGCTGGCTTTTTAATTAGTCACTGTCATAAATATCGCAACATATGATTAACATATACATAGATCAGGCATAACATTATGACCACCTGCATAATATTGGATTAGTCCCCTTTTTTTGCTGCCAAAACAGCCCTGACCCATTGAGGCATTGACATTTGAGGCATGGACTCCACTAGACCCATGAAGTTGTGCTGTGGTATCTGGCACAGATAACAACAGACACTTTAAGTCTTATACGCTGCAACATGGGGCCTCCACGAATTCAATTTTGAGCCCAAGTCAACACCTCAAACTCCTTGTTGTTCTCCTCAAACCAATCCTGAATCTTTTTTGCTCCGTGGCAGCGCCTATTATCTTTCTGAAAGAGGCCATAGCCATCAGGGAATACAATTTCCACGAAAGGGCGTACATGGTCTCCAACAATGCATAGGTAGTTGGTATGTTTCAAAGTAACATCCACATGAATGGAAGGACCCAAGGTTTCCCAGCAGAACATTGCCCACAACATCACACTAAGAAGGCTTATCTTATTCCCATAGTGCATCCTGGTGTCAGGCGTTCCCCAAGTAAGCATGTAGCCATCCACGTGATGTACACGAAAACATGACTCGCCAGACCAGGCTACCTTCTTCCATTGGTCCATGGACCAGTTCTCACGTGCTCATTGTTGGTGCTTTCGGTGATGGACAGTGGGTGATGGACAGGGCTTGACTGGTCTGCCGTGATGCTCGGTGCATTCTGACATCTTTCTATCAGAACCGGCGTGAACTTTTTCTGCAGTTTGAGCTGCAGTAGTTCGTAGTAGTAGTTCGTTGGGTCCGACCACATGGGCCAGCCTTCCCTCCCCATGTGCATCAATGATCCTGTCCATTTAGACTGTCAACTTTAAGGACTAAGTGTTCACTTGCTCCCTAATATATCTGACCCACTAACAGGTGCCATGATGTAGAGATAATCAGTGTTATTCACTCCACCTGTCAGCGGTCATAATGTTATGCCTGATCGGCGTATGTCTGCGATGTGACCACTTACACAGAGCTCCGCTTCACAGCCGTTCGATAAAAGTCTGCATCAAAATGGAAATGTACTGTTTCAAAAAATGTTTGTGTTGGATTTAGTTTAGTCATGGGATAAAACAAAGGAAACAGTGTGCAGATAATGCATTATTTATTCGAATTTCCACTATGGATGTAAGGCTGCGGTTGAAATTGTGCGTGTGTGTGTTTAAACTAATATTGGCAAGCCTCGGAATCACTATCAAGTTTCAAGAAAACATTGTTCTTTTGCTCTCTTCTGAGCTGCACAATTTTCAAGATGTTTATCTCCAGACATCCAAGGAAATGGCTGAGGATTATTCAGGGGAGTTTTATCTTTGCCCTTTTGAGATAGACAGCCATGTCTGTGCTCCAAAAAAGACCACTTGCTGTATCCCTGCCTTGAAAAGCGAAGATAAGCTGCACATGTGAATGCATACATATACATAAAAAAAGAGGAAAAAAAGAACACTTACGACAGAGAGGACTCGCCGCACGAGCTGTGTTGTCTCCAGAAGAGTGTGTCACTGATGTGTGGAGTGCAACTGAACTCTTAACACTCGTCTAAATTAACCATCTTACACGGCCGAGCTTTTATTGTATAATTTAAGCAATATACTTGCAGCATAGTGTCGATCTGCACGCTCTCCTTATGAAACCAGCTTCATGGGATTGTTCTTTCACTTGTTTTTTTTTTTTTTTGGCTAATGTTGAATTTGGAAGCGTCAAACTCCCTCAGCACTCTCCAGCATGAGCCAAATTTATACTTTAATGGAATTTCGGTGTGCGCAGCCAGATGGATGTCGACAGCATGTGCAGAATCACGGACTGACCTTTCAGGTGGAGAGAGAAATTGCATCATCTAATACCTTTTGTGGCACATAAATAGATGGATTAATTTGAAGCAGGCTAGCAGAGCGAGTTTGAGCCGTCCACAGCATGACGCCGGGCGCTTCAAAACACCAAGAAGAGAAGTTTGATTTGCAGTTCTTGCAAAGGAAATTTGGTGTTGTTCTAATACTTTTACTCCCTGATGACATTTTTATCACCTGCCTTTGTTTCCCATTTCACATCCAGAGACACAGTGCGTTTTTTTTTGCTTTTGCTTTTGTGTACTCCACATTCTGAATTCACAAGTTCAATGCTGGGGCTTACTTTTATGAGCTACACTTTTTCTTTTTTCAAACTGTCTACCTGCAGTAGCAGAGTGACTTGGAAGCTGTTAGGGTGAACTAAAGGTGAAATAAACCTCTACCGAGGAGCTCAAAGGTTTGTCTTCCTCTCAAGCATCAAGTTACTTAGACGCAGCAGTATTCCAGCTCTTTTAGATTTAGTCACACTCACTGGTGCTGCAAAATGCAGCAAATAACAGCAGAAATCCCCCAAGGGCTTGTCTTCTTTGACCACATCCTGTGCAACAGTTCAAACTGCTTGCTGTTAATCAGTTAAATTTCAAAGCACAGCAAGTTGTGCTGAGTAACTAAACCTCTCTCACGAAACTAGTGAGTCCACGTTTGGTAGGAGTGCAAGTGCAACCCGTGCATTTACCAAATGCTTACTGCAGCAGATCAATCTTTCAGCAGTCATAAAACCGCTGGTGGTTTAGAGCGAAATCAGAACAGCGGCGTGAACCGCAGTAAATAAATTCCTCCCGATCATCGTGGCGAGAAAGGCTTTCCTTGAGGTGGTAACCTTTGTTTGGCCAGACCTTGGCTCGGCGATGATGTCTGACAAACAGAAGTCTGTGTGGCCGAGCGTCTGTTTTCTCTCCAGAAGGGTGAAGAGAAACTATTAGGACTCCTCATGAGCACTTGTGGGCAGTGGAGAGATATCATTTGAATCGGCCACGGTTTTGTGGGTGTAGCTGCTTTGCTGCAGTCATTCTGCACTTATGTATGGCGACTGTACGCTAGCAACTTATAGTCATAATGAATGCCGCCGTTAGCATGTGTCATTGCCCTGCAGGCTGTTTGTGTATAGTTGAATGCAGAGTGTTGGATAACAAGCTTTCTCCACACAAAGGAGGAACTCTAAAGTGCAAATGAGCACAGAAACAATGTGGCAGGGTTTGGGGTTTAGCGGCTGGAAAAAGAACCAAAATGGGGAAATGCTATAACCGATGTTTAGACTGAAACATCTCTGACTGAGGTGACCCTTAAAATCATGTTTAAAGTGCACATGTTCATCGAGCTGAGCTTGTGCTTCAGGTTCTCTACGCAAAGGACGTCACACGTCAATCCATATGTCGCCCCGTCCGTAAACTCAGCGTCGACTTGAATCTTTAAAATACTGCAGTCTGTGTTGTGGTTAATCATCTTTCCACATCCAGTCAGAGTGCCCCAGCGCCGCTGTGTTTTTCTCAGCTTGTCGTTGCGTCGGAATGAACTGTGGCTTATCTTCCAAATACAATATTAGAGAGGGAGGAAACTGTGTGATGTAAAATCTTATGAAAGCTACTAATCTGTGTGAATGGTTAAGAGGGATTATGCTTGTCAGGAGGGGGGGAATGAGCCTGAGATGCTGTGTTTTTTTTCTTTCAGAAATAGCATTGAATTTATGTAAGCAGTGGAAGGAGTTCATGAGAGATGATCATTCCTGACCTTTGTTTGACTGCTCTTAATGAAAGTCTTATTCCGTACTTAACGCAGCCCAATAAAGGCCGTTCACAGAGCTCATGCACGCAGACGCGCCATCTTCCCCGCACTGTGGACTCACTCAGCACTTTATTTATTTCTACTCAGCTCCACTGAGTTAATCCTGTAAAAAAAAAAAAGAAAAGAAAAAAAGAATATGGCTGATGTTTTGTTGTGTGCAAACGGTCTGACAAATGATTTTCTTCCATTTCGTGGCGTGCTGCAGATGCCACCCAACGTGCAGGAAGTGCTTCGGTGTGTTAGCGCTCCTCGCAGTCATCGATTATCCGTTGAATATTAAGGACGGGTGCACTAGCATGAAGATGTTTGCACGTTTCTGCGAGCTTAAGCACTCAAGAACATTGAGCTCCTTCGGCAATGCACTCCAAATCCTTCACACCCACGCTCGGCCATTGTATTTACGTTTTATGCACTGCATTCATTCCCAATCTGCCTCTTTTTGCTTTTTAATCTGTGTTGAGTGGCTCTCTCTCTATTGATGTTATGGAAAAAGACAAGAAAAACGATGGAATTTGTTGTCTGCATTCAGCGCTGCTTTACAGATGGGGTAAAGCATGGGGCTATGTGTTTGCATATGAGTGAGGAAGTCTCTTCATAGGTTCTGAGTCTCTGGAGGCAAAGGACAAGAGTTTTGGTTTCCGTTTGTTTCCCCTGCAGACTGGCAGACCGGACTAACTCTGATACAGTAACCACGGAAACGTGGCACACAATGAGGTGAATTATGTTTTCAATCTTTCAGTTTAAGTAGATGTAATATATGTTGCTTTAAAATGAGCCTGAATCCTTCTTCCTCAAATCAACAACTTTGTTAGAAAATGTTAACTTTACAGCTTAAATACATATATTAATATAGTCTAATGTTTGCCTGTGAATGGATAAAATAAACATTCACAAACACAAAGTTTTCTGTTATGACCTATGTAGCTGAGTGAGGCTGCATCACTGGTTATTATTTATGAACAGATTTTGTACTCATACAGTATTTCCCTTGCATATCAATTATGTTGGTGGGCTACCCAGGTAAGTTATGCGGTCTGTTTACTATCTAGCAAGCCCCACGCTCTTATTTTGAAAGTTAAGCAGTTAGCGCTGGCGCTCCCTGTCTCTTCCATTTTGCTGTTGTGAGTCTTATCCCTCGGTTTCCACCGTCTTAGTCTGTAGGAGTTTGAGTCCATCCATTTTTTTGTTGTTGTTATTTATCGCCTCAAAGTATATTTTGCATGATTTAGTCATGTATTTAGAAAAACGTGGGTGTGCCTCCTGGCTGAGCTGGGTGTGGGCGTGCAGCAGCTACAGCTTTGGATTATTTTTGGAGGATTCTTTAGTTTACCTTTCAGGACGTCAGGTGCTGGGTTGAGGTGATTCGCTGGGAATGTGTGCTGTCAACCAATCATGTTTGAGCAGGCTGAAGTGAAGCGTGGAGGTAGGAAGTAAAAGTAAACGCAGGGAACAGATTTGATGAAATCCAATCTCAAAATCATCTCTTACTGTCTGATTACTGCTCATCTTTTTATTAGTTCTGTTGAATGTCAATTCAAGAGTGAACTCTGACCTACACACAGGCGCACGAGTCCTGGCCTGGACATCTGCTGGTTTCACTGGAAGCCCAGGAACACTGTCCCAGAGGGTAAACCAAATAATAGAGAGTCCATTCTCATAGCTTGAAGAGAAATCTAGAGCAAATAAATAAGTAAAATAATCAAATACTGTATTTCCTCCTAGCTTCTAAGTCCACACTCCTATAATAAAGTCGTCAAGTTGCTAGAAACATGTCAATCATGTTAAGTGATGTATGGGCTGCCAGTAACAGGTATGATGTGGTTATGATTATAGAAGATTGGCTGCCAGGAAACAATCCTTTCCAATTTATCATCAAGGCTGACGAAATATAGAAGCTAATAAAAATATTTTTTCTTTCCCCGCAAGTTTTTCACCTTTAATTCAGAGACATGCCACATACTGTACTGTGCTATTCTCGCTGGATATTAAAGTTGACCCATTATGATTCTATTATGAACCCGACCATAGTTTGAAATAATGAGATAAGCATACGTGCAACTGAAGCATTTAATATCCAACAGCTTTTTCCTCCTTTTGGAGAACAGTGTGATGACAAAAATCGAGTTGGGGGCCGTTCATTTATATGCTCATCTGTTCAGATCTTCTCTTTTTGAGAGGCGGCCAATCAGAAGAAACTTTGTTTCAGAGTGAGGATGAACATAATTCTGGACCACACATGGTCCAGCGTTGCGTATATATAAGGATTAGCGTCAGCTGTGAATCGTGCAAAGCTACTCTAGTGCAGCCCAGGAGTGAAATATAGAGCTGGAAATGAGCGTAAAAGTCCGGTTTAAGAGTTATAGCTCAGAGCTTACAGGAGGAGTTAATGACTTAGTTCAATTTGCTTGATTTCTGTTACACTAGCTGTAGTTAATGTGTCTGATAATCCCCAGCTCGTGGCTGAAGTAACTCCAAATTGCGTCAAAGACACATTATTCTATAGCAGCGTTACAGAAAACTTCAAGCTTATGCTCCCTAACAAGCCTCTCTGTGTGAACAGGAGCTTTTCCACCAGGGCTTTAACTGATAATTCCTCGTTCTGTAAAGGAGCTCCACTAATCAACACTGACCTGCTACCTTGTAAGACTTCTTGGTTTTACTCAGGAGCCAAATGCACAAGGCGTTCAAGGCCATCGCTTCACTTCCTCTTATCATGTTTTCTGAGATTTTTTTCTTTCTTTTTCTGGGTGTTTTAAAGGTTGTGAGTTCCTTTTGTGTTTGTGCGTGTGCTGCACCAGGAGACAGGCTGAATGGGAAAAGATGGATGTTGCTGCATGCAACTGGGAAAGATAATGAATGAAGTCGATCGTGGGTGGCGAAGACCATCACCAAAGCGTAATGGGTCCCAACAGAGGGACGGGGATATTGACCCGTCCGTCACTTTTTTTTCTTCTTTCACTTCCGTCCTTTCCTTCCTCACAAATATAAACCCTCACAAATGTGTACACAGCACACAAAGGGGCACAGGAAACAAACAGCATGCACTTATTTTCGGCATACACGCCGAAAATAAGTGCATGAACGCCAGCTGAAACGTCTCCATTCATATTTGACTTACTTCAGGCGAAATTCTTTCATGTGGATTCTGGATTACAAATGGAAAATGGCTCAGAGCAATTTGGCATGCTGGAAGGAAATGCAGCAAAGCATTTTTCCCCCTCCCCCCGCTGAACCTTTAAAAACTGGCAAACCTTTCTCTTCTTCCACTCGGGTTGGTATTTCCCTCCTGATATAAATCAATTGAGTTCTGAAAGGAGAACAGTGGTGCACACCAGTTCTCTTTTATTACTCTCCAACGTGTACGGATCTGTCTGTCTTTGACAGCGGCCGCACCGTCCCCGTCTGTTTCGCATGTCTCCGTCCTCTTTTCTTTTATCGATTCGTTTGTTCACCCATTCATCCATCCGCCCATTGATCCATTGATACAGTATTTGACCTGCGTCGGTGGTCAGCGGGCCAAAGGGGACTCGACCCACTTACTGTCGTCACAGGCAGCAGCCGGATCAGCCCGGCGATTATAGTGATTACGGTTTGTGCTTACATAGGGTTCTGCTGCTTTGTGCCACATCTCCCCTCGTCAGCTGGCAGCCTGAGTTCTAATCTGCCAGTTATAACAAACAGCAGACGTGGGAACAGGAGGAAAAAGCTATAAGGGAGGGGAAATCGGGAATGTGGATAGAAATGCAGTAGTTGGAGACCAAATAGCAGAATGTTTCTTATGGTCTTTTTGAGATCATATCTCAGACATGATTACATCCAGATGCAGTCCTTGTCATTTGGTGTCATTAAAGCCCTTTTCAGGCACGCCGTATGTAACGTTGCTGCCTTCATCAGTCTGTCGATGGCGGCATTTTGTCATTCAAACGTTGAAACACTTTAACTTTAATGGTCCTCATGACATCGTTCACACGCTCTCCCACTACATTCACGGAACAAGCCAAGGTGCTTCCACATCGCTGTGTACCCTGTGGGAAGTTGGACAGCACATCAAATGACACACGGCGTGTTCTGGTTGGAGATTTCTTAAATCGGCAGCTGTGTTTTCATAGTTGTCTTGACAGTCAGAGATACAGTTATGTGAATGCATCCGCTCACGCTCTGGTTAACTTATTTCAAAATTGTTGAAGTGGAGCTTATAGACGCAGCTCACACGTCTGAAGTAAAAACAGCGTTCGCATCCGTGTCATCCAGTGACTCAAAAATGGATGAATTTTGATAAAACGTCGTAGGGGTGTAGAGTCGGGTCATGTTAGCCGTCTGTTAAAATTGGCTTCAAGGTCTCCAAGGTCAACTTAATGATTTATTGGTTGCAAATTGACAAGTGTGCTGTGTATTGTCAACATGTAGAAAGATTTAAAATATCATGTCACATGATCTGTCACCTCTCCTTCAAGGTCAAAGGTCATGTGACATGTGACGGATTGAGCTGAGGGCAGGTTTTCAGCCTGACAGAAATATTGGCATGGGATACTTTTTGCGCTAGCCGATTCATTTTATTATGAAGTCACAGTAACAGGTTATAACCATTTAAATACATAACAGTTTGAATAAGTGAACAAAGGTTTGTTTGGGTTTTTGAGAAATGACATGACAATGAAATGAATGCTACACATGAGCTATATCAACAAAAAATATTATACTCAGAATTATGTCAAGTGTTTTAAAATAGGGTTTAAACGTACAAATAAAAGCCTGCAGTTTCCGTTTGTTGTTACGGGACTGCAATCTTTTTTTAGCGGGTTTTTAGGGTTTTAGTCACTCCTAAGAAAAACTTCCAGAAACAGCTTGAAGCAACAAGCTAACGTCAGCTCCTGTTGTTTTTTTTTTTCAAGAACTGACTGGATTGACTCCAGTAATCTGATCTGTCACCAGAGTGCCATTGGCTTGGACATGTAGCCAGCACATTAAGATACTGCCAGGTTAATGGAAAGGACTGCATCGCTGTAAGGGGCTTATGTGCCCATTGAACCTACACACAAATCCGTTTGCGTCTCATTGCCTCTGAAACCTTCCAAGGCGATACCTACAGCAGCTCGTGCCACCTGCTGTTTACTTCCCTCTGTGAGCTGTGCTGTGTGTAAGCAACATACGTCTATACATATTTAAATTCATCCCTCATACTGACTCTATTACCCCTCCCCACTGCTAGTTCAAGGATCAAACCAGTGCCAATTGTCTGACGCAGTCCCGATTAACACCCATAATTGGTGTTGTGAAGTCTTTGTGGTGTCCGTAGCTTCTCCCTCCATCTCCCTCTATCTATACATTTAATTGTAATTATTTTTCAGTGTCTGGGTGACTTCAGGACACTATAGGAACACTGATTAGGAGGCATTTGTGTGTGTAGGTTAAAAACATGGACTGATAAGAGGGATTTGGGTCAAGATGGATGATAAGGCTGGGATTAAGTTTGCAATAATATTAAATACACGGTAAATACACGTTATTCCCTCAAGAGTAAGTTATTATAAACCACTGTATGATTAAATTTTCGGATTTGATCATAGCTTAAATTCTCAGTGAGCGTCGGTAAACCTAAAAGACGGTATCAGCTCGGTACTTCAGTACTCTGCACAACAACAGCTACTGTGCAATATAGTTAGGAAAAATGTGTGTATGTGTTGCAATATCCACTCTCCAGTCCAGCTTCTAGCTAGATGCATCTCTGCCGACCATCTCCTTTGCAGTTCTTTCTGACATATCATCTTTGAACCTGCTGATTACAAATCCTCCGGTCTCTAAGTAGAAAAAAGCAGAAAGTATGGCAAAGAAAAAGGGTATAGAGATGAGCCCTGATAATTGTTCCCCACTTTCATAGGCTTGACCTCTTATTGTTCGACTGGCGCTTACTGCCTGCAGTTTAAGTCTTCATGGTGCTGATGGTCGGATGAGGCGAGCGGCAGAAGATGAGGCGGATGTTGGAAGGAGGTGGGAGCTGGTCACGTAACACATAAAGCTCACACGAGTCGAGAGTCGGCAGACCATATCTCATTACTTGGCTGGCTCGAAATGAGATGGGGCCCCTTTTTTGCTTGTCCGTCACTGGTGCGATTGATTAGTCAGCAGCCAATCAATGTTAATTAAGGTGTAGAGAATCCTTTAATTGTGGTGTATGAATCATTGTGTCAGACCCTGCCTTGACCTTCACAAGACTTGCGCTGTGAACGGCCTTGGTGGGGCATAAATACCTTTTATATATGGCAATATAATGGCGGTCTGTAAACGAGTATAGATCTGACGAATGGCAATCCTGTATATACTGGAGCTCGGAGCAGGAGGGCCTCACTAAGATCACATATGCAACCCGGTGCTTTGAACAGAAGCCTGTCCCACCTTCGTATTCTCTTATTTTTCTTCACTTTTTAAATAGATGCAGAGCTGGAAAAGATCGATACCTGTCAAAAGATTTAAGAGTTAATGTTGTGAGATAAGTGTTGCTATTATCTGTGGCGAGAGGCTCTCCGTGCATATGGAGTGGGGCTTTGATTGATGACTGCCAAAAACAAAATGGCACATGAGACTACCACAGGCACCGTAATTGTGTTTTTTAATGAAGACCTACATTTTATGTGGGAGCTGATTTCGCACTCGGTCGATTGTGTCTACTCAGTCCTCTCTACCGCCGCTGCCACCATCCATCATGCAGTCATAACAATGTTACCTGTATGTGGTTGAAGCCTGGTCGTAAGTCCGTGACTTCCCGCTCTAATCCTTCACAGAAAGATGAATTTGCCCCTGACTGTGTCACCTGAACCTAAATTAAAGTGAACTTTATGATCGTTATTCATTTACAACGTGTCTCTCAAGCGCTGGCTGTATACAAAACGTGGATGTGGCCACTGTGGCATCACACAGTTCTATGTGAAATCTAGTTTTTAGGCCCCGGTTTTATCAATTTAGTCATTTTTGCTTTCGTTGTGGCCAGAAGAGGCCATAGTGAGACAAAACGTTAGTGTTTTCAGCTAATGGTAGCAAGTTTTGTCATCATAGCACATTGGCAGTGTTGGGGAGTAACGGAATACATGTAGCGGCGTTACGTATTTAAAATACAAAATATGAGTAACTGTATTCCGTTACAGTTACTGTTCAAAGAGGTGGTATTCAGAATACAGTTACTTTGTTGAAATTAAGGGATTACACGGCGGTATTTTCCTGTTTCATATGTTAAGCTATACCCTCTCTATTTTTGGTAATTCCACGCCGGTGGAAACCCAAACAAAACACACATTAAGAGGCTCTTTGTCTCAATCTCGCCATGTCACCTCTACTTGCGGCCCGCATAATGACGTGAAGAAATATTTTAAAAAATTCTTATTCAAAAAATGATTTAATATGAAGGCAATAGACAGAGTGTTACAGGCACAGCATGTATGAAGCATGTAAATATAATAATAACCACTGTAGCCAAAAAGAGTGCCTGACGAGCCCAGTTGTAAGTAAGCTATTAAGACTCGACTGTACACCGTGTTCGTGTTTTCCTCTGAAACAATAAGTTCCGTTGGAGCCTTTCAACGCCTCTCTCTGTCTCTTGCTACCAAAGTTGACCCAGACAACAAAGTTAAGCTAGTTTTCGGCTACGAGCCCGACACAAACCCGACGTATTAGCCAGAGGTCCCTTTATTATGGTTCGGAGCCGCGAACCTGTTTTAGATACGCGCCGAATAGTTTTCTATACGAGATCGCTGCAAAAAATGCAGCTTTACCTAATGTCCACCCTACTGTTACTCATTTTATGTTAGGATTTAAAAATCTAGTTGGTATTGGTATGGTGAGTATCCTTCAGTAATAGTAATAAATCACATTCATGTAGTTGTAAAAAGCATGATAATATATTAAGTAATCCAAAGTATTCAGAATACGTTACTGTCATTGAGTAACGTTACAAAATACATTTTGGGGCATGTAATCTGTAATCTGTCGTGGAATACATTTAAAATGTATAAAAGTAACCTTCCCAACACTGCACATTGGTGTGTTGCGCAGATGCAGTTATGTGCAAATATCCATACTACAGATATAAATACTAAAATGTCGCTTGTGAAATGACCAGTTAGCAAGTCATGTTATTTGTTGGATATTTGAATGAAAAATTCCCCAAACCATCATCACGACAAATACAATTTAGAGGTTCAGTTCATGAGTGAAATCAGCTCATTGCCTAGCAGACAGCCACCAGCTGTTATGCTGCTAGCTGCCTGTGGCAATTTCAAGAGCTTCCAATGTCAGAGCTATCTTCTCTCTCTTCTACTTTATTTAGGGCAGCATATCTAAACAAGTCTCTTGTCAGTATTGTTATCCACTAGTCGTTGCTCATATGTGTTCTATGAGATATTGCATATATTATATTAGCTGTGAAAAACACCATATATGCAGTCTATGAGGTGCATTGGTAGCACAATCCTGTCACAGGAAGAAGGTTCCTGGTTCAGATCTAAATGCTGCGTTTCTCTGTGGCGACTTGTATCTTCTCCCGGTGCCTGTGTAGGTTTCCTCTGTGTACTCCAGCTTCCTCCCACAGTCCACAGACATGCATAATAGGCTAATGGGTGATTCTAAAATTAGCTGTGGATGAGAGGTAGATGAAGTCCTTGATGAAGTGTAAAGAATAAAACACCGTAGGAATCTATGTTAAAATGTAGCTTGGGGTCTAAAGTACGGCTAGAAACATATAAATGCAACAAGAAAAATACATCAACTCTGAAATTTGCATTAATGTAGAAACACTAACAGCTAATAGCGATCAAACAGTTGAACTATTCTGTGTCTGGATCGACTTGAATCACTGAAAATTCTGTGTTTTTAGAAACGGCAGTTGAACCATAGGCGTTATAGATAAATATAAATAAATAGATAAACGTGTGAATTCATTTCCTGATTGATTAGGCCGCCCTTGTTTGCTTCCATTCATATTTCCAGTTTGTAACAGACTTTGTGTTAGTGTAGTCTCTAGGTTCAGTGGCATCGTGATGGCATATTTTGTCAGTCTTCCTCCGAGAAATCCAAAAATAGAAATAAATTAATTAAAATAAAAGTATCCCGTGAATTCGAGGCATAAAAGTAGATGAGTTGAGTTCATAAACAGTGGAGCTTTGTGATCGTCTTAATCTCTTCTACGGAATAAAGTGCTTTAAAGTTCATTAACCACACACTAAATGTCTGACTAATGTGCCACTGTCTATTGTGGCCATTCACAAGGACGTGATTATCTAATGCTTTACTTATTTATTTATCTTTAACAGAATGACTTTTCTTTGCTTTCAGATGTAACAACAGGACCCAGTGTGCTGTTGTGGCAGGACCAGACGTATTTCCTGACCCGTGCCCGGGAACCTACAAATACCTGGAAGTCCAGTATGAATGTGTGCCCTACAGTATGTATCCCCCAGCTCTCCTAATGTTCTTGCCCATTCTCATTTCCTCTTAACAACAGCGCCTCATCAGAAATGGTCGGAAATACTAAATATCTCAGATGTGTCATCCAGTCTAGTGGTAAAGATTAGGACCCTGCAGTGAGTGCGAAGACGCGCGATGGTTTCTGTTATCCGAAAACATAACACCCTGCACCAGCGCAGGAAATGTGAATGACAGTGTTGCTTACCTGTGAAAAATAATACAGTTTATCAGTTTAGAGGAACGCTACCTGCTGATGCAGCGCTGTTGTTTATCAAGCCGTCTCTTTGTTATAACTGACAGGTGATTAACGCTTCCTGCGTCGTATTAATTCCATGTGGCATCAGTTAGATCAACAGTGTTACAGTTTACACTTATTTTACTCCGAGTGGCGTTTTTGGAGCCGTGCAATTTATAAAAATAGAAGCGAGCAAATCATTTTTGAACTTTTAATCCGTTTTTCGTCAACCTGTTAGTGCTGCTGCTGTTCCAAAACGGAGTAAGGCATATATCCGATAATGCATTCAGGCTTTCTCTTGTTTTTTTTTAATGGCGCTTGTCACAACCTTCCCATCAGCTCCCTCGGTTCAAAGCGCATTAATATCTTTGAGGAATCACGTCTGATGATGTCAAGTCTCTATTTCCATCACAGCAAGAAAGGCCGTTTCGACTTTCATCAAAAAGAAAAGTACTCATTCTCAGTTCAGTTCAGCTCAGTGGACGCCGGCTAATGTTCAGACTAGTGAGGCATCTCTGAAGGGGGTAAATAAAAATGATTTAATTAGTGCAGCAGGTGAAAAACACTGTCAGGCTGCAACATAACCTAAGTGAAAACATTTGGACAGGGAATGGAAGGATCAGCATGGGGTGACAGGATGAGCGTGCTGAGAGGATATCCAGGCGAGGCTAAAGGAAGTGGCATGGACATTGCCATATGACCTTTGCTATTGTCTTTTTAATGAACTTTGAAGTGGAACACCAAAGTCACAATAATTCCGCCTGCCAAAAATCCTGATGCTCAAAAAGGGGGGAAATATTTAGTCATGGGCATTTAGCTGTGTAGTCTACAGCGGCTGCATTGAAGTGAGTTGTAGTAATTCAAATCAAAGCCATCTTTTAACATTTGATGTCCTTACATGGTTCCCTCAGTAGTGGGCCTGACAGTAGCTTTCATGTTGTGAAGTGAAAGCCCTTTTTGTCTGTGATCCAGAGCTAGCAAATGGTCTTTTTATTCCTCACTGTAATATGCACATTATGCTATTTCAGTCACCCAGTGCCAGTGTCTTTCCTAGGTGTCATTGTCTTGGGATACTAACAAGGATAAAGCCACTGCAATGAACAGTAGCCCACTTTCAGTCACTTTTTGCGTCTGTCACACTTGCATCTACTCAAGTTTTCAACCTTTTGAACTCAAGCATTTCACTAGTTTACCATTTTGACCATGAGGCAGCTAGAGTTTTGAAATACGCGCAAGATCATGAGAAAGGCTTTAGCGGAGGCGGGCGCTTTTACCAAGGGGCTACATCAGAAACTGGGACTGTTGTGGAGCGCCGCACGGAGAGCAGTTTAAAACTCCAGTTTTGAAAAGTGCTGTACAAATCAACTTTATTATAATTATTATAATTATTATTATTGTGATTACCAATGAGATAATAAAGAGGGAAAATTATTTTCAGCAGAACTGAGTTTAACTTACTGGTGTGGCCCTCCACAACAGTCCTAGTTTCTCACCCCTGCTTTAAGGTATGGGCTTTAGGCCGGTTGGGTTATTACCGGTCAGTAAGATCTCAGCTATGTGTGTTTAATTTTGGGTAATTCTTAAAACACACAGTAACTGCCAGCAAATGAGTTTAATTCTAACATTTTAAACACAAAGACAGCACAAGTCCTCAAGGGCTACAATAACTACATTGCTTAATAGCTACACTGGTTTATTGCAAGAAACTTGTGGCTTTTTTTCCCTCTTAATAATCAAGCTGCAAGTTGGAGACAGTGACCGATGATTCACTGGCCCGATTCTTTGAAATTAGCCTGCAGCACACAGTCCTAGATGGGTCATCCAGTGTCACTTGCAAGGAAGACTTACCACATGTGTGAGAAACCATTTCATACTTGCTGACACGTAAAAAGATATTATTTTATCATTTGGTCCTCAAGATTTTACCTGTAGAAATTGCACGCGCACACTTTTGCACAGTGTAAGAACATTTCTGTGCACATATCAGTGAACGAGGTTCATTCTTAGAAACCTTAACTGGGAGTGTGGACATTATTTTTTCTTATCATAGAGAAACAATACGATTGGTTACCCCTTGCTCTCTGTGACTACTCAGATGGACATAGCAATTTTTTTCCTCATGATTATGTCGGTTGCTTAATTTACATTGTTGCTACTCCAGTCCACCGAGTGTAGGTTGGAGTCATTTTTTCTTTCTTTTCTCCAACACATAGGCATTGTTTTCAGCCGGACCTTAATGTAATTGACCTCCAGTTCGATGGGAAATGAAATTATTTTTGCCCTTTCCAAATGCTTGGACAGCATGGAAAAAACATAAGAACTTCCACGCCCATCCCATCCTCTTACAATTACTTCCAATTTATTCTATTGGTGTCAGATTTCTAAAATAATAGACACACGCATTATGGCTCCATATATTATGCTGTAAAAAAGCTGCTGTCTAATGCAGAAGCTGGGTTTTCCTGTCCTGTCTGGATCCCTGTAACACATGCAATTGTCCCCTAAGGTGATGGAAAATTCTGCAATACCCTCAGGACCCAGTGGCATTTTCATTCAGCGATCTCTTTAATGTTTTCTCTTACTCGATAAGTCTGACTTAAACAGTAAAAAAAAAAAAAGAAACCATAACTCATAACTTGACTGCATTCCCATAATGCTGTAAAACAGTTTCTGCAGCTTAATTGCTTTAATACCCAGGACTCCTATTAGGGTTCCACGAGGGAGAAATACCGAGGCACCTTGTGTGGTTTAACTATGGATCGCTCCCAGATATGGCCATAAGATCGAGAAATCTGCTGGCAATGCATAAACATGGCGGCAGTCATGTAGCAGTTTATTTGTATATTGAGTGTGGAAGCAAAGTGTAATCACAAGCGGTCACTGGAGACGCATTTGAAACGGATTCGGTGGCGGCGATATGAATGAATTCATCTGTGACGGCCCGGTAAACTCTCTTCACACCTCCCAAATGAATCAATCAGAACCTTTTGGCTGGACTGAATCACACTGAAAGTGCTTCCTTCACATTTGTGTGTCATGCTTACGTGTTTGATTATGGCTACGTGTCTTGAGAAAATAAGTCTCAATGGGGAGGATGAGGGAAAAAAAGCACAATAGATTTAAGTGGTTTGTGTGTTAATTGGAAATGAGGTATGGATAGAGACATGGCAGCTCAATTGTGGATCGGCTTTTAACACAAGTCTCCTTACCGAGTTCCTGAGACTGACTGAAGGATTTGAGTGTTTAATAAGAGGAGCAGCCACCCATGACTCCAACTCTTCTTTCTCTGTATTCTACTGACAAGCTCTCCCTCTCAATCCTAATACTCTTTTTTTTTTTTTTACCCTCACTTTCTCTAACATTTCGTCCTTTAAGTCCTCACGCTGGCCTCCCCCACCCCTCCCACTCTATCTCCCTTTATTTGCCACCTCTGTTCCCTCACTCCAGAGTCTCATCTGCCCCTTCTCTTCTCCCCGACCACCTTCGCTGACAGCTTTTATCTGTTTTCTGCTTGAGGAGCTTCTTTTTCTTTCTTTTTCCTTTTAGGACAAATTACCGCCGTCCTCTCCACATCTCTATAAGCCGGCGAGATTGTGCGATTGGATCCGCTGTCAATAACAGCGGAGGGCTGTGCCAAATCGATGGACACATGTTGCAGATACAATATTGATTTTATTAATTTGCGATTCGACCCGCTCCATCAGTTGTAATGGAAGAAATGTTAGAACAATTACCGTCGTGGGTGCCAGTGTTTGCCCGTGCTGGCGCTGTGGCACGCGCGGCGCGATCCGTCATGTTTTCATTTGAGATGCTGTCTGGATAATTATTCGATATGAGCTGCCAGTTTCTTGGATGAGGAAATGCCACCGCGTTGAACGATGAGGGTGGGAAAGCAGCGCCGACATAAAGGTGAAACAATAAAAAAGGAATTTATACATATTGCATTTGAAACATTAAGCTCTTATTAAATAAAGCTTAATAGCATGCGCTTGTATTTACCTCAGGAATTCATCAGAGTCCTGTGAACATGACTAATTTTTAATCTGCCCGACGACTCTTTCTTTTTGCAACACAGCAGATTGCACACGCCCCTCTGTGCAGTTTACATATTAGCAAGGCCGACTTCGGGCACAAGTGACACGCTGACCCTTTATGATGACTCATAAACACGAGCGCGCTCTTATGGCTGACATCTGTCTCCGCCCCGCCCTCTCACCTTGACTTTCCGCAGCCAAGCGGAGAGATGCAAGCGTATTCTCATCGTGCCTTATTACAGCCTTCTTTCTCTCGGTGTAGCTTCCACTTTAACAACTCCTCCCGAAGGCCGAGCTCATGAGAGGTCAACACAACTGCGTCTCCCTCCTACACACCCACCGCTCCTTCCTCGGCTGTAATGAAGCGCTTAGATCTCCTCAGCAGGCCCGTCATCTTCCCCGTCATCTTCCCCGTCTTGTCGCACAAGATTCCGACCTGTGTTGCAGTGCTCTGCCGTTGACAGCCTGTGGTTGTCTTCCTTGTCCTCCTCCCCTCACGTCGACCGCGCTCTTTTGGTAATTACATGTATCTTTCTGTGTAGTTTTGATGATCCAGGCAGGCGATCATGTCCCTTACCCTCCCACCACCTGCCCCCCACACACACAAACACAAAAAAGATGAAGTAGGGGATATGAGGGAAATGTATTTGCGCTGTTCACTTTGCAAAACTTACACTTCACTGTGCTCGGCAGACGAGCTGAAACGGAAAGGCAGAAGACAAGAAGAGAGTGGAAGAACAAAGGAGGAAAGACCTGCTGGCAGTCTGTTGCTATACATAAGCCACTGGTTCCCCCCACTGTTTGCAGCTAATAAGGACAGTGTAAAATCCTGCCTTTCACAGCGGGATCCAGCTCAGCCCTGTCAGATACGGCTCACTCTTTGGAAGCTAAGCCAGGACATACGATCGTGGAATCGATTGCCTCGTTTGATTGGGGGCGCAGTAATCGCGGAGCTCACGCCTCGTAAAGTTGCGGTGTAATTTCTCATATTTATTCATCCATTCGCTTTTTGTTTTTTTCTCGTTTCAAACTTGCCTAATTGGTTTTTAATTCTTTTCGCCAGTGATAACAACACACCTAACAGGTTCTGGGGGCCCGTAATTGAATAATGGTGTAGATTGTTTTGGCAGGTTTTACCCAGCACCTGCTACCAGTCTCTATCCTTCACTGTTGGCAGGTTAAACTGTGAAATCGATGCTGTACACATGGCTCTCGCTTACACTGCAGCCTGGTTATAATGCGCGCGATTGCAGAGTCTGTAACGCAACGGTTACACCTAAAGTAAACGCCACCTGTGTGACCAGGAGTCTGCGTCTCAACAGGGTGCGCGGCTCGCCGCTGTGAACTCATGTAAGGATTTTGGATCATTAATAACAGAAATGGTGATGTCGAGGCACAAATCTGATTTGATTTAGTTGCTCGCGCTCGGCGTTCCTACAACGTCAGCGCTCTCCCTTACAAGCACCCAGTCAGCTCTCTTTCCCTCGGATAATCTCGCAGCAACATTTAAGCTTCTTGAAGAGTAGATCGCCCCATTAGATGCTATCTGTAAATCTACTTAGCAGATTGTACGGAAGTTCAGTGGCGTTTCGCCCTTGAGCTCTCTAGTCCACGTTCATAAGGTCCTGCGTGGGAGTCAGTACTGTGACAGCAGATACATCACCAAACCACACCCTCTTCACTCCCAGCTGAAATGCCAGCGAGCATTAGACTGCTTGTTCAGACACCTTCTTTTTTTAATCTTACCACCTGGGCGAACAGCTCCACTTCCTCCCATGTGTGAAGGGGCCCTGTAATGTCATCTCATCACTCAGAGATGGCTGACCACTCCCCAGCCCACGCAGTATGCTTTGACGACTGTGACTTCCTGCCACATATCTCACACTCCAGATTCACACTGGTGCAGTGGCCTGAATTCGCACTGATTGGTCAGAAACTTCTTGCTATTTTTTTTGGGGGGGGGGGCCCTTTATCGAATCCATCCAATTAGGGTGTTCATGCTGGCTTCCTGTCACACTGTTGCAGTTTAGTGGGACACAAAGACATAGTTGATATTAATGGAAACATAGTAGCATTTTGTTGTTGCGACTATTCAAAATGCCTGGTGTGAAAAAGAGAAATGAGATATCATTCAACCAACTATGTGCTGGTTTGCAGGCAATACATAGAAAAGTTCTTGTTTTATTTTGTTTTAAAATGGATCAATTGTTAAGTCAATCTACTGTCCACAGTCTAGAAAACTAAATAAATGCCATATAAAAAAAAATCCATAAATTCAGCTCTGAATAATCCATGAATGAAACTCAGGGTAAAACCCTTCAGAGGAGTAAAACTGGAAAGTGTGATTGATGAATGTGCAACTCAAGTAGAGATTTCTGTCTCAGTTTGTGAAAATAAGCTTCCTAAAGGATGCATTTTAAAGTTCCACACAGTTTGAAAGTAATATTAACAATGAAAAGAAAATACAAGCTCATATGAATATATATTTGAGGTATAAAGAAAGTACAGCCTCGTGCAAGTTCAAGCCCTCATGTACCGGGACATTTAAAAATCATCTGGTACTTTGCAGATGTAGCTAGACCACATTATGGCTCACTCTTCTTTACAATGCTCCTTCAGTTCATTTGAGGTTTGCAGGGATTTATTTGTACACAGCTGTCTTAACGTTCCACCGCAGCATTTCAGTCAGTATGAAGCTTTCTGGACTCCTGTTGGAGATTTGCTGCTATGCTTGGGAACATTGTCCTGTTGCATGAGTCAGTTTTAGCCAAAGTTGACTTCACGCTCTCTGAATGCTTTGGTATACAGAGTTTATAGTTAATGTTTATGGACTTTGAGGTGTCCAGGTCCTGTGGCTTCAAAGCCAACCAAAATCATCACCCCTCCACCACCATGACTAATGGTTGGTTTGAGATGTTTGTGCTGATGTGCTGTGTTGGCACATGGTCAGTGATCTCACCTTTGGTCTCATCTGTCCAACAACCATTGTTCCAGAAGTCTTGGCCTTATAACACTTTAATGTCTTTCATCCTTGGCATTGAGTTAACACACATCTGAATGTTCCAGAGCAGTAAACTGCCACAACCTATGCTTTTATAGAGGTGCTAACACTTGGTGATGATCAGTTAATCGAGTGGATTGACTAGCAGCACTTGTCTATTATTTACCCTCTTAGCCCTTTAAAACCGGTCGGAGCGGGCACGCTCCGTTTTGCGTAACTATTTTTAAATCCCTGTAGAACCGGAACCACGTAAGCTAGCGCAATAATTTTTTTTGCATATGAAACCGGAGGAGTTGTACTTACATCTTATGCCATTAGCTTGTCCTAGGTCACGGTTTCCTTCCACATATAGCTTTGCAAAAATTGCATAAAAAGCACTTGTAACAACAAAAACATAATATTCCAGAAACACACTTTGCCAATCTGATCAGCTGTTCGTAACACTTCCTACGTTGGAATAGACGTCAGCGCAAACTATCGCATGTCCGCCATGACCTGCCCGAAACCGGAAATGACGTCATTTTGCGGAAAACGTAGTTTTTTACCTTTGGGACCTTATAAGCCTATACTGGTGTTTTTAAAAGTCATGTTTGACTTTATGCTTTTCTGAATAGTTTCTGGGATGCTTAGAACTCAAATTGCACTGCTGGAAATAGTTTATTTTGATGCACATGATGTTTTTTTGCAAATTTGGATTGTAATATTTATTTTCGTTTTTCCTGCAGTATATAAAAATTGGTGTATCTCAAAAATAAAACTATGAAGACACTCAAAATAAATTTCCTGTTGTTGCAAACTCTTTTGTGCAACTTTTTTCTATTTACACTTTTGAGGGATAAACCTCTTAAATTTCTCTAACTAGAAGTATATGGAAAAAAAAAGATTTTCCATTTTTTTGTACTTTATTGCACTTTTTTGCAATTTATGTAGTTACTATGGACTTAATGCATACATATTATTAATATTTGGGCTATAACGGTTGTATTGATGTATAGTAACTTGAAATGCTCCCAAAAATGGCCCTACAGTATGTAAAAATATAAAGATAAGCTCTGGCGGACTTGGTTCTATGGTAGGTCTTAAAGGGTTAATTCCCATAGTATTCCTATGGAACTAGTAAAGAGGACTTTATAATTTCCACGTTTGTGAGTCTGCTAGTGTCCCTGTGACGTAAATTTCAGGCAGTGGACTTCAAGCTAACTATAAAGAAGTAGAACAGGAAGTACTACAGCACTCAGCCGTTCGGTCTCCAGCTGTTGATGTCGGTGTCTGCAACTGAGAATAATCTAGTCTTAATAAATCCTTAATGTGAACTTTTTACCATGACTGTAGATATTACAGTGAAACTGAAATCTTGTGTTTATATATCCAGGTACTCTGACTAAAAACATTTTTACTATTAAGCAAATGCAGATGTACAGAAAATGAAATTGATAGCCACTAATTTTAAAACAGAGTTTGCCTGATTGCCACGGTGGTTAAAAGGTAAACATAAAATAGAAAATGGCATTTCTAGGGGTGGGATTATCCCCTGGAAAAAAAAAATGATGTTCCCAGTTGAGAGGCGATATAATTGCACAGGGAAGCGGTGATTACCGGTGTGGATAAATGGCCGTGTTAAAGGGGTGAATCTGGACATGTGGAAACTGTTTCCCCCCACTAATAGCTGAATAAGCTGCTGTAATCTATCAGGTTCCTGTGCTGTAGCAGCTGCTGTTTTTGCTCAGTGACATACATACAGCATCATCGTTGCCTTTCTTTTTCATGTTGTTTAAAAAAAAATAATGCACAATCGCTGAAAGAGCTGCAGAAATGTTCATAAACACCCATTTATGTAACACAAGCAAAGCTTTTATCTCAGTGTTAACCCACCCACTGCACACAGCCCCACACAAACACTCACTCTCGCACATGTGTCTGAAGAGATGCTGGGGTGCCAAGTGTCGAGGATACATTACTAATTAGAGATCGGTCTCTTCAGGGGGTCTCTCCTTTTTAATGATCACCCTACTAATCAAAGCTTTTTTTGTTTTCCCCTTTCTTTGTTCGCTGGTGCTCCTCCGCGTCCAGCCGCACACCAGACTAAACACTACAGTTATTTTTGCCTCTCCTCCACAATCTCCCCCACCGCCCCCACCTCCACCCCGCTGTTCTCCTCCATAATTTCAAGGTCCTTGAAAATCAAGACGTATTTTAGGAGGTGCAATTAGGTTATTTCTGCTCCAGTTGCTGCTATGTTCCATAAAAATGTATTTAATTTTGTTTTGCTCAGCCTTCCCTTGTTTTTATTTTTTTAAATTTTTTCTCCCTCCGTTGGTCGGTCCCACGTTGATAGCAGGTTGGATGAGCGCCAAGTCCTTGCACCTGTCCCTCAAAGAGAGATAGACACGCGCACAGACAGAAGAAGACGCGCGCGCACAGCATCCTGCGTTGTCAAGGTTATAGGACGGCATAGCTGCTTCCCAGTAGGAGGCAGGCAGAAAGCGATGGAGACAGAAAGGAGACGCTAGGGAGGAGATTGAATAAGTACCAGAAGGAAGCACAAAGAGAGCAGACAAGTGGTTGAAAGAAAAAAAAAAAGAGGGCTGTTGAGAAATGGAACCTGTAATGATGGTATGGGAGACTCATGAGCGCTAGGCGAGGGAAGGGATAGGAAAAAAATGAGAGAGATGAAGAGAGAATTCAGAGAAAGAGAGATGGCCGCCTGCGTGTCCTCCCCCATCCTTAGGCACATGCTATTCAAAGCCCTGTAATTTGTGTCATTAATTAAAAAGCTGATGGGATGGAGTTGAGGGTTTTGCTCTCTGCAACTCCCTGCTTGAGACAGTGGGGTGGGGGGACGGGAGTGTGTCAGGGTGGGGTGTTTTGGGGGGGCCGTATTGCAAAAAATATTGCTGCCATTCTGCCATGAATCTCTATTAGTGGCTAATGATACCATTCTGATACCTCTCAACCATTAGTGTGAAATTGGGAAGCATTAATTATTCAAATGAAAATCCATACAGCTGCCGCTCACATGACAGCGTGTATGCGCTCGCAGCGGCTAAAGATCCCCATTGTTAGCTGCTCGCCGTTTGCAGGACGTGGGCTGTGAGAGGTCTGCACAGCAACCTGTCAGGTGGAAATTATACTTGAAATCTTGTGGGGGAAAAATGAAGTAAGGACTGTGTTACACAGAGGCTTTAAAATTGAATTTTATAGGGTATGGTATTGCTGAGCGGCGGGGTGCATATAATCATATTATCTAAACTGTCAAAACTGAAATATGTATATGCACGCAAGCAAAAACCTTATTGCATTTCCTTTAAGTTTTTCATTGTTACGAACAGCTGCTGCCCTCATTTGTAGCCAATGGGGGATTTAGGGGGTGGAGGGGAGGTTGTTAGCAAAATGGCCAACCACGGCGGTGTCTGCGGTGCTTTCTGCATTAGCATGCATGCTTTGCAAAGTGACTTCATCGCTGTGATTAGATGATCAAGTTTGCCTTTTGCTTTCCTGTAATGTTATGAAAATATATTCAGTGCGCCCTGTGCAAAAAAACAAAGCTTAGATCCAGCCACCGCTACATCAGAACATTTTAGGGGAGGCATGACTACAGCTACACTTTCTGGTCTAAATGTATGGTTTAGCCCTGTGATAGACTGGCAACCAGTCTAGGGTTTACCTCGCCTTGTGGCCTGTGACCACTCTGCATTGGGTAAGCGGAAGAAAGTTAATGGGTGGATGTTTGACTTAACCTAGTGGCAGAGCAGTGACTGATTAACCTTAAACATTGACCTGCGCTGACTGCACAATGTTCAGCTGTTAGAGTTACATAACTCAAGGTGAAGTTTATATCCCCCAAACTGTGGCATGTTTTGAAAGATAAACAGCTAGTGCCCGGTAACGTGCATCTTTTTAAGCCGTACAAAGGTTTCCGGTTTGTTTCAGCCATCTTGCTAATGTTTCTGCTTGTTTTTGTCTTCTTCACAGCACAATAGCTAATTTTTTGCATGTAGCGTGCTCACGGTCCACTGGGTAATTGTTTCCGATGTTTCCAGATTAGTGAGTCAACTGGTTATCTAACCCTGGACCAGTCCCTAGATAAATCAGGTTTTGGAAGTGAGTGGGAGCATTGAGGTGTGTTAAAGCTAGGCATTGCAACCTCAAACTGCTCCACCCATGCTTCTCTGTGGCTAAAAGATTATCCTGCTTGCACCGGGCTGCCTCCAGGTATGCCAGCATGTAGCTGTTTGAGGCAACGTGTTACATTTTTTTAAAAATGTATCTCAGATAAAGTTTTATCTGTTGGCACACCCATGCCAACAGGTGATGTTTTTTTCTGGATTTTTGGTTGATTAAAATGAAACTACCATAAAAAGTGAGCACAATTACAAATTCAGCAGCGGATCGAATTATTATCTCCCCAACTGTAAGCATATAAATGACATTCAATGCTCAGCGGATTGCAGGTTTCCCCAACCTTATAAACAGTACATTTGCACAATAACTGAAACTAGCATCACTGAAGGAACAGCGGGCTGGGAGGTCAATTCCTTGATCACTGTTCATAGGATTGGGGAAACCTGCAGTCAGCCGAGACTGAAGAAATCACTTGGATGAGTGACGAAACGTTTCTCCCACAAAACGCTACGTTTATATGAACAGAATCGACTTTGAGGGATTTACTTACCTGGATGATTGAGCGTGCATCAAGACGACATTTAAATTAGTTTAATAAAACAGATGAAAAACACAAAGGGAGACAAGCTTCTAGGATGGCCATATTTAAACAACTAACTTAGCAGCATTTATAAAAAGAATAGCTTTGGTCCCTATAGGTAGTTCCCCCCCTTCATAACAGCTGGATGGCGGTGGAGTTTTTTTAAATAACTCGTCAGTTTTGATAGTGTTAAGGCTTAAATTTATGTCCGTGGCCACCTGATTGACTGGTGTGCTGACTGCTGGGCTTCACCTCCTCTAATTCCAGTCACTGAACTCGCCCTCTCAGCTGCCTTTGCTGTGTCGGGGACTAATCTGACAAATGACATGGCACGCTGTGTGGCATAGACCATCCAAGAAGTTTGGGCTTCTGTTTTGGTGACAGACATAATGGTGTTTTCTTAGTCTGCTACCTAGCACAGTTTGCTGCTGCTTGCTAATCAAGGTAGCTGGCTGAAAGCTGAGCAGTCCAGCATGGTACAGATGGTAACTTCTGGCTGTAAAAAGACCTACAAAAGTTCGACCAGCAAAATGCAGAGTAAAGGCTACAGTTAAAAGCTTAATTTTTAAGCCATAATAATACCAGATATTATAGTGAATAATACTGACACATAGCGCTGTATATAACTCACGAATAGCCCTCCGAAGCCATCGGGACAAGGCTCCATCAAATGTTTCAAATATAGGGTACAGGCAAAGGATCATTTTTATTTTGTCGAGTCAATGAATATGATGCTCGAGGGCCTCTTTTATGCGACGGCTCCGCGCCGGGTCCGCGTTTCATCTGGAAGGACCCTTATGTTTTTTGATCTGTGCGCGCTTTTTTTGATAGTTTCTCAGACGTGAAAGTGGGGATAGAGGGAAAAAAGGCAAGGAGAAGGGAGAGAGAAAAGAAAGAGATGAGAGAGCTAAGTGCTTTTTAGTGACTCAGTGACAGCCGTGACCAAAATCGTATTAAGGTCACAATGGGGGTGGTGCGGTGGAGTAAAGAAGCTTTTCAAATGAATCAATTCTCCATCTCTGCTTTTCCCCGCTGCTTCTCTTGCGTGTGTGTGACTGAGTTTGTCCAAGGCGCATATCGCAGGTGTATATCTCAGTCTGTACTGTCTACGGCGAAACATGAGTCGGTTCGAGCGTTCTGATGGGTGACCTTGTTGCATCTGGCGGTGTCGTCCGGTCGAGCGAAAGGGCCGCCGTGCTGGACTTCGCCCAGGGAGCGGCGTATTTCCTTGTCAGGGATTTCATCCACATCCTTTACTCCCTCCTCACGCCGTCTCCCCCGATGATTGCGTTGTATACCGCTTCTCACATCCCCGCCACTAATGCCTTTTTCTTTAGATCATTACCCTCCTCTCGCCTCGGCGCTGTTAGCAATCGCTCAATCAGAAACGCCGGCCTCCCCGTGGTCCCCGTTGTGTGGCCATTGCTCACGGGAGGTGAGGAGGCTTTGATCGGGTAGCGTTTGGCTGTTTCCTTTGATTTGATCTATGGGGTCCGCATGCTGTTCAGAGTTATTGGCAAATTTGGGGTGTCGGTAACAGCGATTCACATGCAGCCCGAAGCAATGGTTGCTCGCGCTTGGTATGGACTTGTTGTGTTGCAGTGACAGCTGGAGTGTTTTCTGTTAATGAGGTGCTGTGCTGTACCAGTTTATGATCTGACAAACACAGACGACTTGTTCAAGCCTCTCCCCTCCCCGTTGTTTTCCTCTCCTTCGTGCTCTTTCCGTCCTCTTCTTTCGTTCTCGCTCCTTTTCGTTGGCTCAGTGCCTTCATTAATATTGTTCTCCTCTAATAACTTTCCCATCTTTCAAACTTTACCCCACCTGCCCCCTGCCCACTGACCTCCATACCTCACTCTGTTGCACTCTCCATTTGGAGGAGAGGACTCTTGTAAGCCCTAGTAACAGAGGTTAATCCTCTCTTATTAGAACCGGGATTACTGAAGGGGAAGGGACAGGAGCAGGCGCACGGGGTGGATGCTAACGCCAACTACGAATGAAGGAGACTGACAAAACGCCATGTCTGACATAAAAGGCTTGTTCACTTCACGGAAAAAAAGAATTATATAGAGAGTTAAGATGTAATAGGCTCAGCAGTTTGTTTTCAGCAGGCTTTCGGCGTGCTTGTTTAGATGTAGACTGCAAACAGCTCTTACTTTTCCCTTACTTGCAGGAGTCATGTTTAAAAAAATAGGTCACTCAAGCTCCCACTTGAATACGAGATGCTACATAAATTTACTTTAAATTTGAAATGAGCTACTTAACGTTTGAATTGAGTAACAGAAGTAGATCAGTGAGAAACATATTTTCCTGCCTGAAGTCACCGTGATGAAGCTGAACTCAGAAGTACATGGAGTTATTATTCACAGTGGATAATGCTAATGCGAGAGAGATCTCTTGGAGTGAATTAATCACTTGATTCTGCTGATCTGCTTAGCTCTTCTGTGTGATTTAGCATCTCTTAGCTAGCAGGTTTTTAATTTTATTATTTAAATCATTTATTTTTATATTTTTTGGGTAGATAGAAAGGCTGAGAATACTAAATTTGAACATGCTAGGTGACCACCAGTGTTGGGTAAAACAGGCTACAATGAGCTACAATCAGATGACATTTTACAGCAGCACAGGCATGTTTCTTTCTTCACACTTGCACTACATCACCTGATTTCAGTTTTAAAGGGCATCGTTTTTAATTTTTAATGGCACAAAAGAACAAGGGTGTGACAGTAAATGCAAACTGCGTCCAAGACAGACACAGTTGCATTACACTGCTAACATAACTTCAATTCTCTGCAAAGATCTCTGCAGATAGCATGCTAACACAAAGCTAGCCAAACACCCAGAATGATGTTAAAGCTGAAAGTATGCTGACCCCAGACCAGCCGCCTGAGGCTGATCTTCAAAACAGGCAGTGATGGTCAGCATTAGTATTGTAGCCTCCATTTCTACAGTAGAATTTCAGTGGATTGATTTTGTTCTCAGCTTTGCATTAAAAGAAAGACTGTATATACATCCTCATTAGGATAGGGATTTGTGCTAATGAGACTCTAGCTGTAGGGTTTTATTATTAACTGATAATCAGGCCATTTACAGAGTAATGCAAAAGTAATGCAGCAGGTTGTGCGTTACTTACTCCAGAGAGTAATTAAGTAACACAAGCACTTTTTTAGAGTAACGAGTAGCGCTGTAACACATTATTCCTTTACTTAGTCATCTAACTGCCTCAACACTGATGACCACTGATAAAACTCCAGTTTAATACTAACGTTGCTCTCTGTCTGCCGTGCAAATGGTAACGTGTTTGGAAATATGTCAATGTTTCAAGTGTGTGTCAATAAGAATGTGTTTATGCAGATTTAAATCTCGATCTCAGTCCAAGTGAAATCAATATCCAGCAAGTCATCCATTATAATAATCTAATAACAGTCGCACCAGTCAATTTAGAATGATTTACATCATCTGCTGCATCCCATTGAATAAGGGGAGGTATCGTATACGGTAATCATCATTATTGTCATCAGTCTGTTCAGGTTATGAGTGTCTGATTATTAGTTTAGGAGCTAAATCAATGTGTGGTGTTTTGCAGTGGCTGAATTGTTGGACAGATTATTTTCTCTTTTCGCTTGAACAAACTTGAAAATGGTTAAAACATTTCTGAAGAATTCAGAAGTTTCTAATTATCATAACATTTTAAAAAGTCTACAATATGTAAACATTTTATATGACTGGAGAAAATTCAGTTGCATTTTATATAGTGCCAAAACACAGAAATCAAAGCTAAGAGAAGCTACTTAAGTTAAACAGAAATGCTGCACATTGTGCTGTATATGGAGAATTAGGTCAATTTAAGTAGATTAACATGGGTGAATGTTGGATTATTGGTTTTTAGTGTAGATTACTTAATGGAAATAAGAATAAATTTTCCTTTCTTGTGGTTTATTTCTAAAAACAAGTGTTTTCAAGTCACAGCGGATAGTTATAAGTTATATTATTATTATTATTATTATTATTATTATTACAGGATTTTCATATTTATGCTGAAAAACTGTCATGGTGAATGAGAGGTGTATATGTGCAGGTAAATACGGGTATATATGGTTGATTTGTTGATAGTTGATGATGATGATGATGTGAAGTGAATGACCCTTTGCCTTGATTGTACGCCGGGAAGGGTTCTAGCCTAGGTCAGCATAACTAAGGGAGGGTCGGGGTCACCTGATCCTTCTCTAACTATAAGCTTTAAACAGATAGAAGCATTAAGCTTAAACCTGCCATCTATAAATGACAATATGTTGAAATGTTTTTTAAGCCTTTTCTAAAAGCCCTGCCTCGTCTCATACATTCCCATCCCCACAGCGATGTCTCTGTTTTTTGTTGCCGTGCAGGCGTCAGTGCAAAAACCCAGAGCATGTTCTACAACAATTTCAGAGTTGATTAATCTGTCTTTTTCCAGCAGGCTCATATGAGGTGCAACGCTGTCTGCTTCATAAAAAAAAACAAAATAAAAACAACTGACGATCAAATTTTGTGTGTCCCTCTGTTACTAACCCATGTTTCTCTTGGAGTTTCTGGAAAATAAAGACAGTGATCACGATGTTAACCTGTTCTTTGTATTTTTTTCTTTCTTTCTCTCTCCCCTTCATGCCTAAAAAAATAGAAGTGGAACAAAAAGGTAACTAAATACCAACAACTTTTCTTTGTCTTTGTCACCTTGCATTTCCATTTGGGCACGCGCTTGCTATTTGCCGGTGACGGGCCGCTACGGCAACTTTTCGTAGGACCATTGTGTTGTTCGCTACTGTGGCTCAACATGCATTTCATGGGGAATATCTGGTTTTTCCATGAAACACCGTTAGGGAATTTCATGTACAGCAGCGTCCAAAATATTAATTAACCTTCCGACCCCGTGCCTTCACTTCTTGTTCATCAGCAGTATCAACCACACGGGTTCTGATATCCAAGCCATCGCAAACCTCCTCGCTGCTGAAATCTCATAACCCCGGCGTGTTTTTATTCCCTGTAATAACTGAAAATTCTTCCAGCTCTGCGTTATCAGCTGCATAATATTAAAGCAGAGGGATATACAGGTTGATCAATAGCTTGTCCAGTAAGCTGTCAGCATTTTTCATTATAGCTCTAACATGATGATGACTATAACCTTCAGGGACTAAAAAGAGTCAATACTAGGGATAAATCATAGCAGCTGTATTCTTACCTTATCAGCACTGTATGATGCTGCAAAACATATGCTAAAGCTACACTTGTGCCCCAGGAGCTTTGCACCGTGTTTGTAGTCTTACCTTTTAACACGACCTGGAGAATTTGTTCGTTGTCAGATGTTAACAATAAAGATGGATCGAAGCCAAACCGCAGAAATGGAATGAGTTTGGCTTCGATACCTGCGCCGCATTATCTTTTTGCACGACGCCATAAATATAAAGCCGGGTTCGAGTTAAAGATGGGATTGAAATCATTAAACGAGTCGAGAGCTCTGCTGAAATGGCCGAGGCAATCCATTTTTTTCGGTCTCGTTGTAGTCATTAGTTAGTGACGTGTCGCGAAACCAAAAGCAACGAGAATGAGCAGCGAAGGTGAAAGGGGAGTTACAAACGTTTTACCGATGTGACGGGCGCTGCTGTGGTAACGGTTGTGAAGTTCCCCATGAAAGCCATGTGAGCCTTTGTATCGCTCCTCTAATGTCTTCCATTCACTCCTCCATCTCTTGCATCCTTAAAAACGACAAAAAAAGCATATTTTACAACCTCCATAGAGCCCAGTGTGCTGTCAGAACAAAGCTTGCCGACTCTGACCTTGTACCCCAGCGCATCTTGTGTTTCTCAACCATAGAAACGGCCCTCTTAGCGTTTAGCTGAGCACCGCTGAGATGTGTGCCGAGGCTGTATGTCAACAGGACGCATCTCGCCACATTTTCACCTGCAGGTAGACAACATGTTTAATCTTAGGAGATTACAAGGGAAAGAAGCCTCTGTGTTTTGTTTTGTTTTTTTTCTTCCCTGTCTCTTCCTCGACGGAGCCCGCAGCTTTTACCTCTCAATGGATCCACGGCTAGAAGCTGTCAGCGCACTGTCAGGCTGCTGGCCTGCTACAGCGGAGAGAGCCTTCTCGCACACATCGTTTTTATTTCTGATATTCGTCTGGAGCAAACCTGTTGAAAGTGGGGGAAGCTCTTAATTGTGCCTTCTTTTCTGCCTGTGTTTCTCCTTCGTCTGCTGTTTTAGCGTTCGTTGTTACATGTGTTATTGTTTGTACAATTTTAATTGCAGTATTAAACTCTTACGCTGTGTTGTTGTTGTAATTCTGTATGCAGATGCAATCTACTTAGAAAGAAAAGAAAATTATAATTGTCTCAGTCCACGATAATCCATAATGAACTAAAATTAGCTTTCCACCATTGACCCTCTCCAGCTGTATTGGCTTTATCAGATCTGACTATAAACCGGTTTACATATAATTAGTTTATTGTGTGTGGGGCTGTAAATCATGTCACGGGGCTGAAAAATGTCATGTAGGTGAAATAATGGACAGGCTATCATTACACAGATGATGTCACTTTAATTTGTTTTCTTTCTCCTAAATCTCTACCTTGGCCAATAATTGAACTGCAGCTATTTATCAAAAAAATTTAGGTTGGGGGGGGGGGGGGGTTGTGTCTTTAATGCTGTTTACTAAGAAGTGCCGCTGGGGTGCTTTAACCAAAGAGAAGAATGAAACCTATTTTCTTCCCTGGCACAGTATCTAATTGGATGTGAAAAGAAGCCGTTGTGCAAAGTTTAACTGAAACTAAAGGGAACCAAAATGGTAATTTGTGTGTGTTTCTGTGGGCGAGTTAGTGGTGTTCGGGTAAGTTCCATCAGTGACTTCTGACTCGTTTCTGCTCTGCATTAAGTCAGCAGAGATAACCCTGACTTCATTTACTCTTCTCTCCCTCCAAACTCAAAGCCAGTTTATTCAGACAGATTGTAACTACCCGCCTCTGGGGTCCGGTAACTGTAGTCGAAGTATCATATGTAACAGCTGAAGACTACAGTAAGTAATTGAAAGCAAAGCAGTGCTCACTGCACTGGAGACACTGTTGGAAATAATGAAAAGGCACATTGTGGGTTGGGGTTTTTTGTTATTGATTGTGTTCTGTTTAATTTTAGTAATAAAATCCAAATAATTCTAACTATCAGTGTTCTTCACGCAAATCTTTTTTTAATCTGCTTTTCTTCTAAAACTGCCCATCTTAACACAGATTTCAACCTGTTCAATTTTGTCTCTGATTCGTCTGTTTAATACCTGCCAATGTAACTCTGTAATTGTCTTTCCCCATTTTTGGCTCCTCAGTATTCCTGTGCCCAGGGCTTCTGCGGAGGGTGTACCAGAGCGAGCATCTCTTTGAATCGGACCACCAGTCCGGAGCTTGGTGCAAAGACCCTCTTCAAGCTTCGGATAAGATCTACTACATGCCTTGGACACCCTACCGCACGGACACCTTGACCGAATACTCATCCAAAGAAGACTTTGTCGCTGGAAGGCCGACAACGACCTACAAGCTTCCGCATCGCGTTGACGGAACGGGCTTTGTGGTCTACGACGGGGCGCTCTTCTTCAACAAGGAGCGCACACGCAACATTGTCAAGTTTGACCTGCGAACTCGCATCAAGAGCGGCGAGGCCATCATAGCCAACGCCAACTACCACGACACGTCGCCGTACCGCTGGGGAGGGAAATCAGACATTGATTTGGCTGTTGACGAAAACGGCCTGTGGGTGATTTACGCGACCGAGCAGAACAACGGGCGGATTGTGATCAGCCAACTCAATCCCTACACACTGCGTGTTGAGGGGACCTGGGACACGGCGTATGACAAGCGTTCGGCATCCAACGCCTTCATGATTTGCGGAATCCTTTATGTGGTGAAGTCGGTGTATGAGGATGATGACAATGAAGCGACGGGAAACAAGATCGATTACATCTACAACACAGAACTCAGTAAAGACGGCTTCCTGGACATCCCTTTCCCCAACTCCTATCAGTACATTGCTGCTGTGGATTATAACCCCAGGGACAATCTGCTGTATGTTTGGAACAATTACCACGTTGTCAAGTACTCTCTTGATTTTGGAGCATTGGACAACAGGCTAGGTAAGTCCAGCTTCTTTATTTTTCATATACATGAAATGGCACTGAAAGACTTGAAAGTGTAAGAGAATCTGAATGCATAGGAACATCACATGAGCAGTGGATTTGATTTGAACGCATAGAATTTGAAATGAGGATTTTATTAAATTTGAATTTGAATTGTTACTTTTTTTTTCTGCAATGAAACAATGATGCAATTTCAGATGGCAGGCACGTAGCAGAATCCTAGCCTTCTGGCTAGGTGTCATTCCCAGTGTGTTTATCAATGTTTGACCAAAATTTGACCAGTGATTCCCAGCGTATTATTTTTTTATCCACTACCCTTTCATTTTAAAAATAAGCCGTAAAAGCATTCTGATGTCAACGACTTTCAGACGTGCCCTCCTTTTCATGTGTCTGATTCCATCTGAATGAGTCACTTTTCCATAAAAGTCATGGCGGCTTCAGGTTGAACCTACTAACGTTTTTGTATTGCATTCACCGCTGAATGCAGTCACATTAATGGAAAGGCACGTACATGACAAGTACTGCATATGTGTCTCATTCATTTATTCAGATCACTGAAAGATATGATTTTGAGAGTGTGCTAAACAGCAGAAACATGAAAAAAAATCTAATTAATTAATCTCGCAGAAATCTAAAGGAAGTCTTTTTTTCAGACCCTGAGCTGTCACAGAATCACAGTTTATGAGCTGAACTTTAATAATCATCTTATTTTGTTACCACACTTTGCCTCCCTTCCCTTCTACAATAACCACATAGACTGTGTATCACTTGCGGTCATGTAGTACATAATATTGGATGAGCGACTATATGAGGAAGCTGAATGCAACAATGACCTGTCTGGGTTCATAGTGAGCTCATTGCTATACGATCTGACATTCCTACCGGGATGTCAAACTGAATTTACATCAAGGGCCAGATGCACTTTACTTTGAACTTACTGTAAGAAAAGTAAATTTCTTTAAAATTTATTGGAATTTCCAACCCTTTAATTGTTTATCTGTTACTTAATTACTTTGGTGTAGCATGAATGACAATTCAAGCTTAAAATTGATGAAAATACAGTTAAAATGTCAAGATCTTTGAACTCCGTCCAGATTGGACTCGAGGTTGGGTTGATTCTGTCCCCCGGGCCTTATGTTTGACACCCCTACCCTGGGCGATGAGTGATTTTACTTTACTAATGACTCTTTTGATCTCACACCAGCTATTTTTAAACTTTTTATTAGCGTGTTTGTTCCGGCTGACACTTTTTTTATGTGTTGCGTGAAGAACAGCTTGGCACGGCACGTCTTGTTTTTGTCGGATTTTGGTCAAACACTGATAAACATATGCATTTATACTTAAAGAGTGTGTGGGCTAGTGGCAATTGGCTGTGGGGTATGGTGCTCAGTGTATTTTGATTCGTCCCAAATTGGAAGCGAACCACAGTTTAACACATGGCGACGTACTGCAGACAGATGACTATTAAAAACTGTGCTTAGCATAAATCGAAGCACCATTTTTAGCATTCATATGATGTGTTTTCTTTCATCACATGTAACAATAGGAGAAAAGATTTTTCAGGCGCAGAAATAATAATTCTATTGTCTTAAATTCTCAGGCGCGTCGCACATTTTCTGTTTAACTCGAGAGTTTTTCCGCACATTCTTTAGCCACAGGCTTAGGGCTTTTATTCAGTCTGGCTGTTGACTTTGAAAAAGGAACAAGTGACTGCTCACATTAAACTTCCCAGAACTCTTTTGAAAAGTCTAATTTCTCCACTCCATTGTTCTTTTTATAAATTGGTGCTTGTTGGGAAGCATAAAACGGAGAAAAAGAACCTGTTTTGACACACCAAGGTAATTCTTTGCGCTATCTCATCAACAGCTCCAGTCAAAAATGTCACAAGTTATTTGACTGTGAAATCCTTACTCCTGCTTTCTCCTCTGGAGCTTTATTCTACCTGCCGCTTGCCAGTTTAATTTATTTTCTTTAGCTGGCTGCTACTTTTCTCAAAATCTTTTTTTTTTTTTTTTTTACACATCGAGTCGCGCTCCAGCACACCCTGTAATGCATTCATTCTTTCAGTGGCCGTACTTACAGCGTTCACTTTTGACGATGCATGACTGTCCAAAATGTAATATGTCGTAGTTAAGGACCTTAGAGCGGTGTTATGTGCTTTTTATATGAGATGGTTCGGCGTTTATACGCAGTGGTCACACATTTCTGTCATGTAGAAACTTGCAAGTGCAAAGTCTCAGCAGCAGACTTCCAGTGAGAAGTGTTTGATTGTGTTATTGGCTGCTGTTGCAGAACAGGCTGCCCTCCAAAGAGTCTGCTGCATAAATATAGATAGTAAAATGTTGCATTAAGTGAATGGATGGAGTTGCAGAGCAAATATAAACGTCAGATAAACAGACTGATCGAGGAATGAAAGAGTGATTGAATGGGCTCCAGAGTAAGGAAGGATACAGACTTAATCTGAATAAAGCACTGGCTGTTAGCTTCCACACGGTTGTCTCTCACGAGTAGCCTAATTTTAAGATGGCAGGATAGTCACAACCACATTGTTTGAATCAGCATCGGCGTACCACTTCACTGCACACAAATTAGTCTGTACTCGCAGCTGTATTGCATTGTTTCTTCCATTAATTTGCTAGTCCGGTGAGGATGCGCAAAGAGGAAACCTGGAAACATCTGTCAGAGAAAAGCACAACGATGAACGAGCTGAGAAAGTGTGGAAAATGAGGATATGATTCCTTTTGATGCAACAATGTGAGTTGTTTTTAAGCTAAAAAGAAATGCTAAGTGTTAGTTGTAGTTCATTCTGAGTCATTGTTGTCATTCAGCGAGCCCAGAACAAATGATTCGATGAACCACAGAACACTAGAGAGTCAAAAGCCGATGTAGTCTCTTCCTTTTCCTGCAAACATGAGCTTCTGAAATTTGATCCAGTGTCATGATCACAGTGCCTGTTAGCGCTTACAGAAAGGTGTCATTCTCTGATCGCACTAACACAAGCTCATTTCCACTTGTGCTTCCACTTCCACGAGCATGCCTGACCTGCCACAGCAGTGGAGCATGGTATATGGGCAACAGAGCAGCAGATACATGGCCAGACCCACAGCTGGGGCTCCATTGCCGTATGCCCAGGGTACAGCACATGTTACGGGGGGAGTAGGTTGGGGCAGGGGGATGATGACTGGAATTGCCAAAACCACATTACAACCTTAAAAAATGTGTCCAATTTAAAAAAAATCTACAAATTAGGTTGGATGTGCACACTGGCTGTGAGCTTCACTTAATTGTCCACTTGCAGCCTCCTCAACAAGCCGACCAGTATTTTGATCCAGACAGGATCTTTTTAAAGACAGATGATCCATGCACAAATGTGCTCGTCTGATAATTAATTTCATTAACTTGCAGTAGAAAGTGTAGCTTTTAGTAGGCAGATATAAAAGCTCTGTTATCACTTTTCATGATCGTATTCAATGCTGATTACGTGAGGACAGCTGAAATAAATTTGCTGTGTTAATATTTTTAAAGCATAAATGAAAATAAAGCTTGAGGATAACACTACATGAATGGTTAGTAGCATGCATGCAAGCATGAACTTAAAAAAAAAAAACATGGTGGTAAATGGAAAATATTACAAAGGCCAAAGCAACCTCTCTAGAGCATGTTGATCTGACAGTAGCTGACTCTCAACTATCCATCAGCCAGCGCTTCAAATTCACCTTTTGTAGTGTTTTTCACCTCCTCCATCACTTTGCGATTCAGCTCAATCATCTCCTTCACTGAGGACAGACTTCACGGGATTGTTTTAGGACTACGAAGATTGCCGCCCAGCAAGTTGAGGAGCTGCATGAAATTAGTGTCAATGCTGTTAGTTGAAGACCAGGCAGCCAAAAGGAAAAAAAAAAAAGAAATCCTTGAAAAAATTGATGTTCCAATGAAACCAAATATGTCCCATCACATGGACAATTTTCTTACTGAAGGACTGCCACGGGTAACAACTGAAAACAATTACTCCTTCTCTCAACTGCTTTATGTTTACTGTCATTGGTTCTCATCCAACAAAGTGCTAATGAATAACCCTGAAACAGATCCTGAAATGGTTCATTTGGAAATATACCAGTTTTTAGGTTTGTACCTTGCTTAGAAAATACCAAATCAAACATATTTTAACTAACAGTTTCAACTAGTACGACCCATCTCAGCTGGACTTTACGCTAATCAGCAAAGGTAATTATGCTAACATGCTAAACGACATGTTAGCATATTATTCACTTAAGAAAGACCTCCTTTAGATAAACAAACACGATAACTAATTATCGTTTGTATTTTGATGCTACTATGTTCTCACTATATACTGGAGTGTATACTGGGGTTAAATATGTTTAACCTCGCTCCTGATTTTTAGCACTGCATGTAGCGCAAACAACAGTCAAGTCAAAAATGGACTTTTACTGTGCGGGTTTTCATCCAACGCAGTAGAGACAACAGAAATGACACTGTGTAGTTCTGTTCTAACTATTCATTAAGTCACTAAGGATCACTGTTTCAAAGAGAAGACTGCCATTAATTAAATAAAAGAACAATAAAGTAGATTCAGAGCATCAGAAGACACACAAAAGCTGATGTTGGAATTCGGTGTAATGAATTGTGCATTTGTTGGCTTTACAATTTGTTGGCTTTACATTTTTGAATGAACAGATCAATCCTAACTTGACCGCAATTCCCTGCGTCATTTAAAACATGCGACCCAAGATGCTGTAGAACAGGTTACAGAGCTGAGTCATTTTCACATATTTATTGACTCTCAAGCTACAAATTTCTGAGCAGATCTCAGTAAATGTAATAAAGTTGCTTCATTTACCGTCTGTAACTTTGCAAATTGTGGGTAAAAGAGAGGCAGCGCACTGCAAACAGTGCTCCGCAGGAAATCAGAAAATATCCATTATCAAAGCAGACTGTTTTCTTACTCTCGCAGCAACGTTAAGTGGGAGTGAAATTTAAATCTGGCATGTTATGCTATTTGTATTTATGTTTAGTTTGATCACCTGTCTGTGAAGAGGAATATATGAGATTATTATGCATATTAATTTAATTTAAAAAACACATTGAAATGTTCTTGTAAACTGTGGTTATGATTAAGTTTTGGAATCTTCTAGTCGTAATTAATAGTTCATAATTATTCTATAAACATTACATTGATGTAATAAATATTCTAACAGCTTTCAGAATATATAAGATCCCTCTAGTTCATGATTTACTACCGTGCCGGGAAAAAACAACAAACAATAAAAGGACCCCTCTTGACAAATGATACCCTGCCTCTGATTGTATTACTAAATTCTTAAGTCATTACAACAGTTTAAAACAATGAGACATGTATATAACCTCAAAAGCTTTAAAAAATAGTGCCCCTGCTAGCAAACTAGCTAGCTAGCTAAATATCCCTCTCAAAATTGTCTGATCTTCCCTTATGCTGCCAAGATGGCAATCATCTTGAAATATATACAGCTGTTCACAATAATATTTTTTAACCTTGTTTTCTTTTTATATGTTCTTAAATACACTTATGTAAGCTTGAACATGGAAGCACGTGATTTCCTTTTGCAGTATGTGTCTTGATCTTAGCGATGAATATTTTTGCGTAGCTCGCTTCCAATGAAGTTATCTCCACAATGACGGTATCAGTTACAAAACTATAAAGCTTTTTTCCTGACAAACTTAGCTGTGGAAAGGACTTTCTCCAGGCCTCGACTTTACCAGACTAACCTCTGTGCTGTCTGCCACAGTGAGCATGAGGCGCTCGCTGCATTAACTCCACAGGACAGGAAAGGCAAGGGCAGCCACATGAGAAAATTTGCCTCAGCCTCTCTCACCTGCTGCTGCTGTCTGTAGCAGTAACATACCATCCATAAGTTAATATTCCAAGCTGCTTCCACAGCCTTTTTATGCCGACGTAACACCAAGACCCTTGGAGATTTCTATGTTTAGCCTCACATCATCGATTAAACGTTATAATGGTGTGTTTGTTGTGAATGGCTTTAATTATGCCTGATTATGACACTTTACAGAAATCAGCAGTGCCTCTGTGGTCTTTGATTCATCTTGCCGTTTTAGTCAAACACCCTCTCATGTCTGCGTGTGTCGCTGCGCGAGTGACTGTTTTCGTCGACTCATGATTGGTGCATTTGATGTGGCACAGTTGGTGTCATGGATACATTCATTGTCTGACAATCTTGTAATTCTGCCACATGTTGCCATCTGGCCCAGGCACAACGCCAGCCCTGCTGGCCTGGAGAGAGTCAGCAGACGTGACACCCCGACCTTCATGCCGAAACGGCCAATGTTTTGGACGTTCGGGCCATCTTGGCTCTATTTGGAAGAGCCTGACACATGCTAAATTGATTAAGACTGTCTAAGCAGTAAATGCAGGCTGGCAAAGTCGCTGCAGATAATGTGAGTGTGACTCAGTGTGCTTTTAAAGGCAACAAACTGTTGTCCTTTCTGTTCCACTGCTCATGTGCTTGGCTTAGAATAACTGTCATCACTTTTTTCTGCTTTTTTTTTACAAGCTATTATATAGATTCAGAGATACCCTGCATTTGTCATATATCATCATAGTTTTTTTTTTATCCTTACAATGCTTTGAGGAATATAATGCTAAGCAATTCAAACCAAATGCTACCGTTCCATAAAAATGCAGCCTTTTGCTTGCTGAATGAAGCCCTTTTTGATGTTGGGGCTTAGGAATGTAGGCTACATGCTTATTTGCAGGCGAGGCACTTATCACATGCCTGGTGCACCTCTCGCAGAGGGCAATTTTCTTCGAGGGAAAGTGCAAGGTTTAGGATTATAGTCGAAAATGATTTTTCTAACACGTGTACGCAAATCCGTGCACCCAACCCGGATGTTGCACATACACAAACTTATGCACAAATTCTTCTAGCAAACCCTTTAATGCCGCAACACAATGGCCTTCTGTTAGTAATGCAGCTTTAGATTTTTTTTCCACTGAGAGAGCGACCTCGTTGTCGTTGTTTAAGAGATGTTTTTGGATGTTTCACAGCAGGGCTAAAAACAAATTGTGATATATTAGCAAATATAATTGCTGTGCCCATTTTTCTGAGACTGAATTAGGGGAGACCTTTGAGCAGGTATGCCCATGTTTCAGGTAGTTCACAATGTGCCATGTGCTCATACCCTCTCTGTGATACCCTATTATATATCATATGCGTCCCTCCTCCTGACTGGTCATCCATCACTGGCCTTGGCGGCTCTGCCTTGATCCAGAAATCATACACAGATCACCTGTGTAGTGAGAGAGGTGGCAGGCAATCCCTCAATTAAGGCCAACAACCAATCCATCTCTCCTGACGTTTGCAGAAATGGGGAAAAAAAACATAAAGTCACAGTCAAAGTTCTTTGCAAGACAAATATTTGTGATTTCTCGCATTGTTTGTAGTGTATGCATGTGGGTGTCTTAGTTCCGGGATCTTTTCCACCACATCTCGTCTTTTATAATTCCTCATGTGTGATTTTATGTGAGTGTGTGTGGAAACTGGTTTCTCTAGAGCCCCCCAAAATTGCCACAGTAAATTTAACAGGCTTGGTAAGCTCGGTGGCCCACAAGCTCAAAGTGATTTATTTTGGCCAATCAACCGAGTAAATCTGATTGGAGGCTTCTAAAGCATCTTTAACTCTCTTTATCACCAGTGTCAGATTGGCCGTATCCATTTGGCCCTTTCTGCTGTTGGTTGAGGGTATTTTGAGAAGCTTTGCTCTTTTTCTTTTTCTTTGGCAAACGGTGGGACCTTGGAGGAGCGTGCTTTTCCTTTAGTGATTTCGCAATTCCCTCCGCGCGTGTCCTCGCACCTTACTTTTTCCTCTTTCTGCCTTCCCTGATACGTTTGACGATGTTTGGCTGTGTCACTAGCCACTAGAGACTCAAGGTTTGGCTCTAAGGATAAAAACTCATTCCAGCATTCTTCCTTGTAGCTTGATGCTAAATATTGGGTTTCTGTGCACTGTGAGTTTGAATGCAACCCTATCACAGCACTGTCTTTCACACTGTAGACATGTAGACGTGGAACAGATTTGCATACTTCTTATTACCACGCTTCACTGGTAGGGCGAATTGAGCGCCTTTTCGAGATGTGAAAATATAAATGTAGAGATTAAATTCAGAAGATCCTGTTTTGCAAATGCACATAAGCTACGTTCACATTAGGCAAAAACACTGCTTGTTTACTGCACAGCTGTGTGGCTAATTCATCCTTCAGTACTTCAGGATAGCGCATTTGCAGGCAGACTTAGCTCATATCTCTTCTGTCATTTACCTCAAACACAGTGAGTGTCTCTCCGGGCCCGTGTCCATGTGTGCATACATATCAGCCCGGTGCATACGCTTCTCCCAGCACTGTGTGACCTCCATCGATGCCCTCTCAAGTCCTGGGAAGAGAGCTCGGGAATGAGAAATTAATTGCCAAACAATGCATGGCTCCCATCCATTATGGTTCTCATCATGTCAGATGATATCGAAGCATTACCGGATGTCTGGCTGCATAATTTACTGCACCTCCTCCCCACCAACACCCGCAGCAGCAGCAGCCCCGCACCCACAGCCCCAGTTACACTCCCTGATGGATTTGTGGGCTTGTCTCAAAAGGTTCCATTTAATGGCAGGATGACTTTCATCATAATTATCATCATTTTATTTTCAACCCATTCCCCTCAACTCATGAGGACGTGTAGCATTTCAGTGGGATTGTATGACATAAACATTAGGGAAATGATCAAATGAAGAGCTGAGTGAATAAAGCTGTGAAAGTAATGGCTACTGATGTTGTGTTATGAAAGAGATGCTACTGCTTTTATTATTTTTCTCTGCATAGATGAAAAAAAAAATGTCCCAAGATAAAATTTTACATTATGATTCTGATTTATGATCGCTTAGCTGTTGTCTGAATGAGTGAACAAGCCAGTTCTCTTTGCCATATCAGGTTAGAGCCACATTGGGATGTAATCTCTTCATTTTACATTAAACATTTTGTCTTACATTTAGAAACATCAATTAAATGTACTTAAAGTGAAGCTAAAGAGTCATAAAGTTTATTTATTTTGAGCCTGCTAGCATGACATGCAGCATTGATGTATGTTGACTTTTATGACTATCAATTTAGTTCAATATCCATTTCTACAGAGAAGCTGCAGAAAGCTGATTCCAACTTGTTGGACTTGTCTGAAATTAGAAGTTTGGGGGTTTTTTTGTCTAGAGTTTGATGAAAATATTGACAGCTTGCTCTGTACGATGGCCGTAGCATGAAGCTTGCTAGCTTAGCGTAAGCCCTGCTAACGGGGGGAAGCAACAGGTGTGACTCTCTCCTTGAAGAAAAATTAAATTTAAGCACCTTTTAAAGCTTCCTAGACAAAAAAAAAATCATATCATATTAAATCTTCTGCAAGTAATCAAGGGGCTAACTAGCAAGCTCTGCAGTTTAAGCGAGCTACATAGCAAATTTTTAACCTATCTTGCTCAAAGACGAATGCATTTATGCCACAGTGAGGTATCCATGGTCCTCTGTCTGACCACCCACAAGTCTGTGGTCACAGTTAGTCAGACTTTAATTATAGTTAATCACCAAATGGGTTTTCACCCAAATTATGCTCAAGCTCACATTTGTTATTCTCAGTAGATTTCAGTTCTCATTACTTTGTGCAATAAAACCAACCAACGACAAGAAAACTTGCTTTTTTTCACAAATTACAATTAGCTACTATTAGCTACTCTGTTAAGCTAATGAACTGTTAAGAGCCACCATGTTCTGGTTTGTCTTGATGCATGCTGCCCAAACAAGACTGCAGTCTTATGCATTGCTTCAAACAGGAGAAACAAATAATCAGACTTTTAAATTGCAAGTATATCACACGGGAATGTTAACATTTTGTTTTGTTTTGTTTTTTAACACCAGTTCAACAGATTAATTGGAACTGATTAAAAATGTCGTGTACACTATTTCATATCCTTGAAGAATCCAAAAGCTTTGCCTTCAACATGGTACCCAACAATGTCCAACTTGGGTGGACATCACAGCCATACTGTAATTTGCTCAAAAAGATCTTCTCACTTTTACTTTATACCTCCTATTTCTACAAAACAGTGCTGATGTCATAAAAAAAGTAAGACACAGACGAATTTACAACGTGAAAGCAGCGCTCTCAGATCAAACATCCAAATGACAGAAGTATCATTATGGCCTGCTAACAACCTTGATCGTGGATTCTGGCTTCACGTACGATTCAGTCTAAAAATATAGCAGCTCACAGAAATCTCATTTCACACGCTTTAAACAAACTTGGAGAAAGTTAATGGGTGACATCACACATAGACTGTCCAAAATTTACTACAGCCCGGCTGAAGATGTAACGCATAAGGGTTCAAATGCTAAAATTAGGAGGTAATTGGGTTCAGCGCGAGGCTGGAAGTGTCACTCTACTGGCTGATGCTCGTTTCATTTTTACCCCCAAAAGCCCTTTCCAGCTCTTTTGATCTCGAGTCTGCAGAAGTTTCTCCGAGACGCAAGTCGGCTCACGGTGCGGAAAGGCACGTCACATGAACCGGATCCATTTCATAATAGCATAGCAGGTTTTTTTCCTGGAGCAAAGTAGAGCGGGCTTATCTAATTGTGGGAGCCACGAGCCCTGGGATACAGAAAGAGAGGCTAATTAGTTAGAAATGAATGCTTTGAAATGAAGCACAAAGCTCTATGTGTGGTGGAAACAGGCTTCACACGTTCGGCGTGGGGCGGGGGGCAACAGAAGCGAGGTGTAAATGATGAGTGCAGCTTGCGTTTCAGTGAGAGTAGAAGTCAGAGTGCCCACAGAAGTTCGCTACTATCCTATGAATGAAAAGGTGGCTGGTGGTGCACGAACATTCGGGACGTTCAGGAGCCCTCAAGCTTAGAAAGCAGGAGCAGCTCGTAGCTCTTATTCTTTTTAATCAACTTTGCAATGCCTTTGAGAACGCATCGAAGCTTAAATATACAGAAGAGGAATCACTTTGAGGTTTGATGTCATTTTATTGAAGTCGAAGAGGACGCTGAAGTGCCTGCTTTGTTTCATGAATCGAGAGGTTGCTGGCATTGGAACATACTTATGGCCTTATTCCCAAGGAATCTTTGCGGTATTCCGCATCATTATAATGTGGAATCTTTTCATACAAAGATCGCTGTATAAAATATCTGGGTAATAAAAGAGTTACTCCAGTTCATTAAGAGACTCAAACCAAAATGTGACAAGCCCTTCATATCGTCCCGTAAGGTCACAGAGTAGTTCCTCGGGGCATACCAAAGACCTGCTCGCATCGTTTTTCCCCCCCTCTCGCTCTCTCGTTGTCACTTTGAATCGAATGGGGAAGCTGGCGAAAGCAAAACAAAATGTCCTTGTGTTGTCTCCAAGGCGATAGTGCCTGCAGACTGTGGCTGCTGTCTGCTGCTGCTGGCTTTTCTCTTTTTTTCTCCTGTGCTCATCGCATGGAAAAGATATTTAAGTTTGCTCAAGGACACTTTCTTCTCTTTCATACGTGTGTGTGTGTGTGTGTGCAGGCATATTTAACATGCAGTATGTAGACAGGACATTCTGAAAAATAATTTGACGGTGGACTCAACGGGATCAAATGGAAGAATGGAATTACATTCCAGACGAGGTTCCCAGTGACTTTAAATTAACCTCATGCCGTGATGGTTATATCCTCAAGTCATATTTCTCTGTCGTATCACCGGCAGCATTCAGGGAGGTGGCACGATGAGTTTTATCATCACTATTCTAAAAGAAATAGTAAACTAAAGAGATCTTATGGCCTCTGACTTCGAGAAGCAGTTGGCGTTTTTCAGTTTTTTGCCAGTGTTTGTTGACAAAATATTCAGAAGGCTATTGCACACGACATAAAATTTGTCATTTCTCCATTTTCATTTGTGTACGCGGGTTTAGCGTCTAAGCAGAGTCGTGCAGCACAACATCCTTTATGCTTAAAGCGTGAATTTCACCCCATCGGCTACTTACTCTGAAAGATTTTCACAGATTCAACTTACGGCAGACAAATAGCTACAATCTCATTTTCAAAACAAGCTGTCCTCCGAAATGAATAACATTAGTCTGGGAGATGAGTGTGCCAGAACCATCTATAAGAAGTAACACCAAAAAGCTACTAACATAAAATATAGAGAGGTTGTATTTTTGGGGGGTAATCTTTACCTTGGAAATAAAGTCAGTACATCACCTCCTTTTACGCTGTGTATAAAGAGAATAGTTTACAGGGGAAATCTGACAGAATCTCACAGTCGTGCAGTCTTTTAAATTAGTTGTAGTTATTTATTGATGAGCTTTGAACCTCTTTTGCTATCAGTGCTAACACTCCTGTAGTGTTTTACTTACAAATCTATGTACGCATTAGAGCCCAGCTGATTTATCGGAAGATTGATGTTATTAAATCTGATCAAACATTAGCTATTCAGGCATTTGTAAAGGCCAGCACTGCAACTTTGCTGTTGGCAACTTGTATTTGGAGTGTGACAAACACAACACCTTGATGATCTAAGTCAGCGGTCCTCAACATTTTTTGCGCCACTTACCGTTTTATGTCCGACAATATTTTCATGGACCGGCCTTTAAGGTGTCGCGGATAAATATAACAAAATAAAACCAGTACCGGTACCAGAAAAAAGAAGATTTATGCATAACACATGGGAAAAGACCCAGGGAAACTGAATTAATGATAAAACCAATAAAAAAATAAAGATATAAAAACAGATAAAAAACATGAAAACCATAAATTTCACACCCGAGCATCAACTTTCGCGGCCCAGTACCAAACAGCCCGGGGGACCGCTAATCTAAGTAGTTGGGGAGAACGTAACCCAGTAAATAAATAACCACATCTAGCAACTGTTTGGTAAATCTGTATTTGGTGTGGCTGAAATAAAAATTATAATGAAAATATCATCCGATATCACCAAATATCTGCATCGTCTGAAAAATCCTATATTGTTCAGGGTCTAGTATGCATGCACGTTTTTGGAGATGGTACAGAATATTCCTATTCCTTTTCCCAATTGCCTATTCAGTCTGGTTCTTACCAAGCAACATGAGCCCAACATAACATTGGATAGCCTCCAGCACACCTGCGACCCTGAATGAGATAAGCAGAAAAATTAGATGAATGGAACAGCATAATTAAATCCTGCCATCACATACTTAATACCACTTTGTTTTCATGTGAGAACTGTACAGGCTTTTCAGGGTTTCGGAGCTAGCATCTAATGCTTTAAAGCATTAGCTATGTGTGTCTTTTATATACAGTCTATTACCAACAGGAGCTTTAGCCCAGAACCTCTTGAGTGCACTAAAACAAATAATGGATCAATTTATTGCTGATTACATTCATTTTTTTAAATTCTAGCATGAGTCGTACGAGGAAGAATGTACTCCTCTGTATATTTACTCAGCAAAGAATTACCTCATTATCCATTTACAGTAGTGTGCTTACATTAGTCTGCATTTATAGGTGTCTAAGCAAAAAACACGCCCTCAGCAAAATCCCTCACGGTCACAATCACTTCAGTATCAGCATTCCTGACCAGTACAGTCATCCCCTTATCCTAACAGGCCCCTCAGCACACCTGTTTAGCCACCGGCTTATCTTCACCAGCGCACTGTGACCTTTGCTGACCCCCATATGAGCTGTGAATATCCATGATCAGATTCCCATCAGGTGCTCTAATGGTTTTTCTTTTACAACACGCAGTTTTAGCACCTCCAGCTGATTTCAGTTATCCTGAGATTGATTGTGTTTCCCCTTTTCCAGGGTTTGGCGTATCGTATATGAGGTCATTTCTTCTCAAATACAGATATGAATACGCGTAAATGAGTTATCTCATAAATAATGAAATAAATAGACTGGTGGTGCCCTTGAAGATATTTCTTCGTCCCATTTCCACGATGATCGCAGCTGAAGGCTGCTGCGGAGCAGATTGATGACGCCGGTTAATAGGGGATGTAGGATGTAAATGGGGATGTCTTGGTCGGCTGGTGGAAATGCTAAATAAGTATTTGAGCATTCGCGTGGTTTCTTTAAAGCCCTGTTGACGGGTGGCAGTGTCAGTTTATGATGCTGACGAGGGCTGGCGTGTGTGACTGTACATTTGTGCTGGGCTTATTTTAAGCGCTTGCACCCATATCCACTTCTGTGACAGCCTGCTGTTTGAAATGTTTGTGTTTCCCACTTACCACTGATGTCTGCTACCTGCGCTAATTTGTGTTGTTTTTGTTTTTTCCTGCCTGCGATAGAAATTTGGAAGTTGTAAAAGCTGCATTATCGGGTAGTCGGGAGTAAATAGGCTCTGCGTGCCTTTAGTTCACATTGCAGCTCAATGAGGTTCTTGTTATAGTTCCGCTTTACTGATGGAGTGCCTCCACAGGAGTGTCCAAGGTACCTGCAGATCTTGAAAACACAACAAACTCTTTTGTTAGCGGGAGAAGACAAATACTCAATCAGTCTGGAACTCTCGCCGCGGCGGCAAACTATTTAATCAACCGTGGCTGTCGTCGAACGCTGTTAAGCGTTAAATGCATTGACTGCTGATAGAAGTCGGATGTCATTACAGCCTCCGGGGGCTTCTGCGTCCCCAACAGCGGCGCTAATTTATGCTGTCTTATTTTGCTCCTACCAAATTTACCATACAGAGAAATTGTCCGATTGTAAATTGAATCAGAGGGAATTGCGTTTCGAGGAGGATGGGAGGGAGGGGGGTGTCTGTTATCTGAGCTCTCCGGGACACGTGACGTCCATTACGTGTGCCAACCTAAAATCGACCCTCATTACATTTTGTTTTGCTCTCCTTTCATACAGAGATTAGTACCATTTGTCACTTCTGTCATCTTGATTGTATCTTTGCATTAGTCGGAAACGACAAATGTCACAAATTGCATTTTTTTTTCTTTTTGCTGAGGTCCAAATTGTGTGGGTGTGTGTGTGTGAGAGAGAGAGAGCACTCTCATTTGTTTAAAGAGTCTACAGCAAGCTTTCTTCTTTCGAATCGCTTTCAGTAATAAGATCACGACATACAGAAATGTCAGGGTAGCAAAAATAGCACTGTATAAAGAATAATACAGATTATACATATTATTAAAATAGAGTAAAAATATTCCATTGGGCATATTTTTGTAGACTAAAGCCAAGCTTTGGAAAATACATTATGAAGCATGGCCTCCCCATGTGTCCTCTGACCTTCTCTGGCTTAATCGAGTCCACGCATTCATAAAAAGCCTGTAGCTAAATTAATTTGGGACCTCTATTTTCCAATCAGGGGCCCAAGGGAAAGCTTCTAAAAGGGACAGGATGGATGAGAAGATGGCGTGATTGATGACGGGGAGTCAAAGAGCGGTATGTGCTTTTGAGTAGGAGGAAGAGGATTACCGAGCCGGTGTGCGAGCACATCTCGGTGCACGCCGGTGTTATGATAGCCTTTGTCCCCCAACAGCTCAGGAAAACAGCGTCATTAGCAAAAACCTCCTGGAGTGTAACCGCAGGGAAGACTCGCATCCAGGAAACAGGTATTTCAGTTTGTCCCGGCTGACCTCGAAATAGCACGGAGCTACAAAACCCGGGTATTGACTCGCAGAGATATGCCCTCGTCAACAGCCGCATTTAGACTACACAGCTGGAAGTTTGTGTAGTGTGTGTAAGCTTAGCCGACGGGGGTCTAGAACTAGACCAAACGCACACCCGTGAAAGTCACACCTGCCAGTTCCAGTTGATCCTCTTTGAACTGTTTTCTTTAAAACTGACACATGGAGAAGGAGGAAAGAATAAACCCGCATGCATACACTCTGGCTTGTTTTTTTTTCTACCTGCACCAAAATAAATTTTCTCTCAGCGACACAGATGGAGTAAAAAAAAAAGAAACTATTTGCTTTCAAGTTTCTTTACATTTTTTTTTTTTACATTTGAATTCATCGGCTCACTTTGTCATCCCCTTTCTCTTTGTCGTTTCCTAGAAACGTCCTCCTCGATAATGGTGTACATGGATACCACGACCACAGCAACGAGGACCTCCACCAGACCTCCTGTTACCACGACAACCACGACATCCAGGACCACCACCACCAAGGTGCCCGCCACGACGCCTTTGGTGGTCCAGTCGCCACGAACCACATCGGCAGTGGTGGAACCGTACCAGACGGTCTTGGAAGATTTGGAGCAAGAAGATGTCAACGCGGCGCCGGCCACCGCTAAGCTACCCAATCTTAGGGTGGAGTACTGCAGTCCACTGGTGATGATGGACGTGTCCTGGCCGAGGACGAAGCAGGGAACGTTAGCCAAGATGCCCTGTCCACCTGGATCATTAGGTATTTATATTTATTTATTTTGTCCTGTCTCACTTTACTGGCCACAGCAGATGGATGTCTAGTTCTGCTTGAGGTTTCTTCCTGTTAAAGAAGGGTTTTTCTTTCCCACTGTTGCCAACTGCTTGCTCATTGAGGAGAATGTAATTGCTGGGCTAAAGCGCCTTGAGACGGCTGTTGTTGTGAATTGATACTGTACAGTTAAATAAAATTGTATTGAATTGAATTGAAGGAAAAGTTAGAGCAGGACTAAGACATGAGCATGTATGGATGGAGACAGGAACATGGTTGCTAGGGAAAAGTGTATATTCCCTGACTAGCTAGCAAGTGGTTGCTGGACTTTGCTAGCTGTTGCTAGGTGAAAAAATGGTTGCAAAGAGGGTGCTGCACCAACAGCCTGTTAGTGAGTGTTTGCAAACTAAATCAGCCACAAAGTAACCATGTAGATGAAGTGAAACTTGAAAAAGTTGTCTCATCACTGAAACCAACCCATTTCAAAAGGTGCAACTCTTATTTTGAAGGTGAACGACTCCTTTTCAAGTAGTTGCAGAGTTACTGCAGACAAGTTGCCAATTTTTATGCAAACAATGTGTGACTGCAGCAGTCTTATAGCAACCAAAGCAATCTCAAGGAGGTTTCAGTGCAGCATGCTACTTTGCAACTAATTTTTCTAGCAACCTCTGACAACCACTGTCAATACACATTATTCCCCAGTTACTAGGTTACATGGGGTCAATGGCAGGTCTTTACACCTGAGTGGGGGCTAAGGTAGTGTATTATCGTCCCAATGAACTCAGAGATAAAAAGTAGTAGCAGCAACAGTAATTACCCATGTTATTCAATCTAGATTTCCATAACAAGCCTACCTACGCACAGATAAAATTGAACTTCACGGAAAGAAGGTTCTGGTCAGTGGCCGTCCGCTGCTCCGAGTACTTGGACATGGGTTAAATATAGAGAATTAGTTTCACTACAGGGATCAATAAAAAGATATCCTTCCAGGCTGAATTCCTTTACAGTTGCTTGGTACAAATAACATAAGTTGCAGTGCAGTGTAGGTGATGACATTTTTAGTGCACTCACTTTTAAGGTCTTTCCCCGGAGAAGAGATTTAATTATCTGGTGAAGCTGTTGGCCTGTACGCTGTTTCTGTTGTTGTCGTTGTCATCGTTTTTGTTGTGGATGCTGTAGCATTTGGAACTATTCTCCCAGATCTCTGCATTTTCTTTGGTCAAAACCTGGAAAATAGGTTTGCATGTGCCTCACGCACCTCAGATGGGCGTATGATTTATTCATTGCGTTTCCTGCCCCTTACATAATGCCAGTGACATTACGTCAAATAACGACCTGCAGTTGACCTAATCACTCCCTCCAAATCTCAAAGATTCCCATGTTTAGAGCTGAAAGCGCTCTCCTGATGAGATACGCAGATGTGCTCTTTCTTTGCTTCTCGTCTGTGTGAGGATGTCAGCTCTCTCCTTAGGAGACACAGTCTACTGTGAGCATCTTTGCCTTGATGTTGTCACCGTGTGTGTTTTGTTTATGTTTACACTCCCCCTGCAGCACTCATTCTCTCGCCTCCTGTCCTCCTGACTCACTCTCTCCTCCTGACTCACTGATGCACGGCTAAAGATAGCTTAGCATCGCATCTGTGTGGAAACTGGTAACCGGCGCGGCGCACCGCCATATTTACTTCTTGTCTCTCAGGGCGCAATTCATGTAATTAATTAGCGGCTAAACACGTTTGCGTTCGGCTCTTTTGAAAGGGCTGCTGCGCTTCATTTGTCAGGCATCGGGCCTTTGTTTGTGCGTGTCTCGTTCGAGCCCCGTCGCCGTATCGATACTAAGAGAATGGAGGCCTGAGTACATCGAGATTAAATCAACGTTGGCCGGCTTTTGATATAAAAGCTTTACCTCAGGAAGTAAAAACTCGGGGGGAGCACTTCATATTTAAATGGAACCTGGCTATGATCAAATTATTTTTTAAGGCCGATCCTCTCGTAATACACGGATGAAGATTATAGTCCATCCATCCATTTTCCATCCAGAGTTCAGGGCCAATCTGTAGCAGGGCCAGATTATGGTAGGAGAAATTAAAGGGGTTACCTACTACATTCATATAGTTGTTGCATCAGCAAAATAACTCGGTGTTAATAATAAATGATTAAAACATAAAACAAAAGCTGTCATGCTTTATTTTATACATAGTAGAGTGACATCATAGCCCCCAAATCCTGCTCGAATGCTGGAAAAAGTCTGTTCGTTTCATCAATCAGCACCGAGATTCAGGCCCACACATTTACATACAGTCTTCATTACTGGGTAACACCAGCACCCATCGAGACCTCACTAACAGGCATCACATGGCAAGATAAGAGGCACACATACCCCACCTCCTCTCAGCGCTACTCTTCAAAGCCATTGCACTTCAGACGGCACTGCCAAGCAATACACAACTGTGCGAGCTTCCTCTGCCACTCGTTGAAAGTTCCTCGAGCTCCTCTTCCATGTACCATCACTTCGCCCGCTGTCATCCCCCAGCATTCCTCCGACTCCCTCTTCTTTCTCCCTCTGTCTTTTATGCCCCTTTGCCTCTAAATATAGGCAGAAATACAGAGTCCCTTATCTTATAAACCCATCAAACATACAGCTGTCCAAGGTGGACCGGGGAAGGAAATTATATGTCAGTCAAAAGTTCTATCTGTTAATACCGGCCGTCTCACCCTCCCTTTAAGTACAAGCAAGGGCGATTTAATGTCAGCGTGTAGCCGTGCTGATGTCAGCTATGAAAATACGGGAGCAAATTATTTGAGGCGCGCGGCAGAACGAGTCAACAAGCAAGCTGCATTCCTACATTTCTACCTCGATGCCATTTTGCAGTAACAGTGAGTTCAGCTGAAAGCGATGGTAGGTACAGCAGATTAACAGGGGCTTAACAGACACTGGTCAGTTTCTGGATGTGTGTTAAAGTCAAAAATGGAGCGTTTTGCAAGGAGCTCACTCACCGGAGCACCTCTCTGTCAGCAGAGAGCCCGTCTTAATTGACCTTCCTGATGAATTCAAGCTAGGGCAGACTTAATTGGTACCTATTTTGGTGCGTTTTCTTGCGTATGCAGGAGCCGAACTGTCACACACATGCAGACGCCGTCTGACTTTTAATGATTAAATACAGACGCCGCGTGGGCAACTCCAACTGGCCTCGAGTGAAGCAACTTCATTTCAGTCGCTATAAGATAAAGCCGTCCAATTACATTTTTCTACATCCATTAATTTAATCACTTGAAGAATTATGCTCCTTGGGATTTTCTTGCAAATAGGAAAAGTACTCGACACACAGAAGAAGAAACAGGTGGTATTTTGAGGTCTCTTCACTCTATATTGGGGAAAAAATATAAAAGAAAACACAAAATATGGATAAAGTTGATTGTCTGAGCGTTTACAAACCCAATCTAGTAAATCTGACGCAGTTCTTCCCACAAAGCCTCTTAACTCTCCTCCCTATCTCTCGTTCGCTCTCTAGGTGTGGCCTCATACATGTGCATGGGCCCCGAAGGATACTGGGACTCCCAGGGGCCTGACTTTAGCAACTGTACCTCGCCTTGGGTCAACATCATCAGCCAAAAGGTAACAGAAGTAAAGATGCACAGATTCACAGGGTATATAATTTAGTTCATGGACTGCTTTTGTGTGTGTGTTTGTTTTTCCTGATTAGCAATTATCACACATTTCTCTTTAGAATAAAATTGTAGGAAAAAGCTTGAAGATAGCCTGGAGGATTTGAGCTTAAATGTATTTGGATTTAGCTTGAACACAACGGCACCCTTTTACCTTATTCTGACGAACGTTCGCCGCAGATCACAATGCACATCGGGTGCGTACATCATTTGTACTCAGAGGACTTTAGTTTTTGTGTGGGTTTTTTTTTCTCCTTTTGTCCTATTGTCTCTTCTTAATTGGTCGATTAATGTCATCGATTAGCCAGAGGCTTTACTCAATAGAAAGGTTATTCTTGTGCATGCATGTGTTTGGCGTGAGTGGGTGGCTGGGTTGGGTTGGAGTGAAAACCAATACCACAGGATCATAGTGTAATAGCCTGCTGTGGGTAACAGCTAATGCAGACCGCTTTCTGTCTTACATGAACCGGCGGTTATTTGCATTCTATACTTCTCAAGTGCAAACGATTCGGATCTCCTCCTCTGCAGGCGATTTATTATGCAAAGCTCCATATTTATAAAGCTCCCGTTGTTAAAATCTGTAAGGGAATCAAATCTTAAAGGAGGGGAAGGTTACTGCAAGGGAGGATCAGGGTTCCAGGTTATGAATTGCAGGCAGTGCTGCAAATGTTCTCCCTTAAACTCATAGGACCCCGAGGCGTACATGTTATAACGCTTATGGTGTACTCGACGGCACAAAGCTCAGCCCATTAAACAAACGGCAGTTTGCGGATATGGATGGAGAACGGCTGTTGGGTAACAAAATAGAAGGCGGGGAAATTATCAGGTGCATTTCTGTGCAGCGCGGGCCCATTTCAGCAGTGCAATAAAGCTCAGCAACTGGCTGCTGTTTAGAGAAATTAACTACAGCAAAGCTTTTTCTGAACCTGCTGTGGCGGGCGGCTCACTTCAGGTCTAACAGGGTGACTCTAGTGTAGAGTAATGCCTGTTAAATTCTACAGAAAGATGTGACAATCAAAATATGCACGCTTTTTTTAAACAAAGGTGTTATTAATCTTTTCTTATTTTTAAAACAAATCGCACTCCGGCAGCGTGCCTGTCGGAGCAGAGACAGGAAGACTCTAATGAAGATCAACCTGTCAGACAATTGGAATGCCCATCTGGCACTTCGTTATTTTATATCTAGGGCCATTGTCCTGTATGTGGCACTGCTCATTACCAGATGGTTTCTCAAAATGAGAAAGGAAGATATAAAGCATGAAAAGGAAAGGAAATGACACGAGACAAGCAGAAGGGGAAAAAAGAAAGCAGAGCTATTTACCTAGCATCCCCACATCCCCTCATTAAGAGACGAGAGCAGGGAGGGTAAAGAGGAAAACATCTTCCAAAGAAACATTCCTCTGCTTACACCTCTGTAAAGACCAATTTAAGCAGCCTAATTGGCTTCACTAATAAACTCACAGGCGATGATAGCAGGTAATGTCAGAGTAAATCAGGACGATCCTGTTTTAGATGATACCACCGCTGTTTTGGGGCTCATCTTACGACTCGATTAGTTCAATCTTTAAAGGGAACTGACCCAGAGCGTAAGACCCAGATATGTATTGGGCATTTAATCAACTCTAGATTTATTTACTGAGGCTACACAGTTTCCCATTGTAGTCATCGGCATATGCAACATGCAGGGCTGTCTTATCGGTCACCATTGCTGACAGGTAATTTCAAGCATTACTCATTAAAGTGATCTGTTTCTCAGTAACTGTGTGATTTATTTCTAAAAGAATGTGGCATTTATTTTATTTCTTTTTCATTTAAATCTCTGTCGTCAAAGTGTTTTGAACAAAATTAGCGTTTTGTTGGCATCAGGGGAAACCTTTTCATATATTATTTGAAAAAATTCCTGTAACTGCTTTGTTTTTGTTTTAAATAATGTGCTCTTTGGGAAGTTATTGAGGAAAAATTGTTGGTTTTGCTTTTTGGTGGAAACTCTGAGCTAAAATGAAAACTGTGGGTAGCAGTTTTAAGGTTACTTAGCTAGCTTACTTAGCTTACTAGCTAAGTAAGCTAGCTCTAGCTCATCTGTTGGTGTTTTAATATTTTTAATTTGTGTTTCGCAAGCATACTATATTAGGTGATAGTGAAAAAACTCAGTTTTTACTCTTTTTTTGATATTTGATATCTTTCACTGCATATAAAAAGCTAGTTTTACATTTTTGCTAATATGTTTCATCAGCAAAGGGATTCAAAACACAGCATCCAGTACTTATTTTGTTAAAGTTCCACAAATCAAACTTCAGCAATGATGAAATGCAAAGCTTTACGGACCTGCTTACTGTGCGAAACTCTCACTTCTTTGTATTTTGCTTCCAAGGAAGCTGAGGTTCTTGTCTTTAGCAAGTTTTTATTTGGACATTTGAAGCTTTTCACTTATTATTCTTAGTCCAGTCCTTACATGTGACAATTTTCAGAGCAATATTTCATTGTTTGTTAAGCCGATTAACACTAACTTGTGAATCTGTCGAGCACAAAAAAGCACCTAACTCAATAGATAAACCAGCGTTCTGTCTACACAGAGCAGAAAAAGTTGGTATTTTAGCCACTTTGCAACTATTAGTCTGCGACAAAACATAAAAATTTTTCCCACTGCTTTAATTTCTTCAATTCTACTAAAAATTGCAAGAATAATATCGTTTGACGGGCATAAATTAGTGTTTGTGCCCCAACCAAGTGATTCCCCTTGGTATGGTGTAATTCCTGATGACTACTGTACTTAAAGAAATGACGGGAAAGCCTGAAACAGTTTGGGCTGTGTTAAAGAATACCATGTGTTGACTTTCAGGCTTGTCAATTGCACAGTTTTTGTCTTATATATTTATATATCTACATGTATATTTGCATGTTTCAGTAAACCACTGCAGTCATTTTCCGTTATCTTAGCAAAATATAAAGAAACGGTGGTTGGCTCAAGATTTTCTCACAGTACTGTAAAGTAGCTAAGCTATGATTGAACGATGACATTTCATAGGAGGGCTTTAGAGAATGTCAGAAGCTTTAATTTTACAGTATGTATACATTTGGCTGAACTGTTTCTGCAGTGAAAACTGGAAGTAATGTTTAAGATATGAAAGGTTCACTGTGCAAATAAAAAAAAGCAATAATTTTCATACAACAATAAAAGGGTGACGGTGAGAGTAATCGTTTTCCTTGTCAGATTCTAGCACATTCGCATAACTTGTTGAACTTCATATATTCAGCGCTGTGTATACACTGTTATCCCCAAGCTGCACTGCTCTCTATTAGTTTTTACAAAGGTGTAAGGCTTTCTTGGGAAATTCCCTCAATAGTCTCATAATTATGTCTGGATGCAATATTGGCTCCTGGTGTTCAGTCGGCTGAGGATCGTCTCACCACATTAATTGTGTGCGATATTGCAGCAGTTGCAGAAAAGGTTTAGGTTAAACGCCTTTTATTTTAGGGGGCATTATACATGAATACAGTAATTTGTCATGTTTTCTAGAGTGTTCTTTTTGAATGCCACAGCAGCAAAAAGCAAAGGACCTGGGGTTGTTTTGATTTGCGTTTAGTTATAGAGAAAAACACTCCGTACAAGCCAGCCGCCTCGTTTAAAAACTTCACAAATTCAGCTTTAACTGGATTGGCTGTCCCATTCCTTAGATAAAAGCCGGAGAGACGGCGGCGGTCATCGCCCGGGAGCTGGCAGAGCAAACCAAGAGCAATCTTCAGGCGGGGGACATCACCTACACGGTGAAGGCCATGGTTCAGCTGGTGGATCTGCTCGACGTGCAGCTGAGGAACCTCACACCAGGTGGCAAAGACAGTGCAGCACGGAGCCTCAATAAGGTATCGGAGGAAACTGGTTTACACATATTTATTTGAATGATTTGATTTGTTAGAGCTGCTTTTGTGTGTAAGCATCCATTAATTCCGACTGTTAAGTTTCCGGTCTTGAGGCCTGCCTACCACAAGGCTTCAATCCAAACCCGACCAGTAGATATTCTTTTAATTATCTGCCGCTTGGCTCTGTGCTGTTGAGTAAAATGATATTCCCCGTTTTTCCCTGTAGTCTGCCTCATAATAAAAACCGACTTTCAATTTCGAGCACTTCTCTTACACTAAGTGCAATCAATTTTTACACTGACGCAGTTTTAAAAGTTGCCGTCCACGCGCCAACATTTGCCCCGCTTGTGTTTTTTGTTTTTGCCAATGCGACGGGGTAAGATTCCAGCGGGCTGGATGCGAGCGGTGGGGGGTGCAGAGCGTTTCATATTCGCTGAACTTGAATCTAATGTATTTATTACCCAATTCACAGCAGCGCACAGTAAGGGGCACTCAGGCAGAGAGAGCTAAAATAATACTTTCTATCTGCTGAGCGGCCAACAGAAAAGCAAACATCAGTGAAATTCAAAATGTCAATCGTTAATTTCCTGGAGCGGCATCACTTGTAGACGAACTCGAACACCTGTTCTCGGATTGCTTTTTTGGGACTGTTTTTTATTTCATTGCTGCAACAGACACAGATGTCCCTATTGAGGTTTTAGTGCCAGTTTTCTCCAATGGAGAGGGAAGGCAGTAAAGATGGCCAAAAGGCCTCAGAAGGGAAACTTGATGAGTGAAATCGCATCGGAGCAACTAGAGTTTATAATACCTCTCGAAAAAATAAATACTGGCTTCACATAAAACAGACTGTTTGAGGGAGAGGCGACTAATGTGGTGGCGGTTGCCACCTAAGTCTTTAGTCTCTTTTTTAAAGTTGATGAAATGGCAAAAAAGGAGAGAAAGCAGCCGTATTGAAGGGGTGAGGCGGAAAAGCTTTTGCAACAGGGATAATTTATTCAAGAGGTCAGGGCTTACCAGTGATTTATAATTCTCTGTCTGCTGATATACAGTCCATTTTTTGCAGTACGGTGCATCTATGGAACAAAAAAACGTCCCTACGGGTTTTTCTTGTGCTCCGCATCCCTCGCCAGTGAGACGTCTCCCAACGGAGACACCGGAGTCCACAAAACTCTTCTTCTTCTTCTTCTCTGTTTTGGCAATACCAAAGTTCAGTCATTTTGACACAATCTGCTAAGCAAATTAAAGATTTTTTTCTTCTTTTTTTTTGTTAATATAATGAAGCAGAGCAGCCTTTGCCAGCAAACAATGAAAGGATTGAGTTGGCAAACGGTGAGATCAGTGTCGTTTTCATGATCAAACGGTTAGCTGGCTAACGGTGCGGATGGGAACGCTTCCAGAAGAGTGGGCTGTGATGTAGAGCAAGAGGCTCCTTTAAGGGGAAATGGTACTCTTTGGAGCTAATCTGCATGGGATTTAGCACGGTACTAGAACCTATCTGTTAAGCCACACAGCGGCTCTGTTGGCTACACCGCCTGTATCAGAACTCAATTAAAATGATTCACTCCCCATGCAGTCCTAACAGCACTTCTTTGTGCCTCAGCTCCCTGTCTGTGTTTTTTTTCTTCTTTCTTTCTTTCAGGTATGCTAAAATGCTATTAGCATTAACTCTTCTTCGGTGGTGGCAGACGTTTAATGGATAACTGCACCGTGTTCTCTTGGGAAATTTCTCAAATAAAACATAAAACTTAAAATGTGACAACCTAGAAATCAAAGTTAAGAGTGTCATGCAGTATGCTTTTTCCTACTGGTCTCGTATGTCTAATTTTAGGGCTAATTAACACGAGTCTCTACTTTTTTTCCCACATATTACGCAGTCATTGTGCCAAGTGCTTTTCATAAAACTGTAGAGTGAATGTTTTAGTTTCTCACTTACTTTGAAATCTGTACTTCAAGCTGAAATGTTTCATGTGGAATTGCCTGACTCTTTTTTTTTTTTTATGCTAACTCTTGAATTTCTTTGGGTTGCAGTTGCAGAAGAGAGAGCGCTCGTGTCGGTTTTATGTTCAGGTATTTGGACCAAATTTTATTCCTCACTTCCTGCTCTTCGTTTCCTCATTGTGGTAACTTGTGCTGTCGTTTTCCATTTTTCCATTTTTAACCACAGAATGTGAAACTTGGCCTTTTGAAGTGGCGCCCAGTGCCACAGTATCAAAGTCACTACATGTGTGTGCCATGTGTCGCCTTTCCTTGCAACGCTTGTCTTAAATCAAAGGGTCAAATTTCATTTTTGTCATTGTGTCTCAACTTTTAGTTTATTATTCATATTTTTCACCCACCACCCTGCATGCATATGACATGTAATGATAGTTTCTTGGCACGAGCCTGAGAGTTCCTCTATTTTGAGATGCCGTAGATCCTTTGTGGATTTTCTCAAGTGTCTCAATCATTTTAAAAATGCCCCAGAACTATCATATCAGCACTGCTTTCCAGTGAAATAACCCACATCAGTGGAAAGCATCAGTCAAAAATAATGCTATCGGGCATGTAGCACATGCCTGCATCTCTCAGCAAAAGCTTAAGAGCCAAAAGAACTGACCTCATTATACCAACAAGTCAACTTCTAACTACTCTTCTAGCTACTAAGTCAGCCAAAGTTATGACATGTTATGATTCTGCATGATGCATAATACATATTTGTCCCAATTTGGGGGGTTGAGGGGTTCTCTTGCTTCTCTCAGCTGTTTCTCGGGCTACTGAGTGGGATTTGTTGTCCCTGAGGTGACTTTTTAGCTGCCATCAGGATAATTTCTACCTTGACAAGAGAACTATGGGAGAAGTTGACATCCCTGTCTTCATGCAGATGGTTTCAATTAATCTGCACACTGCAGCCAGATGTTGTCCTTTTATATATAGGCTCAGTAGCATGCATGCTAAGCAACATGTATTTCACACTGATCCCTCCGAGGCATGTCAGAAGGCATTTTGTTATTTATGGTTTTATATGGTTGAGTGTGCTCATATGTTTAAATGGGTTTCTGAGTGAAAGATGCTTTCAGCACAAATCAGGTGGTGTTCTGTTTTTCTTGTTGTCGACAGATGCCACAGGAGGACTAGAAATGCAACTATTGTCGGGTCTTTGTGTAGCCAAAGATCAGGGGCTCTCAAAGTTTTGATGTCTGAGTGCCAATTTAGAGAGCCAACATATGTATAATTGAAAAGAAATGCAGACATCAAAGACTTTGAGTTGGTATTTGCAGGGTTTCTCTTCAGGGGTTGAGGCTATAGGTTTGTAATTGCCATGTTTCTCTTTATGTTAGGTGGCTGTTACATTTCTTGAAAATATAAGGAAGGTTTAGTCTGCTGTGATGGGTAGAAAAGAAATGCTCCCTTGAGCTTGTTATGTGCTGCTATATCATAGCAGAACAAGAACTGTGGGTAAGTGAAATGTACAATGGTCCATTCATTCCCTGTTGGAGTTAAGAGTGTCAACGCTGGGCCTTAAGTTGATGACCCTCAAGTGCCATAGACTAATATAATATCTTAAAATTAGAAAAACAAATTGTTGAGTTACACGGGGCAGCATACCTCTTCATTTTGTTTCTTACTATAATGATCGTATCGTCTGTACTATATCCTCCAATTAGCCAATCTGAGACAAATTTTTTATGAATATCACACGTAAAGCGATTAACATCCATATTTAAGAAAACCCCAAATTATTTAGGTTTTTAATCCTTTTTGATTTTCGCATAAATTGGTGTTAGAGTCTCTGCTTGGGCTCGTTTCGCGTGTCACGTTCAGCACATGTTGCTGGCATGTAACTTGGCGCTCACCAAACTTTGTGTCTGTGACTGAGTTTAGTTCAATACACCACAGAATACAAAATGAAATGAAAAAGTGCACCCAGATTTAAAAAACAGACTTTTTTTTTTTACTCATCGTGAGTGCCTGAGCCCACGAGCTCAATAGGAAAGTGTTTACAAAGGTCAAGTCTAGGGCTTTCATGATTAAGGTTATAAAAAAATTTTAGCGCAATCATGGAGCGCAGAATGGACAAACTCTGGTCAAACTTCCTGAAATGCGTTGGCAGAGACATTTCAGGGATATTGACTCATTCTGCGCTCCAGATGGGTTAATTGCGTTAAAAACTAACGCAAACTAAACTGCGTTAATCGTGATGACCCTAGTTAAGTCAGAAAGATATTTTCCCACAGACTTCTATAGGACCAGAAGTCTTTTTGTAACCATGACAATCACCATCTGTAGGACTTCAAACAGAACGGCGCTTCCCCATTGGCTTCATTTATCCGACCTGGACTGCATCCATGTTTCATGCTCTCTCTGCGGTGCCGCTAAAAACCAACAATGCCACCGTCACCATGATTGGGTTCATGACTGTTGGCACAATATTTCATGCTAACAGTTACCCAGTGGCTCTACAGTGTAGACCCAGCCGTGCCTCAAGAATCTTTAAAACACGCACAGACATCATTATATACTCTCGAAGATTTGGCTTTCATGTTTTTGGCCATGTTTTCACCTTACAATGTAAATCTATACATGACTGTGCACACAGCCCAGCTGCGCACTTTCCTCCTCTGTTCCGTTCCTGTGCTACGTTGACAAATTCACACAACAGTGAGGCGCTTTCACTTGACGAACTGGAATAATGGAGCAACATCTGTGGCCTTAAGTAAACACAGGCATTGACTGCACGCGCTGGCAGCCTTTGAGAGACTTTCACTGATTAGGGAAATTGGGCAATGTTTTCTCCAACAGGACCCTGGTGGTTGACATAAGTGGGATTAGCAGAGGAATACAAAGCAAACGAGAGCTGCACCTGCCTCTGCTGTCCCTCTGCTCGGAGAACACGCGTGGCGCTGAAAACAGACTGTGACAGCGCCGTGGGAAAAGGCAGGCTGCGGGAGTACAGGTGCGGCGGAGTCGAAGGAGGTGCAGAGTCCAAAATAAAGTGCAGGGCTTGTGGTTGATGTCTAAATTAGATAAGGAGTGATTATTTCCTTAATTGAGGGCTTCTATCTTGTTTAAGTGGTAAACAAGTAAATGACATTTTAATTCATCTCATCGCGAGGTCTTTATCTTCTTCAACTCGTCAGAGAATTTCAGCGCGAAGCTACTGTATATTTGCCGTTTTAGTCGCATATTCATAACCAATTCAACCTGTGGCAATTTCCCTGCCTCAGCTGAGCTTGTGTAGATACAACAATGATTAATTATGAGTGCCTCTGTATCTTTCCCGCTTGTTTGTAAAGAGTCGTATCTGCTACATGTCATAGCCAATTTAATCCCACTGAACAGAATTTGGCCTTGATAGAGCTACAAAGCATAAAATGATCAACGCACTATGTTCTGCATTTCCCCTGCAGGGATGTTTCTCTGCTGTGCCCTTTGATTCTGCATAAACAGGATAAAAACGACGCCCTGCCTCCCTTGCCTTTTTGGTCATTACTAATGGCAGCGTGTCTATGGGCAGAGACGTTATGGTTGTCCAATTACTGTGATTATATCCGTCCATGTTGTTCTAATGTCAAACAAAGTTGCTTTGAAGGTTTTCTTCCTTTTTATTTATTTCGTTTTAAAGCGAGCGAACGACTGCGCGGGAGTCGAGGGATGTACAGCACGTGAAAATATCCCAAATAATGTCTCATACCTCAGTAGGAGCCAAGTGAGTGTGGATTTGCGCAATACAGGGAGGATGTTGCGCTCCGACCCGAGTTAAACTGATGGCGTGAAAAGATGACCGAGGGGGGCGGGGGAGTGTCGCAAAGCAGGATGACCTCAGAGCAGGCAGAAACACAGGGAGGATCCTTGTTCGGAAATGTAACGAGATGACAAAATGTTGGAAGATGAAGATTGCTACTTCCTCGGAAACAGAGGCCTCCACATCTGGCCTGCAGTGCAGAGCTCTCTCTCTGAATAATGAGGGCTTTCTCCTCACAGAGAGGAAAGTTCTGCTGATCAGTGTTGTGTAATAATTGAGAAAGTCCTGTGGTTATTTTTTGTGTGCGTGTATGCGTGTGTGTTGAGAGGATATCTGGGTTATCCATACACGTGTGTGCATACACTGAAATTCTGGTGTTCTTTGATAAAGTCGTTATAATTTTTAAGGCCTGAAAATGAAAATCTGAACACTTTATGTTAATTCATGATCGTTTTAGAGAGTCTAGTCTTGAATACAGTTTTCTGTGTCTTGCTTTAAATTAAAAGGCGAAGCAACTTGTGGACCAAAGTGCCGTCTACTGCAGGTTCATTCAAATTAAATACAAATGTTTCGCAGTATTGTTCAGTAGAAGGCTTTTTGGAGGAATCTGTGCAGCAATGAATTTTTTTCTGTAATGAGAAAAAAGAAAATCAGAAAATCTCACATTAGATTTTCTATCTGAGTTGTTTTAGCATGAATACAGCTACTGTACAGTTGCCTCTGCAAGCCTCTTTGCAACCCACCTCCACCTAAGCTCCAATTTTCCATGTGATTTCGGATTTAGAGTCATGTCACTGAAGCCTGCTCGGGGTTTAGTGCTGCTGTTCTCCCTGTTTTAGGCTTTCCATTAGGGCATGCTCATAACAATCTTCTTTTAACTGAAATGCAACCAAATAAGAAAAAAAACAGCATCACTTGTTGTATCACTGATTAACATCTATCCATTTTGTATCTCTTAGTGTAAGTCTTAAGGAAAGGACTGTTTTCTTCAGCTGTTGAGGTTAATAGAGGGTTTCTATCAAGACAGTAGTGAGATGAAACCTGAGACAGAAGGCAGAAATACAAAGGTAACCCCTCAGACACTCACCTACACAGAAGCAACCACCCACTTACTGAAGAAGGCTTGATAAAATATTAAAGCAGAAGGTTTCAGAGATTCTCAAAGAAGAGGGATGATATGGCTAGCAGCTAATATAGAACAGACAAGAAATGATGCTACAGCTTCATTTGAGCCCAGAGACAAGAAGTCAGATAGAAGATGACAGAGAGAACAAGACATCCCACCTTGTTTATGTTCTTTCCCCCCTACCATTTTGAGATCAGCCTTCAACGTCAGTGAGAGGAAACAAGCGAGAGGAACCAACTGGCAAACGGGAAGGGAGGAGTGCGGAGAAATGAGGGGATGAGAGCTAAGTGCACAGGGAGAGCCAACCAGGCTAGCCAGTCAGAGAGGAAAAAGAGGGGAGATCAGCCACAGCCAGAATCAATTTCCCAGACCCAGAGTTCATTTCATCAATCAGCGCACAGATAGAGGCACATACACTACGGGTTAGCTTGGGCTCTTGCCAAGCGCGCGCTAATGTCCACCTCTCCCTTTCTTCCTTCCTTCTGCATTGGTATAAATGGCCTCTGCACTGCAGCTTTTCATCATGCTTGTTCCAAGTGGAACATTCCAGCAGTGAGTCCAGCTAACGATTAGCATTTCCTCATGTACTGGGACCTGAAATATACTTTTTAACTGCTGCCTCACATTTCACCGTAGAAGAAAATAAACTAGCCAAAAAAAGAAGGGGGGGTCTTTGGGAGTTTGCAGCACCAGAGTGAGATGCTACATTTGACAGATGGAGTGGCAGTGTGCTAATAGCAGTAAAATAGCAGCAAACCACCACCACACATGCACAGTAGGACTTAACTGCACAGACTATGATGATAACAGTGGTGTTCCACCTCCCACCCTCACCCCTTCTGCATTTCTCTAACTGCAAATGTGCAGTGTTCTCAGCCCCAATCAAGAAATGATTAAAGTGTATAGGTTTCCAGCTTTAATTCAAAGGCTTTAAAAAAGTGTTGCATTAACTGTTTAGGAATTACAGCCATTTTTATAGATATTCTCCCAATTTCACTGCCTCAAGGGTAAAATGGGCAAACTAACATAACTTTAAATAAGAGGATTGTTTTTTATATTTCAATGAAAGCCCTTTGTAGCCTGCGAGTGCTGTATTCCCTCCACCAAGATGCTCTGCTTGGCCATTTCTGCAGATGCTTTAAATTGCTGCTTGTTTGAGAGTCTCTCTGCTTTCAGTTTTAGCTTCAGTGGCTGGAAAACATCTGTTGGGTTGGGATCAGGTGAACGACTTGTCTATTCAAGTATGCTATTTCATTACATTTAGAAACTCTTGGGTTGCTTTTGCAGTGTGCTTTTGGCCATTATCTAGTTGCCCTGTGAAGTGCTGCTTGTAATTTTTGCAGCATTTGGGGGAATGTAAGCAGAGAGTATAGCTCTCAGAACTTCACAATTCATCCTGCTGCTTCTATCAGCAGTCACATGATCAATAAACACTAGAGGCCCACTTTCACTGGCAGCCATACTTGCCTGTTGTATGGCTGCATGGATGGATGGATACGGATATCACCAATTAATCTAACAAGCATGTCTTTGGACTTGTTAGCTCCTGGGAATTGTTGGGTATTTTAGCTGTCTAGTAGCCTGACGATGTAGGCAGGGCTAGCGTGTTCCTCAGGTCCATCAGTTTAATAAAAAGATTTTCTGGATGTGTTTATTTGTGCTAAACACAGCCATTAACCTTTTAGGTCCAGTGAAAGAGCTTTGATCATTTTTTCTTTGGTTTGTTGTCTTTTCCATTAATTCTGGGGTTCAACAATGGTTTAACATGTGGGTGGATTTAATTTAAGAGTTCAAACATAAGAGCTGTGGACTGCAAAATGACAACTTTCGATGTGAGCAAATGGCCAGGGTCTTCACTGGAAAAGGGAAAGTTGACTTAATGACTGTTAGTATTTCCCTTTAACTGCATTTTTTCACTTTTACTTTATTTAATTAATGTTATTATTTTTATTCATTCATGTTTCAAAGCAAACCTCTTTAACCTACTGCCTGTGCCAAGAAACTTTGCTTTTTGATAAATCCATGGCAACATATTGCAGACTAGAGATTTGCCTTTGGGTGAAAGATCTTGGAGAAAAAGTAAAATGTGACAGCCTGATCTAATGGGAAGACGGGTAAAGATGCCGCTAGCTTTCGTAAATAAAGAACACGGTGTCACCACTGAGTATTCACAATGGATTGCCTCACAAAATAGCGTCCATTGAAAAACAGTTGAACATTAGACATAAACAGTTTGGAATATTAGGTTAAGAGCTTGGTGTCCTTTTCCTGCCTATACTGGAAATTTGAAGCTAACCAAAGTAACCAATTACCCAAACTTCTCACAAATATGGAAACAGGAAATCATGACTACCCTGGATTTCTCCAAAGGGAAGCCAGATTTGCTGCCAGCATCTCTAAAGTCTATTATTTAAACATGTGCAATATTTCCTTAATGTACTCAGGTTGAAGGTTGGACTTTGGGCCATTGTGGCACCTTGATTCTCTTTGTTCTCAGTGGTTCTGTTGTAGATTTGTTGCTGTATTTGGGATCATTGTCCTTTTGTCCTTTTGTTTTAGCCTCATATGGTCTCATATTTGAATCTAGAATACTTTGATACACAGAGGAGGTCACCATCGCTCAAGGTGCCCAGACCCTGAGCCCATTGAACAAGCACAAGTCGTCATCCTTCCACCACCACTATGATTCAGGATGATTTAGGCGTTTGTGCTGATACGCCATGTTTAGTGTTCTCAAACATGTGGTGCTCTACATCAGCAGTCCCCAACCCCCGGGCCACGGACCGGTACCGTGAGTCGTTTGGTACCGGGCCGGAAGAATTGAGGCTCGGGTTTGAAATTCATGGTTTTCAGGGGTTTTATCGGTTTTTAGCGTTATTTTTTTTTAAATCATTTTTATCGTTAACTCTGTTTCCCTGGGTCTTGTCCCGTGTGTTATGAATCAATCTTCTTTTTTTGTTACAAGTACTGGTTTAATTTTGTTGTATTTATCCGCGACACCTTAAAGGCCGGTCCGTGAAAATATTGTCGGGAATAAACCGGTCCGTGGTGCAAAAAAGGTTGGGGACCGCTGCTCTACATTATGGTCAAACACATCCAATTGGGTCTCATCTGCCCAAAGTTACAGAAGTGTTTTTGTTTGTTCAGACGCAGCTTTGCAAAGCTAAGCCATGCTGCCATGTTGTTTAACCCTCCCAACCAAACTTGGCTGCCATGAACTTGAACTTTTAACATGCTAACTGAGCCCTGTAGAGTCTGACATGTTGCTCTTGGGGTTTTCTAGAGTTTCCCTTAGCCTTGCATTGCACGCTGGAGTGCATTTGATGAGATGTCTACTCCTGGGAAGATTGTGGCATTGTGTTAATACACAGCTGAATGCTCCAAACCAGACTATCTGCTAATTAAGTACATTTGGTTAGCAGCACTTGGTTACAAGGATGTACTTATTTTTTCACAGGAGTGCATACAATCACATGACTTTACCTACAAGAAATCTAATAAAAGTATATCCATATACTGCTTGACTAAATATCTGACATTTCGGCAACATGTTCAGCCTTTAAATTGCAGATTGTTTAAGGCCCTAAAAGAAAGTGCTCATTCATTGCTGCAGTGTACGAACAGATGAACACGGGGTGACACAGTGTATTGGCACAGAAGCTATTTTTCCTTCGCTGTGACCTTTATCTGAAATTATTTCGGCCGTCAAAATTGTTGCAAATTATTTCACAAAACACAGGCCTGAAATGAGCACAAAAAGTATTATGATAATGGGAGTTTCAGTGCAGAAGGATAAAGTTTGCCTTGGATTTTCCTTCCAACACAATTTGTCTGTAGCTTCTTCATCATAAACCAGCCCGGCTGCCGGTTATTATAAACACTGAAGAATACATTTTTGCATTACAATGTAATGGCATATTGGAACCGCATGCTCAATTTCAGGTCTTATCAGGTCTAGCATATACTGTCAGTCCAACACAGTGACAATATCCTATAGTGTTTGTGTCATAATATCATTCTCTGGTTTAAATGAGGTAAAGATTTGCATGCTCTATACATATTAATAACAGTAATGAGTAATTTGTGCCACAGTGGTTTGGTTAATCTGTTGCATCCAAATGACGCGGCGTGCATCAATGTCGGCTTTATTGCTTTTCTTTTAGCTGATCTAATAAAAAAATAAAATGCCTGAAGGACCAGTGTGAGAGCTGATCCTTTATTCCAATATTAATTTCGGACGTCACGTTTTCTGACCCAGCCCTCCAGCCCCAGGATTGGACTGGTCTGCCACCTTGTTCTCCTTTTGCATCTATTGTGCATGTGGAAGAAAAAAAGCGAGACGACCTCGTCTGCGAGTCCATCAATCGTTCCCCCCCTGAAGAACCATTATTTCAGTGTTTTAAGAAGTGCTGAAAGAAAATCTTGCAGGAGGGAACAAAGAAGGGGAAAAAAAATGTCAGTGCCTGAAGAAAGAGAGCTCCTTAATTGAGAGTGAATCAACCTTTGCCTCTAGCTGAATGTCAGAAGGTGTGATTGGAGATTGGCTGCAGATAATGAATAATTACATCAAAGTTGGTGCACTGCTTGTGCGTGTGTGTGTGTGTGTGTGTGGCTGTATTACCCGGCACGGCTTGCAGTCGGCGTATGTGCCTGCCACTGACTTTGTGTATGTTCCTGTATACTAACAGGTGCAGAGGTGTGTGCTCTCTCTTGCGTCAGCCTCTGAGTGCTGTGTGTGTCTGTGACTGTGTGTGGGCGGATTAATGTGTACAGGGTATGTTTTGAATGGGGAACAGCCAGCTGGTGCTATTTGAAATTCCCAATCAGTGCTCTGACTCCTCTTGCTATCACGGTGGCTGGAGACAAACATAAAGTTAAAATTATAAAGTATCCGAGGCTGGGGGAGCTATTAGATTTATTCCACGTGACTGTAACCCCCACCTTTTTTTTTTATGAGGAATGCTTTTAATACACTCGAGCACATGGCTCCTCTTATCGCCTTTAGCTTTATCCCCATGCTGTTGTGGAGTCGTACTAAAGCTCTTATTCCCCTTCATAAATCCATTGATCAAAAAAGATGATAAAAGCGAGGTTCACAGAGGGCGTTCTGTGGTGTGGCATTACCAACGTTCACGTGCACCTTCACTTCCACTTTCGGGATGTCACAATTGCACAAACTGTCACAATTGCTTTTAAAGAAGCGTAAAGAGGGAATCCAAATTTGACCTTTTTTTTTTAAAGAACTGAATTAAATCTGTGATTTTCATGATGAAGCCCGGAAAAGTGACTATTACTAGCATTATTAGCCACCTACTGCACTGTAATGGCTTAGAAACAGCTTCTTTTTTTGTCCCAGCGGCGGTCAGGCTCTTTTAGCTCTTTCGGAGCACTGGTACCAGGAATGAATTGCCTTGCTTGACCAATTAGTATTCCATTCCTAAATCTCGCCATTGGCATTTTTAAATCTTTAATGGCTCTTAATTTTTCATCTTGTCTGGAGGATGTTCTTGTTTCCTCCTTGCTTACCCACTCCGGCATTGTTGCGGGGAGATTAAAGATGGCATATTAGTCCTTCGACGGCATTAATATGCAGAGAAGATCCGATTCGAATGGCTGCAGATAGCTGCTGCTGCTAGCAAAGATCTTTTACATCCCTTGAAAATTGTTGTGTTATAATTATTAATTTTTATAAAATTTATTTATCCATTTATTTTGTAGTGCGTTTGTGCATTGGGATTGTCTGCATGGAAGAACATTTATCACACCAATTAAAGACCATTGCCTCAAGTCATGTAAGAATTGGTCTCTGGACTTGTGAGCACTGACTCTGATTCATTTACATGATTTTTTTTTTCTCCCTGTAGATAAAAGCAAATAGCAGCAAACACAAGAGAGCAACATCCATTGTCATTACAGATTCAGGTGTCGCTGCTGCAGGTCGATGATCCATGTCTAAAAGCATAACTTTTAAGTGAATGGGAAATAGACTCGTGAAATTGCTCAATATAAAAATTATTATGAAATTTAAGCTAAAATGAAAAAGAGAAAGGGGTGAAAAAAGAAACTCTCCACGCTTCTTCCTCGCACAGTCCCACAGGATTGTGCGATTTGTTTCTCAGTGCTCAGCTCCCTTTGATCTTCCTTCACTCAAACCATTTACCACATCGCCACGTCAAGCTGCCGCAGTCCCAGGCCAGCTTAGCTTCCTCTCACTAAATCAATGATTTGAACTCCCTAGGCCATGGTGGAGACCGTCAACAATTTGCTACAGCCGCAGGCCCAGGCGGCTTGGAGGGAGCTGAGCACAGGCGAGCAGCTGAGGGCCGCCACCATGCTGCTGGACACGGTCGAGCAGGGGGCCTTCGTCCTGGCTGATAACCTGCTCAAGACTGACATCGTGCAAGAGAACACCGACAACATCCGTAAGTATGCACAGCCACGCTTGCAGTTTGCATGTTGTCATGTAAAAATAAATAAATAAATAAAACACGTACATGTATGCAAAATCAGATGATTTGTAAGAAAGAGAGTGCCAGTTTGTAACACACTGACTAATGCATTCCTTTGAAAGTATACGGTATATGGTAAATGAAACATTTACTATTTTATTGCCTCCTTTTCTAATGATCATTAAGCAATATAGTATGTGTGGTAATGTGTTTAATGTAGTGGCTGTAGTCATTAAACAAAAACGGTTGTTTACCAAGTTAAAAATACACATTAATTATTTGAAGTTATCTAAATGTTTGAATGAGGGGAAAACCTCATGGACGGATTTCTCTTTGCTTTCTTTTTTTAGGGTGGATGGATGAACGGATTGATGGATGGATGGATGGATGGATGAATGAGTGGATGGATGGATGAATGAGTGGATGTGGATGGATGGATGGATGAATGAGTGGATGTGGATGGATGGATGGATGAATGAGTGGATGGATTGGTTGGATAGATGGATGAATTAGTGGGTGGATGGCTGTATTAGTGGATGGATGAGTGGGTGGATGGATGAGTGGATATATGGATGGGTGGATGGATGGATGAGTGGATGGATAAGTGGATGGATAGATCGTTACATGGATGAGCGGATGGATGGATGATAGATGGTTGGATGTATGGATAGATGGATGAATTACAGGTGGATGGCTGTATTAGTGGATGTGGATGGATGAGTGGATGATAGATGGATGGATGAGTGGATGATAGATGGATGGATGAGTAGATGGATGAATTAGTGGATGGATGGATGAGTAGATGGATGTGAAATTGAATGCCAGCGAGCACATTACATTTAATTTGGCGGTCTTTGTTTGAGTGAACCAGCTTGGGTAGAATTATGTTCTCAAGCTGCTGGGAAACAGATTATTAGCTCATCTGGAAGACACTGCATTTTCCAATTATGACAGACAATCATAAGATGAGTTTAAAGAGCCGAGCATTCGTTTCTGTCGTTGCATTTTTATTTGATATCGTTTGTTTTTCCCAGTATTTTTCTCTCACGTGCCTATAGATCCTTGGCCGATCTTGCTTGTTGCACAGGCACACGAAGTTCACCACGCAGCTATTGATCCCCTCGCGCTGACAGCGGAGCTTTTGAGGTGTTGGATCAAGTGTGAAGGTCACTGGAGTAATGCTCTCTGTCTTGCGGGAGGTGAAATCTGGCAGGGCTGCTTATAGCTGATGGCAGCCGGCTGTAAACTGACAATTATCTCTAATGATTGTGTTTATATTCGTGTCAGTTATTAGCAGGAATTAACCACTGGTGCTGCAGATCAGGGATCGGTGCTCATTATTCAGTGTATAAATACCAAGCGAGCTCAGATAATAGAAGTTGTGTCATTACGGTTGTCCCTGGTGGGGTAATTCCAAACTGGATGCATCCGTCGCTGGGACTTTCTTTTTTTTGCAGCTTACATCGAGAACCGTGTAAAACTTAAATAATTGGAGCTAGCGGGGCAAAAATAATGCCATGATGTATCGCCCTATTCTCTGAAGACATAGGATTTTTATCCCATCCCCCCCCCAAAGTTCCTGCTGCCATGGCAACCTAAAAATATAGGTCTGCTGGCTTAAAAGGAGGCGAGCGTAAGGAGAATTAATAAAATGGGTTTTATTGTATCTGGCACACAATTCATCTGGGTATTAAGGAGATTCTGGGCTCGTTTGGAGAAGGGGGGATGAAACGATGCCTGCAAAACTCGAGTGAGATTTTATAGCACACTGTGGTAGTCTGGTTAATTATGTGCTGGTGACATGTTTACTGGGCCTTATCTCTCTGTTTGCTGGGCTTTTTTTTTTTCTTTTTACCCAGCCAGTCGCCTCCTGCAATCCCTCATGCCATGCAGGGTAGTTAAATGAGGACAAGGGGGCCCTTCCAAACATTTGTAATCACTACAGCAGCTAATTACTTATCCCTCACTTTGCCTTGCATGTGACATTAAGAGTGTGTGTGTGTGTGTGAGCAGGTGCACTGCACTTAAGACACCTGGAGACGTCCTTTCAGCGTCAGGCCGAGCTGGTTCTCTCGCTTTAAAGCGAATGTCGAACCCTTTTTAAAAAGCCTTGCTATAATTTTAGGCTCAAGCTGATAATGAGATCTATTCTGTGCGCTTTCAAAGAAGGATATTTCTGCAGTCATTGTGTCTGTGTTTGTGTTTACGCGTCACGCTGCGTGTGCTCGTCTCGAGCTTTTGTCTGCGAGAGAGCGCGCGCTCCGCTCTCTGCATGATAATCTTGTGAACAGATTTCTGCCGATTAGCGTGTTATTTAAACCAGCTTTGAAGGTATAGCCTTCGGGGTCCAACAACTCCTATGGCATCAAAGAAATTCCCTAAAGCCCGTCGTAAGCTCTTTTACACAACCGCACAGGGGAAAAGAAAGACAGCAAGAGAGAGAGGGAGGGAGACGGAAAAATGCTTCCTTTATTCAGAAGGCAGCCTCTTGGAATCCAGGGAACGGTAAGCTATCTGGGGTATTGTCTTAGCTAAGTTGAATAGGAATGTATCACAACCCCCTGGCCTTTACAAAAGCGCAGGAGAATGCTAATACAAAAGATTTTTTTTATGGGAAACCCTGGTATGAGAACAGATCCAAAGGCAGGATTAAATGTGACCTCTTCGTAGCTTCCTGTTGGCTGTAACCTTTATCAAAGTCAGAGGTGTCACAGTCCGCTGACGTGAGATCATCAGCTGAATGCCTTATTGGCCTTAATTAAGTTTCTTTTTCTTACACTGAATCATTTTTTGTTTCAAGTTGAGATTCTCCACTACAGACTAATCTGCCTGCTAGTTCAAGTAGAACTCTGGATAGGCTGCCACTCCTGGCGAGTCGCACTATAACTGAGTGGCATTTAGCTGGCAGCGGATGTCTGGACTGATCGTAGCCGGCAGTCACCTCATTCAAAAGGTGTTTTGGGTGAACTGGTGTGGCTCGCTTACTCGAGAAGGCGACCTGTAAGTGGAAAGGCTGTTGCAGAGGCCTGGGTTCGGGTCATTATCTGCGTGCCGTTCTCCCACTCGGCCCCTGCGTTACTGTTCTCCTGACTATCCTATCAATAAAGGCTAGGAAAAAAAAAGACGTGATTGTTACTATTTTTCAGAACTCATTCCTCAAACTGATCATGTCGCCATCGTTAGAAAGCATAAAAAAACGTAGCAGAGACATGTAAGTCAAAGAAATCCGTACCAAGCCGGCAACCGCCATCTTTTTGTCTTTGAGCCAAACATCACTGGTTAGGTGTCTGACTGCCGGCTGAGGCTCAGGAGGTAGAGCGGGTTGGCTACTAATTGGAAGGTCAGTGGATTGATCATTGACTCCTCCAGTCCACGTGCTGGAGTACCCTTGGGCAAGATACCGAACCTCAAGTTGCCCTTGAAGCATCCATCAGAGTGTGAGAGTGTTTGTGTGTGTGTGAAGGTAAGAAAGCACTTCGAAGTCGATAAAAGTATGAATGCATGTATGAATGGGTGAATGGGACTTGTAGTGGAAGGCAATTTGAGTGCTGAAGTGAGTAGAAAGGCGCTGATAAAGGGCTGGATGAAAGTGTCTGTAGTACAACTTTAAAAAGTCCTATTTGAGCACCAATCCATTTACCATTGCACGCTCATGTGGTAGCACTTTGTCAATCAAAGTAGACACAGCCTAAAAGTGTCTCTTTTTTTCTATCCATTTTCAGTTTAAATCGGACTACAATTTACAAAATAAACATTATACTTTAATGAAAAAAACAAAAAAGACCCTCAACGAAAAAGAAATGTTTCCTAAGATTATATTTTTCACACACTTCTATGCATTTGGACATACTTTTTGAAACCAGAGTAGCCACCCCCTGCTGGCCGTTAGAAAGAATTCACCTCACTGGCCATCTTTTATCCACAGTTTGTGCTTTACATGAGAGGTCAGAGGTCGAGGCAATCTTGTGAATGCCATAACTTAAAAATGTGGTCACTTAGGATTTTCAAATTGAATCCTGGTGACCTTGACCTCAAGGTCAGAGGTCAACTTTTCTGAAAAACACCTAGGATTTTGACCTTTATACCACAGGTGCATCTACAAGGATGCTGAGGGGTGGCTCTGGTGAGTGCCAGTTTTTTTTTTATAAGGATTAAGAAGAAGACGTAGGGTCTTACAGCTTTTCATTTGCTGTTTTCCTGCGGTTTCGGTTTTTACTGTAAGCTGGTCACTGCTTGTTGGACTGTCCCATTGTTTTCCCATCTCATGGAAGTCTGTAGGTGTCTAGATTACAATATAACCTATTAATACCATTTCCGTGACTGTTTCTTCAGCTTATACCAGATTTTACACATTTGCAGTGACATTTCTTTACAAGAGCTGCACAATCGTGGCTAAAACTGTAATCTCTTACATAAACGTCAGCATTGTTTACTTACACCCACAGCCTCTATTAATCCACACCGCACATTTAGAAATGTGCATTTGTGTAACTTCTTTTCTGTATTTCTACCGAGCTGTGAATCAGCAGACTCATCTCAGCGCTCTGGGAGTTAATTTGACATTTAGGAATGCCTAGACTTCACACAGGTCACCTGTACTTAAGAGAGGAGCACACTAGACTGCTTTATTAAATTGAATTGTATCATGCCGTAATAACTTTGATGGAACGAGATTTTTATTTGAGCCAGGCTCCTATCAGCAGCTCATTTTCCTCTGCTGCGTGACACCAGAGTCTTTGAACCATAAATTAGGAGCTCGGTGCTCGCTTCAGACACAACAGCTGTTGAACTGCTGCAGAAGCGAGCTTGTCTTGTCCCGTCGGTCTTTATTTTCTCCTTGCATCGTTCACTCTCTGTGCTCTTCAAGAGAAAAAGATTCCTCAGAATGAAGGTGTCTTTTTTTTTTAATAAAGCAAAGACAACCTTTGTTGTTACAGTTTAGGGGAAAAACAACATTGCCATGTGTAAACTGTACACAGTCGCAGCAGATAACTTCTTCTGTCAATGCTGAGTGAATCAAGTGAGGATGTGTTGTATTTAGAGCTCTTTGGCGATGCAGTGATTAATAAAACCAGTTGCTACACGATGAATGCTTTTTGGAATCAATATAGCAATTGGAGGTTTCTTTGCAGTTTGCTAGCATCTGCTCCAGCTGTTAGCTGTAAGATTTTCTGACTACAGTTTAAATATTCCATCAGTCGTAATCAATAACAAATTTCTTACCCAGGCTTGTGTTGTTGCTTGGTGTAGGTACAGTGATATACAAAGCATAATTACTTTACCGCTCTAAATTTCTGGCTTTTGAAAAACAGCTTTCCTTCATGTACCTATGAAGCATAAAAACTGATGAGAGAAGTTGTAAACGACCAGTAATGAATGGATTTGGATGACTTATGATTTTTAATCTAATATCTGTTACCATCACGAATGGGACATGTTATTACCTAATGCGAGCTTATCATGTGAAAAGTTTGATTGATCATCAGAGGAAACTTTGTTATGTTAGCATAGTTTGAAACTTTGGTGCTGATTAAAGAAGCAATAGATCTTTCTAGTTGAGTTTCCGGAGCATCAGCTAATAATAGCGTCAAAATGCAGCTCTAAAAAATGACTTTCTTTTGGAAAAATGCTGAAAAACTGATGATTTCCTGCAGCATTGTCTGCTACTCCCTCCACTATCCAGTGCAATCTGGCTTCCCTAAATATAAATCGGAGTAGCTTGTTGACGAGGCCAGATGTTTTTTCACCAGTTAAAGAGGCTGATCAGTTTGTCCTATCCGGTGTTTAGGTGATGACGTATGAACCCTGTTTCCGGGTCAAAACTACTCTGCGTTTATTAATGCTGTTGTCTTTTTAACGTGTTTTATTGCTTTGTATCTTGTTCTATTAAATCTCAACAAGCCCCTACAAAGTCAGTGATCACTGTTGGCCTCTCTCCGTTTTTATTGTCACTGTTCATTTTAAACTCAGTTTTTAAAACCTTACGATAACTACAGCCCAGCCCACGCAGCTGTATGTTAATGACTAAGCTTATATTGTGGATGGATTATCTCAATTGTTCTCCTGACTGAAGTTCAGTCCGTTTACAGGATCCTGTCATGTAATTGCATCTGTCCCAAACTATCAGGAACCCTCACATTAAAAAGTTAGCATTCATCCTCCAGCTTCACTGTGTTTATGTTATGCTAACCATAGCTGTTTAGCTAGCCACCACATAGCACATCATTATATACAGCTAATCCAACTTCAGTAACCCTACAAATGTCATTGCTGTTTACTTTTCTGTCTTCAGTTATGTTGGAAGTGATAGCAGAGCTGTATGTTTTAATTTTTTCAGAAATCTCTCGGTCAGAACATGCTATATCATGTTTAGGTGGGAACTAGCGAGCTAACTTCCGGCTAACTTCTCACTCTGTTAAAGTTAATAAACTCTGTTTTCATGGATGCCTGGATTTTAAACTTAAACAGCCACATTGATCATTTTATTACAGATGAAATAATTTAGCCAGTGACTGTCTGTCATGCTGCAGTGTACATTTAACTTTGGGACCTGAAGCAGAGGTTGAGGTTGGACCCGGAAATGGCTAATGACGTCAGACTTAAAGACGGTTATCCATGAAGGGAGTTGCAAACCCTGGTGTTTATCTTTTTCTGGGGCTAGTGCTTCAAACTGAAGCCAAGTTTATTGCTTCTTTAACCATCTTTGCTCATGTCATCAATTAAAATGATAAAATTGCATTAGATAATACAACAAGCCATTGAAATAAAGCAGTGATTGTTTGACTGTGTACATATTTTATTAAGACTTTTCAAAGTGTTCCCAAACTTTTGGGTACTGCTCTGCATGCTTATTTACGGGCTTGGAAAAACAAACATTTGATACAATGATTCAGTCAGTTGCTTGTTGTTGTTCTTCCCAGGAGCCATTTTGTAAACCAGTCATGGAAGTCATAGAAAAGTCAAAAAAAATAAGTAAAGTCAGCTTGGTTTGAATTGGGGAAAAGAACATCCAGCTCTCTGTCAAGGCTATAACTCTGAGATTTTTTTTTATTAATGTTGTAAAAGAAGTGAGTCAGACTCAGCCAGTCTGCAAAATACTTTCCATGTACTCGATACTCTAGCTAAATTCTTAGTTGAGAGACAGGACCCCAGTGTCCAAAGCGGTTGCTGTAGCCCTCTATTGATTGCTTAATGTTGTTTGCTTGCTTGGGTTTGTTCTGTTTTGTGCAGAGCTAGAGGTAGCGAGAATGAGCACAGATGGGAATTTGCCTGATCTGAAGTTCCCACAATCCGGAGGACAAGGCAACTCTATCCACCTCTCAGCGAACACACTGAAGCAGCACGGAAGAAACGGTAAGAAGTTCGACCTTTTGAATTTGCTTTTATTGCTCCCGTATTGTGGGTTTGAAGTGCAATCATGGCTCATGCGCGCCTTCACTCTGTGTTTTATTATTCAGGGTTATGATAAATTTAAGAGAAAAGTTTCAACTTTGCTACAATAGAAATATTGTTATGTTACTTGGCTTACGAGAGCTGCTGTAATTAATCAAAAATTCTTTTGCTGTTTGTCGTCTTTTCTTTTTTGCTTCTTCCACTTGTGTCATTGCATGGGCCTCCATTGGTTTTGGAGGAATTTTATCACAGATGCTGGTGAATAACTTTCGCTTTGCTACCCCAGTCCTTTGTTGGTCTGCATATAAAGCGCTTAGATCTTTCTGCAGCCTCTGAATAAGACCCTGGCTGTTGAATTAGTTACATTCAAGCTCTGCCACTAAACTGTAAATGAGGCAGTTAGACTCTATACATAGATATCTTTGGGAGCAGTGTCGCCCCATTTTTAGACTTTTATTATCAGCTCATGCAAATCAGAATCGACTCAAGCTGCGTCCCCGTGTCTGTGCTGGATGACTAAGTCCATGTCCAGCCGTGCCCAGGCGGATCATTATAGCAGGGTGGCGAATATTTCCCCGATATGCAGTTCCATAGCACCCAAATTGTTTTCTTTTCATCAGAGTGAGTGATCTCAGACACGGCGGGAGGGAACTTTGAATGCACAAAAGTGAGACAGCAGGAGGCAATTGGGAGAGGAAAAAGGAGGAAATGATTAACAAGAAAAATGGTTGCCTTTGTCAGTGCCAATAGGAGTCTGTTTTTTTTATTTAAGTCTGATGATTTCTGAATGATTTCTGCTTTTCTGCCTCGTGTGCAGCCATATTTGTAGCTCTGTCTGTTGTCTGTACTATGTGCTGCTCTGACTTCAGATTTAAGAAGCTTTGTTTAGTGAGTGGATCCATTCGTTATCACTTTTAGCATTTTTCTAATTTGAGTGTGTTGTGTGAGCGGTATAAATAACATGACAGATTATCATGTGCATTGTTTTCACATTATGTAAGTAGTACTGCACCCTAGGTTTGTGGACACAATCCAAAAAAACATTGAGTATAAACCATTTTAAACTATAGTTCAGATACCTCGGCTCTCTGGTGCAAGAAAAGAAAGTGGCATCAACGGCGGAAGTACACTCAAGAATCGTTCAAGCGGCAGCGGCGGCTTTCGCCTCCCTCCGATGGTGCATCTGGAAGAAGACAAACGTCACCCTCATCACTAAATCCGCCTGTACTGCACACTGGTATTGCCCATTCTTCTCTATGGATCCGAGACTTGGGTCATAATCAAGCACGACCTCAACAAGCTCGAGGTCTTCCAAATGTGCTGTTTGCATCAGATTCTCAGAGTGTCGCTCGGTGACCGTCTCAGCAACAGCGTGGTATGTAGTCAATGTCACCAGCAGCCCTCGATGGAAGATCTGATCCAGAAGTGTCGACTTCATCTGCCGCATGAGTAACCATCGCCTGCCATATCGCATTCTGCTGTAGCAGCACCCCACTGGAGAATCAAGAGTCATGCGCCCAAGAAGAGTTGGATCAAGCAAATTGAAGATGATCTTAAACAACGACGTCTCATCCTCGAGCAAGCAAAGGTCAAGGCCAGATATCACAAGGCCTGGAAGTGCATCGTTGACCAAGATGGAAACCCTACGGCACCCACTGCGACGTATTGGCTTCGGGCGACCTGTCCTCCTGACCGCCAGCTAGGGAAAAAAGAAGAAAGAAATAAAGAAACTATAGTTCAATGTCTTTTCACGGGACATCTTCATGTTGGCATTCTTCTTCCACAGCATTCTTCTTTTGCTGTGGAAAGAAGAAGATAAAGAAGATCCTTGAAGCTGGTGTTTCTCCAGAGCATTTCTCTTCAGTGTTTTGATTTAAAGCCACTGGTTGAGGAAGTTTTAGCCAATAGTCAAAGCACTCAATCATCACTGAAAGCGAGCAGGAAACTGTTTACTGTCTGAAAACATGTTTAGCTTGGAAGACTGGCCAGTGACTCTCCTATCAGTGCCCAGCCTTACTGTGTGTGTGTGTGTGTGTCAAAGGTCTATTTTGAAATGAAGTGATACCCCATGCTGTGCATTCTTTAATCAGTGCGAGACTGTTCATAACTGTCCTCTTGCAGGTGAAATCCGAATAGCGTTCGTCCTGTACAAGCACATCGGGGTCTATCTTTCAACTGAGAACGCCAGCATGAAGCTGGGCAGCGAAGCCCTGGCCACCAACTACTCTGTGATCGTCAACTCGCCGGTCATCACAGCCGCCATCAACAAGGACTCTAACAAAGTCTATCTCTCTGACCCGGTCATTTTCACCATCAGACATCTGCAGGTAATTCTGTGCGTCCGCATGTTTGTGTATCCGAGAGATGGGTTTCACTTTGATGTCAGTGCCTCTGATTTTTTTTTTTCATTCACGTACAAAAAATGCGCTCACACATTCACTTTCTTGATAGCACCTGTCATCACGATTTCCTCTATCACCGAAGCGCAACAAAACGTACAAATCCCATCACAAACCCGGGAAAATTAAGCGAATGTGAACAAGTTTTATTCAAGGAAAGGTGTGGAAAATTAAATTGTGGAAAACAACATTGCTCACAGGGTGATGGCAAGAACACCTTGTTGTTTATTAGTTTGAACAGCAACCTGATCTCCTGAACAAATATCAGTCATATTCGGCCTCGATGGAGGCTGCTTAGTCATTGTGGGGAGTCGTGACTTTCCCCTCTTGACTCCATTATCTTCTCCACACTCTGCTACCCTCAAAATATCCCTGTTTTGTCTGCAAACAGAGCCTTCAGCTATTACCGGAGATGTTGAGCAACCATAGGAGAATTGCGGCGGGTCTCGCGTGTGGGAGGGACCTGGAAGAAAGCTACAACAGCAGAAAAAAAAGGAAAAGGACCCAGAGCGCAGAGGGAGGGAGGGAATAAGAGAAAGGGACGATAGCTTATGGAAGTCAAAAATTAAGTGGTGGGGAAATGTCAGGGGGGCAATGTCAGCGCAGTTATTGCTCTGACTCACCTGCCTTAAGTGTAATTTGTAATTTGGACTGTAGATTCACTAATTTTACTGTTGCTCTAATGTTAGGGTACTGGCGCTTTTTATACCCTTTTCTAGCTCAGATCAAGTCATTTCAATAAAAAGTGCCCTTTTGGAAAAGCTTCTCCTGCTTGTAGTCCTGCAGTGTGCCAAGAGAGCCGCCTCGTCTTTTCCTCACGTAAATGTGCCCTCGCCAAAATAAAACGATTTATTTTTAAAGCAGATCTCGTCCTCATGAGGGGCTGTACAGTTAATCGCATGATAGTCGTGATTATAATCTCGTCTTCCTCCGTTAATTAAATTTGATTGGTTGCATTATTATATATAGTATTGACTGTTGCATCAAATCGAGAGCTCCCTGTTCTTGTAAACCAAACAGAGGTGCTGCTGAATGAGCTCTTCGTTTAACGGGTCTCTATTTGCTTATTATTTTCTGGTGTGATAAAACTGTAAAGACTGTGATATGTGAGTACTACTCTGCTCATTTACAACTCCATATGTTTGTTCTTGGATTGCTTTTGCTCTGGGTGGGATCTATTAGTGAGAAAGTGAACATTTTGTCCTCAGTGTTGATCTGTTAGCAGCAGAAAAAATGGTCAACTGTAAACATTTGAGGGAGTTTGACAAGGACCAAACTGTGATGGCCGGCGCCAGTCTTCAGTGGTGATTATCTATCAAAAAGGGCTCCAGGGAAGTGTAGGGGGCTGCATAGCTGTAGACCAGTCAGGGTGCCCATGCTGACCTCTGTTCACCACCAAAACCATCAACAATGGTCACGTGAGCATAAGAACTGGATGCAGTGGAAGGACGTGTCCTGCTATGTTGAATCGTGTGCGTTGCTTACCTGGGGAACACCTGACACCAGGATGCATTATGCAATGTGATGCTTCAAACCTCGGGTCCTGCCGTTAATGCAGATGTTACTTTGACACCACCTACATAAGCACTGTTGCGGATCATGTGCACCCTTTCATAAAAACTGTATTCCCTGATAGTGGCCAGAAAACAGAAATGGTTCAGGTATAATTTGAGGAGCACAACAACGAGTTTGAGGTGTTGACTTTGCCTCCAAATTCTGCAGATCTCGGTCCAATCGAGCATCTTTGGGATGTGCTGGACGAAGGAGTCGGATCCACAGATGTTCCACTTCACACCTTGCAGGATTTGTTGTTAACATCTTTGTGCCAAATACCACAGCAAAGCTTCAGGGGTCTCATGGATTCCATGTCTCGACTGGTCAGGGCTGTTCTGGGAGTAAAATGGGAACCAGCACAGCATTAGGTATTGGTGTATTTATATGGGCCTTAGTACAGCTACAGTCCATCCACTGTGTGAAACAACTTGAGGTACATAGCAGCTTCATGTAAACCGAATCCAGCCACTGTATAGTGTAGGCATTACATTACTTCTATATTAGGCTTCCATACTAAATCCAAGGTACTTGTCTTATAGCTCTTCTAAGTTGAATCTAGCTCAACTTTGCCCTTGAAAATTAATATCTAAACCATGCGGTTTTGGATGACTGGTCTTCTGAGATGATGATGTGTCCTCTAGTTATGGTTTCGCTTCCTTGCCTCGCCACTTAATGGGACCAATTAAAGCCATTAATGGGACAGAGGGTCATCCTACCTCCTCTCCGTGTAATATTTAACGCAGGGTTTGGGTGTGTGAAGGGTAAACTCAATCAGCGGCAAATTTACATTCGCAGAGGATAAACGTTATTAGACTAATCACCCTGCAGCGTGTGAAACTATGAAAAGCTGCAGCATCGCCCAGCATCTCCAGCAAGAACGCAGACGCGTTTAACCTTGGAAGCTGAGGGTCGCTGTGGAAAGGATATCGTGCGTCTCTGTGTGCACGCTCGCTCTTTGTTTTCGTAGCTACAAAAGAATTGGGCTCAAGAGGAAGAGGCTGTTGATGTGTCTATTTATCAGCAGCTGCGTTCTGTTGTGCTTGTCTGTTACTCAGCCTCGGTGTTGTGGGTGACTTTTATGAAATGGCGAGCAAGATGGCAGGGAGGCGTGCCCGTCATTAGGACCGGAGCCCGGCACAGACAGCAGTGGTGCCCATTAAGCTGTGGGGCAGCTCACTGTCACGCAGTGAAAGTTAAAGAGAAAGGTCAAAAAAGCACAATGGATGACAGGCAAGGGGGCCGCTTGATGCTTTATGACAGCAAAAACACCTGCTATTCACTTTACAATGGATATGGATTGCATTGGGGAGAAATTGGACCCTTTTTTTTGAGGATGTTTGCTCTGAAAATAAAAGTAAAGCAGAAATAAGCCAAGCAAATGTGCCATTAACTTCAAATCCCTTTGCTGTCTTTCCCCCTCCGAACAGCAATCTGAGGAGAACTTCAACCCCAACTGTTCGTTCTGGAGCTACAGCAAGCGAACCATGACTGGTTACTGGTCGACGCAGGACTGCCGCTTGCTAGGCACCAACAGGACACACACCACATGCTCCTGTACACATCTGACCAACTTTGCTGTCCTCATGGCTCACGTGGATGTAAAGGTGAGCCTGTTTTTTTAACTTGTTTTATCCTCAGAAACACAATGATCCGTCGTGGTTTACACAAGCGACTCCTTCCAACGATAAAAAAGCTGGTTCACGTCGTATAAAGTTGATATCTACGTTGGAGTTTATTATATGTTTTATACTTGCTTTGCTTTTCAATTTAGCGGGTAATCGACTGCCAGCTGTTTTCTGACCTTCACAAGGCTTTTGTCTGCTAACATTTAAAGTACCCGCATTCATACGCTTTTAAACAATGACCCTGTGTCAGTGCGTATTGATTGCAGCCATCTTAAATCTCCATTTGTGTGAAGTAACCCAATATGTGATGGCTCCACTGTGTTGTGTTGTTTTGGGTTTTGTGAGCAGCGGCTTTCAGAAATGCATTTTATGCTTTGCCTTCATAAATAATGATTTGTTTTTGGCCTTCAAGCCTTTGTTGAAGCTCTGTGAATGGGCCTTGGTCGATGTAGTGCTAAAAGACGTGTGTTTTCACCTGTCCTTGTACGGTCTCTCTCTTAAAAAACCTCACATGGGAGCTTCTCTCCACTTCAAAATTCCACTTTCGATTGTATTCCCGGAGGCAGTTAGCCTAGCGTAAAGACTGGAGGCTGCTATCCTGGCGTTGGACAAACTTAGAGGGGTTAATGGAAGCTGTACAAAAAAGTATAAAAGAATAGTGGAGTTGAGATTTTGGGTGACGTTAATACTGTGCATGTTGGAGCTGGCAAATAAAAAAATGTCTTTTTCCGTGTCCAGCCACGAAGGAAGCCATGTTTTAGTTCTGATGTTGACAGACAGCTTAATTATTTCTGTCACAGGAAGTTTAGGAGCTGACTGCTGACAGAGCGGAGTAGTTTTTGGTATCTGTTATGGCATCTGTCTCTTCAGAGTGTCTCTTATAATTCAGCGGCAGAAAAGAAATATACACTCTGTCTGCACCATTCCAGCTGGCCCCTGTCCATATAACCACTAGACCTTCCTTCACCTTCCCGTCTTTCCGAGTCTGATTCTATCTCGCTTTTATATCGTAGTGACAGAGCATACATCTATGTTTTAAAAAACGAAACAATTATGCACATAATTTAAAAAGAAATGTTAAAAAAATGTTAAATCTTAAATGTAGAGGAATGTGGCATAACCTGAATTATTGAACATAGCTGGCCAATACCACAGAATTAAAGTTATTAAGACTAATAAAAACATTTCTCTTGATATGTCAGTCATTCAGGTCTTGGTAGTCCTAAGTGTTTGAGCTGAAAGCAACTGGGCTTCTTTTATTGGTTCATGAAGACATTTGTACCCCTGTGAGGAATCTTGGAGTTATTTTTGTCAAGGATATGTCCCTTAGTGCGCATATTAAACAAATATGTAAGACTGCCTTAATTCATGTTTGCAATATCACTAAAATTAGAAACGTGATGCTGAAAAACTAGCTTGTGCATTTATTACTTTTAGACTTGACTGTTGCAGTTCATTATTATCAAATCGCTCTACATACTCCCTGAAAAGACTTCAGTTGATCCAAAATGCTGCAGAGCATATTCCTCCCATATTATATTCTGTTCACTGGCTCCTTCCCCTCACATACAACATCTTGAATAATCAGGCTCCATCTTATCTTAAAGACTTCACAGTATCATATTATCCCAACAGAGCACTTTCCTCTCAGACTGCTGGCTTACTTGTGGTTCCTAGAGTATTTAAAAGTAGATGTAAAAGAAGGCAGCGGCTTCGGCTTCTGTGGAAACAGCTCCCAGTTTGGATTCGGTAGACAGACACCATCTCTACTTCTATGATTAGGCTTAAAACTTTCCAGTTTGATAAAGCTCATAGTTAGTGTTGGATCAGGTCACCCCGAACCACCCCTTGGTTATCGCCCCACACCCAACTGGTCACAGCAGATGGCCGCCCCTCCCTGAGCCTGGTTTTGCCAGAGGTTTCTTCCTGTTTTTCATCCCTACTGTTGTCAAGCGCTTGCTTATAGGTATCGTTGTTGGGGTTTTCTCTGTATTATTGTCGGGTCTTTACCTTAATATAAAGCGCACTACGATTAGGGATGGGAATTTCACGATTCCGATTCCATTTTCGATTCTGTTGAACGATTCGATTCTTGTTTTTAAAAAAGGAGAACACACAGGCCGATTAGCTTAGAATTTTGTTTTATATCTTCTCTTTGAACAAGATTTTATCCATATTGTATATTCTGTATCTATATATGTGTATATGTGTATATATGGTGTATTTATGCTTATATCCTTACTCTCATTCCCCTTAATGTATCTGTAACATGCAACTTCTTTCGGTGCTTTGCTACTGGAAACTGAATTTCCCGGAGGAAGCCACCCGAGGGATTAATAAAGTTTCATCTAATCTAAATCTCTATCTAATCTAAGATAGAAATTTAGGAGTAACATGGCCTTACAAACCCAGCAGTGAGATCTTAAGAGATCCACAGCCTACGGCTCTTCAATGGGGTGTCACAGGGTCCCCAGGGAAAAAATTGTAAATGTAAAATAATAAAATAAATATTCTTCTGTAGCAATAATTACAATTACACAAGAATATCCAGTAATGTCACTGCCTCCAATTAAACACATTCACTTAATAAAAATCGGGGGCATCTGCTGTGGCAAATGGGTGCAAGCCTTTGACCACAAACTTAGTCACTGCTCGGTGACATTCGTCTATCCTGGCCTGAAAGGAGACGCTACCGGTAGACTGCAGTGAGAACTGCCAGCATCTGAGCCAGACTCTGTCTCTCTCTCTCATCATGGTCACCTAAATGCACAGTAATGGCAGGTTTTGTAAGAAGGCAGATCGCGCTAACATAATATGCACTGTTAGTTGATTATTTACCTGCCGCATTAACGGGAGAGGACGTGCAAACGTTACCGCTGCTGCTGGGTTGAGATTCACGAGTCCGGAGCGGAATTAAAAACACGACATTCATTTAAGGTTATCGTGTGTTTTGTGAGCAAATGCTTTTGCATATTCGTAGTGTTTCCTCCCTGAAATGAAAAAGTATAACCAAACTTCTGAGCGTTTGTGCCACTTAGGCGCCGTGTTTCCTGCCAGGTAAATGACGCTCCGCAACGTGGTGACGTCATTCGAGGCGACTGGAATCGATAGTTTGCAAAAATGGCAAACAATTCCAATTAATTGAAACAGTGGGAACCAGTTCTCAACTCCCATCCCTAACTACGATGACTGTTGGTGCTATATAAATAAAATTGATTTTATATTTGCTTCACAACCAAGAGGCTTCTTTAGTTCTAAAAGCCATTGTGGTGTCCCAGGTTTTGAACCTCTGGTGGGTCCTGAGAGTCATCATATGCAAGGTGTGGGTCATTATGGTCACAGAAGCAAATGATAAAATTGACTTGATGAACTAGAAGAAGGTAAGGATGTTGTACCTTCAAACATTCTCAAGAAAAATATATTTTATGTGATTTATTAAATAAGAATAGCGATAAAGTTAATACTCTTCTGTCAACAAATCGTAGTATGCCAATCCCCCTGGCATCTGCAACTTCTTGTAGAGGTTTTCAACAGTTCTGACAACAGCTCGCTAAAAAAGTTTGACCACTTTTCCAAGCACAATTCCTTCAGATACAAGATGCCTGAGGGTTATGTTGCATGTACAGCCGGTTTCAAATCTCACCACAGGCTTTAAATAAAAATTTTTTTTACTGAGCAGGCCATTTCCTTAGCCCTCTCTTTCTTCCTTTTTTTCAACTATTCCTCAGTGAATGTGCTTGTGTTCTTAGGATCATTATGTGTTTCCGCTTTCAGGTTCAGCTTCAACTTTTGGATTTATTTTCAAGGACTCTTCATTATAATTCAGAATTCTTAGCGTTCGTCACCCGGGGGAGGCGTCCGTGTCAATGCCTCTCTGAAGACACGCCCGCATATCAAGAAGTCAAAGGCTATTCACTAGAAACGCTTCCTGTGCTCAGAGAAATGTTACGTTTAAAAATCTGTGTTCGCTGATGTGTGTTTCACAGAGAGAGTCGCAGCAAAGGCAGAGAAAGACCAGTGATTATGATGTTTAATGCAGATAATATCTCTTCTGGAATATTTTGGGGGCCTCTTTATTTTCTCTTTATCTCTTTGTGCTCAAAGGAAAGGTTGTTTTCTTTTTCCCGTCCACTCCAACAAGATGTAAGGGGCCATTTGTACATCTTTTTCACAATCTAGTACCAATTTCATGCATTTTCAAGGTTCTCCTCCCAAATAGCGGTTTTGGCATCTGAGGAGCACCGCAAAATTGCTGTGCCAAAAGTTGGAACTGCTAAATGGATATGGTAGACACTACTGCAACAACTTCTCCAAAAATTGGCAGGTGCAGCGTCCACCACGATTCTTATTCCCACTAAAATGACACCAACCTCTGCAAAGTATTGCTACGTAACATTTGATTCTCAATCCTATCAAAGTGATGGCTGCTTCTCAGACTGCACAAAAGTAGAATTGGCTCTCCGCCTGCACCACTCTTTCACTCTTTTTTTTCTTTTTGAGGCTTTGGGAATGTATTGGCAGGTTTCCTGCTGCTGTAGATGAAACAGGAAGCAGGAAACTGACATGTCATTATATTTGACACAAGCTACAGGTTGAGTCATCTTGTATTTTTCTGATACATCATTGTTTTTTTGCACGTGATCTTCACCAACCCTCTTTAAAAGATTAACCTATATTTTAATTAGGTAGCTTTTTGGAGAGAGCATAACTAAAAAAAAAACCTGAAAGCTGGAGGTGGTGGCTTTCCACACATCCAAATACTTTTTTAAATTAAAAAAGTAGCCCATTAAATACGAGTTTCCTGTGCAGCAAATTTGAACCCACAAATAAAACAAACGCCGACTAAAGAAACGGGCAGAAACATTAAGAAGTAAAGCCTTTCATACACTGGAAGTGTAAAATTGTGATACAGCTTCAACTCCTGGATCAAACCATGAAATTTTCCCTGCTGCTGCTTTCTTGTGAGAATTCGATGAACCCAGAATCTCAGTTTCTTCCTTTTCTTGTGGAGAAATGTCTCGACCAGCTTGATGTCGACTTTTTTCAGTGTTTTTTTTTTTGTTGTTGTTGTTTTTTTGTTAGGACAAATTTTTGGCAAAAATACAACATGTTCAGTTTGTATATATGTTACATGACAAGTTTGGATACAAAGTTTAGATATTAGAACACAGAGCAGCAATTCCTATTGAGACAGCACATCCCAAGCAGCGCAGGCACCCAGGAAGAGGATCTCACAGCAGGCCTCAAGCTGATGGAAAGCAGGCACACCTAAAATCCAGGAAGTACACCGGCTGGCACGACCAGGGCGCTGGTTCGTACACCCAATGGCATCTGCACCATATTGGTGGAGAATAGTCGTCAGTGATTGTTTTTGAAGGAGAAGGGTTCACACTGCACGTTGGAGTATCATGTAATACCATCATGTCCTATCTTTTGGCTCTCACGTGTCATAAAATGCTGTCTTTGTTTGGTGTTCTGCTTCTAAGGGTGATTTTTAATAAGAGAAAGTGGCTAAGTCACCATGTTTTGGTTTTTTTTCCTTCTCACTACACACATAACCCACACAGTCTTGTATGGTGTGGTTTACTTCTAGCTAGAGAGAGCCACTGTTTGTCACTCAGCAGCATGACTTTTGGACCCACTAAGCTCCCTGCAGGGTGAGTCTGGAATAGTGAGGGAGCCACGAAGAATGGGAGCCTTCACGCAATGAAAGCAAAGCAGCAGAAAAAAAGAGAAGAAAGGGATGCAGTAAAAGGAGCTCTTTCAGTCAAGGCAATCACTAACATTTTGGAAAGCTTGGCTTGCTTGTGGCACTGCGTTCAGCCGCGGAAAGTGGACAGTAGTTACACCCCGGCTTTGAGTGATAGTGTTTTTTTCCACCCTGCCCTATTCTTTATCTTTTCTACTTGTATGTTATAAAAGGCGGCTTGTTCCAAGGTGGCTCTGAATTGAAGCCACGGAGGCTTTTTATTTGACAAACTGTCACCGTGCTGGATCTGAGAACACTCTGAATGGAGGGGGGAAAAAAAATAGGCAGTGTGTGCACGCGCGACTGGATGTGTGCAAGAAAGAGGCAGAGAAAGAAATTTCATAAACTGAAGAGACTATCTGTTTTTGTATCCATGGCAACAGGACATACCACTGCTCATCTTTGCATTGTTATTACTCATTACCCTCAGAGCCACAGATTGTTTTTGCCTTGTTTATTTCTCAGTAGCATCGCCAAAGCAAAAGGAGGGAAAAAGAGAGGGAGATCGGCAAGTTGTAATTACAATTTTTCCTTTTGAGGACGGAGACTCACTGCAGTATCGCCATCATCATTAACACCCCCCCCCCCCCCTCCATGCATGCACACTAGCCAGAAATAATGAGCCTTATATCCACAGACCCACACGTTGGGCCTTAATAAACTGTCATCGGTATCGGCGTTACATTTATAACCCCAAGTTATGATTGCATTCAAAGTCTGCACGCGTCAAATTAGAAGAGGCGAAATGTTTCTGCTTGCCCGTCTGACATTATGAATGCTGTCATTTTTTGTCCTTGACAGCGGTTTGAAGTTGCTGCATGCTTTCGGATGTGCCCGGCAGAATTTCAATGTGGGCTTTCTTTGTTTTGTTTTTATGTTTTTTCCCGTAAAACTCAAATCTGGTTAAAAAAAAAATTAACACGCTGACTTCATTTTATTTGAATGTAGGCCTATTCCTCAAGTGATACATTGTTTCAAAATAGCAATCATAATACAATTTGTATGTAATTTTACCCGACACGTGATACAGTCTTTGGTGTCACTCCTTTTAGGCCAAGCATTTGTTACAAAAGCGATACATGTGCACTCTTTTACTTTTCGGTGTAAGAGTGACACATTGTAATCACGCTCAACTTGACCATGATGAGTGTGGTCAACGTAAATTTGTATCCACCACTGGAATCTACTGAACAGTATGCGTGGTTAGTAGACACTCTCAGCAGTTTAAATTCCAGACTGTCTCTCATTGGGATTCATTATTTTTGAAGTCAATTAGTTCCTTAGACTAATTCAGATATTGTGCATTCTGAATCACTGAAGAAAATGAGCAAGCCAGCACGCAGAGGCCCAACTGTTTCTAGTGCTTCTGGTCAAATGTTCCCAAAAGGGGACCAATAATGCTTATTTCTATAGTCCACTGTAAGCGATTTGTTCACTGGGTATCACTTTGTAGATGACCACCCAATGCTACCACACACACTAAGGCTCCAGTTGACCCCTTAATATATTTACCAGCCTGCCCTATGTCAGTCAGCAGTATCACTTTCATTGTCAGTTGTTTTATTTTCGCTCATTTCTCCAGCCTTTATTTGGCCCGTCGTAGCAGAATGTCAGTCACTTACATGGTCTCTGGTTGTTGCTAGTTGCTCCCTGTGTAGACGCCGGTCTCCCCGAGCGTCTGTCTGGAATGAAAAAAGCGTGTGTGTTTAAGACATAAAAGAAAAATGTGGGGCAGAAAAACATTGGAGGACAAATCGAATGTGCACAAATGTGCGTCGCTCTGCTAAGTAACACGGACGCCGTCCGACCAGGGCCGCCCTTGCGCCGCAGTGAGTAAATTTCAGAGTAAATTACGTCTGCCCACTTTAGAGACCCTTACATGGAGTCCCATCAAGCCGGCTTGTTGTTGTAAGGCTAGGCGCAGAGGCACTGTAGATCACATCATTTGCCACCCTGCCTGGGCAGACCCCCCCTCCACCTGCAGTAAAAGGAACTTTTCAGCAGAGACATTGTGTCTGGCGACGTCTCAGTCATCATCCACCTCCCAGAACAAAGAAATCATCCCGCAGTAAATCCATCACCCAGGTGTAGATACATTCCCTGCTCCTACTCTCTGTTTCTATAGCTTTGTCTCTTTTTCTCTCTTCTTCTTCTTTTGCTGTTTCTTTCTCTGCTGACCGGGCCCCTCTTCAATTGAAGGTGAGATTGTGATGGATAGAGGCTGCAGTCACTGCACAGCCAGCTAGCCCGGGAGACCTCGGGGTCCTCTCGCAATGCACCATGGCCGGTACCACCCACTGCATCGACGGCTCTGTCGCACGTCGGGCTGAAAACAAGACTAATGTGTCACACGCACCGCACACCGCAGAGCATGCAAGCCCAAACATCGGCATCTGTTGACACCTTCTGCATAAGCGTCCTTCTAAAGTATAAGGAAATCAGCCTTAGCTTCACACGTCTCCTCTGTCTTGTCAGTAAGAGCATCCACTGTTGTTACAGGCTACAAGGGGAATGGGAAAACACAGATGAGCTCCCCTTTAAGAGACAATTACATGATAATAACTGATAATTTTATGAAGTTGCGCACCTATAATAAATGAAGCTTGTAGTCAGTCATCTGCTGCCAGTCAATTCTTCACATCACTTCTTCCTTGCCACACTGTCAAACTCAGTGCTGTCATCATTGCTTTAGTCCAATCACCTTCTTGTCCACCTTCTTTGAGCCAATCAGCCTCCACTTTGCTTACTTTAAATCTCAATGCTCTTCCATCATTCTCCCTTTCATATTTTCTTCCTGCAACTCACCTCCTCTCAATCTCCATTTAACCAATGTCACTCATCCAAACTTCCATCTCAATCTTCACCACCACCAGCGTCTAGACCAATCTAAGTGCCCTAATTCCAGTCACCGTTGGGTTTCTGTTCTGCCACGATGGGTCATCGGACTCTAATCGCCAAATAGATTAATTAATTTCTCTGTCTTAATAAATCATGTTCAGTTCTTCCAAATGAGCTCTCCTCAATGAACTAAATTAAGGCCTCCGTGATTTAAGGAGTTAACACGCAGCGTATATGTCAGAAATGGGAGAAACGGGTAGCTGCGACTAAGATTATCACAAGGGCATCGAGCGCTGTCAGTGCTGTATGCGCTACCACCTAAGTTTGCTAATTTGGGTCTATCTGGCCACAGAGCTGATTCCTTTGACTGATTCTGCAATCCGAGCAGAGAAACGCCGTTGGCCACATAAACAAATTAAAAGCGTTCTCACAGACGGCGTCTGCGTGTGAGAGATTACGCGTGTCTTGTATCTTTTCAGAACGATTGCAGAAAAGCTTTTGGAGGAATTGACGCAAATGAGTTTACTTTGATGAGACTTCGCAAGGATAACTCTAACCTTGAGATGTAACCCTCACTGAGCCTCAAGACATTCACCGCAATTAATAAATTCATTCTACTCAACTTCATAAAGAAGACAGGGTTTAGCTGTTTCTCATAGCAGCGCTGAGCTTGGACACCCCATTAAAATTTCAAATGAATCATCTGACCGCCATAGTACTTGTTAGCACTGGCGGCTCCAGTTGGTTTTCGGTTACATGTTGCTTTGTTGTTGTATAAACCAATCTAGTAGGTCAGTTGGTCTCACTTTTGAAGAATCAGGAGTTTTATCAAAAGGAAACATACGATTGGTGGCAACTGTTTCATCAGAATCTGCTTTATACATATTTTTGAAGATTTCCTCCTCCGCTTGCTAAGCGATGACGTATCAACCTGCTTCTGACTCCAAGCTCCTGCTGCGTTCATTAAGGCTGTTAGCTCTTTAATGTGTTGTAATGCTCTGTATCTTATTTTAGTTAGTATAAACAAGCCCCTGAAAACTGACTTTTTATTAGCCCTGTCCATGTGCTACACATCTTTAAGCTCAGTTTTTAAAACCTTATCATGTAACTGCAGCCAATGGGCTCAAAGTTTACCAGACACCAAATATTTAAATGCTTAAGAAAAGAGTCACTCTGAGGCTAATTAAGATTTCTATCGTGAGTTATCTAAACCATGCAGCAGCAGATTAATGACTAACCTTGTGCTCTGGATGGATCGTCTCAGGCGTTCTGGATGGAGACTATCTGAGACTGTCTGGATGGATAGTCTCAGAAGTTCCTGATGGCCAGAGACAAATGCAGTCATATGGCAGGAAAAACCCTAAACATCGACCAAACTTCAATCTACAGAACACCCGAGACCGGCGGTGTCGAACTCCAGGCAGGTTTTAGATACGTCCTCGATCCAACACAGCTGATTTAAATAGCTAAACTGCCCCCTCAACATGTCTTGAAGTTCTCCGGAGGCCTGGCAATGAACTAATCATTTGATTCAGGTGTGTTGACCCAGGGTGAGATCTAAAACCTGCAGGACACCGGCCCCCGAGACCTGGAGTTTGACACCCCTGGTCTCAGGTGTTCTCTCGACTGAAGTTTGGTCCATGTTCAGTGTTTTTCCTGCCATATGACTGCATTTGTCTCCGTCAATCAGGAACAATCACATCAACTTCTGCTTAAGGGTAAATTTAACGCTCATCCCCCATACTCTCTATGCTAATATGTAACCATCTGCTTGCTAATGGTAAATGCAAAGTCAGAAGTTTTTTAATATAGGCTTAAACACCCCAGCTCAAAGAATATACACCTGTAGGCCATTATTTGCGTAGTAAATGTATGTGCTAAGATAAGCCCGTGTGAGCCATTGAGATAGTAGTAAGTGCCACTATTCCCAACAGACCAGTAAGTATAAATCAGTGACACATCCCACTGGATGATGGAGAGGGTGATATTTAGGCAACATTCATCACTGTCATTATAGAACATCTCCATGCTTACACCATCAGACAGCAACTATGATGATGCAGCCAAGGTTCGCCGTGTATTTTATGGAGCAACAAAGAAAGTATGGTACAGCACTGTACAAGAGAGCAGTGGTTCAAAATAAATCTATTTATATGTTTAAGGCGCAGATGGAGAGGAGAGAAACCATGTTAACTTCCATAGCAACTCAAAGTCACGCTTGGACGTTATATCATAGTTATTGTAGCCTAGAACACAGTGTGACATTCGGCGCATGTGCTGAATGTCAACTCCCGCTACGCGAGCCGGAATCTCTCTCCCCCTCTCTCTCTCTACCGGCCCTTTTAAATGTGACGAATTTGCCGAGAGCCCTGATTCATGTGCCCTCTCCGCAACTGTTTCTCATCCCCGTGCAGATCATAAATCCTTGGTCGTACCGTAGGTGAACTTGTCACATGACTCCCCGCAGTGGGGCCACTACCCCATAGCGCAACTGTCTGCCCTGCCTGACTGCGTTTCATGAGTCAGAGCCCAGCTCTGGAGGCATATGGGGAGATTTATGCATTTTAATTGGATTGGCTTCGTGGCCCCACAGTAAGAGCGGTTATTTGAGGTATGAAGGATTGACACTCTGCTCTTGTCACTGCTCCTTACCTCCTCCACATCATTTCAGAGGCTGGTTTCCGGCTTCTGACACAGGATTCAATTCAGTTTTATTTATATAGCGTAAAATCACAACCACAGTCCCTTCCGGGCACTTTATATTGTGAGGTAAAGAGCCTGCAATAACACAGAGAGAAAACTAAAAATGAAGCAAACCCTTTGAGCAAGCACTTGGCAACAGTGGGAAGGAAGAACTCAATTTTAACAGGTAGAAACCTCCAGAAAAACCAGCTCAGGGAGGGGCAGCTATCTGCCACGACTAGTTTAGGGGTGAGGGGAGGGAGACAGGACTCATGACACACTGTGGAAAAGAGCCAGAGAAGAATAACTAATGATTAAATACAAAGCGGTGTATAAAAACACAGAGGGTAAAAAATGTGAGGGACTCGGCGCTTAATTATGTCATCATAATTAAGCGCATGTGATGTGACATCAAGTTAAGACTGCTCGGCCTTTATTACCAATGCATTGTTGTGTGTGCTCTTTCTTGTAACACTGCTAGAGCTCCCACAAACCTTATTTTGTGTTGTGCGCACCCGGGCGTCTGTCTGGAATGAAAAAAGCTTGTGTGTTTAAGACATAAAAGAAAAATGTGGGGCAGAAAAACATTGGAGGACAAATCGAATGTGCACAAATGTGCGTCGCTCTGCTAAGTAACACGGACGCCGTCCGACCGGGCCGCCCTTGCGCCGCAGTGAGTAAATTTCAGAGTAAATTACGTCTGCCCACTTTAGAGACCCTTACATGGAGTCCCATCAAGCCGGCTTGTTGTTGTAAGGCTAGGCGCAGAGGCGCTGTAGATCACATCATTTGCCACCCTGCCTGGGCAGACCCCCCCTCCACCTGCAGTAAAAGGAACTTTTCAGCAGAGACATTGTGTCTGGCGACGTCTCAGTCATCATCCACCTCCCAGAACAAAGAAATCATCCCGCAGTAAATCCATCACCCAGGTGTAGATACATTTCCTGCTCCTACTCTCTGTTTCTATAGCTTTGTCTCTTTTTCTCTCTTCTTCTTCTTTTGCTGTTTCTTTCTCTGCTGACCGGGCCCTTCTTCAATTGAAGGTGAGATTGTGATGGATAGAGGCTGCAGTCGCTGCACAGCCAGCTAGCCCAGGAGACCTCGGGGTCCTCTCGCAATGCAACATGGCCGGTACCACCCACTGCATCGACGGCTCTGTCGCACGTCGGGCTGAAAACAAGACTAATGTGTCACACGCACCGCACACCGCAGAGCATGCAAGCGCAAACATCGGCATCTGTTGACACCTTCTGCATAAGCGTCCTTCTAAAGTATAAGGAAATCAGCCTTAGCTTCACACGCACACATACACATCTCCTGTATACAACATCTTGCCAGCCCCACTCCTCCCCCAATCCACCCCTCCAACATATACACAACGGCTCATCAGGCAGGAAAATCAAAAGAGCGCTCTCCCCAGACTCAAGGAGCACTGCGGCTGTTATTGTACCAGAGCCTGTTAATGATCAGCATCTGTTCCCCTCTCTGCTAGTATTAGCTGAGCTGCTACTAAACAAGGCTTCTTTGTGATTCTGCATCACCTAAGCTTCCTCAGCCTTACCTGACTCAGAAGTTGGTTTGTCACCCCCATCCTGGCTCGAACTCTTCTGCTGACCGTGCTCGAAAAGTTTGATTTTGAGACTCATCTGAGAGACGTATTAGGCATATGCCTCTTGTAGGGTGATTGCTCAGTGTATGCAAATATTTACTTGCTGCGCTGTAGCTCGAAGTCGTATGTTTAGTTGCTGCAGGCCAATGTATGCATGCACAGCCTTTGATAACAGACAGCTAGGTGGTTATATACAATGTCAGTGCTTGCACAGTTGGCTTAGTTTTTAGCTGTGGTCTTGTTAACAGCCCATCAATGCAAATTTACCGTCTGCACTTAAATGTAAGTGACATTTAAAATAATGCCTGTTTGATCTTCATTAGCATTCAGACGTAATCTTTAAGTCAAGACTCAAAAGTTCCACCCAGACATTTTTTTGACCCCCGTCAGGAGCGACAGCCGGCTGTGAGGTTGGCAGATTTCTTTTAAATTAACAGCCCACCTTTCAAACTTGCACTTTATCCCCTCCCCCCTCCTCTATTTATTTTTGAATCAATGCCCGGCAGTCCCGAGAAAGAGGACAATCCCTTCGGGAAATATAGAAGCCGCAGTAGCTGATCGTTATGTTTTGATGCAGTAATTATGTTTAGTTATTAAATCAAGATGTTGCTCTCTGAACCACACGCTTTACATATAGATGGTGTCTGTTTTTGGAAAGTCTGCTTCTCCTCGCTGGTGGCGGAGTTATCAGAATAATGGCATTTTCCTTCTCCTGATTCCAGATGGGATTGCACTGGAAATCACTCATGCGGGCTTTGTTAGATGCTGTATCTTCGGAGCCACGGCTCACAACATTGCTCCAAGGCCCATCGGCCTTGTTAGCATGCTGTTATTAGCACTGACCATTATGTTTCAATTGAGTCTGTTTAATGGGATTTTGAATGGTACATTATTTAGCTTTCACTCTTAGTAGATGGTTATAATTGAAATGAAATGCCAGTGAACAGAGTTTGGAATGAAAGAAGATAATGTTCCTCTACCGTTAGCTGTTTTAGCCATTTGTCCATTACGTTTAGCTAACTTTCAGCTAAATGTTTCAGTGTGTCAGGTGTTACAGCCGACTCTATGTGGAAATAAATTAAATAAATGCAACGGTTGGGACGTTATTGAGAAGTGTTTGAGGCATCACCGGTTTGTTTGGGTTTTTGGTTCGTTCTAACTGAGATCAAATAACTCAACCATCCTGCAGATTCTGCTGTTTTAGTCGACTTTGCCTTTTCCTACTCCTGTCCAATCATCCCTTATGTGCACTTGCCTTTTATGGGCTGATGTAAATTCCCTTTCGTGACTACAGGAGAATAACTGTTGATTCTTATCTCTACCGCTAAAGCCTGAATTTACTGTCAGCAAACGGCTTTTTAGTGCCCAAAACTGGCTGTGGTGGCAAATTACTTTGTGAAAAGAGAGAATTATCTAAAAGCAACAGTGAAAGTCATTGACCATGTAGTGGTTTGATTGAATTCCTGTTGTGCTGGTCTACGACACCTGTGGCCCTTTGCGCGGCTCACTTTGTTTCACTTTGTTGCCCGACCAAAATGAAACAACGGGGGGGCATTTTAAATTGATTCACACTGACTAATTCATGATTCATTTCTGCCACCTGTGGCTTGTGGGTAGTGGTTTATTGGCTGGTGGAGTGAATGCACTTTACCCCACGAAACAATAATGAAAATAAAAGCTTCAGGATTGTCGCTGGTATTCATGGTTATTGTTGTTGTTTTCACCACAGATTTTTTTTTTGTCTTGCCTTTGCCAGTAAAATCTATATCGATATAAAAGAAGCGGTCTTGGCAAACATCAAAATGCTTCTTGAGAAGATGGAAAAATAACTCAAAATTTCTTTGTTTTGTGTTGTTTTTTTTTCTTTGATGACATGACCAACAGTGGACTGGCCCTGGTTTTATCGGTTTCTCTCATCACTTTTGTTGCAGAACACCGACCCTGTTCACGAAATGCTTCTAGACGTCATTACTTGGGTTGGCATCCTCCTGTCGCTGGTCTGCCTGCTCATCAGCCTTTTCACCTTCTGCTTCTTCCGTGGCCTCCAGAGCGATCGCAACACCATCCATAAAAACCTGTGCATCAGTCTGTTCATTGCCGAGTCCCTCTTTCTGGTGGGGATAAATCGGGGTGACCAGCCGGTAAGATTATCACAACGTTGCTTTATTTCTTTGTTGTGTGCTCGCAGTTAGAATGCAGATCAAGCTAGGGCACATCAATGATCAATATAAGATGTTTCAAAATGTTAATAATCGATAGTTATGTTTTGTGTAATAAGTGAGCAATGATGTTGAATTCGGTGTGATGGTGGGAGGATTTTATTCATCTTGTACATAATTATCATTCTGTTCAAATTTCCAGTGTTCACACTGTAAGCGACAAGCTTTATTAATAGCCAAGCACAGGTAGCAACAGTACTCTGCAAAGGTCTTGAGCCACCCCTCATTTCTGAACAATATTTCGCCTGACTTTCTGAGGGTATTTAAAAGTTTTTCCACCACTTGGTAAGGCCAAAATAAGAAGGCAGGCCTAAAAAAAAGTTGATGAACAGTTGATGAAGAAGGCCTGAGAGATGCATCCGACCCTCCTGAGGATTTCAGGAGCGGTTTTGTATCATAGATAGGCATGTGTGAAACAAGATGTAGGCTCTGTTATGATTTCCGTCGGTGTTGTTAGGCATCTTAAAAAAAAACCTAATAGAATTATGAATGTAGAAATCAATCTGCAACTTAAAATGCTATCTGGAAAGCATCCCAAAATTTTGGGATCATCTGGAACTGATCCTAAAAACACAGCCAATGCAGGAAAAGCATACCTGGATAGAAACTGGAACTATCTCTGGAACTATGACTGATAAATCTATCAGTCATGGATTGGCCTCCCCATAGCTTGGACCTCAACATTATTGAAGCAGTGTGGGATCATTTTGACAGACAACAGAAGAAATGCAGCCAACATCCAAAGAAGAGCTTTGACCTAATTGACTAATAGTTTTCCCTCTCTGTTGAAGAATAAAGGTGAGCCATACCAGATATTGACTTTCAGGCTTTATAGAGTTATAGACTCTGCTTTTGCCTTGTATATTATATTTCCATGTATGTTTCAGTAAGTCACTTCAGCCATTTCCCATTTTCCTTGTAAAATATAAAGAAATGAAGGGTGGCTCAAAGCCAGTGTGTTTCTGCGGACATGAACTCTTACGACTGATACTTCACATTATCACTGAAGCACTGAGGTGCAACATCAAATGCCTGCTCTTCCCTCATTCTTGTTCTCTTAGATGTCTCTTCCTGTTAAAGGAAGTTCTTCCTCCCTACCTGTCGCCAAGTGCTTTCTCTGGAGTATTTGCCTTATAGCATAAAGCACGCTGAGATGACTGTTGGTGTTGTTGTTCCCAGAATTTCTTATGAACAAAAGGTCATCTAATTCCTCAAACACTGAAACCAGTTTCCTCAGTATATCGGTTTTAAATATGCCGATAGACGTACCTTTAAAAGTGGAAAACCTGCCTGATGCGAATGTGTCTGCCACCTCCTAGTCAATGGAGGCATTCAGGTAGAAGTGATTCAAACCGCTAAAAGCCACTCTTTTTACTGTAAAACCGGAGCGATGCATTTAAATTGCCTCGATGAATCGCCTGTGAGGTACGTCCACTGTCTTCTTCCCAGTTTTAAGAGCCTAAAATGTTTTGAGAAAATATAACCTTTGGCGTCCTGTGGTGCTGTGAGTGCTGCTTCCCAGCGAGTGTCAGTGGCCGCGGTCTCTTCAGCCTCTGCCGGGCTCGGTGAGACGAAACAGCGAAATAAAAGAATCGGATGCTTCTTATTCAACAAATGTTCCCACCTATGGTTGTGCCGAAGCAAACACATACTTGAAAGTGCACTCACATACTCGCACAGCAACACCTGCCAACTCGCTGTCACATTCTCATATCTCGATCGCTGTTATATTATATGCATTCGCCAGCGTGAATTCATCCATTCACCCCCACAACCAGCCTCCTGTTGCAGTTTTTCAATTTGCAAACACTTCAGACTAATCTGGATTAAGCTGTTCAATGCACTAAACCTCCTCCTAGTATAATAACTGTAGTTTGGATGGCATTACTTTCCTCAAGAGCTCAGCTGGGGTAGCAGGTGGAGGCTTGCTGTCACTGTACAGTCATCTTCAAGTGTGCGTGTGTTCTCGACACTCATACGGGAGACAAATGCAGAGTCATTACACGTGTACAGGTTGGCAGAGGGATTTTTTTTAATTTCCTCCCACAGCTTCTCGCAATCACGGCATTTCTACTTGCTAATGAGGCAGAGTACACAGTTAGCTTTGCGTTCCTGGGGCACAGACACTGGAATGCACATTATTGCAAACGGTCTTCGTAATAATTTGATCTATTTATTGTCATTGTTTTTATCATAATAGCCCGTCCTCCCATGCTAGTTCACGGCTGGGTTACAAGTGCAGAAAAATAATGATATCTCGCAGAGAAAGAAAGGAAGTGCCTTTACTTTCTAGCCTCGAGCAATCAAAGCAGATTGATATTTTGCTCTTTAAATATCATTAAAGCTATCAGAACTAAAATAAGCCTCCTAGTTTAGCTCAACTCCCTGTGAAGTTGAAGATAATGCTTTTAACCCCCCTGCTTCTATAACATTTTATGGGCACGATTCACAGCTCAGCTGTAAGATCGCTCTCCTGGACCGCAATTAATGTCCACTCAACCTTTTAGTAATTTAATTGAATCCATTTCAGTGACAAAATACACTAGTTATGGTCAACTGTGCCAATGATTAGATAAGTCCATGTAATTACTGTATCTTATTATTGTTAAGAAGCGCGTGGGCGTGTGCATACATGCGAATGACAATCTATGCCTTCCACATCTGGTCCGGACAGCTCTCTTGTCAGCTCGGAAAGTTTGGAAGCACATTATCTGCTCGTACCTGGCCGTAGCGTTGCTTCAAATGGCTCTTGGACTGCTGACTTCACTCCCTCATATCTCTCTTTCATCCATGCCAGCTGCAGCAAACAAGAGCACATGGGCTCAGTAGCTGCAGCGTTTCCTCTGCCAGTCACACAGGCAAACATCCAGTCACTTCAGCCAAACAAAGCTTAGCAATGCTAATTGTTAGAAAGGTACGAGCACGGAGAGGTCAAAAAACGCTGCTCGTTTGCCGGCACACCTTGCCACAGTTGCTGTGCCTTGCAGCGTGACATTTAAATCTTTCAGGAAATTGGTAAAACAGCCAAGAGCGAGTGAAGCTTGTCTGGTTTTTTTGTTTTGTTTTTTCCATTCCCTATTTACCGCTCTCTCTTTCTCTCTGTCACCACTAAACCTTCCCAGATTGCGTGTGCTGTTTTCGCCGCCCTCCTCCACTTCTTCTTCCTGGCAGCGTTCACGTGGATGTTCCTAGAGGGCGTGCAGCTCTACATCATGCTGGTGGAGGTGTTTGAGAGCGAGCACTCACGGCGACGCTACTTCTATCTGGTGGGCTACGGGGTCCCGGCGCTAATTGTGGCCGTTTCAGCTGCGGTGGACTACCGCAGCTACGGCACCGACCGAGTGTGAGTACATGTGGAGCGAGCGTGTGAGCAAAACTGCCACATTTCTTCAGATGAATTGGATTTTCTTTCTTTACGAAATTCCCACAAAGATAATATTTTGACATCTTTTTAAGACCATAATGGAAAATACTCTTGCTTGGATTTAATCATTTATTGTATATGGGCAGCTTCTAAGAGAGGGCAATATTCTGCAGGTCTTTCTGGGGATAAAATCAATATAAATATAAAACCCATTACACATCCAGATCAGTGTATTTTGCAATTTTATTTAATGTTAAGCTTTAAAACTACTGCAGCTCTTAATACAAAGACTCATTTTTACACTAGAGGCATGACAGATGTGGGTGTTTTCCAAGTCGTAAAACCTCCGGGGCTGAAAAATGAAGCCAAAAAGTGTCGTTTCCAAAGTTACTCAACCCATAAAATCCAGAACTTGACATGGGAAACACTTGATTTTACATCGTAGACAAAATGGGTTTGAGCTCTATATCTAATTTCCTCCATAATATGACGGCTGTATATCATGTGCAGTGAGTATTTCCATCTATCCTCCTCTTGTTTCTCCCGCGTATCCAAGCCAATCCAGTGGAGCCTATCCCAGCTGTCATAGGGCGAGAGGCGGGGATTGCCCCGGACCGGTTGCCACTCTGTCGCAGGGCTAACACACAGAGGCAGACAACTCAAAATCAAACCTATATGAACCTATTAACCAACCCCCACTAACTGCATGTATTTGGACTTGTCTGCCCCTCCACCACATTCTTGAAGTTCGCTGTTTGACCTCTCAGGTCATCAGTGGTCCTGTTCTTTAAAACAAGCCTCTGACCTGAGATCAATTACACCTCTGCCAACATTCAAATACAGACGACCTTGTTCACACAGGCCTGCACTCAGTAGCTCTCATGCAGTAGTTTTTATGTTTATCTTCTGTGTTAAGCTTTTGCATAGTTTACATTATATGAGTTTACATATAATTTAATGCCCTATATAAACAAAATTGCCATTGTGAGAGGAGGCAGGGGCACCCAGAGAAACCCCGCACAGACACAAGGAGATATGGTCATCTTATATAATTCAACTAGACCCTGTTGGTCTGGTGTTGTTGGTTTTTTAAGCCTTTTAGATGTAGCCTGCTGGACGGTTAAATCTACTAACAGCCCATCCAAAAGTGAGTGAAATGTTATTTTAAGTCTTTGACTTGCACTGATTAACAGGTATGGCTTGCTAACCAAGCTTGGCAGCCTTTGCTGCTAACTCCATCCTCTCTTCCAAATATGTGGCTCCAAAAGAGGAAAAAGAACTAGATGAAGCTGGCCAAAATGCTTATATCAGGGCCTCTGATCTTCTTGATGGCTTTTCCATCAAGAAGCCTCTATCAAAAGCCAATTTTCTATACCAGGGATCAAAGCCTTGGGATATTTTTTATTTCTTTTTATCTATGCATCATTTTTTTTTCAGTTCCTTTTGTGAATTATTGTATCTGTTGTGACTCCCCCAACGTTTTCTAGGTGAAAACCCACAATATAGAACATTTCCACATGTTCATGCTGCATGTTGGATCCAATACCGCGCTAACGCTAACCTGAAGAAACGATGAAAGCGCTATATGAGGAGACTGACTGCGATGAAAAACACTGCCAGCACCTTGTATGTGTTTGCGCTGGTTTGAAGAGCTTTAATAATCTCACAGATGACACTCCAATAGCTATCACTCATCCTTCAGCTGTTACTTAAGCTGAGTGCGTTTCCCCTTTTTTTTTGCTGAATGGACATTGTTTTGACAGTGAAAAAATGCTAACTCTGGGAAAGTTCAGCCGAGCAAACGGCGAGCTGTTGTAGTTGGCGTCTTAAGCGAAATTACCAAAGAGGACGAGAAAGGTTCAGCGGGGAGGCGAGAGGGAGTGTGAACATGGAGACTGGCAGAGAGAGAGGAGATTAACAAAATGATGAGGAGTGACGGAGACTCCCGTTTTGTGTTTTCCTTCACGAGCTGCAGAAGATATGGTTCCCTGGCTCTTCTCTCTGAAATGCAGCACGGTCTATAAAGCGGTGCCAAGCGGAGGATCACTCTCCATTCCTCTCAGTTAATCTCAAACCGATCTGAAAATAATGAAGACCAGCATCAGCAGTTTGCTTCTCTGATGTTTATCATAAACGGCTCGCACACATAGGCTTCCACACATAAGCAACTGGTAGACGGCGCATTTGTAGATTGGCGGAGCAATAGTTCTTAGTGATGGATGAGGCGATAGCTGCCACCGCCTGAGCCTTGGCATCATGTGAATAATTAAAGCCTGCCACCGGTGGAACAATTATATGCAGCCATTGAAGGATGAGGGGAAGGGACGAGGCGCGACACGTGGCGAAGATCAGGAGGTGGGGGACGGCGCGTGGTCCTGCTGCAAATTGATTTTTGGTACCGCGGTGGCGTTATCGTGGGTGGTGTCGTTTGAGTCGAGATATCCAACAAGTTGCGGTGAACCAGGCGCCGCAGATGAATGAAGCGATCTCGAGCGATTCATATTAACTCAACACATGCAAAAAAAAAAAAAAGCGCTACAGCAGCCTGAAGGTCAAGCTAGCTTTTGAATTCTAGCTGTCCAAGATTGAAAAGGAAAAGCTGATCTGAGTAGGGTTTCCATCCAGCTTCTTGAGCAATTACTCTCCAAATGTGCCCTTGAGCAAGACGTTAACCCTCGTCTCGTCCAGGGAGGCTGCTTTAATGGTCAGCAAATAAGGACACGAGTCTGTGTGATTTCTCCAGTTTAATGAAAGTAATACATCACACCACCTCGAAATTTAAGGGGTAGACTCAGTGCTTAGCTAAAGTAATTCAGTAATCTACATACAGTAGTTGGTTAATCGTTTTCATCCCATTGAACGTGCAGAAAAAAGGTTAAGCATCGTGAGCGGGGCCTTGTGGAGTCTTCAACTGTTTAATCTGGCCTCAAATATGGCCCAATCCAGTGCCTTTATTATTAATTATTTCAGCTTATTTTTTTGTTGTTGTGTTGTTAACAATGTCAGGGTGCCAGTGAAAAAGGTACATGAGGCTAGCTTACCTAGAACTGGATGTGGAAGGGTTTGCTTAGACTTTGTTATATGTACTTAACATGGATCATACGAGGAGCTCCGTGGTGTAGTAAATGATACGTTTGTCTTGCATGCAAAAGATCAGCGATTTAAATCTGAAAATCAGAGAGTCGCAACTCCCACTCCCATCCCAAGGCTAGATAATTGGGAGGGTTGCATCAGGAAGGGTATCCGTTGTATAACGTGTGGCAAACATGCAAATCCATCTGCAGCCAAAGGCATCTTACATAACATCGACGGCACAAAGTAAACTCCCCTACATGTGTTTCTGTATTTTTTTTCACAAAGAAAATTGCACGTCTTCATGAGGTACCTTTTTTTTTTTTTTTTTTTTAAATAAATAGAAAAGTTAGTTTCTTGATAGCTCGATACTGCTGGCCTAAATTTGTGGCATCAAATTGAAAATAAGCTTAACACTAAACAACTGGTAGCAAACGGTGCTCCTTAATATCAAATTAAAACAAATATCTGAAACCCAAATATCTGTTGAGATGATCCAAAGCACATAACACTGTCTGATTCAGAGCAGCTTTGCTTTTATATGTATTATTTGAAATAGTTTAACACAGGGGGCCTTGAGGGCCGGTGTCCTGCAGGCTTTAGATCTCACCCTGGGTCAACACACTAGTTCATTATCAGGCTTCTGGAGAACTTCAAGACATGTTGAGGAGGTCATTTAGCCATTTAAATCAGCTGTGTTGGATCAAGGACACATCTAAAACCTGCAGGACACCGGCCCTCGAGGCCTGGAGTTTGACACCCCTGGTTTAATGGTTTCATTATCAAATCTTAAAATATATAAAGAGCTCCTTTAGTATTTAGCGTAACGTGTCCACAACGTAGGCAACGTAAGTGTTGATTTTATCTGTTTTTGTGGTTCTTCTATGCATCAAATTGCATATAAAAACGACATAACTGCACTGTTAGGATTCAGCTCAGCTGCTTATTTTAGTTAAGCTTATTTTAAGTAGGTCATGTGATTTGGACGCGGTGGGAGGTCTGTTGACTCCAGAAAGTTACAGATCACTCTTTGAGGCAAAAAATGCTGCAGAACTTCAGACTGAAGAGATGATTTGACTCATCTTCTTAGCCTACGTATCTCACATGCCTTTTCTCACCTGTTTGGTCATTGGCTTACTGTCCCTGCTGCAGGGAATAAGAGTAAGGCTCCTTGACTCTAAGGACGGCGTGGCAACAGAACAGGCTGTTGGCATGAACATGGGTTATTTTTTAAATGGCGCACCGGCACTTTTTTGTGTTTGTTTGTTATTGCTCACTTACTGTAGGAGTAGTGCAAAAACTAGCACACCAGGAGGGGAAGATAAAACTGCTCCGAAAGCCTAGCACGAGCATGACATAAGTGGAGAAGGATAGGTAAGAGGAGGAAAGGGAAGGAAAAAACAAAAACAAAATGACAGCCTGCAGCTCCTGCCGCCTACCGAGTCTTTAAATCGTTCTATGATCTGAAGAAGAAGGCGAAAGGAACAATGGAAGCTTCAGTTTAATTTATAACAGAGTCATTCAGAGCGTGCGCTTTGATGAGCTGCCAGAGTTCTCCGTGTGTTGTTGGGCTTTTGTTTGCTCGCCGCTTTATCTGTCCATATGTGTTTTTCTGTGATGCCTCGTCGCATCCATTGATACGAGCGAAGGGGAGACATATCAAGTCCCAGTAATAGCAAAGGAGCAGTCGATTTTTGTCCTGTCACTTGTTATACAGTATTTTCTCTTGTTTCAAAGTATTGTCTGCGGATATATTTATTTAATTTTTTTCAGACAGGAAGAAAAAAGAAATGCGCACAAAGTGGCAGCTAAATCTGTGGGCACTGCTGTAAATACTGTAGATGCTCGATTTTGGGGGGGGTTTTTGGATGAAAAAATAAAAACGGACTTTGACATCGCCTTCGCTCCATATAAGAAAACAAAAAAACATTTTTTTTTAAATGTATTTTTCACCTCAACCTTCAATGGATTTGAAACGAATTCTCCGCCGCTTCCATTTTCCCCTCCCCGTCAGTGCGAATGACAACAGTGCTGTATGGACTGTAATTTTGCAGTGGCCAAAAATGGAGCCGTCTATCTGCTGCTGCGGCGGAGATTAAAAGATTAATAATTCAACCACAGGTCATGAATCATGTTTTTTTTTTTTTTCCCTGTATCTTTTCTTTTGCCATTTTTAAGGAGCGCTGTCACCTTCTGCTCCTGCTCCGTGTTCGGTTTTCTTCAGCCGAGAGGACAATTGACTTCCCGCAATGTTTTGATGTGAAGCGTGGGGTCGGGAAAGAGCTTTATCTCATTATTGACATAATTATAACAGTCCCGCACGGAGTCGCCGCGGTTTAACACGAACATGTAAGGCACTTTGTTGAGAGCTTCAGGACCGTTCGTGCGGCCGTGTCTGTCGGGGTCAAGGTCAATCCAATTCCTTTGGAGTGATACAGTTAGGATTCAATTGAGAACTAATTAAATCTCCATATATTATCATCCTTAATGGCGATTTAATCAGAGTGGAACAAGAAAAGAACTAAACTCTGGTAGTTTCCAACCTTCCTTCGCGGGTTTATCCATAACGTGTTCGTGACTTTTCTCACTTTGAATTGTGCACATGTTTTGGCAATGAAAGGACGTCGTTATGGCTGTCACTGGCTCTGAAAGCTCCCCTTTCCTCCGAATTCCAGTGCTCGTAATTCTTTAGGCCACTTGCGGCAATCTGTGATTTGAAGTACCCATTCCTCTGTGTCACTCTCAGACTCCCACTTGATGTATATCCTCTGCGCAGGAGCATAGGGCTATAACCTCAAATCCCCCCCAACCGCCCACTCAACTCATATTCACCCGTCCTCTCTCTTACTTCAAATCCCCCTCACCGCTCACCTTATTTCTGTCTCTTTCAGTTGCTGGCTTCGCCTGGACACCTACTTCATTTGGAGTTTCATAGGACCAGCAACCTTGATAATTATGGTAAGCGTCACGAACCCTCCTTACCTCTCCCCCCTCTGCTCATTAACCCTACTTAGCCTGCGGGTCGTCGCTTAAATGGTCCACAGAGATCCCTTTTTAATTTTTTTTTTCCTAGCTCCCATCGCCCTCTTCTCTCTGCCCGGTTGAGCATACATGCCACCGCCGGGCACGGAGCCGTCCAGAAAAACGAATGAGGGGTGTAGAGAATATATTGGAGTTTGTCACCCTGCCGCAGTCGCCGGCTGAGACGATTTTGGGGGGTAGTGGGGGGAGTGAGATACAGAGCGATAGAGGGAGAGGGACAAAGAGAGCGAACTCTGCTCAGTATGCAGCGCTGGAGTAATCCGCACTGCGATTATGATTGATTTTGTTCCCGTTCCAAGTCCTACTCCACTACCTTTTTTTTTCCCCAACCATCTCTTCCTCGCAGGCACACACTCAGCCCCGGACATAGATGCGTACAGTATGTGGTATGCAAGCACACACACACGCTTTTTGTGCCTTTCCCAACTAGGACAGGGCCTCATTTTCTCCCAATAAAACAGCTCATTTATTGATCCAAATCTGATGTAAGACCCGCATTCATCTCAGTATTTACACTAATGCCGAGCACTAAAATACTGCTTTGTCACCAGGAGATGCGCTCCTAATTTTCCAAAAACACCAGTCAGCCATGACGCTAAATATCCGGCATTGGCACAAAACTTATAGATATCTTTAACAACAAAGAAAAAAAAAGAAGTCACAATATGCTTGTCCAATAGGATTATTTCCCGAGAAACGCATCTCTCGCTGCCCAGCCGCGATCTGGCTGTCAAATCCAAACATGCATAATTCACTTTCACGCTCCAGTTTGGCGTAATCATTCACAATGCATCTCTGTGTGCCTCATGACTCACTCCTTTCTCTCTCCGATTTACAAACAAGAATATCCATCTCGTTGGAGAGAAGGCCTCGGCTCGCTTCCAGTTCTGCCCCTGAAAATTTGGCGAGTGTTTGGACAAAGGTGCAATTTTTAATTCTCCTCGTCTTACGTCAGCTTGAACGCTACCTGCAAATCGCCAATGAAATCCACCTAATTGCTGTAATTTGGAGGGAGCCATTCTGAGCAAACCCACATGACCAGAACTGACTCATTTTCTTATTATTGTTCTGACTCAACAGAGAAAATGCGAATAAAGAGACAGACCAGAGTCGATCTGCTTAATGTGGGTTATTTTTTTTTTAAATCGAGCAGTCGGATATAAGACCGCCAATTAATTTCCCTCTGTAATTACAGCGTGTTTGACAAACACGGGAGCAAAAGTTCAACTCGCTGAGATGTGCTTGACTTTCTTTTTAAGTTTTATTTACTTGTCTGCTTTTTGAACAGAAACAGGAAAAACAGGAAGTAAGAATAACCATTGAAGTCTGCCGCAGCTTGCGATGCCATAAAGGCTCAAAGTTTTCTCGTTTGCACAAATTTCATTTATTTATTTTTCCGAATGCAAAGAGGAAAGGACGGTAATTCCCCATGGCTGCCTGTAAGTGTGAATATGATGAGACAAGTGTGAATAAGTCAGATGAAAGGCTCCGCCGTGCAACTGTGCAGCTGCCTCTTCTCACCGGTCCCTGTTTAGTCCGATAGAGGTTTCATAGGATTTTGCGCTCTGTTTGGCAAAGTGGGAAACCGAGTCTGGCCGCACTGTTCCAGCTTTGTGCTACAAAGTGCCCTGATTTAAAATGAATGGACCAGTAACAGGAAACACACAGGCTTTGTTCCCATTCTTCTCTGCCTCTCTCGCTTTCCCTTCTCCTTGCCCCCGTAAAAATCCGTCTGTTTCTCTCTTCCAGCTCAACGTGATCTTTCTGGGCATCGCTCTCTACAAGATGTTCCATCACACAGCCATCTTGAAACCAGACTCTGGTTGCCTGGACAACATCAAGTAAGAGCACTCAGATCACCCAGATATCCATTAGAGTCTCCCAGAAATAGCACTGCTTGTTTTTTTTTACGGGAGGGAAAGAATGTTTCCATGCGAGCGTGCTCAGCTCACTTCCGACCAAACGTGCTTTTTCACTGACGGCTCGATTGTGTCTCGTATGAGTCGTCTCGAGTTGACTTTTTCCACCCGTTTCCTTCGGTTTAATGAACGCCTGGTTAAAGAGCAACTTTTGTGTGGTGCTTTGTATTCAAGGCTCTGTTTCCGAGCAGTTCCCTTTGCCTTGCCTCCACCTTTTGATATTTCAAAACCTCATTAAAAGCACTTAAGGTTGCGAACACCCAACCCAAGGGTGCGGAAATCTGAGCTTACAAGGTAAGCACCTCCCATTACATTGAAAGGTTGTGTCAGATGGGGTTAAAATCAAACAGGTATTCTGCTGCGTCTCCATCATTATCTGAAGAAAACTGTTGTCTGCGCAGGAAAAGGCCAGGAGACAATCTGACAGGCCCGACCCGGTGTTATCTTGGTGTCAACACGCCGTAGATGAATATTCATTTAGTGTGTGCGTTATGTGTGTTTCAGTCTGTTTATCCTCTTATGCCTGGCTGCTTTCAGATAATGTAAAAGCTTCTGGGACAATTATGACTATAACAAAGGTGAAGATTTTCTTTGCTGGTAAAACACTTAGTCTGCAGGTGAGATGAATGACGGTGTTGCAAAGGCAACTAGGGCCAAGGTGGAAAAATATTTCTATTCAAATATGATATAAAATGTCTTTAATGCAGGACAAATTCACTGTATCTGTTACTTTCAGTAGTCGTGCATACGGACATAATCACAAGTGATCTAATCATTACATTAGCTAAATGCAACCTCAGATAAGATATAAAATATGATGCATGATCTGATATCTCTGCGTTGGTGTTGTTCCTGGATCATCAAAGCTGATGTTGGTCCAGGTTCAACATCGCAAGTGACCAGTCACGTTGTTGTGATGTTGTAGTTTTGCGACGTGGAAACACCAATACACAAAACCTTAACCCCAACCCATTAGCATAACCCTAAACATGATCACATCCGAACCCCTAACCTTGACCTTGACCCTAACCGGCCCATTTTTGGGATTTTTCATCCTGGGTGCATATCGGTCACATGCAATGCTGAACCTGGACTGACATTAATTGTTATGATTAATGCAAAACACCTACACACGCGTATCCGATGCACCAAAACATGACATATTATCATTTTTTATTTAATACCTGCAAACCTTGCATTCATGAATTGAATCACAGCTACAAAACAACAAAGTTCTTTCACAATGGTGTGAGAGGCTGATAACGTCACACAGGAAATGATTGCTTCAAGTTATTGCTGCTAAACTTAGCTCTATAAGATATTGAATCACGGGGTGTGTTTCGCTTTTCACACACTGCTTCTGCATTATGACTTAGTTTTTGCTACATAAATAATGTCACAGTGCAATATGTCATGTTGTTGTTTAGCCTGCACTTTCTTTTTACCATAGCTGTATATGCTGCAGTGAAATAATGAGATAGTCTTTTAAGGAGGAGTTCGAGTGCTTGGAAACGGTGAAATTGGTGCGATCAGGAGCAGACACACAGTACAAAAGAGCAAATAAACAAGTATCACGCCAAAAGCACAAACTTTTTTGTGTGATTTTTCTTGTTAGGACACGCCTGTATTTTTGAGAACACAGCCAATTTATTGATCCACCTGCAGTTATTCTCTTTTGAGACTGATGCTCATGCATGCAATTAAGCTAGTGCCAAGCTCAAAGCACTGCCTGATCTGTTCCAAGACAACAGTCGGCCGTAATAACAAACAGTTAACTACAACTGAGATTGCATACATAACACAGCTGTGTGTTTGGGATGTGTTTAATCATAATCAAAACATGTTTTTGCAAGGGAACACTTGTGACCAGGCTACAAGTTGGTATTACTGGTGCAGAGTTGGCAGTCTTATCAGATACGGTCCTGTATGCTGCACTGCCATGTAGCAGCTCCTGCCCCAACACATGCTCTATGATTATGCATAAGCACACAAGCAAAACAAAGCACAATACATTAAAAAACCTGCAACATGTCTAAAGCTTTATGCTAATGAATCATGTTGTATAATAACCTGAGGCTGCATTGGGTTATGACTTCTTTCTTGAGTAGACCTTACATGCCAAGTTGTCCTGTAAGGTGCATGCATAATTTGTGTTGAGAAAAAAAAAAGCCTGGTGAAAATTGAATAAAAGGATATTTTGCAATAGAGACGTAATAAATTATTAAGTTGCATTAAGCAATGAGCCAACAGGACGACTAAAAGTAAACTTGAAAAATATCACTGGCTCAAAACGTACCTAACATCAGACCTCCCCTCCTGTTCTCCCTTCGGGCTCCTCCATGGTTATCAAACTGCATGTTCACATGGCGCCAGAGGATAGATGAGGGCCTCTGCTGCTACTGCCTGAGATTACAACACTGTTAGTGTGTGTTTGTGTTGTACGCAGTAATTATGTTTGCCACAAAAGATGAACTCATAATTCATATATATGTATATATAAATAGTAAAAAGACACCCACCCCTGTTGAGACATGCTCTTGTGTCAATGTGCACTGGTTTCTCAAAAATAATAGGCCGTAGTTTGCTCTAGTGTTTACATGTTTTAGTCTCATTCATCATTAGGTGCATTATTTCATTACTTGATTGTAGAAGTTTCATGCGCACACAGAAAGTTTCTGTATTTGCACTGTAGGGTGACATAGCATTTTCGGTCATTGCTTTTGACGTAAGCTCCAGCTACCTGGTGTCAGGGCAGGCTCTTTGCACAGATGGTGTAAAGTTGTTTTGCTGCCTGTATGCTATGATGGATAAGGGTCTCTGCTCTGTTTTTGCTGTCTGCCTCGCTTTTTTTTTTTTAAGCCACTCTGGACACATTAGTCTGCTTTATGGCCGTGTTGTGGCGGTTTTTTCATGGCATCACATCACCGGTTGTCTCAGCACAGTGGCCCCTGTCTGCCCCGCTCCTCTCAACCAAGTGATACACACATTTAAAAAAAGAAAAAAGGAAAAGAAAAGAAAACAATCTTCAGCAGGCTCGATACGGCAGCCTTTGGTTCCGCCACGTCAGTCCCTAGTGTGCCAATGTGCTTTCATATCACAAATTCACTACAGGATTTCTCAGAGCTGTGGTTTTTATATGCTGCTTCTTAGCGGTGCCAAAAAATGTAACCTGGACAATAATAAGCTTTGACTAGTTTTGTGAACTCTGCGAAGCAAATTATTTGCCTAGATTTGAGGCTGTGTTTCCCGACTGTTACCCTACATCAGTTCCTCCTACGTTTAACCTCAACAGTCTTATTCTGGTGTTTTGCATTAAAAGGCAATGTCAAACATGAGCTGCTACATGCTATGAGGACTTATTGAAGTTGCTATTTTCAGTGGTTTAGCTAACATATCTGCTAAGGTTAACAAGCTACCCTACTTAGTTATGCTAAGCTATCAGTACTAAGCTTGGTTAAGAGTGAAGAGTAAAGCCCCATCCAAGTTGGAAGTGATCTGCTTGTAGCACATTGCTTTCTAGCTGACAGTTGTTTGTTAATGGACATCCCAGTCAACTAGCTTACGCTACAGAAGCGGCGTCTACACTTGTCTACAATACAAACTACAGGCAACCACGGATATCTGCTAGCGGCTAAAGCAATCACAAAGAGGTTTTCAGTGCAGCACCATTTTACCAGTTTCGCCTAGCAATAGCAGGCACCGTCTTGCAACCTCTCACCAACTAATGAATTTGTGTTTACCACCCTTAATGGATTCTTCCTTCAATTACTCATCTCAAAACTGGGAAAAGTTAACTATGGACCCACTCACTTTGCATTACTGTTATTTTGCAAGTCACTGAATATCACTGACATCCTAGATTCCTCGTAAGGACAAATAAAACTATCCATTAATCCATTAGTCTCAAATAATTGTGCTGTTATAGCATAACTGGATTTCTAACACATTCAGTAGCACTGACTCTATGTACGTATAATTCCTCGTGCATTCGCACAGTATTGTTGTTAGGTTTGATATATCATTTGCACAGTGTTGTTAGAGTTAGGGGAATTATTTCCAATGAGCGGTGTCACAGGGTAAGTTTAATAGTGCATCTAGTAATGCAAAATTAAGTTGCTGGTGCAGACTAATGCATGTTCACCTAACTAAGCCTAACCTTGTTCGTTTCTCTTTATTCTGCAATCCTTTGTCAAAGCTATAACGAGGTTTCTATACTTAATCCAAACTTGACACCTCCTGCAGCGGCTTCATGGTGAAAGCCAATCAGTGCCACCTCATTTCTCCAAGTGTTTCAGGATTTTCTTGTTATTTGTGTTGGCAGCTCACTTTTAAACGTTGTAACATATGGCCTCTTTCTGTGTCCTCCCAATCTTATGAAGAGTGTTGGGAGTAGGCTCACAGTATGTGTTCTGCTCACAGGCAGATCTGCTTCGAGAAACCGACATGCTTAAACAATAGATTCTGCACATTTACTGCACGTTCACACCAAGACATATGCGTAGTATATGTAAGGAGAGGCACACGGCCAATCTCGAACATCTACTATGAAGCACAAATGTGCCATGTTTCAGATATTTGGAGAACTACAAGCAGGACACCTGCTGCCCACACAGACCCTGTGCCTAGCCTGCTCAGCCTGGAAATGGATTGCTGATTACCAGAAAGTACATCGCTGACTATAACACTGATCGAAAATGCTTTAAAAAGTAAATACAACAAATGATTCAATGTGATTTAGTTCATCTTAAAGTTTGCAGTAGGTAACTACTTACTACTCAGTAAGACGCCAGCATATTATGTGACCACTTATGTACATCGGCCATTTTTCCAAAGGCCAGATACATTGTGTAGTTCTGCAGGAAAAATATTGATTGCTGTGGTCCTAAGTGTCACGTGATTTATAACACTGCGCTCTCCTAAATGTAGCAACCCACTGACCTCCTCAACCCAAGTCTTACCGACTCGAAAACACTCTGCAGTGTTTGGCCGTTTGTAAAAAAAAAAAAAAGAAAAAAAGAAAAAGGGATGGATCTGTACAGCTTTTTGTCAGCCGTCATTCATCTGATGAGGTTTTTACACCAACATCCATTAGGAAACGCTATGAACACACACAGAAAACTGGAATTAGGTGTAGGCTACTGTGGGCTTTTATATACATATATATATATATCCAATGCTTTTTTACCCTTAATGATCTATCAAGGTGAGCTGGTTTTAATGATCATGATAGCATTGGTTAATTAAGTCAATTTAGCCTAGCTTAATGAGCTATGCCTTCTTTAGTTTCATCTTCCTGCTATTTGGTTCCTCTTTATGGCTTGATGTCATGTTTTTTGTTCAGATTTCATCATACTGCCTTGTTTTAATATGAGTGTTTCATCTCTGTTTCACCGAGTATCTCTTTCTCCCTCTTTGCTTTTCTTTTTTTTGATTAGCACTCACATCCTGCCTTTTTATCTTATGCCGTGTTTATCTTTAACATCTTTCTGTTTCTCATCTTCTATTTTTTTCCTCCCTCCTCTTCATTTTAGCTACCGTTATTATGATGGATGTGTTATTGTAGAATGGCACTGGTAAGATGCAACATTTCTCAGAAGAGGAGTAGAATAGAATTGATATCGTGTTTGATGTGGTTTTTTCCCCCCTCCTCACCCCGTAATGGAGACAGTGGCTGCCGCTGCCCCGTGATTCATGGATTGCAGCGTGACTTTTGCACCGATGTAACTTTGAATACCAAACTTACTCTTGAATTGAGCTTGCTTAGAAGATGATGGACTGAACATTTTTAGCTTAGCATAGAGTCCTCCCAATTCAGATAAGGAGCTTCAAATGAAATATGCTAATGCTGTGATGTAAAAGATAAAAAAAAAAATGTCTGTGCCGTCATCAAAAACTTTGCGCTATTGATGTCTTAAACATTTTTGGGGTGATTTGCATTTAGAGCATACCTTTGGTTAAATAATTAACACCCCTGTTGGCCTGATCACGGCACTTCTTTTTTCCTCTCCCAGAAAGAGCCTATGAAATGACTTTATGTAGATTTAAAACAAATTGAATTGACCAATTGCAATCTCATACATAAATGATCTGTGACATTGCAATGAATGGCACCTCTGCAAATTAAGTCATTTGGAGGGAAATAGGTAATTTGATGTCACAGACTGAAATAGTTCTCTGCTTAAAATTGCCCCCCTTTGGCAACAATTAGTACGATAAAACCTTTTTTTGGAGGGAAAGTGCTGAAAGCTGTCTACTACAGCACTCAGTATATGTATTATATATTCATACGGGCTTTTGTACGGGCTTTGTGACGAGCACAATTGAGCTAAAGTGCATAAGTTGCTAAAATGCTAAATTTGACACCCTAAAATGTATTTAAAACATTTAATTACAATTATTTCTTTACAACATAATTAGCTTTGTCAAATATACTTTACATAAACTATTTTGAAGTTAATGATGCTGAGAATATGAGCAGATCAGTAAGTGATATTGTATTAGTAGCTTTCAGGCTACAGTTCTGAATGGGGGCTAAAAAAGCTGAGATGCACCCGCTTCATTTGTAAGTGAACTGTTATGCTTTTCAGTGACTGTAATGCAGTCTCAGAAGTTTTGCCTCGAGGCTCCTACTATGCAGCCCTCAAAATCATCCTCATATTTTTATCTGATAACTCCAGAAGAAGATAAGCCGTGCCGTGCTGATATGAGTCGTACCCTCTTCATATCCTGTCCTCTCAACGCATTTCTTATGACCTCTTTTGTCTCTATCATCCGCTATCCCTCCAACAAAACTCCCACTAGTTAGAGGACAACATTTTGTTCTTTTTTTGTGTGTGTCCATTGCCTGTGTTTCTGTGTCCAATCTGGGGGCAATCGCCTTGATAAAGTACCTTTCCCACCAGGTCATTAAGACAGCCCTGGGAAAATTATGTTTAATGGTTGCTCTGGTGAATTCATAAATCATTTATTTCGCTGCGCACCTGGCCCATTTATAACCGCTTAAATGTGAAGGTCTGCCAGCATTTATGAAGGGAACTAGATACCTATGCAAAAGAGATAAATATTGTTAACATCTGTAAATCACTAACAAATCCGCTTCCAAAATGTGGAAATGTGGAAATGTATTGGATTAATGCAGGCTAGCATCAATCCCATACAGGCAAGCAAGCCATCGTCCTTCTCGTTGTGTTGTTTCCATCTTCATTTCTAAATTTTCACACTGGATTTATTGCCACATCTTTGTTTATTTATTTTACCTCTGCATTGCTTTAATATGTGATTTGATTCATTTCTGTCTGTTCTCTAATTTATTTTGTTCTCATTATATGGCTCAGCTATCAGGATTATGAACCTAAGATGAAGTAAGACAAAATTGGAATGGCCCTTTTTTTCTCATAATGCCATCTTTCATTTACTCCACCATGAACAAATCAGCACCCAAATCCATCTGGCTGCCTCCCTGAATCATTAACATGATTTATAGTAGAGCACTCAGTCACATTGAAGGCCACATTAGTGTGCACAAAGTACTCTGATCTTAGATATACATAACCTACAGATGAGACAAGCAAGATTAGTTTTAAATGGCACCTGTATTGTTACAGCGCACTGTATAGAAATGTTAGGACTGTAGTGTAAATACCATACACCCATCTTCCCTTTATCCAGAACAAAAAGGAAGAATCTGGGCACAAATCAAAGTTTGAATTGAAGGGCTGGGCGTCCAACCCAAGGTGCTCATTGAGGACATTTAAAAAGATTATTACAGGAAGAAAAAGCAACACATAGGAATTAATGACAAATTACATGCGTTTAGAGGCAATGTGGAACAACAATGAATAAAATAGCTAGCTAAAGGCTAAACCTGAAAACTAGCTAAAAGTGGCTAAAAAAGTGAGTGATAAACAAAAGTAACTATTAAGCAGCTGAAAAACTAAAAGTGAAAGATGGAATTCTACTATAAGATTTTTGTATAAAACAATTTAATGATAACTAAAAGTAACCATCAAAATTAATGGCTAATGGCTAGTTAGCTAAGAATAGTGATTGTATGGAAGAACTAATTTTCTGAAAGTAACTGATAGGTAGCTAAAAGTAATCAATAAAAAGTTGAAATATAAAGCTTAAGTAATGGCAAAAGCTGAATAAAAGGTTGAAGCAGTTTGATAATAGTGAATATATGTTTAAAATGAATTGCTAAAAATAACTAAAGCTTAGCTTCATAAGCTAGCTAAATTAAAACAGATAAAATAGCTACATGCACTCAATGGCTAAAACAAATGGAAAGCTCAAGATGACATAAGCACAAGGATGATCAGCAGAGATTATCAGTTCACTCTTATAAAATTTCTTGAACCAAAATGATATAATTTCTCAAAACCAGGTCAAATGAGCACATTAGCAACAAGAAAACAGACTTGGAGACTGGAATTACAGTTTGCACAAACCGCAGCTCAGAAAATATGAAAGTCTTATTTATGTATACAATCAATAATATTCTTAATAATTGCTAAAGACAAAGAAATATCACATCAACATGAATTTAAATGTTGCTGTTAAGAAAAAGCTCATCACATTAGCTCATCACATTAAAAGCATAAAACCAATAACACTCCCAAGAAATGTAACTATAACAGCCCAGGTATGATGAATCCTGATAAAACCAAAAATTAATGTGCACAAGAGTTGGTTTAGTCAGTCTGGTGCTGTATGTGCAGTCTTTAGTAGCCACAACATGATGTTTCTGGTGTGCATAATTAACCTCCTAGGACCTGGCGTCCACATATGTGGACATCACATTTTGGGTTATTTAGACCAAAATACTCAATTCTGCTCTACAAGGGCCTGATATCCACTTACGAGGACATTATACTGCTACTGTTCTATCAAAATTTTAAACTAATATCCTCATATGTTGCTCTTATTTTTCATAAAAACAAAAATAATGTAAAAAAAAAATCTGGTAATTCTTTGCTTTTACATTCATCGGGCCCCAATCAGCCCAAATATCAAAGAGAAATTAAAAATGCATGCCGTGGAAGAGTTTGGGTCTTAGGAGGTTAAGCTTTGACAAAGCGCACTACATAGATACTGTACATGTAAGGGTAGACGGCACATTCTGACAAGAATCGTGTATTAATGTGATTAAACACTTATCTAGATCTTGCCAGAGGGGTCACCAGAATACAAAAGGGTGCAGGTGAAGGGGAAAAAAAAACTGCCACTTCTCTGCGCAGTGCACCAGCACAAAGATAGAGCCCTTACTCTTAATAGACTTTGTAATCTCAAGGGCATTTGTTTCAGATAAACCTTCTGCTTCAGTAAGATTTTACAAGACACTCAGCTCAGGCACTAGAATCCAACATGTAATATACTAATGAATTTTCTTTTCCTGGAAACGAGGACTGTATTTACTGGTCGCCCACACATATAGACTGCACTTAATTTTTGTGGGAGAATCAAAGGCTTTTCTTTTTGTTTGAAAGAGTGCAAGTGTAAAAATAAAGAATAGAAAAAGACTAAAAGGGAAAAAAATCATTCTCATTTATCATCAGTTTCCTTTCCCTGTTCATTTCAAACTGTATTTATAATTGTGGATTAAGCAGGTTCTTCATTTCCAGACCTTACAGTTAAAGTTGTACCTTATTGCTTTAAGACCTAATATCTTTGGTGCAGTTTATGTTCCTTCTCCTGAAATGACAGCTTTTATTAATTATTCATCAAATGGCTATTTGCTTACATTTCAGATCTTGGGTGATCGGCGCCATCGCCTTGCTATGTCTGCTGGGCCTAACCTGGGCTTTCGGCCTCATGTACGTCAACGAGAGCACAGTGGTGATGGCCTACCTCTTCACTATCTTCAACTCCCTGCAGGGAATGTTCATCTTCATCTTCCACTGTGTGCTGCAGAAGAAGGTCGGCATTTGCGTTCTCTCCCGTATCCAGAAAATAGCACGGTGTCACATTAATTAACCGCATGCACATTGGAATTGATTTCCATAACGAGCATGCTGGAGTGTAGCAAGTTTGGAAAGCGGTGAGCTGCTAGTGCGAACCTGTCTGTGCTTTTGAATTTACAGGTGCGTAAGGAGTACGGGAAGTGCCTGCGTACTCACTGCTGCAGCGGCAAAAGCGTGGACAGCTCCATTGGCTCTGGCAAGGGCACCGCCTCGCGTGCTCCGGGACGTTATTCGACGGGATCGCAGGTTAAATAGCATTTTTCACTCCTGTAACTTACCACGTGATATGTTCTTTGGAAAAAAAGGTGAACAGCAAGATGATTTCTTTGTAGTGTATGTGCATGCTGCAGCTAGAGGCGGGAAATGATTTGATCCCGAGTGATACTCAGGATTACGTAAGATTTGAAGAAAGTAGGCAAGCAAAAGAGTAAGTCTGCAATTCGTTTTCACTGGGGCGGATTTAGGCTGCGCGTCGGTACAGTGACGTTGAGGAAAGTACTGGCTTCAGCTTTGTGGGGAATTTGTTCATGCTTACAAATTCAAATTTGACTGTCTATGCCAGGGTTTGTAAATTCGGTGCATAGATGGTAAGTCTCCTTGTAAAGTAAATTGTTAATGGATTCCACCCACGTTGACGTGAAGTATAGGATGAATTGGCGCGATACGCCGTAACTGAACATCGTATCCATATCCCAAAGAGTGCGTTTTCTTCCAGTGTTCAATTATAAATAGTCCTTAGAGTCAAGCGTGCAGTGGCAACCCACGGTACAAGCTGGATTCCGCACACAGATCAAAGCGTTTAATTATACACAGTGGTTTGACAAGATGGCTCTAACCTCATGCTCAGTCACTTTATATGAGCGAGACAGGAATGGAAACACTCAGAAAGATGTGGTTGTTTATTGCTAACTCCGAGGCTTCGGAATGAATGTGTAATCAGCAGAGCACATTCGAACCCGTCGGCTATGAATGGTTCAAGTTTTTGTCTGTCCAAAAAAAAGGAGAAGAAGAAGAAATGGCACTGTCATTTTCAACCCATCTGTGTCCCTTAGGTCTGGGGACAGAATCGTGTGCAATATGATAATGAGATCAGCTGTGTCAGTGTATGTTGCTGTTTGAATATGTGAGCGATGTGTCATCTCGGCTCGAAACAGACGCCAATTCATGATGTGAAAAATGCTTTAAGCTTTTATAAATAAAAACATGCCCTCGGTTTAAATGTCACACTGCGATGGGGAAGCTCAGCGAGAGATTAGGTGAGGTATAGTGACAGCTGCTCCAATTTTAGTTAAAGCCGGAGTAGGAAGAAATATAGAAAAGGTGGAAGAAAGCAATTTAGCATATGAAAAAAGACAGCCAGCGTGTAACTTTCTGGCTGTAACTTGGCGTGTAACTTGAGTAACTTTCCCTTTTATTTTAAGTCCTCCTACCTACATTTTGAGCATGTGGAGGTATATATGTTTAAATCTAAAAATGCTTCATGTGGGGTTTGAACCAGTTGCTCTATTGTGCTCTAGCTCCCATTACAGGAGGATAGTTTTCTCTTAGATAAGCGATCCCGAACATATTTTGAGCCACAGACCGGTTTAATGTCAGACAATATTTTCATGGATCAGCCTTTAAGGTGTAAATACAACAAAATAAAATGATACGACCAAGACAAAAACTGTGATATTTTGTAAATATGATAAGAAACGCGAATTCACTGTGTGATTCCGTAACTTTATTAGTAGCGTCCTCCTGAAATGCGCCAACGACACTGAGAGTAACATCCTCCTCTCTGCCCATTAATGCTCTCTGGTCGCTATGTTAACGCGTAAACATTTCTTTCAAAATAAGACACACAACTACAACGCGGGGAAAGACCCAGGAAAACCGAGTTAAAGATAAAAACCCTGAAAACCATAAATTTCACACCTGAGCCTCAACTCAGTACCGGTCCGGGGCCCGGGGGTTGGGGACCGCTGTCTTAGACCTTTGAATTGCATTATGCTAAAGGTTTATCATAGACTTTTTCAGGGATTTCAGGGATTTGAACCAGCCTTCCATTTATGGTTACACAATGAGTCTGTATTTAAAAATATTTTCCATCATTTATGAAAATCAAGAATTCACCATGGGTAAAATTAAAGGACTGAGTGAATAATCAAACCAAATTAAAACTTTAGCCAGATTGCATTTAGTACCCAAATTATTTTTAAGTGGACCATAATAAGCTCTGCTTTAACTGGAAACTGTTCCACACACAAGTCTTGTAGTAGTAGTAGTAAATCATCAAAATGAACAAGATTCATTTAATTAAAAATTTGCAGTCGGCCGCATCGATTAGTTAGATTTATAGGGTTAGGGCCCTGTAACTCACATCCAGTCACAGGTCCCCTAAGGGAAGTGCAGATGGAGGCTTGACTTGTTATTGGTGCACTGGTGAAGGGGTGAACCAGTGATGGGGTAAAGGCTGCAGTAAAAGCAGACAGATGAAAGGCGTAATGTTGTTAAACTCCATGAATGGATTACTGGGAGGATAATTTCCTCCTGAGAAGTCTGGCTAACTTGGAGTCTTGCTTAAAATGTATTATATACAGATGTGACAGATTAAAGGAAAAACCCATGACCCTTGAAATCCGTTGGTCTGATAAGTATGAAAACTATGTTAACTGAATTTTTAACCTTCGGTTAAAAAAATCTCAAACCAATCAATCCCGTGTCTGGGAATTTCAGGGTCATTTAGACCAGCTGTCCCCAACCCCCGGGCCTCGGACCGGTACCGGTCCGTGAGTCGTTTGGTACCGGGCCGCGAGAGTTGAGGCTCAGGTGTGAAATGTATAGTTTTCAGGGTTTTTATCGGTTTTCAGCGTTATTTTGTTATCGTTTTTATCGTTTACTCGGTTTTCCTTGGTCTTTTCAGGTGTGTTATGAATAAATCTTTTTTTCGGTACCAGTACTACTTTTATTTTGTTGTATTTATCCGCGACACCTTAAAGGCCGGTCCGTGAAAATATTGTCGGGCATAAACCGGTCCGTGGCGCAAAAAAGGTTGGAGACCGCTGATTTAGACCACTCTTTTCACCAGCAATGTTAAAGCAGAAGGGGGTTCATTCTCCCCAGGAGAGTTTCACACATGCACATAATCAATACCAAGGTGCATTGAAGCTGTTCTGGCCACATGTGGTGGAAAAACTCCTTAGTAAGGCTCCAATAACACAGGCCTAGAGACCGTTTGGCAACTTCAACATGCTCTTGTGCATTCTTTGGTAGCTACTAGATTGCCAGTGTCACCTATAATTTGCACAGACGACACGGGCAGAGTGGAAATTGCTCACCTTCAAAGTAAAGGCCGTGCCTCAGTGCTGCGACCAACACGGATCAGAAGGTGGACCTTTTATTTTAAAGGTTGCTCAGTGAGCGGTTGGCAAGTGTCTGCACACAAGTTGGCGATTTCCATAAAAGACGCCAACTACAGGTAACTGTAGCAATCTGCCAGAGCAATCGCAAGGAGGCTTTTTCGTGTAGCAACAAACATCTCTTTGTGGCCAATTTCACCTGCTGCAACCAGCTGCCAACTGATCGAGGATTACAAATTTTTTTTCATATGTTGCCACGGGTTACCAAACAGCCTTTATCCCTTTTTTCCCTACATTTGACAACCAAGCCTTGTTTCGGCCTGGTTAAGTATACCATCACAAATGTATATTTTTCACAACAACAATTTTTTTTATACTTTAATCAGAAAACTCTCAAATGTTCTGCACACAGGATAGAAAGGACTCTTTTCTATGGTTAGATGCACTCCCTTAGCTTGTGCAATAGCCCACGGGACTGTGATAATTAACCAGGATGAACTCTGTTGGATTGAGCCCTTTCCAACCCAAGATACAGACTCAAGAGAGCTTGACTGATGACTTTATTATTGATTTAACCTATCACAGTGCTAATGCTCATTTTTAATTGGAGGTTACTTATCCCTACAGCTGACATGTTTCAGGGTTAAATACTAGATTTGAAAGCCGATAGCATCTCTTTTTCTTCATATCTCAGCCGTTATTGAGCTGTGAAGAATATGAGTGCACGCTTGAGGAAATATGCTGAAAGCCTGAGACTTTTCACTCGCCCTCCATGTGCAGACTTCTATTTTTTTTTTCCCCAGAGTGAATATTTTTATAAGGTGAAATGTTATTTTTCTCCGCAGAGCCGCATCCGTCGAATGTGGAACGACACGGTCAGAAAACAGTCCGAGTCCTCTTTTATGACCGGGGACATCAACAGCTCTGCATCGCTCAACAGAGGTATTTGTTTCCGCAGCACATCTTTTCTTGAGTGATTCAATACACCAGCCTTCACCTCAGAATTTATGACTGTGACTGAGAAACTTTTTTATTTTTTTTTCTCTCTCTCTCACAAAAGCAACGCTATTTTTCTCAAATTGCGTTTGGACTTGCATTCCTCTTAATAATGACACAAGGGCTTTGCAGAATTAAAAGCCTCTTTAAAGCTTTCAGCTGCAAACCTCAATCCAGCTGTAAAAAGTCAAGGCAAATCACTCATTTCACAGCAATTTTCCTCACATACTGCGAAATAATTAAAAACGCCAAGTGAAATATGCATCTCCCCCACCCTACTTGGCTGTTAATTATTACCAAATACCACAGAAAGGTTTACAATGTAAGAAATCACGAAAATGAAAACTCCTGCCAATAGAGCTGCAAATTCTTACCTGTTCAAGTGACAGATTGAAAGGATAAATGCTTCACCGCTGCAGAAAATTGTTTATTATGTCTTATTTTGAAGTACAAACCAACCGTTTTCTATCGTTTTGTTAGGAAAAGTAACACTAAATAGATTAGGTGGTAGAGAGAATAGCAGGTTCTAGGTAAATCATGCATTTCATCACATTTAATTCATTTGATGAGTGTGCAATAAAGGATATATTGAACACCCCACCCATTCTGCCTGTAAAAGCCTTGAGTGAGAAACCAGGAAAAGTGCTTACTGAAAAACCTAAAAATCAATTGGCTGGGAGCTTCTCTCATATATATGTGAGTAAAGAGTTTCCATATAATTCATTGACAGACAGAGTAAACTTTGGAGTCTCTCAGGTTATCGGGAGCAAATGCTGCGCTCGCTGGCATCCCTCCCCGACATCTCTTGACGCGAGTGCCACACCGCTCACTCTCTAAATTCACTCTGGGCGTCTGCTCGCATAGACGCTAATGCACACTTACAATGATGGATTAATGTTCGACACGGGGAGGAAGTGTCATGATCTCAATAATTAGGTGCTCGGCTTAGCACCGTCAACAGACGCAGCTTTTATCAATAGTGGGGAGGCTGAAACGGGGCAGGACTGAAAGAAAAGCCTGCATGGATCTCCTGTAAATATATGTTAAAATAAAAAGAGGTAAAAATTATACGTTCATTTCAATCCCCCCGGCCTTCTCACAAGGCTCGATCTGATTGAGAAAACACTCACATGAGCTAAAGAGCATGCTGGGAAGTGTGTTCTTCCATCCCACGTGTTATAAGAAACAGATGCAAATAGAATTTGCACTTCTCCGAGGCTGCTCCCGTGTTGTTATTAAGGAATTATATGTTGAGGACCGAATATTCCTAGCTGTTTTGTGCTCCGTATTCTTCTTCCCCCCCGAAACTCCTTGTGTGTGAGAGAGTGAGCCTGCAGCTGACGCTCTCACTGTGATCATCTCGAGAGCGGAGTCATGCAATCATCTTGATAGCTTTGCATGTTCAATTTATCCCAGCATTCAAGATTATTTCTGCACAATCAGTGTGATTCTTTCTTTTTTTTTTTGGGTGGGGGGGGCAAATTGTCCAATTCAAACACAGGGGGGATCTGTCATTGGGAGAATTCAAGAGGGGGGCTGGTGTTTGTGGAATACTCTGTAATTAGGGCAAGCAGCAACAGCAACATCAAATTACAGGTTTTTTTCTTGTTTTAAAAATCTAAACATCCTGATTCCCAGGCAAAATGATAACGTGGCTAATTAATACTCAAAAAAGTAGGAATAATGCTGAAAGATGAGACCAACGCAGCGGCACTATAGTGCTTTTAAATTTCATTAAGCATAGTCTTTAGACATAAAAAGTACAAGTGCAATTAGAACGCCATAAAAAAAAAAGAAGTCTAACTTTTAAGAGGAAGGGGAGAGTCACGGGGTACTATAAAAACCTTTCCCCAGTGGTGTGACAGATTCAGAGCGTTGGAAAAAGAACAGTACACTCTGCCGGAGGATCTAATTGCGGTGTACTCGCACCTCAGATAAAAGATGTTTACCCGCTCTGGCACAGTGCATACAGGAGGCGCGCGCATGTAACGCCCTCACAAGTCTTAAATTCGGCTCCTTTAAAAATAATAGCCTCATACGTTGACGTGGAGAGAGAAGGAAAAAAAGAAAATCAACGACTTGTAAGCAGGAAATGAATGCGCCTGAGAAGTATTTTCAGCATACTTGATATCCCGCATAATGTATTCAGACACTTGGATTTTTTTTTTTTTTAACCATCAGATACTGTAAGAAAAACAAACATTACTGAATCTGCAGCATTCGTGTTTGAGATTGCAGCTTTCAAATCTGCAGCTAATCACCGGGCTCAGACTGTGAAGGTTGCTTTGGTGCGGTAGTATGTGGATGGGAAACTGATGAGTCATTTGGGCCAGATCCTGGCAGCAAGAATCTGAAGACAAGCGCTGCATAAATAGAAAATGAGCCTCTGTTCTGTTTCCGTGGAAGAGGCGAGGCTGATGCAAAGTAATGACCGTCTTCACTATAGAGAGGACATATCGCTTCATTCAAAGGTTATTTCGGCAACTGCGCAAAGAGAATGAGCAAGTATTGAACTTTGCTCTTTGGAGAAAAGGAAATATTAGACCACTTCATCTCATAAGATTGGCAATGCCAGAAGTAATAATAATGGTGCAGGCCCCGGCTGTTGGTAGGCTTCCTTCGTACTGCTGCACCTGTCAAGCTTCCCATTTTCACACAGCATGCAATTTACAGCGCTAATAGTCAGGGCTCTGCCTCTTGAAATTCTTTTTTTTTTTTTAAGGTAGACAAAAGCAGGCCTATCATTTCTTTTCAGCAGCAGTCAACTTCATTTCCAATGCTATGTCAGAGAGTGTAAACTTCCTCAATTGAGCACAATAGCAGAGCTGAGGCGCTAAAGTAGCTAAACTCAGGCCGAACTTCCACACAGGCAGGACAACAACAACAAAGCTGTGAATAGATCTTATTTTTAACTAGCGTTGTAACAATTTCCCAAATCCATGGTTCCGTTTATACCCAGGCTTATTTTTTGTTGTGTTTTTAAGCGTGTGAAAAAGGGAGAGAATTCTTTTTATTATTTTTTTAAAGGCTCGATGATGTTTGGATCATTATTTTCCAGTTCAATATTTACCTGAAGGGTCTTTAAAAATGTAAACACACGTAAGCGTTTCAGGCATCCTTGGTCGTGCATTTCATTCACTTTAAACGGAGCAGAGTTCTTGCATTGTTGAACTGAATTGTGGATCTGATGCTTCGCTTTGCTTGTGATGAGTTGATAAAAGTTCATGTATATAACGCTTACTGCCAGTTGAAGCTGCTACCTGCTCTTGGTGAGTGACATAGGGTTGGGTAGTACATGTTAGAGCAGCCAATCCCAAAGGTGGTGGGGGACCTGTGCCATGAACCTATTTGTTCATGTGAGACACTGGGACTGTTGTGGAGGGCCCACCGATAAGCTTATAAAGTTAAAATTAATATCGAGCAGATTGTTTCAGCTTATTGGTGCATCCACAACAGTCCCAGTCTCTCATATTGGGAAAACTAATTGCCCACCCCTGTATTGGAACATCACCCAGTCTGGAATGTCCGCCAGCGACCAATGCTCAACTTGAAAGCAATGCGGGATGAGTGAATCACTCCCTGTCTGGATGCTCCTTTATAGTTCAACAATGCTAATTAGCTTAAGTATCACGAGAACATGGCTAATTAGCATATCATGAACACACGTTACCAAAGCTGTTATCAGCCTACATGTGCTGGCCTTCTTAATAAAAACAAACAAAAAAAAAAAACTAAAGCAAAAACAGAGCTTTGCTAACATGCAAGTAGCTTGTAGCTAGTAGCTCAGCTAAGCTAGGCTAACATACCAGTAGCTTTTAGCTAGCAGCTCAGTTACAGGGATGAAGCAATCCTTCCTTTTCTACTCCATGGCTGTCACACAGATAAAACCTCTTCCTGGGACTGTGTTTACTTCCCAGGCTTCTGCACTTATACATCTTTCTCTTCAACCTTATATCATACTTCTAGTAGTAATGTAATGTGAGCTCAAGCAGTAAAAAGACTCTCAGTGGAGTCGGCTCGAGGGCCATTGTGAAATTGGCGGATGGGACAGCGAGAGAAGAATGTGGACAGCTGTACTGCATATTCAGCTCCAGTCTGAGAAGCAATACACCCCTGTTTTTAAAAGAAATATGCAGCTTTAGCTGTGTCCCCTAGGCCGCATCCTTCAGAGGACCTGGCCTTCGCGGTCTGCGTGGCCTGTGTGATCTCTTGATTAATCGAGCAGATATTTGAAGTTTACACAGCTACATTCTCGCCTGAAAATATCTTAAAAATTCATTTTGTGACCAAGAAAGAGTAATAAAACTAAGTAGCTGCCGCCATTGTTGGAAACTGGAATTGGCTGGGCCGCGCTATTAATTCTGGGATAGGTTGGGCCATGAAGGATACACCCGACTCATCCTTCAAATCCAGGGAAACGAAGGACGCATTTGTTGGCCGCATTTGGAGCAGCCTTCGAATTGGGACAGCCTTCGTCTCATAGCTCTGACGTAATCGGCCTTCAAATGCGGCCTCTGAAGGATCCTGGCCTAGGAGTTGGGACACACCTATGACATTCCTAACATTAATATTGGGGGTAAAAAAAGTATTTAGTAATGCAGTTTCCTAAAACACCCTCAGACAGGTGCGTGCCCTCTGTGTTGTCCTGTTTGAGTCCAGAGACGTACCAATGCCTGTGCTGTGTTGGCCATGTCGGTTCTCCTTTGGAAAGTTTACCTGTATACTGCCTGAATGTGGAGCACGAAAAAGGGCTTAAAGCTAATGGCCGACATTAACGGTACAATTAATACACTTTCCATTAGCCGCGTCAGTTCTGCCACTTTCATGTAGCAAAACCTCCCTCACATTAATGACCATATGATCATTTGGATGTTAATGGCTGTCACTGCTCAGCTGCATCTGCCCAACTGATATGTATGTTCTCTCTGTTTCTGTCTATATCTCAATTTATCTACCCACCTACCTTTTTCCTGTCTCCTTTTTTCCTGTCTCACTCTGTCTTTCTCTGGCTGCTCCAGGGGCTATGGCTAACCATCTTATACCTAATGCACTCCTACGTCCTCATGGCACTAACAATCCCTATAATACATTGCTTGGGGAATCGGCAGTCTATAACAACCCTCTGGGCATGTACAACACACAAGGTGTGCAAGCTTCTTTCATTCTTTAACATTGTGGCTAGGGCAGTGTTATTTTTTTTTTTTCATGTCTGAGCCTGGAGGTACTCTAGGGGGCACATCTTTGTTCCCATCCCAAAACAAAAAGCAACTTTATGATTGGACTATTAAAAGTAATGCACTAAGCTGAAATCCCAGCAGTCGCCTTGAGAGTTTTAACAGCGCTTTAATTTAGAAACAAAAAAAACAACAACACTGCCCTTGCTGTCTTTGTGTTAGCTTTGAACAAGCTATAGCTTTATCATAAAATCCTACAGGTTTGTTTTGCTGTGGGATTTTTCAGTGGTGTTGCATCTTGGCTTGTGTTCAGAGCCGTGCTATTCGGTTACATAAGTTGCACTCACTCGTGGCTGTTTGGCCAAACACACAGTGTAAAAATGAGGAAATCCTCTGAAATCAAGAGTAGGCGCCTATAGGGAGCCAGATACAACACCAGTCATTTATTTTAAATGTGCTCCTGTGTTGTCAGTGAAGCTCGTGTGTGCTTTGTCTTTTGTCTCGATGTTTTCTTGTTTTTTTGTTGTTTTTTTTTAGCTTTTAGCATTGCATTCTCGTGAACACCGCTGTTAGATTCTCAGACACTGTTGTTTTGTGATAAATGTCGCTGAGGCAAGCAAGAATTTAAAAATGCAAATCGCCGGTGCTACATAAAAGAGCGGTTTGAAGGAAAAATTCAGAGGTTACAGTTCATTTGTTTCTTTAGCTGTAATTTACGGTGGCCCTGAAAGGCCAAATGGACTGCAACCTAGGAAAACACCAGCAATAAGAAAAACGCTGTAAAAGCACACAAAACACAATGGAAATAGGAAAAGCAGAAATAGGAAAAATGAAAACGGAAATAGGAAAAAACAGATTTCCAAAAGCACAAGGGAAGTGTTTCTGGGGAGACAAAAACCCGACGGAACAGCTGCAGGAACCAAAATATGCTAAGCATTGCGCTGGGTGACACTTAAAAGAAGTGGAGGATCTATCGGTTTTATGAGGAAAGAAAAGATGAGAGGTAAGTGTGTTAGCCCAGCGGTCCCCAACCTTTTTTGCGCCACGGACCGGTTTATGCCCGACAATATTTTCACGGACCGGCCTTTAAGGTGCCGCGGATAAATACAACAAAATAAAACTAGTACCGGTACCAAAAAAAGAAGATTTATTCATAACACACGTGAAAAGACCCAGGAAAACCGAGTTAACAATAAAAATGATAACAAAATAACGCTGAAAACCGATAAAAACCCTGAAAACCATACATTTCACACCTGAGCCTCAACTCTCGCGGCCCGGTACCAAACGACTCACGGACCAGTACCGGTCCGAGGCCCGGGGGTTGGGAACCGCTGTGTTAGCCTAACTATTAGCCTAAAAATCAGCCATCAGCATTACATGAATCATGAGAATAAAACGCACCTAGCATGTTTTGGTTCCTGCAACTGGTCCGTCGGGTTATTGTCTCCCCAGAAATACTTCTCTTGTGATTTTGGAAATCTGTTTTTTCCTATTTCCATTTTGTGTGCTTTTGCTGTGTTTTTCTTATTGCTGGTGTTTTCTTAAGTTGCAGTCCATTTGGCCTCTCAGGGCCACCGTAGAAATAGCTATTTAGCACTTTATTTCAAACTTGGTAACTGTCATAATTACTCATTCATATGTTCAAATGTAGATTTTCAACTCAACATAGATTCAGTCTACTTATTGTGATTTTTTTTTTAAAAACAAAAAACAAAAAACATTTTCAGTATGGCAGATATTAAAGCATTCCAAGTATTAGCTGGGTATTAGAAACCGGCAAGCTATCGTGGGTCAGTATGACTATCGAAATGCTATTTTATTTTCTCTCTGCAGAGCTATTCCAGCTCTCAGCAACTCAATATGTGTTTGCTGTAACTTTGCGAGTCTGTAAAACTGGGAAAACTCGAGTAAAACTCAAGTTAAAAAACAACAACAACAACAAAAAACCTCAGAGAGCTTTGATCAGCTGATAATTTATGTATGAAATACAAAGTGCTTGCATTGGAGGTTGTGATGGAGGGCTATGACTCACTTACACTGCCATAGATGAGGAAGAGTAAGACTGCTAATGCATCAAAAGATTTATCTGTCTATTTGACACTAAAGTACCGTATCTGTGTTTTACCCAAGGATTCCATCTTTTTTTCTCTTTCTCCCTCTCTCTCTCTCTCTCTTGCTATATATATATATATATTATTTGTTTGTTATGAGATATGTTCAGGTTCTTTGTGTGGGTGCACAGAATTTGCATGAGGGTTAAAACAATCTATTGCATTGCAGAAACATTTTCTTGATGCGTCATCAGCATACTATATGTGCGTTTTCCTCTTTCTACCTGTCACTGTTATGCTTACTGTGTTTTCTTTTCTTCTTTCCTTTCCCTCATGCTGTCCCTAAAAGAGCCCTACAGAGAGACAAGTATGGGAGTCAAACTAAACATTGCTTATCAAATGTAATTGACTTTGGCTTTGCTTTCTTTTCACTCGATGCTGACAAAGGGGTAATGAAAACAACGTCATTCCCTTTGGAAGCAATACAATTCTCTTTGTGACAAAGGCCCCTCACCTTGACAAGAATGCCAGTTAAATTGGTTTGAATCGCATCCCGAGTTCCACTGCTTACAGACATTTACACTACTTGGTGTAGTTTAAAAAAAGACAAGAGAGAGACTTCTTCCACTCACATGTCCTAGGCCTATTTGATATCACAGCCTGAATAAGTGAAGCCAGTTACAGCTAACATTAAGATTCACCTCAACGCTTGAAAAGGCACGTCGATAGAAATTGATCTGTGATCTTTAATAGAACGCCGTGCCTTTGTTCGTGCACCTTTTATTTGATTATACCAAAAACGTACATAGATATATATTTAGATTTTTTTATGAGGCTAATTTCCTTCTTAGAAGTCTAAGACGTGCATCTTGTCAAATTTTCAAGAGGTCAGACTGCGAGCTTGACACTTTAACGAGCTGGATGGCCTTGTCTGAGGTAGTTTGAATTATCTTCAAATATATGCTTTGATGTTGATAGCATGGACTTGGCTAACTGATAAAGCTATGAAAGCTTCATGTCCATGCAACAGAAAGAACAGAAAGCCTCCTTCCTTCCAGTGTGGCTTTACTTTGAAGTATCAGTTGTGTTCACATTGATAAAACATATCAATATATACCCACCCCGCCTATGCATTTTTACAATGTTGTTTCTAAATGCTCACATGGGACAATATGGTTGGGATCCAAATTCTACAACTGGTGTTCCGGTTTGTGTTTCACTTTTAAGAGTTAATTGCATGGCTTCGATGTGTCCGTTGTCTCTGCCTGCACGCGTTTTGTGCTTTTGTGCCGTGCTCGAAGTTTGGTGCTGTCTGGTAATGCACACTGTATCAATGTTTTCATCACTGCCATCATTTAATTGTTGATTTCCATGAAAATGAAGTAAGTCTTGGTATTGAATACAATTTTTAAAAGAAGGTAAGTGTGAGCTCATAGGATTTTACTGTAAACTGTGTGCTTTAATTAAAAATGCTAATCCAGGCCTTTACGTCCGAGTGCATTTCATAGAACTGGGAGGGTTGGTGATTTGATGGCTGCTGATTAAAACCAGCATTTATGTCTCACAAGAGTTCACTGTTCTCATTCAGCTGCTATATCCCTACTCATCTTTGTCATTCCAGAGGGAATCCTGAACAATGCCCGGGATACAAGTGTCATGGATACTCTACCACTGAATGGTAACCATGGCAACAGTTATAGCATTGCCAGCGCTGAGTACATGAGTGACTGCGTCCAGATCATTGATCGGGGCTATAACCACAAGGAGACGACCCTGGAAAAGAAGATCCTAAAAGAGCTCACCTCTAATTACATCCCCTCCTACCTCAACAATTCCCACGAGCGCTCAAGCGAGCAGAATCGGAACCTCATGAATAAGCTGGTCAATAATGTTAGCAATGGCGGCAAGGACGGCGGCTACGGGATGGGCTTGGGCGTAGGGATGGGCATGAATGTCGCGCTGGGCCTTGATGACCATTCCACCTTTGTCCCCCACCACGACGAAGGCCTCGGTTTGGAGTTGATACGCGAGGAGTCGAACGCCCCGCTGTTGCCGCAGAGGCCGCCCCCATCCCTGCAGGCGGTGGACAACCTTCACAATCACCTCCACCAGTCGGCACCCCCACCCCTGCCGCTGCCGCACCACCCCTTCTCGTCCGCCAGCGCTTCCTCCTCGTCTCGAAGGAGGATCCCCCAGGAGAACAGCGAAAGCTTCTTCCCTTTACTCACCAACGAGCACACTGAGGACGAAGGCTCGTCGCCCAGCCACAGCCACCAGAGAGACTCCCTCTACACCAGCATGCCCATGCTGCCCGGCCTGCCCGACGTGTCCGGAGAATCGGCAGACGGCTCCAAGGAGGGCGGCGACGCCAAGAGCCCGGAGGCCAGCTCGGACGACGTTTACTACAAAAGCATGCCCAACTTGGGCTCACGTAACCACCTCCATCAGCTGCATTCCTACTACCAGCTAGGGCGGGGCAGTAGTGATGGCTTCATTGTTCCCCCCAACAGAGAGGATCTATCTCCAGAAGAGGCCCAGCAGGAGCCCTCGCACCTAGTCACCAGCCTATAGGCCCGAACCCCCTCCCACCCGTGCCCATTGTATTCTCGCAGTCCTCTACTCTTCCCCCGTGTGCCCTTGGTCCATCAGTCGTTGGAAGTGGTAGCCTTTATTCTCTTTATTCTGTGTCCCGAAGACTGAGGCGGAGGAAGGAACTGTACCCTCGCTGTTACCGACAATAAGCAGGATAATAATTGCTACGAATGCGGTGGTGGGGGGCGTCGTCGGCAGTTAATATGTGACTCTATTTAGTTAGACACTGCAGAAGGTTGATGTTGTGCCCCCTCTCCTCCACTCGTCGCCCCCAACCCACACACCGAACACCCCACAACACCACATCCACCCCGTCCCCTCCCAAACCCTGTGTGGTTTGCCGTGTTTTGTCTCGTTGTGAAAAGAGACAATTACTCACACAGGATTTTTAGGTCTCAGAGATATAGTGTTGACAGTCTACAGGAACTGCATACCCCTAAAGTCTGAAACTGAAGACTTCACCAGAATTAAAATGAAACAAAAAACAAAAAAAAGACTATTTTATTATACTTCTGTATCTATATTGACTTTTTGAGAGATTTTCTTCCTCTTTGGTGAGTTGCAGCACATTTTGTTTGCTGAAGTGTCCCTTCAATGGAAAAAAAAGACAAAAACCACACATATACGCACACACAGATACATTTTGGACAGTTACCATAAAGGAATTATTGATTGTATGCTTTTAAGCATAACTGTTCTTTTTTTTTTTTTGTTGTTTGTTTTTGTTTCTTTCTTTGATTTTACTGTAATTCCAGTTGTTAAAAGAGGGAGAAAAAAACTAATAAGAGAATTGCGAGATATTTCTATGTAACTGTACAGATAACTAGCATTGCACATAATAGTATGCTTTTTTTCCCGTTCCAAGCGAACCCTTTTGTCTCTGTAAATGTAGTGATTAGGAGCAATTTTGTTCTCTTGTGCTGGCCCTTCTGGGCTTTTGGTGCCAGTCTGTTTTTTTTTTTTTTCTTTCTCTTTTATCACTTTCTGAGAAATGACCATCGAAATAGGAGCAAAATTACACAAAAAATACCACAAGAACACACTTATCGTGCCGCATTTTCGTGAACCGTATTCACCTTTCTTTTTCAGGTCTGGTTTTTTTTTTTTTATTATTATTATTTCCGCCTGGTTCGTTTTCTCTTTCCTTTTCTTTTCTTTTTTATTTACTGTGTAGATAGCAGAGCTCTGATTCACAGATTGTCAAGGAGACAGAATCAGTCCAATTTAATCACGAGGTGTCCCTCAGAAAGTTTATAGTGCATCCTGCATCTATATTGGCATTCAGAAAACGCTTGTGCTTCTCAGAAAGAGAACAAATTGAACCTTGATGAGCACTAGACACTTGTGCAAAAAAAAACAAAGAAAGATGGCTGTTTTACTTATTAAAGAAAGAGCTTTTGAAGTGAGAAAAACTGGAAGTGTTTTTCTTTTTCTTCCTCAAGGAGAAAATCTATTTATTTATTTGTTAAATAAACAGTAATAAAGGATGGGAGCAAGTTTAGCAGCAAAAAGAAGTTTTTCTTATTGGCTATAATTATGGCTTCTTATTTATTCTTTTTTTTTTGTATTGGTTTCCGAGTTGAATGACCTCATAACTAATATTTGTTGTAACAGTGAAACTTGTTTGCCAACAAATAAATTACTGATTAAGATTTATCATGTAGCTATGACAAAAGTGCTGGTGTTTTGTCTGAGTCCCGGGACACTTTTGTATGGATAACAGCCGAAGACCTCCAAATAACGGAACGATCGAGTCTTTTCTTACTTCTGAGTTCGTATTCGTCATTAGCCCTCTGTCCATTTTAGTGCCAAGTCAGTTTTGGCCCCGGCAACAGTGGATGTGCTCTGTATGCTCTGGTCTGCTTTATAATAGAAGCAGTGGTTTCATAAGCTGTAATAAATATTTCAATATCATTGCTGTTGTAACCAATGGATTCTTTACAGATACGGTGTGCTTGATGTGATATTGATAAGCTGCGCTGGAGTTGTGAGAGTAAAGTGGACCGCAGACCGCTTGAAAACAAGTGAGCAGCCTTACCTCTGAGTAACAGTAGCAACTGAAGGCAGTCGATGTTTATACAGGGAGTGCAGAATTTTTAGGCAAGTTGTATTTTTGAGGAATAATTTTATTATTGAACAACAACCATGTTCTCAATGAACCCAAAAAACTCATTAATATCAAAGCTGAATGTTTTTGGAAGTAGTTTTTAGTTTGTTTTTAGTTTTAGCTATTTTAGGGGGATATCTGTGTGTGCAGGTGACTATTACTGTGCATAATTATTAGGCAACTTAACAAAAAACAAATATATACTAATTTCAATTATTTATTTTTACCAGTGAAACCAATATAACATCTCCACATTCACAAATATACATTTCTGACATTCAAAAACAAAACAAAAACAAATCAGCGACCAATATAGCCACCTTTCTTTGCAAGGACACTCAAAAGCCTGCCATCCATGGATTCTGTCAGTGTTTTGATCTGTTCACCATCAACATTGCGTGCAGCAGCAACCACAGCCTCCCAGACACTGTTCAGAGAGGTGTACTGTTTTCCCTCCTTGTAAATCTCACATTTGATGATGGACCACAGGTTCTCAATGGGGTTCAGATCAGGTGAACAAGGTAGCCATGTCATTAGTTTTTCTTCTTTTATACCCTTTCTTGCCAGCCACGCTGTGGAGTACTTGGACGTGTGTGATGGAGCATTGTCCTGCATGAAAATCATGTTTTTCTTGAAGGATGCAGACTTCTTCCTGTACCACTGCTTGAAGAAGGTGTCTTCCAGAAACTGGCAGTAGGACTGGGAGTTGAGCTTGACTCCATCCTCAACCCGAAAAGGCCCCACAAGCTCATCTTTGATGATACCAGCCCAAACCAGTACTCCACCTCCACCTTGCTGGCGTCTGAGTCGGACTGGAGCTCTCTGCCCTTTACCAATCCAGCCACGGGCCCATCCATCTGGCCCATCAAGACTCACTCTCATTTCATCAGTCCATAAAACCTTAGAAAAACCAGTCTTGAGATATTTCTTGGCCCAGTCTTGACGTTTCAGCTTGTGTGTCTTGTTCAGTGGTGGTCGTCTTTCAGCCTTTCTTACCTTGGCCATGTCTCTGAGTATTGCACACCTTGTGCTTTTGGGCACTCCAGTGATGTTGCAGCTCTGAAATATGGCCAAACTGGTGGCAAGTGGCATCTTGGCAGCTGCACGCTTGACTTTTCTCAGTTCATGGGCAGTTATTTTGCGCCTTGGTTTTTCCACACGCTTCTTGCGACCCTGTTGACTATTTTGAATGAAACGCTTGATTGTTCGATGATCACGCTTCAGAAGCTTTGCAGTTTTGAGACTGCTGCATCCCTCTGCAAGATATCTCACTATTTTTGACTTTTCTGTGCCTGTCAAGTCCTTCTTTTGACCCGTTTTGCCAAAGGAAAGGACGTTGCCTAATAATTATGCACACCTGATATAGGGTGTTGATGTCATTAGACCACACCCCTTCTCATTACAGAGATGCACATCACCTAATATGCTTAATTGGTAGTAGGCTTTCGAGCCTATACAGCTTGGAGTAGGACAACATGCATGAAGAGGATGATGTGGACAAAATACTCATTTGCCTAATAATTCTGCACTCCCTGTACACTTATTGGACAGGATTTGTTGGTTGGACTTTACTAAGAGCTTTTTTGTATTAAAAAAGAAACAAAAAGGCAAAAACCCTTAATGACCGTCTAGTCAACCTTAGCTTGTTTTATATTTGATTTTAAAGGTTAAGCAACTCTTACCTGAACTTGTGGCATTATTATGAGATCATAGAGCAGAGTGACATCTGTGAGATCACACATAGAGCACAGAGACAAAGCACAATTAAGGCTGAGCATTTAATGAGATAAAGGTGGATACTGAGGCAGTAGGACATTAGGTAATGGCAGGATGCTTACATGTGCGTTGATGACTCATGCACTCACTTTGATAGGTACACCTTGCTTTTATCGATTCAGACCCCCTTTTTGCCTTCAGTGCTGCCTTAATTCTTCATGCCACAGATTCAGCAAACTGCTAGAAACCTTTCTCAGAGTTTTTTGCCCATATTGACACAATAGCATCACACAGTTGGTGCAGATATGTTTGCCGAACATCCATCACACCAGTCTTTCATTTCAACCCATCCCAAAGATGCTCTATTCCATTGGAGTACAGGGAACTCATTGTTCTGATCACGAAACCAGTTTAAGATTATTTGACATGGTGTGTTATCCTGCTGGAAGCAGCCACCAAGCAGCTATAGGTACACTGTGTTCATAAAAGCATGGACATGGCAACAGTCAGGTAGGCTGTGGCATTTAAATAAATCTCAGCTGATACTTTGGAGCCCAAAGTGCAGAGAAAATATCCCCCACACCGTTACACCACCAACAACCTGAAACACTGATACGTAGCAGGATGGGTCCATGCTTTCATGCTGTTTACACAAAATTCTGACTCTGGGACTCTTCAGACCAGGCATCGTTAATTTTGGTGAGCTTGTGTGAATTGTAGCCTCTTTTTCCTCGTCTTAACTGATAGGAGAGGCAGACAGTGCGGTCTTCTGCAGCTGTAGCTAATCTGCTTCAGGGTTCGATGTTTTTGTGCTTTCAGAAATGCTCCTCTGCATACCTTGGTTCTAACATGTGGTTACTTGAGTTACTGCTGTCTTTCTCTCCGCTCAAAGCAGTCTGGCCAGTCTCCTCTGATCACTGGCATCAAAATGTTTTTTTTCACTGGATGTTTTCTCTTTTTCGGACTTTTCTCTGTACTCTAAAGAAGGTTGTGTGGGGAAAATCCCTGACGATCAGCAGTTTCTGAAATTCTCAGACCAGCCCGTCTGCCACCAACAACAAGTCACCTAAATCATCTTCCTTCCCTATTTGGATGCTCGATTTGAACTTCAGCAAGGAATTGTGCATCATTTTAGGCCTATGAGTCACATTTATTTGCTAACATGTAGCTAACTGTAGCTTTATAACAAAAAAAAAAAAATCAAAAATGGTCGTCTGGTGCAATGAAATCTCATATTTTTAACATTCTGAAGGCATTTTCTTCAGTTTGAGCTCGCAGTTGCATATTGTGGGACCTACTGTTTCCCCCTCTAGTCAGAGATGGCTTTCAGAGTATGACTGTAGCCTTCGAGTGTCTGAAAAGTGAAGCCAATACGGAGATGCATTCTTACTGATGGCTAGCAATGGATGATTCATCTTATTTAAAAACAGAAGTCTGGTTTTATGGATGTCTATGAGAAGATGGACTCAATGGACACTTACTTGAGTTCATGATCTATATTGTTAGCTTCAGGTTTGACCAAATACAAAGGTTTATTTTTTCCCCAGTAGAGTCAAAAATTAAAGTAGGGGATTCTTTAGGGAGGACCTAAAATCCAGTTGACAAGTTGCTATATGTGTCCCTTCTCAGAGATTTCCATCTCTGGCTTGTCACATCTGGTTTCAAAACACCAGGATGGCGATAGCGATAGCTTCCCCACAGGATTTCACCAACCAGTGGATGATGACAGGTGGTTACATCTATACCTGAAATGGCCACTGTTCATCCAGACAACGTAACAGTGCTTTCCTTGGGTCCTCAGCAATACACACACTCCAAGTGTGAAGAAATACTTGTTAGGTAAAGTGATGGGCAAACAAACATACAGCCGTTCCTTTGCTTATCAGATCAGATGATTGGGTGTAGTGAAAATGGTGTTGCTCATAGTGACTCACTTAGAGGATTATTACCCAGCTCTGCAGTTTTGGTCATTTTCTTCTTCAGAAAAACTCTGCTGTGCTGCAGCAAACAGCACACCAAGAGTTAAGAACTAGCTTTTGAAAGCAGCAGAGCCATTAGTTGCTAAAAAGCCGCACTTTCCCTCGAGATTCGGTTAACACCTATAAGTAAATATTGGACTTACATTAGCTGGCCTAAAACACAACTCCTAATGGATGTTAATGGCTCTGTGTGTGCTGCTTGTGTATAGGTGGTGTGCTTGCAGCTTGTTTCGTGTGACAAAACGAACAAATGTTAGCATCAGATAAAAACATACCACAAGAGGAAACTGAAACCTGTCGGAGTGTGTCAAAGAACTGAATGATGCTTTGATATCGATCAGATTTTTAGCTACAACATGAGGGAAAGTGGGATGTTTTAAGGCCGTGGAGCGATTATTGACCACGCTGGGGATAAACTATTCAGAAACATGCATCTCCCGTGCACTGTCGGCTTATCGGTTTTTGACACTTAGCTTGTTAGCTAACATAAACAAATGTTTTCGATTGTTTCTACTTACATGAAGAATTTCACTCTTTCACATTAAACAAATATGTAGAAACATCCTGTCTCAGAGTGATCCTGACAATTAAGGATGAATTTACTATTTCTAGGTTGGACTGCTGTTATTCGGTATTCATCATTAACGCCTTGAGAAGCCTTCAGTTGATCCAAAATGCTGCAGCGAGAGCACTGACAGGGATAATAAAGAGAGAGCATATCTCTCCTATATTGGTTTCTCTTCATTGGCTGTCTGTTGAATCCAGAGTCTAATTAAAATTATTTCTCCTCACATATAAGGTCTTGAATAATCATGCCCCATCTTATACCAAAGCCCTCATAGCATGCTTCCTAGGATATTTAAAAGCAGAATGGGAGGCTTTCAGGCTCCTCTTCTGGGGAACCAGCTCCCAGTTTGGAGAGGCAGATAGACAACCTAACTATTTTTAAGGTTATGCTTAAAAGATTTTGAAAAAGCTTATAGTTAGGACTGGATCACATGACCCTGAATCCTTCCTTAGTTACACTGCAATAGGCCTAGGCTGCTGGGGGCTTCCCATGATCCCCTGATGTGACTGTTGTTGTTGTTGTTTTTTAATCCACTCACTTATTTTCAGTCTCCATGTATTTAAACACCATTCTCCATATAATCAATAGTAATCATTAGTGTTTTGTCCTGTCTTACTACCCTCATCCCGAACTGGTGGTGGCTGCTCCTCCCTGAGCCTGGTTCTGCTGGAGGTTTCTTCCTGTTAAAAGGGAGATTTTCCTTCCCGCTGTTGCCACGTGCTTACTCATAGAAGGTCGTTTGATTGATGAGGTTTTTTCTATATTACTGTAGGGTGTTTACCATACAATATAAAGCTACTTAAGGTGACTTTTTTTGTGAATTGTTGCTATATAAAGAAATAAAACTGCACTAAACTGAAAAATGTTAGCTTGTTGCAGTAAATGTACAACATCCTTTTATCCCTTATTTAATTCAGCTCTCTTGGCAGGGCTGGTTTGTGGATGCCTACAGTTTTATGTGGCTCAGTTGGTTACGGCGGTTAGCTAAACCAGTCAGTGTGTTGGAAAAGTAAAGGGTAAAAATAAGGAGACAAACAGCTGCATCCAGCAGCAGACGCTGATAATGATTAAAGTTTCATTTTTCATTATAAAGAGGCATTTGATTGAATGTTCACATTGAAAGTAAAACTTCATGCACATTCTAATATGTTATTTCACTGGACTATTTACAAACAGACAGGTGACTTTGTGAACATTAAATTAAGACTTAGATCATTTGCAGATTCTGTAGAATAATTGGTTAAACCAAACCTAAAGATTGTGTAACTACAGTTATTAACAGATTCTTCAAATGCAAGTTTTTGGAGCTGAAGACATTCCCACTGGAGTAATGAACTCATTAAATTACCATGTGATAAACAGACCAAGGCTTATTTCTGTCTCACCATGTGTGCTTATTATATTTTACTCTGTCCTGCATGTAAAGTAGCTGTTGCAGGGAGACTGTGGGGGGAGATCAGCCTATTTTCACAGAGCTGGAACTGTGATGGATGGCTGAGTCATTGTGAGAAATTGCCAAAGATGTGGCGCTCCTCTTATTACAGCCAGGATCTCGGGTCGCAAGATAAAGGATGAAGGGGGCTTCAGCTCTAGCACTTTTGCAAGCCCGCATGCTTAAGCATGGCTCTCTTTACTTGGAAATATGACCGAAAGTGCTCTGGACATCACCGCCGCGTGACATTGACTGGCATTTGCAGTCCCCGCGGAGTTCATGAAATGTGCTGAAGATGTGACTCCGGGCCCCTACCCACTTTATAAACGAGCCCTGATGCTGACCAGGGACATGCTCACGTGGCACAAAATGCACTGTGGAATTAGCAGTGGCTTGTTCCCACTGGCTTGAGACACTCGTGCCCACAGATGTTTAGTGACACATGCAGAGATAGAGGTTTCTTTCGATTTTTGTTTTGAAGCCCGACATTATGCTTTGTTAACACTGTTTACCCAAGTGAGAATATTTTCTGCCTGCCACAAATGTATATTGATTTTGCCGGCTAGGCCATCAGACCTTAGATTGAAATCTTTAATTGCTAAATGTTTTCTGCTTACCTCCCTAACTACAAAATAAGTGTTGACATGTGCTCACAGCTCTTAAAATAGGGCACTTTGGAGCTTCTACAGGAAGATTCAATATACACTGTAAGTGCTTAAAGTTTCTTTTGAAAGCACCGCACAGTTTTTAAATTACTTTTAAATGAAATGAGATTAAATGATACATACGCGCTGTTATCATTTTTGTGTTTCACAGGTTAAAAGAGGCTGAAAACATACATGTACTGACACATGTACACATCTTTTAACCTCCAGGGGATGTTTCATTGGCCAGTCCATGTGATTGGAGGTATCCTTGTTGCTGACGTCATCCTCCTCCTCCAGCTCTTACCAGCGTTCCAGTTCTCCTAATCGCTTCATCCGTAGCTGATTTATTTTATTGTTAGCATAAATGAATTTCAGCAAATGCAAATCAGTAGCCTATATCCTCATTTCTTCATTTAGCTGCATACAGTATATTAAATCTCCCAGTTTTGGCCTCTCTCATGGTTAATGTTAACTCTACAGCAGACAGGAAAATGAAGAATAAGTTTAAGTGTACCTTTTTTGCTTTGTGTGGTCTACTTTTCGTTCCGCATCTTTTAAACCAGTATTAACTGAGGAAGGAAAGGTAGAGCAGAAACAGTGTGGCTGCACTGATAAGGACAAGTGTCCATTTGTGAGCCGTCTGGTCGAGGAGATGGTATTGGAAAACTTGTCTGGCGGCTCGTGTTGTGTCATTACGAGCAGCCGTGTATGTGTGAGTTCACGTCTGTGAGCGAGGACACAAGCCTGCGTGGATGTTTGCTTGTGTGTGTAGGGGGGGTAGAAACACCTGCATGCCGTGTGAACAACAGCATGTGAGTAGCTGAGATGTGATAATATAAAATGGCACATTTCATATCTTGCCTACTATTGAAAAATCAATGGCTGAATGCCTGGCAGAATTCCAAATGAAAGGTGAATCAATGTCATCTACAGCTATGTGTATTGGGACGACCTGACAGCCTCAGCACATAAAATAAAATAAGCTACTTCTTCTTCTTCTTCTTCTTTTTAGCAGCCCACATTGATTTAAAATAGGGTGTTTGGAACGTCTCAGCTTCTGGACCTTGGTGGCCCAATGTACTGCAAACTTTGGGGATTTTTATTAGCAATAGGGGAAAGGGGTTGTGGTCTTCAATCCACACAACCAAGTTTAAAACACCTTGATTAATGATCCTCACATGAACATATTGCTTTCTACCAAATTACTATGTTTTTTTTTTTTAATTTTCAAATGTTAGTTTTTGTTTAGGATGAGCTCTTATCAGTGTTGCAAGTCATTTTAGAAGAAGGGAATAAGCAGAACAGTTGTTCAAGGGAAGAAAGATTATCTTGGGAAGTGTTAGAAATATTACTGGTCTTTTTTCTCTCTTAATTTGTAATTGAACTAAACAGGCTGAATGGCTTAATATCATTAAGTAATGAATATGAAATCTTTGGAGATGATAGTAGCATAAATGCTGCTAGCAAGTTTTAATTTGTCGTCCTGCCCACCTGCTCCTGTTGAGCTCGACTCCAAAAGAAAAAGAGTTTATCACATTATGAGTTTTCTGCTGGTTTATTTTTAATATTGTTTTGCATGGCGTAATTTCATCATCTATCCCGCTGTTTAGAGAGAAAAAAGAGATGGAGATCCTAAATTGTGGCTAAAAACAAGCTAACCTAGTACATTGGGCTAAGCTAACCTAGCTTGTTTTTAGCCATAAAACTAGCTAACCTACACAGAAAAGTGTTTTTAGCACATGGCTGTCACAGCACATATGAAAAACTTACATGTTTGAAAACTAATTTGGGCAAGGTGTATGCTTTAGTGAAACAGGAGATAACAATATGTGTTACTGAGCAACCAGGTCTCATAACAACATGTGAAATAGTCACAAAAAGGCAGCCGGTTTTTCATGTTCATGGACATAAATGGTCAAGTTATTTTGTGTGCGAGTGCACAAATTTGTAAGTAATATATTTCAACTAAATTTTCTTTCCCGTCTGAACCAAGCCAGAAATCGCCATAGCAACCAAGAAAGCAAAGATTTGAAAGAGTGGCAATCATTGTATTTTATGCTACAGTAACACTGGGGAAAACAGTGGTTGGAGACCATGGCAGGACCAAAATTATTGTGACCATTTGCAATGGACTTGCACTTTCGCTGCCTGCTATCAGCCTGCTATCAGTCTGCAGCTGAATGGGGTCAAAGTGGCAACTAATTTAATCTGTTTGTGATAATATTGTGACATATGAGCCAGAATCGTATTCAGATTCAAAACAAAAATTCAGACATTTTTCCACAAATAGTGATGGAGTTAAGGAGTTATGGCAATGGCATTGGTTGTGAACATAGGTGGTGACCCTATTTTGGAGAAAAGTAAAACTGACTGAGTTTTTTTTTTCCTTGTTCCATGACTGCAAAGACTTCGAAAAACAATTTAACATCAAAACCAGAATTAAATATTCTGAGTGACTGGGGTCAGAGTTGGGGTTAGGGATAGGGTATTGGCACAGATGAAGTGAACAAGGTCAGCTTTCTGGCTCAGTGACATGAATGAACTCTCTTGTTTCTCCCTCTGCCTCCCTCTAAGTGTTGTTTTAAGGTCACGTTAAAATTTTGGCTACAGTTGCTATAATTAAATGTAAACACTGGAAGCTGGCTAGCAGCAGTTTTAAATGTCTGTAATGTGCTAGAAAGTAGTTAAAATTTCCTATCACAATTTCCCAGGGACCAAGGCGACATCATTAAGTGTCTGCTTTGTGGAACCAGCAGTGAAGATATTCAGTTCACTGTCATAGGAGGAGGTTGAGTCATGGTGCTAATTAGCATTAGATCTGCTACCGCAACCTTTTACATGGGTGCTTTAGTCACTTCAGAGTGTGTTTCTGTTATTTTTATTTTTTTGTGTATCCTGCGCATGTTTTCATAAATCACACGGCGTCATCTTTGCATATCCGTATGCCCTTGTGCATTGTTCCATATCTTAAAGTCACTCCCAGTAGCTTTACTGACTTTTGTTCACTCGTAAATACACTTCATCGTGTCCCATCATTGCCTGGCTTTATGACTGAAGGGATAAGCAGCAAAACCTCTTGTACCTCTTAAACGCCTGACTGTATCACAACACTTACTCGCCCGGGAGAAGCAAACAGGCCCCTCATGCCACGGGCAAACAGGTTACGTGACATTCACGAGAATCCTCTGTGAGTTCATTTGGAAGATCATTTGCGGTGCGCAGGCCACAGGAGGAGAAGCACGCGAAGCCTGGAAAGCGGTAATGGCTGCCCTGGGAATTTTTTGAAGTGTTACTTCAGGTCGCGGGATGAGTGTGCTATACATAACCGAGATGACTACTGCAGCATGATGTCGTTTTACTTAATTCTAGGTATGGTCTCAGTGGTCTGAAAGCTTTTAGTTCAGTTCAGCTGCAGTGCTGTTTACACTCAGGCTGGCCGTGACTTGAACACGTTGACCTTGGATAACTGAACTGGATCACAGTTAGAGCTGATTACAGTTAGATTACAGTTAGAGCTGGGATTAATAAATGGACTGTATGCAGACATGCTTATACTCCTTGTCCGCAAACTCCACCCACGCAATCACAAGTTGACCGACCAAAACTGCCACACAGGTGCATCTTAGGGTTCTGAAGGTTCTCATCTGTATCAGATAATATGACATCATCATGATGCCTAGCAACCACATACCATCAGACTAGATTTGTAGCATTTGTTCACCTAGAACACTTTAGAAAAGAACCTTATCCTTTTAATTTCACAACAGTAACATCTAATTTAGCAAATACTGAATACTCATTCTTGATATCTGCAAATTGCAGTGTTTTTGGCGTCAGTTTTACAGCACGTTAACTGATGAAGTCAAGTTTACTGTTAAGATTTAATGGCTTCACGGTGTAGTGATTAGCATCATTTTCATAGTTTGAGACCAGGAAGAGCCACACACCCCTGGGACAGTTATTCATTTTTTACAACATTGCTCTGTAAGTTAAAAAAAAAACAACCCTACAATAACAGAGAGAAAACCCCAACGATCAGACGATCCAATAATGAGCAAGCACTTGGCGATAGTGGGAAGAGAAAACTCCCGTTTGACAGGAAGAAACCTGCAGAACCAGGGAGGAGGACGACCGTTTGGGGGTGTGGAGAGGGTGACTGTACAAAAGAACACACCATGGAAGAAAGCCAGAGTTTCATACTAACTAATGACTAAATCCAAAGTGATGTATGAACAAATAGGGAGTGAAGAGGTGAGTGACGGCAAAAAGTATTGTAATTTGACAACAGTAACATCAAATTTATCAGATGAATGTCAGGAAGAGCATCTGGTATAAAAATATGTGCCAAATCAATTATGTAGATCCATCTGCTGTGATGATATGTGAGAATGCGATGTGAATAAGGCAGCAGCTGAAAGAATAAGATTAGAAGTTTTATGTCTGATAAATAACTGTGTAAATGTATTGATGGCACTGGAATATCAATGTGAAATAGCCCCCACTTTTCCCCGCAGCATATCATCTTCCTGCTTTTTTTTCAGGTGAATTTAATTTACAGGTACAAGTAAAACTTAACCTCAATGACAATGAAGTTATTCTATAGTTCTTTTACTATATGGGTGTTTATTGGGCTGAACAATTGTGTATACATTTTGAATTATGCACTTAATAGGAGTGTTGTAGTGCATTTATGTTGTAGACAAAGGAGCAATGGTGTGGTCTCTTAAACATACATAGGTGCAAATACATTTTGCAGCTTATAAACAAGCAATCAGCAGCATAATTATCTTCCATTCATTTATATAAACAACATCTGCTACTTCTATTTTTTTACTTTTCACAATTTGGTTCAGTATATCTGTTCGCCAAACAGTGCAGTAGCATAGGCATATACTGGTAAACATAATCTACACACTAATTATTTGTATTTAAAACTAAACACTTCAATGTAAAGTTTTATGTTTTAAATATATTTTTCAAATGATATTTTTTAATACGGAATATACTCCAATACAGTCAATTCAATTTTTTTGAAAGCACATTTTAGCTTCTGTGAGGCTGAGATGGCATCAGATCAATAAAAGCTGCAAGTCAGTGTACTCTGCAAAATGAAAATATTATTACAGTTTTCTGTCATTTGAAAGACCAGATTATTAATTTTGAAAAACTGATATAATCACTTAGTAATGGATCTGACTCCTGCTTGGCCCCCGTTGTACTTTGACAGTGCGTCTGTAGAAGCGGGGGCTTGTTATAATTTTTGGTGGGTCAGTGTTACAAATTTTGTTGCCGCAAGGTTGTGACAGCGATAATGACAGTGTAATTATGCTCTCCTGCACCTCCTAGATGAATGATAAAAAAATCCGGTGATAAAGGTAAAATAGTTTTGTCTCCGAGCCAGATGGCGCTCTGTGATGAGGTCTGGCTTGCAGTCAAGGTGGATAACAGACAAGCCAGTCCTCTGAAGAGCCAATGGGTTCCATACTCATCATCGCACACCCGCACCCCACCCCCCTCTCCCGCCTCCATCCATCCATCCCACCTCTATGGCCAATCAACAAAGATAATCTTTTGAATTAAGAGAAAAAATCCAGGGTGAACACTTTGATGAGATAAGTACCCTTTGTCAGTGCAGCCAATGGTATTTTAATTAAATATATGAACACATGGTCCTGCCCCAGATGCTCAAGTCTAAACAAAAGATAGCATCATCTAATCAAAGCATGGCCCTGAGTGTGTCAAGGGCAGAATTATTTTCTATTAGGGCCCTTCTCCTTAGGGGCTGAGCCAATTTTCTTTATTATGATAGAATCAGCATACTGTAGATTGAATGTGGCGATAGTGTCACGGCAGGCTAGGTGGCCGGTCCCAGATGCACCACCAGCATTTTAAAACCTTTGAACATACAGCCATGTCCACACTGCAGATATTTTCCTTTATTGTTTTCCATCTTTGGCCGAAAGGGAAAGAAGAAAGCGGAGAGTTTCCTGATGTTAGCCAACAAGAAGGCCATGTGTAGCTTAAATAATCTTACAGATCCATTAATCTCTTGACCTAGCTTGATAATAATCAGCGTTCCTGGGAAATATGCTATTGAGAGCCCAGATAAGGCAGTCTGCTGTTGGAGGTCTGTGTTTCAATGTACTAATCACTGGCATGGAAACATTTTAGAGCCAAAAATGAAGGAATAAATAAATAAATGTAAAAAGAAAAGCAAAATCCCACCCAAACTATTATTTGCAGCCCCAGCTAGAATGCTACAAAATATTCCTCTGGATTCTCTGTGGATACTGTTGATTGGATACTGCTGCGATCCAGCAATTTAATGAGATCTCCTAAAGGGATGCTCTCACTAATGTGCACACATCTGCTTTCATCACAGGGGCTGGATATGGCTCGATGCTAATACCAACACCGTGGTATATCATGGATGCTAGCACATAGCGGCACGCAGTTAGATACAAATGATGAAGTTGTAAAGTGCCATGTTTTCTAATCCGGTCGCCCGGCAACCTGGTTCAGTCTGCACTTCTTGGATGAGCGAAGGTGAACTCTGGATTCTAAAAGATGAAAGCTGCACAAAAACAGGAATTTCCTGATTTCATATCACTTAGTGTTTGACTCTGTTATGCTTTTAGGTTCGTTTGGTTTTCTTTTTAATAAATGGTTACACATTCTTATAACACAGGTGTAATTTTATTCAACTCTAATTGCGTTTTATGATTAAGGTAACAGTGCAACAGACTCTGTTTTCACAGCCTGACAGGGAAGGATTTTAGTATAAATCTGCAATTGCATTCTGCACAATAGAAGACGATTGCAGGGAGTCAGAGGATTTGTGCAATGATTAAGCAGTTTGATTTCAGATGTTGAACTAAGAATTCAAGACTAATTGGCTGCTTCTGGTTTTCTTTTTTCCTTTTTGGGTTGGCTTAATTTCAATCAATGGCTCTCTAGGAGAGGACGGTGAGTCAATTGCTCTAAAGTCCAGGTATATTTAGAATGAATGTACTTGAGAGTGCAAATATATGTTTGCATTGGATCTGCTACAAAAATGCAATTATCCTACTCTTAAAAATCCAGTCAGTGCAGTATTTAGGTACATTGCTATACTACAGATGTAGTAGCTCACTACTACACGAATGCAATGTTGCAAAGAGGCAGCAAGTATGCAATCAAAGCCTGCTTGGTGTTAACATCTAGTTAACGTTCAGATGTTTCATTAACACAAATCATCTTCGCACTGTAAGGTGTCCATGTTCGCATACAGGGCTATGCTGTATTTTGGTAATCATAGAGAAATATGCAGTGAAAGTGCTGGCGACGAAACCAAACAATGAATATCAGTCTCTCATTTGGACTTAAAATAACTCTGCTGGCATTTTACATTCAGCTGACGCGCTGGGTCACTGATGAATGTTTGGCTGTCTACTTGAGTGAGACGCAGCTGCTAATGTGAAACAACAGAGCTGATCCAGATATAAATATGGCGGAGAGGACAGAGGTTTTTCAGCAGTATTAAGTCCCCTTTGTGTCGTGTTTAATGTTGTTTCCTGATCAGTGTTTCTTGTCAGAACTGCCGCTGTTACCACCTTGCCACCTTAGAACACACATGCATCAACACTACATATGAGCGGGTGGAGGGAGGTTTGGAGTCTTCTCTCACCCCCGTTCTCTGTGGCCTGCTGGAGTGGGGGGGCTAGGAGGAGGAGTTGGCCGTCCGACTGGGGTCTGGAGTGTGGGGCCTCCCTGCTGCTGCGGAGTCGAGGCGGTCTGCTTCTCCCCACCGCAGGGAAAAGGGTAACACCACCTGGGTCTGGGTGCAGTTTCCCCCTCCAGGGGCAAGGGTACCTAGACCCGGTTCGTAGAGTACGCTTGGGGAGTGTGATCGTGTGTACAGCGTCTCTTTATGTTTGTCTCCACGTTGGGTGAGTGTTGAGTAATTGCATATGAGAGCATGAGGGTGGGAATGGATGTTTGTATCTGTGTGTGCCTGTATGTCTGTGTCTATATGTCAGGTTGGGTATCAGACGCCACCTCTCCGGGGACATCTCAGGCCCTCCAAGGTATGGAGGCCTATGTCCCCCCACCACTTCCCCTTCCAGTGGCAGACGCCCTCAGACATCGGTGCGTTTGTAACGCGCGGCGACACTAAAGCGGTCGCGCCAGAATGTCACGCTAAAAAGAAAGATTCTTTAAAATACAAGGGGGAGCAAGCGAGTCAGATACCACGGGCACAGAGAGGAAGCAGGGCTGATCAGAAACAGTTTATTACTAGGCCAGGGAGCACAAATAAAAACACCCTTAAAATGTACGTAATAAAATGTTGTCTCTCTACTAAAAACAATTCTAAAACCCGTAAAACTATCATTTTCTACATTCACTAAAACCCCCCCTGCTATAATTATGCCACATGTTCATTATGGGTCCATCAGCAGGCCAGGAATTCCTTCTTTAGAGCAGAGTCCACGCCAGCCTCGTCTTCGGCAGACAAGAAAGAGCCTCCCATCTTCTTGTCCTTCCGCTGGCCCATCACTTCCCAGCCCGGCTTGCGTTCTGCACCCGAATCCATCATGCGACCACCGCCACAGCTCCCCTTGCGTCGGTGTCCTGTAAAATAACAAATAGGGGCCAGAACAATGGTCCCAGAAGCGGCCCTGGCTCATGGCCATGGCGACCCTCTCCCAATCCAGCTGCACCCAGTAAACAACAGTAGAGACCCTACTCACAAATGCAGGCAGAGGTAAACCTCTGCCCTGCTGCCAATCACACACGTTGTCTCTTACTGTTGCTGTTCCATGAGGTCAGGACTGGGTCGCCGCATCACGCTGGCCAGCTCGCATTAACCTTCCAGTCTGGGGCCTCTCTCCTTCAGTGCTCAGCTAACCTGTTTTTAAAAGGTCTTTACACAGCTGATAGGCCACCTCCGGACACACCCCTGCTTCAGCAGGTGGTCCCTATCAGCTAATTTGTCCCATGTGCCGCCAGTCCACAGTGGATAAAAACCATGTCACATAAAACACTAAAAACCATGCAATAGAAACAGAATAAAACCATGCAAATAAAACAACACTCATAAATAACCACTAAAAATCAGAATAAAAACAATATACAAGATAAATACAAATTTCCACTGTGTGACACGTTGGTGGTTCTTTGTGTCCGGGGATGGGCGCTCAGGTACACACCGGCTCACTCCTTGGCGGCTGCTTATCGGGGCCTGGAGCCTGGGGCTCGCTCGGGCCACTTCGGAGGTGGGGTGCCCTCGGCCTCTCGGCCTGGGGCTCGGTCACTCAGGCACGGCTGGCTGCCGGCGGAGCTCACGGGCGCGTCACTGCAACCCCCCCTGGCTTCTGCTCCGCGGCTGCTGAGTGAGCCCTCATCTGGGACTCTCCTCAGCTCTTACTGGGACAGTGGCGCGGCTGCCCCTCTGTTGGTCTTCCTTGGTCTCTTGTGTTCTGGGGGCTTCTGGATGTCTGGAGTTTTGATCTCCTCCATACCTGCTTCATGCCCAGGAGGACGGGGCTGTGGCCCCCCCACACCCTCTAGCAGATCATTACATGAAGGAACCTTTTAAAAAACAAAAAACAAGCGCGTCCATGCTCACAGGTGTACACACGGGTGATCACACCCACAAACTACACCCTTTTTGGCTCCTACCTCAAAGCACACTGTTCTGTTGATCTTACGTGCTGCACAATAATGTTTAATATTTAGTATTTACTGTCATATTCCCATATATCATTGTGATGTTGTTTATTATGTTGCTCTTCTTTTTTTTCTTCTGCTTGTTTTCTTTTTTCTTTCTCAACAGGTGATCCAGGTGATTGATATATGCATTTTTTGTCTGCTTATTTTGTTGGCTTTTGGTTTTTTTGCCCTTTATCCCCGTCCCTCTTCCCCGCTGTTTTTCTTTCCCTCTTTCTTTATCCCCTTTCTTTTCCCCAGTCAAGTCTGTCCCGTATTAAGCAAGTGAAAATAAAAAATAAAATAAACAATGAAAGGTGAATCAAATAGACCATTACGGCAAGGCTGGGATGGTCTATTTGGTAAAGTAAATCCGTTGGGCATCTTTCTTTGCCTTTAGACAATAATTCTGATGGCAAAAGAGCCAAACAAAAAAAAAGACCCCCACCTACGTGGCCACTGTAACAGCAGGAGCAGCACTGAGCTCACAGTGAAACAAGAAAGAAGGAAAAAGTGACGGAAAGTGCTGACTTTGTAATTTTGAGGTATTATTTAGATGTTAATATACTTTTGGTTAATCTCTGAAAAAATGCCCTAACTGAATATTACTCTCTGTTGTACCAAACATTTATTTTCCACTGTTTTTATCAGTCAGCTCAGGTTTAACTGTGACTTTTTGTGGTGACATTATCTTCCAGCAAAACATAATTACATAATTAGCCTTTTTTCATGTTTGAATGTGATCAGAAGGATGTGATTAAATCGGGAATTAGTTTTATTTCCAAGTCTTGAATAAAACTAATTTCGAGGCAGAATGCCAGCGTTAAACTATTTACCGCAGTTGGACAGTGAGCAAAAGAAAATATCCCCGTGGATTATCTTTCACTACAAATCCTATTTGTCACTAGTTGGGAGAGCGCCCTGTAATCTGCTACAAAAGGACAAACTTCCTCATGCTTACATGCAGTTATATTGCACTGTCTGTAGCTGATGTGTAGATGAGAGGCTTTCGGAGTTATATAAAAATAATAATACATAAAAAGAAAACTCAAAACCTCATTTCATGCACTTTTGGGATGGTTGTGCAATGGAATAACGTTAGCTGGTGCTGTTACACACGCACAAGTGAATGTTTTCATATAGATAGCGTGCGTTACCGTATCTACGCTGGGTTTTCACCTTGAGGGTAGCCATTGATTTCCATTCCAAATCTGTAAAGCATGAAAATCAACTTGAGACCTCACGCGTGGCTTTGGTAATCCTTTACAGGGGTTAACGCCTCTTTTTTTTATTACTCTTATCAATTTTTTTCCCATTAGCATTAATGTGATGCAGCACTAGTTTGCTGAAAATGATCTAGTACCTTTTCTTTTTAATCCGATGCTACTTCCAAAGGTAGATGATGTACTATGCAGCAGTAATGGAACTCTACATAAACAAGAGTGGATACGAAGGCCGCTGTAATCGAACTCAAGCACTCACCGTGCTGGCTGTGCAAATGAATGGGAATCTAGTGCTGCCACTAATGCAACTGATACTATGTAATTATAAGAAATATAAATCTGCAGTCAGGATTAAATGATAATCTGGTTATCATGATGCCCGAGTGTTTTTGATATGAATCATCTTGCACGAGACATGCTTAGTTCCTACTCATCACACTTCTGAAGGATTTACTGCGTATCGAGCTCTAAGTCATGTTCATCCATCCTGTCGGAGACTAAATGCGTTTACAGGGACTTGCAGGCAAAACCAAATTTAATTCTTGTACAGTGTAAAGGGCAACGAACACAATTATTTTTTATTTCAGATCCATGGGTCTTGTATCAAAATGTCACAGGGTGGTAGTGTGTGTGTGCGTGTGTGTGTGTGTGTGTGCGTGTGTGTGTGTGTGTGTGGGAGGGGTCAATAAGTTTCTCTGAATGACTGAAGCAGAAGTTGTGGTTCCCTTTAATGAAGCAAGAAAACAGTTTATCTGGCTAGATTGACTTTAGCCAATTACTTTAAGGGTATTCCTTAATCAATAAAACACCACTAGTGTGTGTTTATGTGTGTTTGTGTGTGTGTGTCTTTACCAGCTTCTGTGGTTGAGCAGTATAGATTTTATTATACTAGATTTGCCTTAGAAGTGCAACACTTGACCTCCTTTTCTGCTCTGTGCCACCGCCTCAGTGGATAAGAAGTGGTCGAGTGGACAGCGTTTTCAGCGTGTTCGGTACTTTTTCATTATGTTTTGTGAAAGTGTGTTTTGTAACCGCTCTGTTAGCTCTAAGCAGCAGCTGTCAAAACTAGATGCCCGCTGGCTCTTTTTACGAGAACACATCCATAAGATTAAAGTGCCCCCCCCCCCCCCTTCCTACCCCACAGATAAGCTTTGTTTTGCTCAAGAGGTGCCGTGGCATAAGGGTAACATAAAAAAAAAATCACATTTCATATGAACATCTGCACAATAGCCCTTTCTTCTCTATGCAAGGATGACCTTGTAAGATCGAAAACCCCGATACGGCGCAGAGAGGATGCTCCAAATTAAAGCTTTGCACAGGAAATTGAACTGTCAGACGCATGGAGAGGGAGAAGGAGCTACTTTGTAATATAGTTGATTGTTATGCTGAGGGCCTGCTTGTGCAAATGTCACACTTAATGGCAGTAATACTGTATGATATACTGTACGTGAAAAGAAAGATACAATGCAGACTGTTATCACGGCAATTCATTGTAGAGATGCGCTTGTGTATTCTTGTTTACATTCATGATATCCAGTCGTGGGAACAGGAATGTTTTTGCAGTTTTGCAGTCCTGTGAAAAACTAGTAAACATGTGAATTAATAGCTTATAGATCCAAATTTAGCAGCAATAACTTGAAGGAATCATTTTCTGACTTAATCAGTCTCATTTTGGCTTCAGTTCATTGAAATTTAAGGGTGTTCTTTTGTGCACAGCTCTCTGAAGGTCTTACCACAGTGTTTTAATTGGGTTCAAGTGTGCACCTTGACTGGCCCATTGCAGCCCCACAGTTCTAGCTTGGACAGATGGCCTCACATTTGAGGAAATTTGGTTTTATATAAGAGTTGTTTACAAACCTTCATGTATTTGTCAGGGAGTGATTGCAGTTTCAGAGTTACGACTGTTTGGAGACGGGTTGCCTTCCACCAGACGTCCTGTACAATCGCCTTGCTACTTGCAATTGGTTACCCCATGTGAAAAAGGTCGATGTAATCACTGGACAACCACAGATTTCTTATTTACCTCATCACAAATCGGGTGCTATCCTGTTCGTACTCTAGTGTGACTGAAACATGAGGCATTTCAGTGAAAAATATCCTCCCAGTAACTGCTAAAGGTTAAAAAAATAAGTCATTTACACTGTAGTTTTGCCTCTGAACTGTTTTTCTTTCTGAAAAAAAAAGTTAGATTGGATTTGGACTTTGTTAAGAGACTGCATCATAGTGCCAAGTGGCTCTTTGAGGTGACAAAAATGATAAGAAAATATCACCAAAGTACAATAATCCAATATTTGGAATTACCCAGAAACACAGGCTTCTGGTGCCTAACAGTTTATCTGTGCGGTTGTTGAAGCCATTTGATTTTTGTCAGCTCCCTGGTTGATACTCGTCTCTCTTCTGTTTTTGTGGTTTGTGAGCCTGTCAGGTCAAATCCATCCCGTTTGACAGTGGCAGATAAGAAAACAAAGAGCAAAAACAGTGACAAGGATACTTTCCGAAGCCTTTTTGTATTTTCACACACTGAAATTAAAATCCTCAGCCAAAATATAAAATTTTGGATTGGTTAATATAAAAAAAAAATATGTTGCTTCTTCAACACTTTGTTGAAGATTTTTCATAACGGTGCAGCTATTTACCAGTCAGTTTGGACATGATGTTTTTTCCCCACGTGCCTTTTTCATTTACTCCACTACTCCATCAACTTCTGCAAAAGTTGCATTGTCTTAGAATAGCTATATCATTGTATCATGTATATCCTAATGACTAATTTTATCTTTTTCTGCTAGATTCTGTACACATTTTATTATTTAGATTTTTTCCCTATTCGACTAAATTATCAAAACAGAGCAGAACACTTTCAGGAATCGTGATATTATATGACCCTGTTGCCGCAACATTAGCACAACTGCCATGACCTTACATTGTCTGCTGAGATACGACTTTAAGTCAAACTCACCTTTCTTCCATCTAACTTGAAGTAATGACCCCAAAGCTTGCGAAGATCTATTTCAATTCAGAGCCATGGCCTCATTTATATTGTAGACAGCTGTGGTATTCTCTTCGCTAAGATAACCAAACCATGACAAGTCTCCAAGCCTCTGACAATACAGCATTTGTAGTAGACCATACATGAGTGAACCAAATGGCCTTGTCTTGGGAGCAATTTAGGGCAACAAATGGCCCACTGGATGGAAAGAGTTCCAACTATTATTATTGTGGAAAGTACAGCCGTAGTACCTGTTTATAGTGTTTATAGCAATACAAATATATTTATGAAATACAATGTCTACAATTTTAGCACATAGAAGAAATTGCACTCCAATGTATAACTCCTACAACAATATAATAATTTTAAGACCTTGAGTTGTAAACTTAAAAAAAAGAGTCAAAACCTTGAGAGATGTCCTACAGTGCATTTTGTGTAATAGCAATTCTGGCTTGTCCTTTATGTAAGTGATGACCGAAATTAGGATCTAACTAAATCTGCAATAAGCTCCTATATTAGGATGAAGCTCCCATAGGACAAATGATGTGCCTGCATTAAATTAAGAGCCTTCTGATGCCATCATATCACCCAGAGCATCTGTGTCTGTGTTTCCATAATTATAAATGTGCCACTAAGAGAGTTTTAAAGGCAATCTATGCCGCTGCTCCTTCAGTAGTTCAGTGCAAATAGTGTCAATTAAGTGTGTTTCCCAACAGGCCACCTAGATGATAAGTGAATTGATTAAATTGTACATTTGAATGCGTTTTTTCATTGTTTGCTTGAATGGGCAATTATAGCCTTATTCGGTCCTTGGACTTGCTAGGAAGAAAATTGCATTGTTTATATCTTTTCAATATTGTCTTCTTAAAGTGTTAACACCATTTGGAGAGGATCAGAGTGGGGAAATGATACACAGTTAGCAAACACAAAGATGAACAATAGCATGCATGAAGCTGGATTTGTAGAAGCATAGCTGTTGTAATATTAACTAACCCAATAACCTAACCCAATAACCTAACCTTGAAAAGTGATCAAAGGCAAACAAAATTATCCAAATAACTAGCTGAACAGTGATCAAAGTGAAGAAGTCCTGTGCTTTGACATGTACTCTGTTGCTACAACATGCTATGCTAATGCTACGCTATGTCTGGCTATGGGCACAAGGGAAGGCTTTGTCATTGTCCTTTTTTTGGCCATTGCAGTTTGGAGGAAATGGTCTGTCCTTTATTTTCCTTGCACAGTTAGCTCTTAAACCTACTTTGTTTTCCAGTGCTTCTAAAGTCTGATGCTGGCTCAAACTACACTTCTTTACACTTAGTTAGCATTGTGTACTTCGCTAATGAGGAGTCGTGGATCGCTGCCATGAGGAATAAGTTCAGTGTGTCTGTTCCTAGCAGACCACATAGTTAAGGCAGCAAGACCCTTCGCCCAGAGGTCAGAGCTGATTAAAGGCTCCAGCATGATATTGCACTGGTTCTGCATTAGTGCTGCTCAGAGCTTTGCGGAATCAAAACTCTGTATGAACATCTCCATCTATATATTGTATCTGTCTACTGTTGCGTTAGGTCAGTGTCAAAAAGACCAAGAAATGTTAAAGGACCTTTTTGATAATGGGGTGCCACAAGCTGTTAAAATGTAACTTAACTCTGTTGATTTTACTGTAAACTTTCTACCATTCAGGAGCTCGCCAACACATGGAGTATCACCCAAACGTAACTCAGAGCATGTTGGTGGACTGCTTGCATAAACACCGAGGAGGATTAGAAGTAGTCATCCTGTAATACTGCTCACATAAGATCAAACAGTAAGTTTTTCTTGGACAGTGTTGCTCTTGTGGGGTAGAACATTTTGGCATGTTTCCATTAAACAAAAAGTTCTTGGTGCTTGGTGTTCCTGGATGATCTTTTAATAACCTATCATGACACTACTACCCTAATTAGTTGTTAGACTTTCTAAAAAGTTTTACACTGTTATTGTTGAGGGTTTTTTTTAGGCAGCACACAACATTTCTAATCTTTTCCTGCCCCTTTGCCATCCTCATTGAAACATGCTGCTTGCTGTAAATCCAAAAAAAGCATATCTTTCTTAACATAAAATATCCTGAAGTAAATTTTTTTCCCAAACATTTAATATGATGCCTCTGTGCTATTTGAATTCTGTATTTATCTACATTTTAGCAGAGCTTCCAGCTTTTTCCCCCCCAGATATTCTATACCACATCAAACAGGCTAACCGAGCCGCAGAGCCACTTGACACATTCAAAGTTTTACCTTTTTTTGTGTGGAAGTTTCAACTAAAGGTGTCCGTTATCCAATATCACATAAATAATTCATCGCTGTGATGTTCTGGGTAATTTGTCTGTGAGTTCAGGGTGCCACTGCACAGACATTAAAGGCAAGCATCCAGCTATAATAAGTACAACTTCATTGAATTCTAATTTGTCATTCCGCCACCAAACGCGACCATTAGAGGAAATGGATAGCTATTTAATTGTCCTACTGTGGCTATACTTCAGTACTTTCACTGACAGTAGTGTCCAAAGCCTTGCTGAATTACCTCCTCTTGCTTTATTTTGATTTGACATCACCATTAAACTTGTCACCTTTTGCACCCTTCTTCCTTTACCTCAAGTCTCTGCCGCTCTTACTGGTATTTCTCTATAAGGATTATACAAAGGTGTGAATCTTATGTCCCTTAAGGGATACTTACTGTTATTAGCTGAAAGCATTTAAGGTGAGCTAAGACATGTGCACACGCTTTAGTTTTTAGTGCGGTTCATACAGTAGTGTCTCTGTAGGTTCTCAGTCATCCAGGTCATGGTAGTCCAAGGAGCTTGGAAAGAAAGTGGCTGGACTTCTTTTTGACGTAATCTTTACGTTTTTGAAGATGAAGAAGTACAGAACAGAGACTTCTCAATAGACTTTTTAAAAAGAATTCTCAAAACAAAGTCTTATTTCTACCTATCATGTGTATTGCTTATTTCCTGGTGTTTTTTCTCCTGATTCTCAGAAATTATTTGTGGCTGGAACATAAAAAAGTGTCCCAGAACACAACAGTGTTCCAGTTTCTTGTGGATATAGATGATAGACACCCATGCCCACATCTACATAAATGGCACAGCTCTTTAACGGGTCTCCAGCTTCAAGTTCTTGGGGACCCACATCTCTGAGAATCTGTCCTGGTCAACTAACATTTCCAGCCTGGTCAAGAAAGCCCATCAGCGGCTCTTTTTCTTGAGGACACTGAGGAAGAACCGCCTGCCTACTGCCTACTGGGTAAGTTCTACCCCTGTGTGATAGAGAAAAAACTGATAACAAGCAAAGTCACATGAGATTTTGGTCCACCATGACATACCATCTCGAAAGGCTTCATCTTTCATGCATGGCAATAATCCCAAACACATTGCAGTAAAAATATACTTGGCTAGAAAAACACACAATGCACTCTTTCAGTCATAGACTAGCCTCTCCAAACCTCAGTGTTATTGAAGCATTGTGGTATCATCTTGACAGAGAACAGAACAAACGGCAGCCAACATCAAGGAAGAACTTTGAATGTCCTTCAGAAAGCTTGTAGAACTATTCCTGAAGACTATAGGTGCATCTGTTTCCCATATTTCCCCCAAAATGAAGGGCGACTTAAGACTTTTGCACAGCACTCTAGTTGTAATTCTTGTTCTAGAAGCATCATTTACAGATGCCGCTTTGGGTGTCTAATGTTCCCAAAACATTATATTTCCCATTTCTTTTTTTAATTCATCGAAGTTAAGATTAATTTGTATGCAATATCATGTTCTCCACAGCGTCTGCTGGGAACTCTGAACGCAATCATAAGCCAGCATGATCTTAATTATTAAAACTCCATATTCTTTATTGGCTTAATAGTCCTGGTTCAGACCCTGGCATCCTCCAACACATGAAGCCAATGAACAGTTCATCAAACTGACCGATCCGGAAAAGGAAACGGCGTTTAGCAGCATGATTAACAGGGTCAATATGCAGCTGGCAGGGGGGACGAGCTAAAACATGTCATTCTAATCGTGACGATACTCGTGGTAGAAATGAGAGCAAATTATTTCATTAGGAGTTTTGAGCATGCTGCTGCAATGCATTTAATAAATAAATAAAACTCTCAAACCCTGTGTTTGTAAGGGTTCCAGGCACAATCGCTGCTGTGCAGGGAGCTCAAAAGGAAGAATGTCTGTCAGTTCACACGGCTGTTTCCCCAGAGGACGAAGTCATAATGGGAGAGAATGTACAATGTTTTACTCTGGAAACAGCACGCCATCAGTGTCAGTGCTTGTGAACTTTGCATTTTTTATACGCTGTCATGTTTTGTCAGTGTCTCGGGATGCAGGGTTTGGTTTTGTGTCTCTTTGTGTGTGCCGAGGCAAGTTTGTGCATCGGGCGCTGATTAGGCAAGTCCACGGCTAATATAACCGCATTGGAAAAATGTTTTTGTTCACAGACCGCCTGGCAGAAATGGCAGCTCATCCAAGTGCCGGTGTATTTGTCACAAGTAATTAATTTTTCTCCCATAAAAAAACGCCCACTGGGACGATGGAAAAGGTGGGTTCATTAACCTTCCTCACCCGAGCTTCCTGTGGCACTTTACAACGCATTGGTTGCTGGTTCCTCCAACTGCCCGTAGCAGAAAATGTGCAGGAATGAAATGCTTTTCTTCCGAGACGGCTGTTTTTTGCTCGGGGAATAAAAAGGATTTGCTTGGCATCGTGGTCCAAAATTTATGTATTTATTTTTTAACATTTTATTACAGCACTTTCACACTTTCTTCTTTCTTTACCGGAGACACGACCGAAGACATTTTGGACCCCACCCTTTCTCTTTTTTTTCCGGTTTTCTTATCCTATCATGCCTCCCCAGTTTCTCTCTAATCTCTCTTCTCTCCCTGCACCTTCCCTTCCTTTTGCTGGGTTTGGATTTTGAGTCACTAAATTCCTCCTAGTGTTTATTTCAAATTGACATTTCGTGGTGTTTAATCTCCAGGGGGGAACAATGGGTACATTCTACTACACAGAGTGATATGAAAAGCCCCAGAACTTGTGAATGTGAAGTGAGAGACAGAATAAAACAAATAAATGAGTATCTCAGATTGGCCCAGGATTCTGGTGACAGGAAAACCACAGTGGTGGGCAATTTTGTATTTCAGCTTGAGAGTGTTCTCTTCTTTCTGTGACTTTATTTCATTTTTTCCCCTTTTTGTCTTTTATTGTCAGCTTGCAGCCTGCCTGCTCCAGCATGCTGAAATATTCACAGATAATATCAGCAGCAGCAGAAAGAAGTTTGTTAAAAGGAAAGGCAGGGGCACGTGCACTTGTGCCCTCCCATTGTGCATGCATGTAGATCATTATTTGACAGGCATCCTGACAGCTTGACTTGCTCTGTAGAGAAAGAAATTGACTTGTTTATATATTGTGAGCAAACCAGATGATGGGTTGCAACCAGTGTGGCTGCCTGTGAGCAGTGCAGGAACCTCTGAATATATTCTTGTAATGTAATGTCAAGCTGCAAGCCAGTGGTCAAGAAAAATTAACCGTGTACACATGAATTCCCTCTGTCCCCTCTGAAATGTTGTTGTTTTAAAATAGAAATCAGAATTACCTGAAAATGTACGTATAAAAAGTTCCAGTAAATGTACGAGTTACTTTTGGAACCTGAGCAATTATTGACGGATCTAATTGCTTTTGTAGAGTGTGCCTAATTAGAAGAATAAATACGCTCCTGGCAAAAAGACAAAGCCAGTCCTGCGTTTAAAGACTTTAAATGCATGTGCACATTTTATTTTTCAAACTCAGTGCTCCCTCAGTACATCAAATACAGAATTCTTACCCATTAAAATAATCCCTTTTTTCATCCATACTCATGTTCCTCTTTATTGCCCACAGAGCTGCAGTTCCTGTGGCTATAATTATCATTTCACTTTGACTTGCAACATGGCAATGAATTCCTCGCTGTGGTCCGACCTTTTTCTGTTGCAGTGCAACAGAATCTCTTTTCTGTGTGTGTGTGTGTGTGTGTTTGTGTGTGTTTTTTTAAATTAAGTCTTGTATTCATGGTTTTCACATGATGTCACATCATTATAGGAACGCCCACCCGGAGGGGAAAACAGGGCCTTTTTCGCCCCATTTCTCTACATCTGTTTTTACTGCAACTGTTTCGTGCAAGGCAAGAACTATCGACGCGCAACCAAAATCCGACCAATCCCCCCTTTTCTTCACAGAAAGGAAGCAAGTAAGCCATTGACTGTATATAAAAAATGGCAGTAGAAACAGTGACATCACACACACACTGGATCTGGATGTCTATATAAGTCTTAATAGTCTAACACACTGCAAGCGATTTGCTCGTTGATTCGCTCCCAGTTAGTAGCATTCCAGGCTCCGGTTGCCTAGGTGACCCTCTACTTATTATAGGGTGACCTGCTAGTAAATACATTAAAGTATAATATATTTACTGGCGGTATTCCTCACTCTCATTGGTAGTCTCTTCAGTGACTAATCTAAAAGGTTATAGAGAGAGTCCCGCTCACTTAGCGTCAGCAGCAGTTATTTCACCTGTAGTCGCTGGGAATTGCCAAACTTCAGTCACTTTTTATGCTCTCTGGTCGCCGCAAATCACTCCTAGTGTGTACTTGGCTTTAATATCAAGATTCTCGCTATCACCAGGTTAGTTTTTCTGAGCTCAACTTACTTGGAAGATAAGGTGGAGTACTAAGTTATCAGCAAACTGCTAGCATTAGCTACTAAAAATAGCAGCTACTAAAAGGATATACCTGCAATGCCTGCTGTAGATAACTGTTAGCTACAGCAGGCATGTGAAATAAGTGTTATTAGATTGGCAAGAAGGTATTGTGTTAACTAAAAGTATTGCTGCTCCTTACTACAATGACCATGATACAAACCTTGGCTCAATTAGACAGCTAATGTTAGCTAATTAGCTCACACGCATGCTTTGTCATTCAAGAATTGTCTTGTCTTTCCTGAGATTGAGTCATTATCGACTGATCCATTTTCGACATACTTACTCAGCGTACTTTTGTGGCTGTTCATTTTGGCAGCAGGATATGAGGTGGGATTCTCCACAAGATATATATAAAATATTACCAGCACAGAGGTCTGGCAGAATAATCTACTGTGAACTGCCGTGATTATTTCTGTACATGGATAACAAAAGCTTGAAGTTTGTTCACATATGTTTTTTTCATCTTTATTTGAAGACACAATCTAAATATTTGTGGTGTGAAGCATATGGAAAATAAATTGGCAGGCCTAAGAAGTAGTTCAGTGGAGTGATGGACCACTATTTTTGCCTTCCAGGGGTCTGCAGTGGTTAGGTTCACAGCAAGAGGGTCCTCGGTTGAAATCCACTGGCCTGTTGAGGTTTGTATGCTTTCCCTGTGCTCGTGTGAGTCCTCCCCCGGTACGTCGGTTTCACATATGAAATTAGAAAATGAAGTTTATTTTTTGGCAAACACACTTGAGAAGTGTCATCTTGTTGTATAGTGAGTATGAGAAAACGCTCTCACTTTAATTTTATTAGTGTTACCAGGCTGTATCTCTCCATATAGCTTTACTGGGTATTAGCACTATTAAATTACAGTCGGTTTAGAAGTCTCTCTCGGCTGAAGTGTTTATGAGAGTTGTACCTGATGGCATAATATCTGAAGCAGATGGGCTGATCTTGGCTCTTTTACTTGGAAGACATATTTGAAGGTGGTATATTAAGTCTCTGTGCACTACTTGCAGCTCAGACTTGGCTGCACCGAAAGTCATTCATCTTCACAGTCATCACTCACATCATTCACAGTCATCTCACTACCCCTAAACCCCAAGGGTGTTGAGGGGGAGACTCAGAGAGATTCTGAAGGCTCCACGCATGGGACCATTATCAGAGCACAGTAATGGATTACCTCAATGGTCAGCCTGTCACGGTCAATGTTTGCCCTGACATTTCATGTAAAGTTCTCGTCCCCTGGTGAAACATTGCAGCAGCCTGGATTGTCTTGCCAAATTGGTTGTCACAGTGTGTGCACTATAATCCCATCCTTTTTCTTTTTGCCTGTCTGTCCTCATATCTTGCCAGTAAGGTTACATGTTTGTTTTTTTTATATTTATTTTGACAGTGGTAAAGCTGAAAAATAGCACACAGTAATGTCATCAACAAAATGCGTACGGAGGCACCAGGTAATTACTGGCACATCTTCACTGTCTGTGGAGGTCTGCTTGTTTGCTCAGCGTGCAGCTCTAACTGTTAGCTACAGCAGGATGAATTTTATGGATTTTGGTGTGGGGTTTTTTTCTTATGAAATAGAAGGAATAAATTCAGTGTTACGTTTAAAAATACGTTTAGGTAGATACTACCATAATATCTAACATGACATATGTTTGACATGCATTCAGAAGTTTTGTCCACAAGCTAAAAATGCAAATCTTCAAAAAATCGAAGGTGACACCTTACAAATAATGTATCATACATTAATATTGGCATTCTAGTTTTTCTGTTAAAAGCTTTTCATTTTGGCTGGTCCAACGAGGCAATAATTCAGTGAAAGTGGTGGATATTCAAATGCTAATAACGTGAAGGATGTGCTTAAAGATATTGATGACAGATAATAAAAGAGAAGAAAATTGGCTTTGGACAGATGAGGTATAATGCTGTGTTGGTTATTTTCCCATTAAGCATTTGTGCCTTTTCTTTATAATGTTGGGTAACACTTTAATTTTTGTGATTGGTCAGGAGAGAAGAACTCTAGCATGTGCTGTAGCATATATTTAGCATGCTAGCACATGTTATTTCAGGTGTGATTTCAGAAGATTTGGCCCGTGCAGCCATGCTAATGTTTATCAGTCTCTTAACTGTCATAACTGTGTGATGTGTGCTTCTCACGTGCATTGCCTTTTTTTATTTTTTTTTATTTTTTTAAGAAATGCACAGGTAACTTCCCTTTACCATTTAGAGCTAACTCACCAGTGTTAGCTTTAGCATTTTCATTGCTACAAGCTGGCATTAGTCACTGGAATATGTGTGATGGTAGCTAGGACATGCTGACAGATGTCAAATGTAGACATTGTTTATAAGACTGCATGATACAAACTTATCTCTAGCCTTTAATTTTATTCATTCACAGTAAATTGCTTTGTTCCCAAATATTGAAGCTATCTGTATCTAAGCTCTTATAACATTGTGGGAACTTTTTTCTATCCTCTTTGCAGCAGGTGCATCCTCAGCTGTTTGTAAAAATGGTTAATTTCAAATCCATTTGCTGTATGTTTCAGGAAGCTGATAATTGGTATATGGATGGGAAAGGCATTTTATTTAGGTGACGGCAATGATGTGAGGTAATCTAACAGGACTTGTCATGTTTTAGGTCTTAATTGAAACTGAGGGAGATGTCAGTCTAAGACTGTGCTAGTTGTCCGTCAGTATTTAGGGTAAGATTGGTTCAGTGTGCAGACATCAGCAGGCCGGTTGTGTGTAAAGCAATTTATATATTTTCACTAGAGTCTGTTAAATCGCCTGTTTGCATCTCTGCGGCAGGGCAATTCCAGAAATGGCACCCTTAGACTTTTCCTTTTTGAAATTCTTCTCATGGACAGCATCATCTCCAGGAAAGGTATTGTGCAGCTCATGGTACAGAAAATCACCACAGGCAAAATGACTTTGACATTGCTCCATAGTACAGGCAATGGAGGGTGACATATCCAATATCAAGAGAGTGGCAGGGCTAAATATTTTTGTCAGGCTAGTGGCTTTACTGTGGAGAGATGTGGATGAAGGGTTCATTTGGGTGCGGATTTGAAAACAGCATTTTGTAGACTAACTCCAGGTGAATGTATCTTTTCTTTCTATGGTCCTTGTTGTCTGCAATGGCAGGTCGCTGGAGGACAAATGTGAAGGCTTTTGTATTATTTCAAAATACACTTGATAGTTTGAAAGGTAAAAGTAATGTCAATGTCACAAGCCTTTCATGCCTCTGTTATCAGAGATCTAAAAACATATGTACATACATAGTACTTACACCACAGCTTGTAACTTTAAAATTAAGTTTACATATATATTTAATATGTGGTTTTCTACACAAAATATCGCATCTAATGTATTAATTTAATTTCCATTCGTTATGAAGGAAGAATTGAAATCTTCACTTCTTGAAAGTCAAATTTAATTCCGACAATTTATTTTGTTCTGAATTTGAAGCACAAAATGTTAAACCACAAAGAGACTGACTTACTTAAAAAAAGGAAGAATCAATCCATCTACCCAGTTCCAGCTTGGTAGAATTTAAAGATTTGCAAGTTAAATACTCAAAGTCTTGCCACTAAAATCGAAGGAAGCAAGATTATTCTTCAGCATTTTGATAGCACATTAATACAAATGGAAGTAGAGTTGTTTTAATCTGCATTGTGTAACCCAAATGAAGTGGAACTCTAGCATTTTACATGTTGATGAGTGATGTATCTGTACACCGATCGGGAATAACACCTGACTTGTATTGTGTTGGACCCTGTTTTGCTGCCAAAACAGCCCTGACCTGTCGAGGACCCCACTACACCCCATAACGTGTGCTGAGGTATCTGCACCAAGCAAGCTACAGATCCTTTAAGTCCTGTAAGGTGAGGTGGGGGTCTCTACGTTTGTCCAGCACATCCCAAACACTCGATCTGATCGAGATGTGAGGGATTTGGAGGCCAAGTCAACAAATCAAACCCGTGACCAGACCACCTTCTTCCATTTCCCTGATGCCCACATTATTGGTCATAAAGTTCGGCCTGATCAGTGTTCGCGAAACAGTGATATAAAAAGATTGCTCTACAGCATTGTTTGAAACTCTGTGTAACTCTGTTTCTTTCCTTAGTGTTGTGCTACTTGTGACCTGTGGTTTTGTAGTACGCAAAATGGCTTGAACATGGCTTAGTGAATCATCCTGTAAACCAGCGGCCCCCAACCTTTTTTAGGCCACGGACCAGTTTAATGTCAGACAGTATTTTCACGGACCGGCCAAAATAAAATGATACAACCCATATGGAAAAGATATATATAAATCTTATAAAGTTTGTATCTGTCTTGTGTGAAACTTGTATGAAAAGCATACAAGAGTGAAAACAGATATAAGATCCCTTGAAAAATTATATAATGAAACTTGTATGTTTTTGATACTTACTAAAACAATGTATGAAAGTAATGAGAAAGTGGCCACTTTCATGAGTAATCACATATAAGTTTTTACTATTTCTTTTCCATATGGGAACCAAGGGAAAAACTGTGGTATTTTGTAAATACAATAGTAAACGTGAATTCACTGTGTAATTGTGTAACTTTATTAGTAGGATCCTCTTGAAATGCGCCAACAACATTGACAGTAACATCTCCGTCTCTGCCCCTTAATGCTCTCTGGTTGCTATGGTAACGTGTAAATATTTCTTTCAAAATAAGACACACAACTACAACACGGGAAAAGTCCCAGGAAAACAGAGTTAACGATAAAAACCCTGAAAATCATCAATTTCACACCCGAGCCTCAACTCTCGCGGCCAGTACCAAACGACTCATGGACTGGTACCGGTCTGTACTGGACTGTACTGGATGCTGTAAACCATGATGACAGTACCACTAAGCTGTGTTTTTTTTCCCAAAGAGATGAGATGAGAGACGAACAAGGCAGATCCCTGGCTTCATAGATAAAGTGTTGTCCAAGTCCTGTGGGAGATGGGACAGCATCATTAGTCATTGTTGGAGACCCCTGTGTATACTAAGGCCATACTGCCAGAGGAGATGTACTATCACTCGGGTGCCCACGCTGGGTGTTACTGGTGCCTATGGATTTTCAGCACTTTGTACACTCGGTGACTTTGGCATTATTGGTGTTTTTTTTTTCTTTTCTTTTGAATACATCTGTGTTTATATATATCTCACAGTTCAGTCTGTGTTAGTGTACTGCTCTGCGTCTTCGCCATCATCTGTCCACCTCTGCTGTGCTTGAACCATAACTTGTTACATGGTGGTTTCAGCCGGCTCTGCTTTTTACACCGGGCCACAAGTCAACTTCCTGCTGGGATAACAGCCCGGGGAGTGTGTCATAGTGGAGGAAATAACCTGGACAAATCGATGGACTTTTCTTTCTTTTTTTTTCTTTTTTTTTTTTTTTGAAATGCCAATCAGACTTTGAACAGAGAGCAATTTGGATCAGCCCGAGCTGTCTCTGCTGTGAGGTGTGAGGCCAAGGTCAAACCTTTTAGATATCCTTTGTCACCCAGAGAAAAGCAAGACAAAAACATGACAAGAAAGAAAGCTAGTAAGAATGTGTAAGAGAAAATAAAATATATACTGTGCGGACCTTTTGTTTCACCCTTTTGTGTTGGTTTGCCAGCCTCCACCACAGTTAATTTATAGCTTTAGGCGACGTAACCTGCACGAACAAGTGAACCGTGAGAGTGTAACAGCTTGCATGCTAGCTTTCTTTCCACCAAAGTAAATTAATACAAATGGTGTAAAACTTGGCTTATTTTTCTTGTGCTGCCCTGGTGCGTTGCAGATACACCATATACTTATATTGCTGGGAATGACTTATCATTACTCTTCCTAGTAGGAGTGCCTACTTAAGAAATCCAGGGAAAACTGCAAAACTGCATCCGTGCAGACACTGATCCAACCAGTGTTCCAGTGCCGGTCTTTATTAAGAGACTGATGCAGCTCCTGCAAACATCCTCCAGCCAGTTTATCCACCTGTTATCGACGTTTCCCTCATGCAGAGAGGCGAATCAGAGAAACCTCTTGTTCTCAAATACAGCATGAAAAGATACAAGTCAATTTCCCATATTGCCAGCTAGAGCTCAAGGCTGCAACATCGCGCTGAGATCAATTTATAACATCTGTGTTTGTGTGAGCCTGGTCCCGTTGGAGAACATTATGAATACGCAGCATTTAAGATGACTTTACAGTTTATTTGCAGCCGGGCCTCAGCGAGTCTCCTTTTCACACATGAAACCTGAACAAATCTTGCTTCGCGCGGCAGATTAGGACGGCAGTTTTTGGCAATCATTATACGTGTTCGTGTGTGGAAGAATTCCACGTCTATTCACACATAAAATGTGTTCAGGGTAGATTAGAGGTTTTTACACATCGCCTCAGTGGCAGCACAGTAGCAACGCTAAAGAATAGAAAATAATAATTTAAAAAATGAGAACTACATTTTCAGATTTTTCTATAGTCCAAATGTAGATTCTGATGTTTGCTAATAGTTCAGGACTTTTGTGTCGTCAGATCTTATTCTGAGTTGGTGTATTAAAACTAAAACAGTGCTTCGGTAAGCTAGATAATTGTTCAATGTGAGCATGTTTTTATTGTACCAGACATATAAACTGTTACTGCTTTCAAAAGGAGCATTTCTCATTCATATTTATTAAAAGAATAAGGATAATCTTACTGCCACAGACTTATGCAAAACAACTTAAAAATGAAAGTATTTTTAAACACTAGTCTGAAGAGATGTGGACCCATTTGCTATCTTTTCTGTCTGTATTGTTTGCCACATAGTGCAATTAATTTAATCGTGTTTTGCGTTGTTTGTTTTATTTTTTTTATTTTGCCCAAAAGCCTTTCTCATTTCTAAATTCCCACTTTCGATGGTCCTTATCATATAAACTTTATCAAGGCTAGACTTAAAAGCTCCGGCGGCCTTCGGTTAAATCGACCACAGCAACAACTTGATCTTCTTCAATTTATGTGGAGAGAAAACAGAGGAAAGTATCCTCGAATATGCTCTCACAAAGCAAGTTGAACTCACAGTTTTTTGTGTGCGGTGCATTATGAATTACCGTCAAACAGAGATCATTATTGTAGTATGATTGTGCGCGATGACATAGCGCGTCGGTCCTGTTAGCTGGAGTTCAGTGCGCAACACCTATTTGCACGATGCCCAACATGCCAGACTGTATTAGTATTTCATAGTGGGTTATTGCAGTGCAGATCAATTTGACCAGTGCTGATGAAAAGCCCATGCAGGCTAAGGAAAAATATAATACCCCCCTTTAGTCGTTCTCCTGGCGGTACAGCCGCTGTGACCTGCTCTCTGCCATTTCCTGACACACAATTAAATTCCAGAGGAGCTGTGACTCTTGCCTATATAGACAGCCGTGCCTACCATTACAGGAAATAGCAATTAAGTGCTAAATTAACTTATAGCAGCACTTAGTGTAACCTATTATTCAAAAGGCAATTGTAATAAGTTAACAACGAGAGAACGTAAGTAGTTATATCAAAGATAATTACCTAATGTCTAAAATCCCGTCTTCATACAAACTCAAAGGAGGGCTAGGTGGATTTTGGACAGGTGAGAAACAGAAACAAATGAATCAAATACCGACTATAGTGTTTTCAGGCTGGCTGTCTTTGGATTTCTAAAGGTGTGGCAAAAAAATAAGAAACACACAATCACATAACTTGTTATTTCCTTTTTTGATTGTTTTCAATTGACTTTTACTGCTAATTAACTGCCAATAATTCACTGGCTTACATCTGTATATTTTTAAGTAGTTTGTGCTGCAATCTCTGTGGCAGCTTATTCTTTGTGCAGCACATTGTGCTTCCACAAAGGATGAAATGTGCTACGAACGAAATTTTGCAAGCTTGCTTCGGTTGTTTCTCGGACATAGTCCCTATATATGTATCTCCTTTCTACCCAGTATGAGCACTCAAAGAGCTTTCTGTTTCAAATCTCATTCACCCGATCATCTATATCTAACATTTTTATCTAACATTCACACTCTGAATGATGAACTGGGGGAACTCAGGGTCTTCCATCTTGTCTGAGGATACTTTGACACATGGATACTGTAAGAATAGCGGGGGGATCGATCCACGACCGGTGAAGTGTCCCATTTAAGGACCTAGTGCCAAATCTGGCCTTTCACAGTTTTGAATCCAGCATGCAAATGACCTGTAGGTTCTTAATACACTCATAGATCTGCTCTATTTTCTGTGTTGGTGCATGCACTCTGTTCAAAGGCTAAGCTAAACAAACAGGTGCTTCTTCTGAGCAGACGCTAGCTAACAAAGTGCAAAAAAAAAAGTAACGTTAATGCTGAAGTTTAATGTGAAGATGGAGATGTTTGAAAAGGGAGGCCTGTTTGTCCACTAGACAATTTCTGTTTTTAAAAGATCGTATTGTCGCTTTGGTGTTTGTCCACACACTCAAACGCCGATATGAAGACAGACGAGGCGCTGATGCGAAATGAACGGAGGTATACAACTGCAGCACGGCATGTTTATTCAAGTCAAATCTCAAAGTGATGTAACTATAAAGGCAGGCTTCATATGTGCAGCCAGTTGCATGGCAGACGTAGAGGCTTTATGGTACAGGTGAAGTACATGATCAAAGATCTTTCGCTTTAATGAAACTTCCTACACACCTACTGAGTTGTCATGTTCACACCCGTGAAACAGGCTCGGGAAGACTTGTAGATATAGGTGCATATAAAACATTCATTACTTTACTTTCACATCAGGATATATTTGGGTTTATCGAGTGCCCTATACTACCAGTAATGTCATATTCATGCTTGGAAAACAGGTTGTTTGTATTGGCTGTATGGTAGCTTCCTGCAGAACTCTAATCAGATGCTTTATTCTCAGATACTGAGATGCATTTCACTTCCTTTAAGCATACTGATAAACCACTACAAGTTCCTGATTTCAGTCTGTGTTGGACTGTAAGTATCAGTTTAATAAAGATCAGATTGTGTAATGAACGCCAGGCCTGCTTCAACAACTAGTGAGCTAAGTATAGGCAATGCCGCATAGCGTGTACCTTTGTACGTGTCTTAATGAGTCATTTAAGTGCCAGCGATTACTTTTTTAATTCATCAGTTTAATTTATTTCTAATGAATGAGTAATCAGGGAATGAAAGTGACTGACAAGTTGATCTGAGTAGCACAGTTATGAGAGCTTTGAAATATTATTTCTCTCTAACTAATTACATGTAATGACCACCTTAATATCAGTAATAGCGTTCTGACTTATTATCGGTTTGACAGCTTAAGGTTTCTGTGAATAAAGGGAGTAATTGGTGCAAAAATGTGAACAGGTTAAACATGTGAACAACAACAAAAAAAATCACTTCAGAGATTTTCAGTGGAAATTACGTTGTGTAGTTCATGAAGTCAAAAAAAAAAAGTTTTCAGAAGAAGTTGTTAAAAGAAAACTTTTAAAACTGCAAGCCCGCTGTTGCCATCATTTTAAGCCATCTGTGTTCGAAGTATACACTCACCAGCCACTTTGCTCTCTGGTGCAGAGTTTTGCCTTCAGAAATGTCTCATTTTTTTGTTGCACGGCTTCAACAAGGTGCTGGTCCATATTGACGCGATAGCATCACACCGCTGCTGCACATCCATGATGTGAATCTCCCGTTTCACCACATCCCAAAGGTGCTCTATTGGATTGAGATTGGATCTGGTGACTGTGGGGGACATTTGAGTACAGTGAACTCATTGTCATGTTCAAGAAATCACTTTGAGATGAATTGAACTTTGTGACATGGTGTGTTATCCTGCTGGAAGCATCGGAAGATGGGTACACTGTGTTCCTGAAGAGATGGACTTGGTCAAAAGCAATATTCAGGAAGGCTGTGGTGTTTAAACACTGCTCAGGCACTACTAAGGCACCCAACGTGTGCCAAGAACATAAAACCACCAGCAGCAGCAGCTTGAAGCACTGATACAAGCTAGGGAACATCCATTATTTTTAAATGCTGTTTACTCCAAATACCCATCAGTTTTCTGTTGTTTAAATTTGGTGAACCTGTGCAAACTGTAGCCTCAGTTTCCTGTTCTTCTCTAACAGCAGTGACACCCAATGTGCTCTTCTGCTGCCCATCTGCTTCAACGTTTGACATGCTGTGCATTCAGAGATGCTCTTCTGCATACCTTGGTTGTAACTAGTGGTTATTTGAGTTAGTGTTGCCTTCTTACCACCTCAAAGCAATCTCATTTGAACTCTGGCATCAATAAGGCATTTCCACCCAGAGAACTGCTGCTCTCTGGATAGTTTCTGGTTTTTGGACCATCCTCTATAAACACTAAAGATAGTTGTGTGGGAAAATCCCTGTAGATCAGCGGTCCCAAACCTTATTCGTGCCACAGACCGGTTATGTCCGACAGTTTTTTCACAGACCGGCCTTTAAGGTGTCGCGGATAAATACAACAAATAAAAACAGTACTGGTACCAAAAAAATAAGATTTATTCATAACACGCGGGAAAAGTCCCAGGGAAACCGAGTTAATGCTAAAAATCATTTAAAAAAAATAACAATAAAAGCCCTAAAAACCATAAATTTCGCACCCGAGCCTCAACTCTTTTGGCCCGGTACTAAACAACTCACGTTGGGGACCGCTGCTGTAGATTTTTCCAATCCTTAGACCAGCACGTCTGGTTCAAAGCCACTTAAACCACCTTTCTTGTCCATTCTGATGCTCAGCTTCAACTTCAGCAGGTCATTGTGACCATGTATAAATCCATCAACTTGCTGCCAGATGATTCAAAGTATTCATGAGCAAACAGTTGAACAGGTGTGCCTAACTTAGTGGTCGGTGACTGAACATTACTCACCAAACTGTTTTGAAAATACTGCTATGCAGCTTTTCATGTGTTTCATTCATGCAGTCTTCATTGCATAATGCCTTGGCCAGTATATTCTGTAATCACACACTGTGGGTTTATTCGCCTGGTTTGTAGACTTTCGATGTAGCAGCTCCCACGCTGTGAAAATTTTCCTACAAAAACCTTTCAATACAACAAATATACAAAGGTGTTTTTTTGTTGGCTTCACTGGAATAGCTGCAGATGTTTTGTGCTGCGACCCAATTTTATTTATTTTAACAGCACTTAATGAAACATGCGACCCCTGCAAGGTTACACAATTTAACTCGATGAACACCCCTGTCTTATCTCTGCCTCATTTCTATAAAAGCATAAAGTTGCAGTTTAGAAGCTAATTTGACGGTTGTACTAATTGACATTAATACATGCCCATTTGTGTCTGAGTTGGTGCAGAGCTTACTCCGGGAACATGGCCTACCATTAGCACTCTGCCATTTTCTTTGATGTGGAATCATAAACAGCAAGCACGGCGCACTACTCACCAAATTAAAACACTAATTCACTTTGAAGGTTTTACAGTATGATAAATAATTTTGAAGTTGTGTATAGTGTCCAGAGCAAGCCCCTAAATTTCTCTCCGTCACCACAATGGCCTCTTACGGTTTGTCTACTTTTAAGCAGTTTGTATGCTGAGTAATGGGAAACCAGAGATGTACGTATGTGACTCTTTCTCACCTCAACAGGGTGCCCCATGTTTCCGTGTGCGAGCCTCTTACTACTTTTAGCAGTTCTGGTAATTAGATATTGAACCAAGGTGCTCCCACAATAGCTGAAAATAAAGCTGGAGATGAAAGAAGATTGAAACAGCAAAGGAGTTGATTAGTGATGGGTCTGTAACCAAAAAGGGGACTGTGGTTCCATCACTTGCTTTTCTCTTAGATGTTTGTAGGCTTGGTTAACTTTTGGTTTTGTCTCTTAGAAAGCCTTTTCTCGCTGACCTACAGTGATCGCTCAAGATCTCAGAGGATATTGTTCTTTTCCAGGTTGGTTTTATTTGAACAAAACACGGGTTGATCCCTGAGACACGAGTTATAAGCATTGCTCACACCGTTCTGCGATGAAGCCTCAGTTGCGTGGGGACATTTAGTGCAAATGCATCCTTCTCCAGACCGAGACAGCCTTTGTCTGCTGATCCAGTGTGAAAAAAACAAACTTCTGACAGTTTCTTCTGTCCGGGTATACTTCAGCGCACAGCACTGCTTTATAGATTCAATAAGGCTTGTGCAAAATGTCCAGTGATCTCATTATCTTTTCTTTTTTATAAGGTCCTTTGAAGAGGCTCTAAAAAATAGCTCTGTTATCAGCACTCATAATGAGCTCCAGGCTTACTGGAGAGAGATCGGAGCATGAAGCCTTTCTTCCATTGTTTCATCTAGAAGTAATCGATACCCAATCAAATCTTATTTTTATTTAGTCTTGTAAAGGAATGATTTGGTAGTACTTTCACATTGTTGGCAACATGACCGGAGGCACCTATTGCAGGGTGGACATGAGTAGGATGTTCAGCACAAAATAATACAATCCAATACAATTGGCATGCATTGAAGGCTGCGATTGTAAAGCTAATAAAGCTGATGTCACCATGTTGAATTAATTATTTTTTTCTTCACACAACATAATGAAAACAATTCAAAACTCACAAAACTAAATACTCAAAAAGTGGCAGAGATTTACGTAAACACATTAAGCGCTTTAAGTGGGAAAGGTTTGTATTATATCCACCTACCTGTAGGTGGTGCAGTTCTATATTTCCTATACCGATACCGATAGCCAGTAACGATACTAAAGTGTCAAATAATTGATACTTTAGACATAGTATGCTATACAGTTTGCTACCTAGCTTAATCATCATTGTTATTCTATATTTACTTTATTAACAGGACAGTACAAAGAGTTGCCATCAATCTAGGAAGAAAATAAGCGAAACAACAGGTAAGATTAATATGAATACCAGTATGCAACCACACTGGTCATTGGCATTGGGGTCACCTGCCCAGTAGTGGTCTGTGTTACTGCAAACTTTAGTATGGATTTGATACCAAGTAAATACAGGACCAGTATTGCTGACACCAGTACTGACACTTTTAACTTAAAAACCCAGCTTATGCATAGGGGAAACCAAAGTGCAACACAAAAATGAATCTGCTAGCTGCTCCCAATGTAGGTCCAAACCACAAGTTTTGCAGTTTCACGACAACAGAATACTTTATTTATCGTTAGAGGTAGGAAACATCAGGTTGGGCACAGCCAAAACAAACAAAACAGTCTAGAAGGAAAACACAAATAACTTACCTATCATAAAGAGTACTCAACTAAACACACAGCCTGATTGGAAACAGGGAGTTGGCAGGACCACTCGAGTCCTGACGGGTCCCAATTTTCAGCCAATGATCGGAAGCGAAAATGGACAATGCTACCCTCAGGTGTGAAAGAGCTGAAGGAATACACAAAATTACGACCTGGCTCTTTACAGGGGAGAGCATTGACCACACTGTGATTTTTTTTTACTCTCAACAATAATTAGTTAACACACTAAAACACACCATCTATTCAGTCGCACTAGTATTGGTCGGATACCATTGGTCTGTGTCGGTATTGCCAATATTATGATTGATTGACCCACCCCTACTGCTCAGCCAGTTGAGGTATGCTGGCATCCATCTAGTTTTATTATTAGCCATAGCAGCTAGCCTCCACCTTAATCATAACAGCTTATGTGGCTATCGTTAATTAAAACAGCTCGCATTAACTGGCTAGGGACTTGGTGGAGTTAGGTGTTAAGTGGAGGAGGCAGAGGCAGCGTTGTTGATATTAATATTGCTGGAAATCTAATAGTTTTTCAAATTCTTCACTCTATATTTAACAGTGATTCAAATTTCATTCACCGATGCAAATTTGACAAATATATGAACATATATACAAACATGTATATGCTACAATCAGCAGTAATGAAGAAGAAAATTATGATTGTAATTTTTCTATTGATCGATATCAGCCCAGGCTGCGATACTCCAGATCGTCTGTTTTTATTGAGTTTGCTGTCTCGACACATCGGCAATCACACATGATTTCTGATAGCCGAAGATGTTTATTATGATTCATGTGATATTTGTACACTGAGAAGCATTTAACACTTGTGTTTTTAACGGCGTGATGGAAGAGTCTGAACCCGCGAGCAGGTTTATTTGTTGGGCTCTATTTGTTTTGTGGCTTCAACTGATTCCTGATTCTCTGTCATTCACAACCTGGGGGAGTCATTTTAGAAGGCAGAGGCTGATGAATGGGATATCAACGGGATGCTGCAGAAAATGATTATGTGTTACGCAGCAGAGACAGCAGTTGTATCTCAGCTGCAGCACAAACTGGAAAATGACAGATTTACCAGATAGTAGGAAAAGACGAAATTATAAATTAAAGATCTTTGCGTTTAGGGAAGAGCCCACCACTGTCCGCATTTTCTACACCTCTACTCTGGAGAATACACCAAAGGAGACACTTAATAAAAGCACAATGATTTTAATCAATGAAAGTGATTCCCTGTTGTTTTTACCTTTAATAATAAAAGTCAAAACTGTCAAAACTTGGTGGATTTCTTTTCCCACCTCCACTCTAAAAATCCCTCTAATATCTCTGTCACCCATCAAATTCTCAGAATTATTCAAGAAATACCAAATTAGCTGCCGAGAACTTGGATGTCATCTTTCATTCAACTCCAAAGGTTTGTGCAATCCTATTTTCATCAAGACTGATTCAAAAGGCATGCGAGGCATCTTCAAATTGGGCATGTTTTGACAGGGAACAAGTGACTTTTTCTGCGTAATAAATCTTGGATTGAGTGTTGTAGGTCTTCATATCCTGAGCCGTTCATTCCCTGCAGCTAATTCAGCATTCAGCTGCCAAGTTTTTGACAAGATGTTGAAAAAGAGACCAAATTAGTCATTTTTACAGCACCGTAATTGGCTTCTGGATTTAGATTATTTTTTAATTACCTTCAAACAAACATCTTTTTTTAGGAGCTTCTGCTGTTTATGACCTCAGATAAAGACGCGTACCCGAGCTGCCTGCTCGACACTTAAAGACGCTGTGGCATGAATGAAGACAGGAAGATGTCACCTGTCACCAACAAAACAGCCACTCAGTGTCTATGCTTAAACTTTTTGGGGTGATTTTTTATTCTTGTCCATCTGCCAAAGGTTTTTTTTCACTCACATCTACAGTGCTGTGCAAAAGTCTTGAGCCATTCCTGATTTCTTTATATTTTGCTTCCAAGGTGCCACTTTTTTTGCATTCGTAAAGTGGTGTTGAGCAACAGTTTCCAGTTTTTCTTTGTTCACTCATTTTTAGTCCAGTCCTTGTACCCGATCATTTTCAGAGGAACGGGGTTTGTTTGTTTAGCTATTTGAGTCATTCAAGCCTAAACATGTACCAAACTCAAGGGATGAACCAGTGTTGTGTCTACACAAAACAGACAACTTGGCAAAGAAACAATCCTAAATTTTATCTTTAGGCGTTTTGTTACTGGCAGCCGGTCAGAAACACATAATTTGTTCCCATTTCTTTAGTTGAATTTCTGGAAATTGCCATTTTTTTCCTGAATAGTATATTAGTATAGTATAGTACTAGTTGAGTATATTAGACCAATGGCCAATATTTATGCCACAGCTGCCCTAAATTAACAGTATTGTTAATTACTAAAATCATTTTTGGTGTTTCTTTAATGGAATATGTGAGATCTTTAATCAAAATTATATTTTTAATGCTAAAATATAAAAGTTGTTATGAACGTAACGTGAGCGTTCGCTGTGTGGTTTGGAATCGCTCCGAACGATTAGAAACAGCAAGATGGAGACGGATAACTTTCTTAGCAGCCTCTTTACTCGCAGCGCACCGCAACAACGAAAAACACTTCCTGTGTACAGCCCTCATGAATACGTCACTGGCCAATCAGAAGCCAGGAAATCCTATACTTGCGTCAATGCAGGGAAAACAACTAGGTAGATTCAACACATACTCATTACTGCTTTGAACATGCATGTGTAAACATCCAGATGTGTAAACATGTAAATATCAGAACTAGGGCTGCCACGATTAGTCGACTAGTCACGATTACGTCGACTATCAAAATCGTCGACAACTGATTTAATAGTCGACGCGTCGTTTGAAGCTTTGTAAGATCACAAAAGATGCAGGAATAAGTAGTAGGATTTAAGAGTGTAATAATTATTACACAGAGAATTATTTTCTCAGAGAAGTCCAGTGTGCTGCTTCAAATTTGGGTATAAAAAAGGGGAATTCATTCATTTTTTGTTAAACTAGATTTTTAAAGAATTTGAAAATATTTGCGTTTTCTCGTTACCTGAAATATCTCAGCACTGTGCGCAGTTTGTCCTTAAAAATGTTCAGCATACCGCACAAATGGAGGACAAAAGAAGTGGCAGACTGAAAAACATATATATACAGCAGATGAGCAGTATCTGAAAGAAGAAACAGAAACGGGAAAAACAACCCAGGAAGGACTTGGGAGATACACCTGGGCCTTGAGCTGATTTATCTACTGTTCACTGAAGCCTCATCAGAAATGGTCTCAGTGGAAGGGTGGCTGTCAAGAAGCTACTGCACATTTGTCTTGCAAAATATAAAATAATCAGTGATGCCTCAAGACTCACGTATGTATTTAAAACCAACCAAACACAAGAAACTAAAGCTATAGTGCAGCCGCTCTCCAAAGCACTTCATATTCTACGTTTTCCAGGTTCATTCATTAGCCTAGATAAGGTCAAAATCCGTGCGTCTGTGCCGGATAATGACTGAGAGAGTTTCCACCTGCAAGCGGCATAAAGAGCGTATTAAGAATAGTGCTGTGATGATTATTTTGAAAACACAGTCTGGGACAGAGAAACCCATCTGTCAGTTGGGCCCTGGTGAGCAACTGTTTGGATAATGCAGATAAGGTTGACGGATAAGTATACTAAGGTAAATTTACTTTCAGACCCTGTGTGGGGTTAAGAGTACCGCGTGGAGCTCGTAGTGCTGCTAAGTATATCTGTTTGTTGTCTAAGTGTCTTTGTGTACGGATCGTGTGAAAAGATTAATAATGTAGCGGCACACGGCACCAACACTTTATACAGTATGGATGTTAATATCCTGATAAGTGAGCGGCAGGTGAATTTCATTTCTGTGAAACTAAAACTTCTCTTATTTTCAAAATTATGTAGTTAGTTTTGGGTTTTAATGTCGTGTGCTTTCCTCTTGAGTTCCCCTATTTGTTTCTTTTAATGGTGAAGATTAGATATTTTCAAAAAAAGGCACAAACACTCCACAATACAAGGAGGGATACAGATTTAAAAACAAAATTGTATTCTTAGTGCAGCTTTTATCTTTAATGCATGGTGTATTTTGTTGCTTTTTGCTTTGAAAACTAAGATTGTAAATTGGCTCGATAGCTTTATTTTGGAAAAATGAGAGTTTGGATTGTATCATAGAAATCACACCTGCAAAATGCTCTTTAACAAGCTTGTCTGAGCGACTTACCCAATTTGCAGATCTTGTAAATCAGTCAGCTTTGACAGTTAGCATATGCAAAGCAATTCAGCGCTGTGTTTCTGGAGATGGGCAGCACAGCCTACAGGTTCCCAATGTGAGCTGAGCTCCCTCTGTGACTACGTGGGTGTCCTCTGGGTGAGTGTAAATTGGCCATAGGTGTGTATGTGGGAGTGTATGGCTGTCTGGCTGTGGTGGACTGGCAGCCTGTCCCAGATGTACCACACCTCTCACCCTAAAGTCAGCTGGGATGGCCTCGAGCTCCCCGAGGTCCTGAACTGCATAAGCGGTGAAGAAAATGGGCAGATGTACGTATGTTTCTTGAGTCAACATGGGCATCAAGGCCATCAATAATAAATGCAGAATTCACTTAATCCAGCTATTGATAACACTCTGACACTGATAACATCAGCATTGCATCCTGCATCCCGAAAGACTTGTTAGCATCGTTTTAGTCTGATGGAAATATCCACCCGTACATGTGGGTACTCTACCTAGCCAAGCCGGTGGGGCAGAACCGTCTACTGCAGATGATACCTGTGCTGACTTTGGCCCCATCAATACTGCTGGCACAGAACAGCCTTGGCATTGTTGTTCCTGTCGTTTCTCCATGCCAGTGTAGCAGCAGGTGTCACACCTGGCTGTGGTCTGGCAGTCTATTAGCCCATTGATCACCGGCTGTCCGCATGCGCAGAGAAGGAAAGTCCCTCTCAGTTTTCCTATCACTGGTTCCTGTTGCTGCAAACATGCAATCGTACACTTCCTGGAAAACACGGACTCACTCAAAAGCAGTTTTCATGCAGGCGTGCACTGAGGGTAATGCTTGCCCTTTTTTGACGATGGCTGTAGAGTGGCAAAGTTATGACCCCTCACTGGTTTTCCATGATGAGCATAAACATAAAAGGATGTGCAAATTACACAGTTATGTCTTGGATACATGGACAAGAACTCATAGAATGCTTTTTTCTTTTACTTGGGCACTGAAAGCATGTTTCAGTGAGCAACTCTGGATTCAGTATTTTGCCCCAGGCATGCACGACTGGGGTTGAACCATTAACCATCCTATTAGTTGATGCCTTGCTCTACCCTCTGAACCCCAGCTACCACAGTGAGCCACAGATGAACGTGAAGTCATAAAAACCAGGCAAAATGTATTTTATATGCCTTCTATAATTCTCAGTTTTAATTCTGATAATTTAAATCCCTGTTTGAACACTGAGGGGGAACAAAAGACAATCATCTGTAATGATCCGTTTCAGTGTAAAATTCCCGTACTTGCTAACTTTGTGGAACTTTAACCACAAGTCAGAATTAATTTCCATTTTGAAGAGCTAATTATGAACATCAAGCTGAATGAGGTTTCTCAAAATAGCATCACAACAGAATCGCAGCCACCTGTTATTTTGCCATTCAAATGATGTGCGGGAGCGACACACACACGAGGCTTTGCCCAGATCAGGATGGATGTTTCTGCTTTATTTTACAATGGCCCAGATTTCACCATCCATACAGCAGCCATTCAGATCATTGTCAGTTCAGATTAACTTTATTTTTTCAGGATGAAAGAAAACCTGAACCCTTGAGCCCACAGCGAGGAAATCCCACGGCTATATTTATTTTCTTTCTTTTTGCTGCCATGGTTTTTTTGTCCGCCTGTCTCCTCAGATGGAAGAGTCACTGTAAATTAGTACATAGCTATTCTGGAGCATCACATTTATGTCATGATTAACTACAGGAGGTGGACTCAGAAGGAGGCAGTCACGAGTGTGAAGGAATTTCTTGTAAACCAAAGATTACCTAAAGCTTCTGCATTTTTTTTTTTTACACCAAGCCTGACACACCCTTCCCAGGGATTTTAGACTCTTCCCTGTATTAAATAAGGGATCTTTTGCATGTTAGGCAAATGCTTTAACCACTACACTAGGATGCCTCTCCTTCCAAAATCCTAAATGGCAGGTGATTCTTTAGGCTAGAGGAAGGCAGACTGTACATAGTGGAAAGTATCTTGAGAATCAAGGGGAGCGAGTGGCCTGACTGGGGAGTCTTCTGGATGCAGACGGGGAATAGGCAAGCAGGTGAGAAACCTAATTTTCTTTCTTTTCCTTTGCAAGTTTTTCGGAAGTCACTTGTAACAGGTGTGTTTCCTAAGACAAAAATATTACTCCTTAGCCACAAGCACCGGGAGAGGAACCAGAGAGAGAGGACGAAAATCCATATTATGAAGCTAATGATAAGTAATGCACACAAAAAACTAGAGCCTGATTACTGCTACTAGACCAATAGCGGTCTGCATGAGCATGGAAGAATGAGTCGCTGTGGATGATCAGGAAATACGGGAGACAGATATGGGGACTAGCGCTGTGCGATACTGGAAATTTTGGTGTTGATTCTACACCAAGTAAATACAGGGCCAGTAAAGCCGACGCTAATACCGATACCAAGACCGATACTTGACCTTGATACGTGGCCTTATAAAGGCAGTGTATGTAGGGGAGTCATGATTTATGAGACACATTGTCAGTTTGCTGAATCTGACCATAAATGAATGACCACTCAGATATTTGAAGTTTACACAGCTACATTCTTGCGTGCAAATATGCTAAAAGTTTATTTTGCGATCCAGAAAGGGTAATAAGAGTGATATTAAAACCAAGTAGCTGCAGTAGTAGTAGCTATTGTTGAAAACTGGAACTGGCTGGACCATTCTGGGATATGGTGGGTCCGGGGGATTTTCGGGAGGGGCACTGAAATTTGGGATTCTCATGGAAAAATCGGGAGGGTTGGCATGTATGTATATAAATAAACTTGACATTCAACACAAAAGGCTTATTTTGCTGTAGTTCATATTTGAGGCGAATTTGAAAAGAGAAACCTAAAATAAAATCAACTCCGCCCATCCCTACTTATGACTGAAGCACGGGACGACCTGCTGATGCCCCTCCTCCTGATCCAGCAACCTCCAACCTATAGAGAGGGAGGGAGCACATCGGTATATGTGTGGCGCCACAATGACACTATTCATGGGGTAGGAAGGGGTCACTTAATACTGAAATTGATATAAATCATGTGCGTCCACCAGATCTCATTCTGGTCGAACACTTTCTGTACAGGAGTCTTATTTTGGAGGGGTGAAGTGTTGTACAGTGTTTCCCTACTCATTAAAATCATTAAAGTCCTAAACAATCAGTGCAAAACACTGATTCAGAAGCTTTATAATACTTTTTCCTTTAATTCACCGCCTGCTTGTTTTCCTATTCACAGCATCTTCCTCTGATTTGGTGGGAAAAGGTGACATCACTGAATACCTGAGTGTCCGAGTCCTCGTTTGACTCCTCATGAACAATAACGCTGCAATCTCACCTTGATCAAAAATGTTGCTTTAAAGGACATGGCTGATGTAAAAGTGACCGGCGTCCTTGGTGTTTTTCCTCACACCATGTTCCCACTGTGGCGATGTCAAAATAGAGCACGTAAGTTGTTTTTTCTTTTTAAATCGTTGCTCTGCCTCTGCACAGTCTGTGTGGGCTGTGCTGGCTAAAGTCGAAACAAACACAATTGTAGCCATGGCCAGTAGGCAGGAAGAGGCAACAGCATCTGTCGAGTGAGGCTGTTATTTGTTTACCTCAACTTCTCTGGTTTTTCTTCTCCCCAGGACACTTCTCCACCTGCTTGGAAGGAAGAAATAACACAGGGTGGAAAGCCAAAAATGCCAGCTGTGACCCTACGGGGCTGTCAAACATCCATCCGTTGCCGGCCTTCGTCGGCTGTCCGTTTTTGTCCAGATTAGCGCGGTTAACAGTCATCTGAGTGCATACTACTCACCTCATCAGCCAGGAGAGTTGGAAGCGTAGTGCGAAGAGTCCAGGCGATATCTCTCAGAGGCTCTCGGTCTGGCTTTTCTCCCCCCACGAGTCTTTAGTAAGCAGCCTGAGCTATCGACTTGGGCATTCATCTGTAATCATTTCTCTTATTTAGCTGAAATTGATTGAAATGAAGCACACACACAGGGGTCTAGCCGAGTAAGAGTGCCAGCTTGAACTTTGATGCACATAAAAAAAAAAAAGTCAGTGGGTGAACTTTTCTGCTCTTCAGTTTCCCCCGGGGCAATAAAATCAATAAGGGTTGCAAAGCAGCTTGTTACTCCATCCACTAGGTCGTGTGGTGACGAATCATTTTACTTGGATAAATCACAGCAAACATTACCTCTCTCTCAGTAGTTGGATGGTATAAAGCAGAGAGGCAAGGATAGTGGGAACGTCTCGTCTCTCTTTAATGTTCATTCTCATTTTTGAAGGGGGGGAAAGGATTTCTTTCCTCTAAATGCCCCATTAGTTTTATCATTTAATCCGGCCCTGTTTCATCTGTTCCTCTGCATTATTTCAGAGTCTGCTCTCCATCCATCTTTCTGCGCAGACACGCCAAAGACGGTAAATAATGCACCGGCACCGAGCTCCTCGGAGATGAAAAACCATTAAATTAATAGTTTGCTACACTGAATATCTGCTTTCATTATTACTTCTTCCACTACTTTTTGCTTTACTTCTCGCACACCCGTCGGTCTGAGGCCCCTGGCTCATTTCTTCTTGTCAGGTATGGATTGTGTTCCCATTATCATTTTTGCTCCTTAAGGTATGCAAGAGGCAAATGACAAGGTAACGCTGTTGCAAATGTTCCCCGTGTTTTTCATTAGCATGGCTAGACTAATGCAGGGTTTACTGACCTGGGAACAGCAGGTGTACTCCACTGCGCTGGCACCTTCAAGCGGCAGCACTTCATTAGTCGAAGCAATTACTTTTGGGCAGTCGGTGTTTCACCTGGGTTCCATGAGTGTGAATGTCTGTAACTAATTGAGAGTATGGACCTACACGGACCTACACAGGCAAGTCACACTGACCCTTGAGTGATTGTGCGGGAAAGAAAAGTTTTCTATAGTTTTAAAAGACGACTGAGGACAAAAGACCTTGATCACAGTAGTAACAAACCCTAAAATAAATATTTTAGGCACCATTTATATATATATATATGTGTGTGTGTGTGTGTGTGTGTGTGTGTGTGTGTGTGTGTGTGTGTGTGTATATGTGCATGCAGGAACTTGCAGGTCCTGAGGAATGGCTTCTTAGAATAGTGTAATAAAGTCAAATGGGATCCTGCACCTTAATTATCATTATAAGTTCATTAAACGCTTACAGTTGATGGTTTGGAGCATTTTTTTACAATGACAGAAGAACTGCCTTCAGCTTCACAGAAAATTAAATTTTAATCAGATCCTTTCACATTTTCTGATCATTCATTAGTGTTTTAAAGTTAAAGTTTACTCCTTTTTTAAAAAAAATAAATAAAAGGTCATAATTAAGAACAATGTCAGCAGTAATTAGCAGTTACAGCCAGAAGGTATACATGTTTTATGTTTTTGAACTGCAGGGTGTATCAAAGAGAATCATCCGATCTCAGAGTGCTGTAACTCTGCAGCCATCGGTAACAATCGAAACAGGAAGCAGTCATTCCGGGCAGACATTCCCAAATTTAATTCCATTACAGTCTGTTTCAAACTCCAACAATCTTCATCCCCCCCTAACCCTTTGATCGCAGTTCCGATTGTGACCTGGACTTAATTTGAAGTGTTTGATTTTCCATTAAAAGCCTTACTTCCACTCCCTGTTTGCCAATCAGAATTGTAAATATGTCAAATCTTTAAGTGCATGAATTTGTTTTATTAGTTAGATTTTTCTATGTGAATATTTAATTGAGAGTATAAACTAAAAAAATATTTTGAAGTGATTATTTTTTATTTGCTTGCTTAAACAGGTGACCTGCTGTATATACTGATAAGCTACTGGAGGGGCCTGGGATTGACATTATTATAATAGATAAAATTATTAATGTCACTGTGCTGTCAGGTTGTGACCCAGTGTGCAACACCATCTGGAAAGTATCTGATTGCCAGTCATGCATTTTTCAGCATGGCAATGATCCCAAACACACTGCCAGAGCAGTGAACACACAGCAGAGCACCATCAGTCACAATCCTGTGACTCTGACAGTGTTTTGTGTTTTCTGGACTCTGAAGTTCTGTCATTATTTTCAGTTTGATTCTTAGTTTTCTTACAGTTTAGTTTATCATTTGTATCGATCTCTCGTTACAGGTGCTGTTTGTTTTGTATTAGTCTGTAGGTTTTATAGTTACAGCTCTCTGCTTCCCTCATGTTCCCTTCTCTAGCTTTAGGTGTTCCCGTTATGTTACTTCCTGTTTTATTTTGATAGTCTTTATCTCATGTGTTAGTTTTAGTTTTACTTTCCTCAGTCTCTCCAATTGTTTGCACCTGTGAGTTCCCCGCAGATGTGTGTTATGTACCCTCAGTTTGTTTCTGCTTGTCGCTTTTACTGTGTTTGCTGTGTTGTTCTGTCGTCCCCTGTGGTTCCCGAGTTCCTGGTATTTCCCCCAGCGTTTCCTCTGCTTATCCACGGACTTGTTATTTAGTCACCTGACGGACTGCTGTTACGCCTACGATTAATGTTCATCTGTATTTTGATCCTAGCCAGCTCACGACTCTGCTCTGGGCGTCCTCGTTCACCATTAACCATGACAACTATCAGTCATGGACTGACCTTTTAAGAGCCCGGACCTCAACATTATTAAAGCAGTGTGGGATCGTCTTGACAGAGAAGTGAACAAAAAACAGCCAACATCCAAAGCTGACTAAGAGAGTTCCTAGGCGATGACTTTCAAGCTTGTTAGAGTCGTACAAACTTTCTTTTGTTTTATATACTGTACTTCCATCTCTGTTTGCACATGTGCCTTTAGAGTTCTCCATCTGTTTCTCATGTTCCTAGCAAAACCTAAGGAAATGTGGGTATTTTAACTTTTGCACATAGCCATAAACTGGGTTATTAAAATATGCAAACAGCAGATGGACAGACAGACATTTCAAAAATCACAAATCAGTCAGATGGGCTAACATTGCGAACACAGAAAAAGGCACAGTTCCTACTTCTTTATTTTTACTTTTTTGGAATCAGATTTGGCTTTAGGGTCAAAGCTGTTGAATTATCACCTCAGCGGTGAGTGAATCCTAAACTGAGAGGCTGTCGGCTAGGGGCCTGTTCCTGTAAATGCTCTCACTCTCTTGCAGTAGTGCCGTGTCATACTCCATACCAAGGAAACACAGGGGCAGTAATGCCAATACTGATGCCGATACTTTTAACCTGTAATGTAGGGGAGAGCTTTTCAGATTCTGAGCACATTTGACAAATAAATCACTGTGAGCTTTACTTTCCAAAATAATTAGCTAAATGTGCCTGTCTCTAAAGTACCTTGGGTCAAATATGTGTTTTTCGCCTGTGTTTAAGGTTATAAAAAAATAGACATGACAATCATTACAAAAAGGCTCAGACATTTTTCATCGTGCATGTTTAAAGTACAGTTTTTCATTCCCAACATTACAATTAATTTAACACAGTTCAGTAGGATACACGCTGAACTAAGAGGACAGGGTCAAAGTATCGACCATCTAGCACTAGTATCGATCTGATACCAATATCATCTATCTTACACCCCATGTTATTCAAAAACCTGACTGGGCATCATGTAGATGTAGTAGCTGGCAATTGTCTGACATTAAAACATTACTGGACAGCAGCCTTCACATGAACTATATATAATGTAATATAATATAATATAATATAATATAATGTAATATAATATAATATCTTTGGGCTACAAGGAAGAAAAAAATGTTTTGCTGAGGTGTTTCCGGATCAGTTATAAAATATCACCCTCTATGTTTGTCTGTGAGACCTCTATATTTATTTCCTGACTACCTTCTCGGTAAACACCCATCTCATCTCCGTATTTATATCCTCCCAGTGCACCTTTGGCATTACTCTTTATCACCCGGAATAATAAACTCTTACGTCTCCTTGTTACCTAATTATATGGTTGCTGTAAAACCCTACAGTCGACGCGCATAGCTGCATATCCCATGTGACGCATTCGGCTGATTATCAACAACATCATCAACGTTTTCACTTTGGCTCTGTCTCGGTAAATAAATGCTCTCCCCGTGATCCCATCTGGTCTCAAACCGCTCTCATCGCAGCTCGACTTATTAAAATAAAGATGAATGTTTCCGACTAATGAGATCATGAATCATTTCAGCTCAGTCAACAGGTGACCAAATTTGAAAGTTTGCTGCGAGGCACCCCGCGAGACAAACGCGCACAATGCCACAACAAGGGAAGCCAAATGTAAGGCCAGTGCTCCCGTTCACCCTCTCTCGCCTCTCCGGGTGACTGAGACAGGACTACAAGACGCAGACATATGCGCTCTGCTGCGGGCCTCGGCTTTAAGGGAGCGCGCTGTGCAATGTGCACCACCTGTGCGCTTACCGGCTGTAGCTACAGTCGCTACGACAGGCTCAGCGGAGGTCATTTGCATACTTTATGATTCCAGGTAAAAGGGGACAGCGATCGTGAGAGACAGGCGGGGAATGAGAGAGAGAGAGATTGCAAAAGGCTTTCTGCGTCAGTCATAAGGGCTGCCAGTTAAAACTACTCGTAATCCATCTTTAAGCCCCAAGATGTGCTGATGGGTGAAAGCCAAACAACTTTGAGGTAGGTTACTTCTTCTTCTTTCTGAGAGGGTGAGAGTTTGTTTTTCCTCTAACAGGACACGTGTTTTGTGATGCTGTCTTTCTGGTGTTCTTCTGCGGTGTTTTTTTCTTTTTCTTTTTTTGTAGCTTGCTCTCTCTACTCCCTAGGCTAGCCCAGGCTCAGACTCTGGGAAGCCAAACACACTCCTCTCCTTTTTATTCCCCCTCCTGTCTTGTCTGCAGCGGATAAAACAGAGCGCCCAGAGAAGCGATTATCTTAGTGGGGAAAAAAAAAATAATAATAAACTCTTCTGGAGGCTGGCTACATTTAAAATGTCAATAAAGAGGGCTGAGGAGGATATAAGGGATTACAGTTTATACCTATTTGGGGGGTTTTGTTTTACATAATAACCAAATAACATGAAATACTTGCTGTTTAGTGTTTGGTGTCAGGGAACTTAAACGTCCTCATCCTACAGGTGGACAGATCGAATATCATAGTATCGATACCACCACTGCTATTGGTATTAGATTGATCAATACTTTGTTTGTATACTCCAAGTTCAGTATGTAGCCCACTGAAATCATGGCACACTGCTCTCCGCTACATAAGCTGCTTTTATAAAGAAAAAGTATCGGTATTGGTATCAGCATACTGACCCTGCATTTATTCTGTATTGATGTCAGATTGATACCACAATTTGCAGGATGGCACAGCACTAGCGTAACAGCTGAGTTAGAAGGGAGTCAAAGTGAACTTTAACCCATGCTGAGCAACCTTACTCCCATGCTAATGATTTACTCAGTGCCAGGGCTGCTTCGACAGCCAGCGAGCTAAGTATAAGCAATGCCGCATAGCGTGTACCTTTGTACGTGTCTTAATGAGTCATTTAAGCGCCAGCGATTACTGTTTTTTAATTCATCAGTTTAATTTATATCTAATGAATGAGTAATCAGGGCCTGAAAATGACTGACAAGTTGATCCGAGTAGATGAGAGCTTAGAAGTATTACTTCCCTCTAACTAATTACATGTAATGACCGCTTTAATATCAGTAATAGCGTTCTGACTTATAATCAGTTTGACAGCTTAAGGTTTGTTTGAATAAAGGGAGTAATTGGTGCAAAAATCAGATGCAGGTTAAACAGGTGAACAAAAAATGTTTTGTTCAGCGTGCAGATCACAAGGACGTAAAAAAGTTTTCAGAAGAAGTTGTTAAAATAAAACTTGATATAAACTAGCACTGCAGTCCCACTGATGCCATCAGCAAAACCCCTGATTAGGCTGATCATTTCAATTTCAAGCCATCTGTGTTAGAAGGATACACTCAGTGCCTACTTTGCTCTCTAGTTTACATTTTTAGAAATGACTTATTGTGGCACAGATTAAACAAGGTGCTGTAAACATTCCTGAGAGATTTGTGTTTATGTGGACAGATGTGAATCTCGTGCTCCGCCACAAATCTACCGGATCTACTGTAGGTTTCTTTCTGGTAAAAGGAAGTTTTTCCTTCCCACTGTTGCCAAAGCGCTTGCTCATAGGGCGTTGTGTGATTAATAGGGCTCCTTTCCAATAATGTAGCGTCTTGACCTTGTGATAAAAGGCACCTTGAGGTGACTCGTCTTGTTATTTGGCGCTATATAAAAAACCAAAACACAAACATCTTCTGATGATGCAGAGCTGAGCACTTTCTTTGAAGTGTGTGCTTTATTTATTCTCAGAAATAGCTTGTCAAGCTAATTCTGCAACAGCATACTCATGTCAAACCATCTTCTAAAGCAAAGGCATAATGGGTAGATGTCCTTGTCAGCCCAGTAAGTAAATAGATGTGTAGTGCTTTTTTTTCTCCTCTTTATAATAGATTCTCTCTTTACAGTGTGCCGACTGTAGAGAGAAGTATTTCGTTTATTTAGTGCATCATACTGATATTATCTTATCCAGAGTGTTCCAGAAGGGCTCATTATTTACATCTGATGTTGAGTTCTTTTCCTAACATCTAACGCTGTGCTGCGTGTAAGGAGACCGACCTTGCTGCAGTTTTCAGAAGCTTATGTGTACAACTGTGAGCAGTGGGGTCAAGAATCTCTTTTAATACCAAGTATTATAGTCCAGTAGGGCTCTCTACTTACATTGCTGAGATTTCTATGTGTGGCTCTAAAAGAAAATTAAGATCCATCTTTGGGTCGCTTGGCAGAGCTGGCACAGGGACAGGCAGGAGACTTGCCTGAGGGAGAGCACAGGGAGGGGACTACTTGCTGGTGAGGTGCAGTGTTAGAGTGATAGCAATGCAAAGAGAAATGGCAGATTCTTGCAGCTTCATCACTTCGATCCTTGTGTCCTACAGCTGGATATAGGTTAACAGACGAAGGCCAGATGGGTCTTCATCCTTGCATCCGCACGTTATGCCGTTTGTATTGGAAATATGCGGAAATATGTACTAGTTATTACAGCAGGCAGGACTAAAAGCAACAAAACTAAGGTGTTGGTATTTGCAGCTATTGTTAATACATCAAGCCGATTGGGAAAAGGAAAGATGTATACATTTATACACCTGGCTAAATGTAATGCAGTCTGACATAGTAGTTCTCCGGAAGCTAAAGCAGCCACCTTGAAATTATTCCAAACTCTATCAAGGTTATAATGTTTTAAACAGTTTTATAGAGATGTTAATTCCATTTTGCAAGATGTACTTGCAAGACGCTGTTAAATTGCATTGCATTATAGAGAGAGGTAATATAAATGGGATGGTAGAAATGTTCGTCAGTGCAACACAAAATACCTGAACGGGAATACAAACGATAACCTCCAAAGCGTGCACAGAGTTTGATAATGTGCATTGGTCTGACGAAGGTGTTTTGTTTTGTTAGTGTTTTGAAAGACAGTGAGATCATCAACCTTGAGCTAAAATGACCAAGACTGGAGACACAAGCAGCTTGAGAGCCCAGGGTTTCTGTGACTCTCAAACTCACAATGCAACAAATGGAAGCCCTGCATTTAGCAGCGTTTTAAGGGGAGAAAAGAGGTTTTGGAGCATTCTGAGGATATGAATGGACCAAGGAGAAGTGGATTATGGAGTGGCTTTAAAAGTTTCTGTGGACATTTTAATGTTGTCTTTTACCGTGAAACTGGGTCTGAATCCATTGTAGTCGCCATGAATTCAAACTGCAGTTTTCTGTGAAGCAGGTAGACTAAAACGTTTCAGTCCTTTTATGGATGTTGAGTAAAAGTTGAGTGCACCTCAAGTGCAGAACTGTTGATAAAAGAAACAGTTTACCCAGGTTACTTTTTTGGGCGGGGGGAGACTGACGTTATGATGCTACAACATGTGATAATGCTTTCCTCAGCTATCAGTAATGTAGGTATTGCAGTATGATACCCACATTAACGAGATCACCACAATATAGCTATTCTGTCATACTCGATACAAAACAATATCTGTCATGTCATTGCGCCTTAAAAAAACAGGAACCAGGTATTGTGTATGCATTCACTGCCAGCTGGGTCACTCTTTTAAATGTTACCCTCTTTCATCACGAGACGTTGTGACTGGCAAATCAAATTGTGTGGGAATTTATTGAGCTTGTGCATGATTTAAGAAAATCACAAGTGTATTGACAACTCCATCATAACAGCAAATAGTACAACATATTTTCTAGTGCCGTCAGCGTTAATCTCGTTAAAATGACGTTAACGCCATAGCCGCATTAACACTGCAAATCGGCGCTAACGCATTGACGAGCTAACTGAGCTAACTGCGCTAACGCATTGACGAGCTAACTGAGCTAACTGCGCTAACTGCGCTAACGCATTGACGAGCTAACTGAGCTAACTGCACTAACGCATTGACGAGCTAACTGAGCTAACTGCGCTAACGCGTTGATGCCGTGCAGCCCCACGCACCGGGCGATCCACGCTAACTCGCTAACGGAGATTTGCCATGTTAATGCAGTTACGTCATTTTAACGAGATTAACGCTGACAGCGCCAGTATTTTCATATAACAAATAATAATTAAAAACAATGTGCTGCAAAATTTGAATCAAAGCAACACATGCATGTTCAAAATGTGTACGTGTAAAGACATACAAACACAATCAGCCATATAGTCAGACATTCATTCCAAACTATACACTTCCATACACACAAACAGATTGAAACTATAGCTCATAATTAAGGGGAAGAGATGGAAATGGAAAGTAAAAATTCGGCTTTGTGAAGAAGGACATAAATTTTAGACTTTTAGCTGCATTTTCACTAGTCTCAAATAAATACAGGGCCAATACTTTTAACTCATAAAGGCATCTTATGTAAAATGGAGCAGTGTGTCGTGATTTATGAGAATCGTCATCAATTTGCCAAATCTGAACACAGTTTAATGACCACTAAATCACTGTGATTTTTATTTTTTAGAGTAATTAGTTAATACAAGAAAACACAGCTTTCAGTTTTCATGCATTCTTAAGCTGCGACAGAAAGTGCCTGTCTCTAAAGCACTTTCTGTTGTTTAAATGTGCTGTATAAAAACATTATTATTATTCTTTTTTTAAAAGTTCATGTTAGACATATTTTTTTTATTATCAGAAACTAATAAAACTATTCTATTCATTTATTTGGAATATATTTATTCATTTTTATTTTTATTTCTCTTTCTTGACCTCACTGTCTCTGCCTTTACCTGCAACAATGCTTGTGATCAGTGTTTAAAGACTATAGGTTGAGTTTGACTGTGGGAATAGGCAGTTCAAACAAATTTCCCTTTTTTGGGACAAATAAAGTTATCTCAATTTGAATGTTAGTTATCGATACTATCAGTAGTTTGATCGTCCTCCCACCCTAATAAAAATGTGTTTTGAGGAGTTGTTTAAAACAAATCAACAAGCTCAGAGTGTGATCGCCTCTGGTTTCAAAATCAAAGCGCGGGACGGTTAGGAGATAGAGCGTCAGAGAGGTCTCAAAAGCTGTGAATATTAACAGAGGCCTGTCCTTGTGGAGCTTTATATGTTAATAATCAGATTTTCATAAGGGGAATCTGCACCGACTGGAGACGAGCCATGGAGCACTGAGAGATCCAGGCGGGAGAAGATTAAAATGTACTAAATCAATACTTTCCCCCACTCTGCGTTTTGCATCACAAAGCTGTGATTATGAAGTCGGAGTTTTTTCTTCTATATTCAAATGTGATCCAAAATTGCAGGTGTCAGTTTTAAGGATCCTTTGAACACCTTTGATAAGCTTTAATTGAGTGCACCCCTGTTATCTTGATATAGCGCTATCTCTTTGAACACCAGTGATTGGTGTATTGGTGTCTAATGGAGTAAAGCAGCACGATTGAGGCGACGTGCTTGTCGGTGTAGCAGCTGCACTTAATACAAATAGTACCTTTTCCCCAGACTTGCCTTCTCCGCTGTATGATTTCCCGCTGTAGCAAAGTTGTATGGAGCTTGCGATCGAGATACTTGGAGGGGAAAAAAGACGGATTGGACAAAGGAGCGCAGGGACCATTATACCCTTCACAAGGCTATGGCGACCCCCTTGTAACTGATGTTGCAGTCATTTGCTGCTGTCCTCTGCTCTCATGCTCTATGACAAATATCTGTTTTCTCTTTCCATCATCCTAAGGGCTGAAATAATGCACTTTGCTGTCCCTACTCCCCAAATGCCAGGCATGCATCAGCACTTATATCCTCTCAATACGCTCCTTTCTTTTTCTTCTTTTCCTTTTTTCCCCCAGCGCTGTATTCTTTCCCTTTTCTCTCATTCCTTGATTTTTTTTCTTGGGGCTTTCTTTAGAGCTAATGATACAGCGAAAAGCTGATGCCGGCGCCTGATGGCCGTAGTCTTGTGAAGACAAAAAAATAAAAAGAGAAAGAACTCATTTCAATTATTCTTTGTGCTCCAAGTCGTAGATTAAAATGATGATCTGGAAAACACTTCACTTGTATGGTTTTTGTTCTCCGGAGAACTGTGTTCGCTGTGTTTCGCAACACTGCGGCTGCAATGCAAATCACAATCAGACTCCTCTCTTGTTACTTGTTATCTCTTCTTTAGATGTGGGATCGGAAGAGAGTCCTTGAGCTCGGGCTTTTCCACAACGCTCACCCACACACGCCGTCTTTCACAGACAAATCTCTTTCTCTTTGTTTCTTTTTCCTAGATACCAGTGCAATTCACACACACAGATTTTTCTGACATATGGCTCAAGTCTATTCTGAGAGATGTTGTTTACCCTTCATGCCTGACGTGATTTCAGATTGGAGGTGGTGCCAAGCTGTCCTTCTCCTGCGTGCTACATATGAAGGCGAGGCTTGAAAGCTGGGCGAGACAAATCGACGGACCAATTACGAAAGCATTTGATGCTCTCAAGTGCCCATGCGTGCTCTAGGCCTCCGTGTCATGACCGAAGTCATCGGGCGCTTGTAGAGGTCCGAAACGATCTCCTTAAAAATACACACGAACCGTGAAATATTGAGCAGCGCACTACAAGAAAAACTGCTTGCGTGTCTGATCGTAATCCATTTATCTCTGAACAATATGGATAGTTTGCCAGCAGCAGTAACGGCGTGATTCACTTAAATTGCCCTCTATAATAATATAACTTGGCATTGGTGGAAAAACAGAATTTAAGTGAGGAGATTCTGTGCTTCCTCTCACCAATATTCTCTAACAGATTATCGAATGGCCTTGAGCGCTCCCATTCTTTTGCCCATTAGAGCACTTATTTGGGCGTTTGGAAGTAAGGCCGCATCCATTTTCTCATGACGGTAAATAAAACATCCACGAAGTAGCATTAAATAATGTAGACGCATGTGGAGGAGATGGAACCTGTGCAGGAGGAGGAACTGGAGCGTTAACAGGTGGCACATTTGTCAGGACTACCCGTGGGCTAAAAGGCTCATCCGAATCCCTGCCTCCCTCACCTAGGGCACGTGCCTAGGTCTTAAATGTCTTCACAGAACATGAGATGAAGTGCTCGGAAACATGTTATGAGCACAGATGGGTAACATAACATGGGTGTTAAATATTAATACATTTCTCTGACTCAACACGTACAGATCTGTGTGTGCGCCGGTCGTTTAACTGGCAAATACGTGTTTGGAAAATGTCATTTCAGGCACAAGGATAGGAAATTTGCTTAGTTTTTGCATTTGGTGGTTTGGACTGCAAGAATACAAAACTAAACTAGGAGGTACTCGAAACTATATCGCGACAAGGAAGAAGTGAAAACAAGGGGCTTAAATACTCACAAGATCATCAAGACACAGCTGGGAAAGACGAGGCGCAGCTGAACAGAATCAACTAACAAGCAAGAGGGAAGCAAAACTGAACACAAAACACACTCAGAGCGTGAGACTACCAAAAGAAAACAGAAAACACACATGAATTTAACAAAGTAAGGTCAAAGTAAGCACGAAAAGGCAAAACTTGACTTAAATATTATATAACAGAAACACAGACTGGGCATGGGGGAACAGAGAGCCAGAAACATTTGAGAATAACAAAGAAAAATATGAATACAAAATGATTAAAACCTAAACAAAGCAAAGGTAATATTTACACTGAAAACTACAACAAGGTCAAATGGGAAACATTAAACAGAAAAATGAGTCAGAAAATGCAGGACAGCCGGGAGTCAACTGCTTAAGATTAAAACTGACACTGAAACGTTTAAAAGTTACATTTTCAAACAGTAAAAACGAAACCGAAATAACAAAGTCCACTCTGGCAACTAAACTGAAAGTAAACTGAAAACAAAAGAAATTCAAAATTAAATAATAAAAAAAGAAAACTACGTTGAAAATCCAAAACTATAGCTTTCGGGCATCAGGATACGTCTGTCTGCTGTCTTCTTCTTTTTTTTTTGGATCACCCGTCACTACTTATTCTAGAGCAGGGGTGTCAAACATAAGGTCCACGGGCCAGAATCGCCCTGCCAATCAGCCCAAAGGACACCTTTGGAAAATGTGAAGAATGACATAAATTTTAGACATTTAGCTGCATTTTCACAAGTCCTATGCAGTTAAAGCAGTATTTCATTGCCATGTAAAAAAACAACAACAACAAAAAAATCTGAGATGTTGAAATTGCTCTTCTGTCCTTATATTAAAATATCTCAGGTGTTAGTTAACGTTTAGTTAACGTTCAGTCGTCCGGGCTTCTTAACATCAAAGCGGACGTCACAGGGTCCACAGTGCAAAATGACTTTGACGTCCCAGTCCTAGAGTGTTGGTCGGGTTTTACTCACACGTAACAGATTTGTACTCGAACTGTGCTCAAAGTCAAGGTCACATTTGTGGATTTACAGGCAATTTATAGGCAGTTACCTTGGATGGATTGCGGTCCTGATAAGATGTTGGATCGCTGCCATTCTGGTTTCTTGGTTCTTTTGTTGTGTTTTTAAGTATCTTACCCACATATTTTCCCCAATATTTTTGACATCTGGTCTGCTTGTCTTATCTTGATTCCCACCTTTCTTAAACTGTGTGCCCAGAGTTCATTCAGTTTCACCTGTAAAGTTCTGTTTTTTTACTATCCTACCTTTCCACTCGTGGCCTGTCAGTTCACCTGTTTGCTTATCGCCTGTGTTCATCGCTCATGCAAATAGTCTGTAGACTTTTGTCACACCAGCGTGATGGAGCAAGTTTGTCATCAACACCTGCAGAAAGTTTTGCATATGGGCCCTTACCTTTTGTAACTATGACACTGTAGGTGTATAAGTATTAAATATGTTTGCATTTAAGAAAAATGCAGAATAAATAAATTATTAATATATTATGGAAAAATGTTACATGTTTATTTCATGTATTGTTTGTAAATGTTTACAGATGATGTATGACTTCATCAGTAAAGTTGTCACATTTTGCAGTGTGCTCTCTAACAGAAAATCATGTATGTGTGACTCCTCCACTGTTTTCTTTTAATATATTATAAATGTTTATGCTAAATGTGTGCGTGCCCAGCTGCTGTGGTTATATGTGCAGTCAAATTGACCATTCTTACATTAATTGCTCGCATAAAAACTGTAAATTGATGTAGAAACGCAGGCTAATGCCCGTACGTAGGAATCCGTAGGCATATGTTACACCTGAGCATGTGCCTTTTCTTTGAACGCATGAAACTAATAGCAACTCGGACCGACATGCTCAGCGGACTGATTCGGATGCCACGACGAGCAGATAAATTAACCGTAGTCAGTGGGAGGACTGTCAGCTGTGGAGTTTTTAATAAAGGTCATACTTGATGTAGCAGTGTAAAAATGACACAGCAGACCTATTTGTTTATTATCTGTGTAATCAGGGGTGAGTAGATAGTAAAATATGTAATAAATATTTTATGGCAGTCTTTGGTCCACATGAAAAGTGATGCAGTTGCCCATGTATTTTTACCCCCTGACTTTTATTGTTCTCTGGTCACTAAAGAGACTGATTAATAGACAGGGAATTTGCACAAGTGTAGTCAATGAGGCAAAGACTAGAGTCTACGTTCCTCCTTTAAAGGCAAAACAACAGCAAAAAAAGAGATTTTGCTTTGATGTACTTGTTTAATAAGCAGTATATATAAAACACCCTCACGGTCCTTAATAAAGACTCTTTGACTGCTAGACCCGAACTGCGTAACCTCCACGAGCTGAGCCCCCATCCTGAGATGTGCTGAGTGTAGGTGATAATAATTCTTAGAACAGGTGCTGCACCATAAGCCCCAAGGCCTGGGGAAGTGAATGATTAGTGGCACTCCCCCAAGATGCATTGCTCTTCTGTATTAAAACCAAACTCTGCCTTTTATTCCCTCCAGGGTTTATTAAGTGGGCCAGTTGCCATAGCGACGCTTTGGCAGGATATTGCCAGGATAAGCCGTAATGGGTCTCCTGACGCAGTTCACTCTGCTCCTGTGGAAGAACTTCACTCTACGGAAGAGACAAAAGGTACACTTCTGTGCACTAACACCACCACCACCACCGCTTTGCAAATCAACCTATATCTGCTAAAATTGGTCAGCAATGGAGAGAAAATGAGGATATGGTCCCAGGGTTGTGTTATCAAGGGCGACTAAGTTATTCATGGGAGGGAAAGGTAATAGGAGGGATTTACTAGGAAAATTGTCTACTATAGAAGTAAGCCCCTTTAACTCTCCCCTTAGAGAACAAGAACAATCTTACCTTAATGCCGACCAATTCAAAGTGTCACCTTCAATTTTTGGTGATCTGTGCATGTTATGTCACATTGGCTGGATTTTACTTCTAACAAAGCCAGTCTTTGGCCCAGTGGAAATGGATAGGGAGTGACAAATGTTAAACGCTTTGTTTGAAGGGCAAACTTTCTTTCTGTTCTCCAACGAACGACCTGACCACTGTTACCCATAAAGAGTAGTGTCATTACAGTTTACGAAAACATGACCACACAATTAAAGGTTATTCGTTTTCACTTTTCAAGCAACGCGCCAAATTTTCTTTCTCATATCTCTGCTGCCCTCGGATTTAAGCACAGAAGGGAACTACTATCACTGACTACAGTTCAGCTGACATTTTAGCTGTTTTCATTCCTTCACTGACAGACACGTCCACCGCTTCACCTTAAGCTGTTAGGTTTTTTTAGGTGTTGTGCATTCATGAGCATTTTCAGCAGTTTAAGTGCTCATAAAGGGACTCAACTTAACATCGGATGTTTTCAGCAATTACACCTCGTCTGATTTCACCTGCTTTTGCTTCTTATTTTAAGTCAGCACTTCAATCTTGTTATCAAGTTATGATAACAACAAGTGTGGCCAGCTGTAATGTCACTATAGAGACACTATAGAGACCAATTCCAATTTCCAATTATTTTCCAAGTGTGTCATGCCAATAAGAATTTGCCACTATAACAAAGCAAAATCAACTTTTCTTAAATGCTAAATATTCTTTTCAAATTAAAAAAAGTTATTAAACTCAAACTTTAACTGTTACAGGACTTAAACTGTAAAGTTACAGGATCTTCTCTCATTGAAACAACTCAGTCAATCAATCAAATCTTTATTTCAAACATTTATGTAACAAGTGCTAATACACATTAAAAAAAAAACCCCACATAAATGCCAAGTCGAACAAGACGAACAACAAAATATTGACCATTTCCTGTTTGAAAGGGACGAGGAGGACGCAAATGCTGTTTCCTACCCCTATCTGGCTCATCTTATATATCTGTTTTGTTTTGGCACTTACCACACAAGACACTTTATCCATTTCAAGAGTTAGCAGCTGAATTTTTCTTGAGAATTGTGCACACTTCTGTTGAAGCATTTCTAATTTAAGTAAAAATAATAAAGCTTTAGATTTATAAGAAACAATATCAGAATTCTTTTCATATGAATGCGAGCCTAGTAAATGTATTTCATTCAGAAAACTTTTTCAAACAATTGTCCCTTGCTCGCGTACGTGGGCGGACATAATTGCCTGCCGTATCACCCGCACTGACCAGCAGTTCACATGCTGCGGGAAGATAACAGTTCCAAGGGCCTCGACCGGTTGTCAAGGAATCTTGTAAGCCTTGTTAGAGGCAGATATTGCTGCTGTAGAAAGCTGCAATGTGTTTGATTTATACCCTCGCAGTCGCATCCGCCCACTTGTTTTGTTGGGGGTTCGAGCGCAGCAGTGTGCCTGTTACCTGAGCAGAACAAACGACATCTTCAGACATTTCATCAAAGTTCGTACTTTCTTGGAATAACTCAAGGCAAAGTCATTTGCAATTTTACAACTTTATTTCTGGGAAACGTTCCTCCCTTGTTAATTTTACCAACCAGCAGAAAGAACAGTGTGGGCTCTTTTTGTAACAGGGAGAAATATGCAACTACTTTTCCTCAATAATATGTAAGAGGACAGCAGCGGTTTTGTGCATGGGATGTAGGATATTTGGCCAATGTCAACATGAAATATTGTTATTAGACAAAACCAGTGGGAGTTAGCAAGGACAATGGTGCTTCTGGAGGGCTTGTGGAGGTTAATGACCAATTATATGAATGCCTCACCAAGCATTTTAAGATTTTATAACAGGCATGAAACTGATTTTATGGTCCAGCATTCCACATAATTTCATAGGAGAAGATTATCTATTCACAAAGACTCTAGTGTCCGATGGCAAATGCCTGGGGAGCCAGACATTGAGAAAGTCCCCCATGATCTGTGTTCCCTCTCCAGGCCGTTTCTTTGGCATACATTATGATAATTCACCCTCTCAGCAGAGCTACATCCTCACTGGCACATAGACTAGAAGGAATTAAAGGACTACATTTTAAATTCTATCTAGTTTCTTTGAAATATATGCAACGTGATTTTCTGCAGTTTTATTCATTGACAAATTCTACAACTGAAGATTCACTATATCCCTAAATGCCAAGTGAACTAAATGAAATGTGCTCAGACTCACTTATAAGGTCTCCATGGTGCCACGGCAAAGCAAGCAATATATATTATTGCATTTTCTTCACCTCTGCCTGCTCTGCGCTTTAATCATGAAGATAATAACGGATGTCTTCACTTATTATCTGGATGTGCTGTCAAATACAAAGTCCGAACATTTTGCAGAAGCGCTAATAGGGGGGAGTTTGCTGACTGAGGCTCTCCAGCCGTTTGCTCTAAACTGGTTACTTTAACAGAAACGCTGGGAGTGCATGAAGATTAGGAGTTGGTGAGTGATGAATGTAACAAGGGCCATGCAAACCCCAGCTGGCAGGAAGTTGGCACTTACAAGTCAAGGAAGAATGAGCTGAAGTTTTAACAGTTCGAATTTTATATATGCTGTGTAATTATTTGTGGAGAAGCATATAACTCTGCTGAAACCACTTCATAGCAGGCTTTGTGTTAGAGCGTGTGTTACCCTCACTTGACACGTAAAGAAACGTTCACATTGACAGCACTGTAAGAGTTACCGTGTAGGTGAGTTTGGTAAAGGTGTAAGCTTGAACCTGTAATAACTATAATAAAAATAGACTAGGTACTGATCAGACACGATATTAAAACCACTGAGAAGTGAAATGAATGACACTCATTATTTTGTTCCAGTGGCACCTGTGAAAGGGTGGGCTGCATTAGGTAGCAAGTGAGTAGGCTTGTTCTTGAAGTTTATGCGTTAGAAGCAGAAACAGGTGGTTGAATCATCTGTAAAACACTAAAAAGGCTATGTATGTATGTATTATACTAAGTTAAAATGAAAAGCTGTCGTGTCACATGGGGCACTTTCCTGCTAGCAGGCATAAAGTGGTTGTATTAAAGTAAGAAAGTGGTTGACATTCTTCATCCAGGAGAGGATTGAGTGGGCAAGGCGATGATAAGGAGTGAGTGATAGCTTCAGCTTGGGGAGTCACAAGCAGAGACTGCTCTCTCAATCTTATGCTTAGTATCTACATTGTAAATATACAGGGAGATGAAAAGTCTCACCTATTCAGGGCATGAAGTTATTTTCTGTCAATCTTGAATGGTTCTTGACTCAGAAATCAACATTATTGGGTTTGCAGAAAATATATGTATATATAGCAATAGACATGTACGTCTTTGAATAATAATTTCAAATTGTAAACAACTCGGTAGCTTTGAAGTTTTAATTAATATAACCAGTGTTTTTTCTGCAGAACACCGCCAACACCTGCTGCTAGTCACTGACATTAGAGTGTTTTTATGATTGAGTTAGACAGCTGGTGCCCTTAGTCTACAGCTCAAACTCCAATTAGCTAAGCTTGACATACAGATTGGAAATAGAGAAACAATTCAATTCAATTTTCAATTCAATTTTATTTATATAGCACCAAATCACAACAAAAGTCACCTCAAGGCGCTTCATAGATACAGAGAAAAACCCAACAATCATATGACCCCCTATGAGCAAGCACTTTGGCAACAGTGGGAAGGAAAAACTCCCTTTTAACAGGAAGAAACCTCCGGCAGAACCAGGCTCAGGGAGGGGCGGCCATCTGCTGGGACCGGTTGGGGTGAGAGAAGGAAGACAGGATAAAAGACATGCTGTGGAAGAGAGACAGAGGTTGATAACAGATATGATTCAATGCAGAGAGGTCTATTAACACATAGTGAGTGAGAAAGGTGACTGGAAAGGAAAAACTTAATGCATCATGGGAATCCCCGGCAGCCTATGTCTATTGCAGCATAACTAAGGGAGGATCCAGGGTCACCTGGTCCAGCCCTAACTATATGCTTTAGCAAAAAGGAAAGTTTTAAGCCTGATCTTGAAAGTAGAGATAGTGTCTGTCTACTGAATCCAAACTGGAAGCTGGTTCCACAGAAGAGGGGCCTGAAAACTGAAGGCTCTCCCTCCCATTCTACTTTTAAATACTCTAGGAACAACAAGTAGGCCTGCAGAGCGAGAGCGAAGCGCTCTAATAGGGTGATATGGTACTACAAGGTCATTAAGATAAGATGGGGCCTGATTATTTAAGACCTTGTATGTGAGGAGCAGGATTTTGAATTCAATTCTGGATTTAACAGGAAGCCAATGAAGGGAAGCCAAAACAGGAGAAATATGCTCTCTCTTTCTAGTCCCTGTCAGGACTCTTGCTGCAGCATTTTGGATTAGCTGAAGGCTTTTCAGCGAGTTTTTTGGACATCCTGATAATAATGAATTACAGTAGTCCAGCCTGGAAGTAATAAATGCATGAACTAGTTTTTCAGCGTCACTCTGAGACAGGATATTTCTAATTTTAGAGATGTTGCGCAAATGGAAGAATGCAGTCTTACATATTTGTTTAATATGTGCGTTGAAGGACATGTCCTGGTCAAAAATGACTCCAAGGCTCCTCACAGCGTTACTGGAGGCCACGGTAATGCCATCCAGAGTAAGAATCTGGTTAGATACCATATTTCTAAGCTTTTCAGGGCCGAGTACAATAACCTCAGTTTTATCTGAATTAAGAAGCAGAAAGTTAGCGGCCATCCAGGTCTTTATGTCTTTAAGACATTCCTGCAGTTTAACTAATTGGTGTGTGTTATCTGGCTTCATGGACAGATAGAGCTGGGTGTCATCTGCATAGCAGTGAAAATGTATGCTATGTCTTCTAATGATGCTGCCTATGGGAAGCATGTATAGTGTAAACAGAATTGGTCCTAGCACTGAACCCTGTGGAACTCCATAATTAACCTCAGTGTGTGAAGAGGACTCTCCATTTACATGAACAAACTGGAGTCTATTAGATAGATATGATACAAACCACTGCAGCACAGTACCTGTAATACCTACAGCATGTTCTAATCGCTCTAATAGGATATTATGGTCGACAGTATCGAATGCTGCACTAAGGTCTAGCAGGACAAGCACAGAGATGAGTCCACTGTCAGAGGCCATAAGAAGATCATTTGTAACCTTCACTAAAGCTGTTTCTGTGCTGTGATGAGCTCTGAAACCTGACTGAAACTCTTCAAATAAACCATTCCTCTGCAGATGATCAGTTAGCTGTTTGACAACTACTCTTTCAAGGATTTTTGATATGAAAGGAAGGTTGGAGATTGGCCTATAATTAGCTAAGACTGCTGGGTCTAGAGATGGCTTTTTGAGTAAAGGTTTAACTACAGCCACCTTGAAGGCCTGTGGTACATAGCCGATTATTAGAGATAGATTGATCATATTTAAGATTGAAGAATTAATTAATGGCAGGACTTCTTTGAGCAGTTTTGTAGGAATGGGGTCTAAAAGACACGTTGATGGTTTGGAGGAAGTAATTATTGAAGTTAACTCAATTGGAGAAAAAGAGTCTAACTTAACATCAATGGTACTAAGAGTAGATGTAGATAATATTACATCTGTGGGATGATTATTGGTAATTTTTTCTCTAATGATAAAAATTTTATTTGTGAAGAAGTTCATGAAGTCATTACTAGTTAACGTTAAAGGGATTGTTGGCTCAACAGAGCTCTGGCTTTTTGCCAGCCTGGCTACAGTGCTGAAGAGAAACCTGGGGTTGTTCTTATTTACTTCAATCAGTGATGAATAGTAAGATGTTCTGGCTTTGCGGAGGGCTTTCTTATAAAGCAGCAAACTATTTCTCCAGGCTAAATGATGATCTTCTAAACTTGTGACACGCCATTTCCTCTCCAGATTACGAGTCATCTGCTTTAGGCTACGTGTTTGAGAATTATACCACGGAGTCAGGTACTTCTGATTTGAGACCTTAGTTTTCACTGGAGCTACAGTATCCAGAGTCGTACGTAGTGAGGAGGTGAAATTATTAACAAGATAATCGACCTCTGTTGGGGTAGCGTTCAGATAGCTGCTCTGCTCTATGTTGGTACAGGGCATTGAAGATGATAACAGTGGGTGGATTATATTCTTAAACTTAGTTACAGCGCTTTCAGAAAGACATCTAGTGTGATAAAGTCTACTCTCCACCGCTGTGTAATCAATTATTGTAAATGTTATCAGGAAATGATCAGACAGGAGAGGGTTTTCAGGAAACACTGTTAAATGTTCAGTTTCTATGCCATATGTTAAAACAAGATCTAGAGTGTGATTAAAGTGGTGGGTGGGTTCTTTTACAGTTTGAGAGAAGCCAATTGAGTCTAATAACAGATTAAATGCCATGTAGAGGCTGTCATTTTTAGCATCTACATGGATGTTAAAATCACCCACAATAATTATTTTATCTGAGCTGAGAACTAAATCAGATAAAAAGTCTGAGAAATCAGACAGAAACTCTGTGTAAGGCCCAGGTGGACGATAGATGATAACAAGTAAGACTGGTTTCTGAGTTTCACAGCTGGGGTGGACGAGGCTAAGCATCAGGCTTTCAAATGAATTAAAAGTATGTCTTGGTCTTTCCTTAATTAATAGGCTGGTGTGAAAAATTGCTGCCACACCGCCCCCTTGGCCTGTGCTTTGAGATTTCTGGTAGTTAGAACGACTCGGGGGTGTTGATTCATTTAAACTAACATAATCATCCTGCTGCAACCAGGTTTCTGTAAGGCAGAGTAAATCAATTTGTTGATCAATTATTAAGTCATGTACTAACAGAGACTTGGAGGAGAGAGACCTAATATTTAACAGCTACCCTGATTCTGTCCAGAGGTAATAAAATAAGCTGGTATCTCATTAATTTAATCCATACCAAACCAGGGGTAAAAAAAGTTTGTATTTTAAGCTTTATTGTCTTGCTAAGCTAAGCTAACCTGCTATAGGTAAGCTAATATACTTGCTAAGCTAACATGCTATAGGTAAGTTAATATACTTGCTAAGCTAAGCTAACCTGATATAGGTAAGCTAATATACTTGCTAAGCAAGCAAAGAAATCAGTAGATTTAGACACGCTATCATTCACAGCAAATTAATCAAATGAAAATACCTTTTCCTTTGTGTAGGTGCGACTGGTCATTGAAATACTGTGGCCTCTGTTTCTCTTCTTCATACTGGTGGGGGTGCGGACCACTACGCAACCAATTTACAAAGGCCAATGTAAGTACAAGCCTAGTTGCAATAATACATTTTGTTTTGTGAATTCATTAACAACTTTTAACTCGTCAACTTTTTGCAGATTTTGGACAAGAAAAAAGAAATGTCATGAACATGGTTAGATTAATAAGTATTCATCTCTATTCCTTTCAAAGGTCACTACCCTAATAAAGCCATGCCATCAGCTGGTGTGATTCCCTGGCTTCAGGGTATGGTGTGCAACCTTGAAAATCCCTGTTTGCCTTATCCAACTCCAGGAGAGACACCAGGCCAAGTCAATAACTTCGACAACTCCATGTATGTACTGGGATGTTCTTTTTCTGTCTTTTAGGAATTTATAAACGAGGCATGATTACGAAGTTTTGGGAATGAACCACTAAAAATCTAAAAGCTCAGCTGATTTGGCTGATATTCTGTTCAAGATCATCTTCTCGTGCACCTCTGGACAGTTTTCTGCACAGCAACTATTTTTAGATAATTCAATCACTCCGTAAATGTCCCACATTTTGAATTTGCACACGTTAGCATACTAGCATATGTCGCAGTTTTACCGTCTCATCCTGGGGGACAATTTCACAAGACACTACCACGTAGATGTCAAAAAATGATGTGCATTCTTCATGTCTCTTAGCGTGATGCACTGCGCTTAGATGAGAAACTGTTGATATTGATATTTTTAAGAACATTTAGAGTAAATGTTTGTTTTTTGTCTTTCCAATTCACCAGAATTTCTGGGATGTTGATAGAGCTGCAGACTTCCCTGGTGGACAAATCTATTCTCAGCAGGGCCCAGCTGCTAGCAAATGGTGTTGACCAGTGGGCTTCAATTTTGTCACAGCCTAACTCCGCTAATGGTAAGTTCAGTGGTACCGCTAATGGTCATTTGATTATTGAAATCTTGATGAGCTATATCAAAAACCTATTTTGAAGCCATTATCAGGAAATACTGCAGAAACTGGTGACGAGCGACAAGGTCAAGGGGTGCATTTTTCTTTTTAGGCATCAGAGTTTTGCTGGTACTGACTAATGCTTCAAAATATAATTGATATAATAAATAATCAGCATCAGCAACAATCACTCTGCTTTGCCTTTGTTAAGTACTCTCCATCAAGAAAAGTATCCCCTTCATGAGGATGACAAGTTGGAGGATTTGTTATTCCCCTTTATCCCTCAAAAACAATGGCGTGTGATTATTTATGATGCAATTTGCCATCCAGACTGACAGATCGTTTGTCTTGATAAGTTGCTGCTTTGCATTAGGCTCATTTAGCCTGATGATATTCAGATTTTCATACAGCACCTAATTTGCAAAAAGGCAAAGCGGGGGTGGGCGGGTGAGGGGGGAGCGAGGTTTCTGCTGTTCAACAAACGGCTCGTGGGCCATTTGCATTTAGGGGTCGCTGGCTTGTAATATACAAGATTAAATCCATCAGAGATCTAAGCCGGGGTGTAATTAATGGGATTCGCTGTCTGAGGCGGGAGCACAAAAGGTCACTAACAAGAATGGGGAATGGAGTACTATCAAAACACTACGCTAGCAAAGGTGATTGTGTTGTCCTCCTCTTTGTTTCTTTCTTTTTTTTTAAGCCACGGGTTGATTAAAAACACTCCGGTGGTCTCCTCAATCAGAAAGCCAACGGTGTTCGGGAAGAGCGCGGAGCATGTTCTGCTTCCTCGTAATCTAACCCTGTCAGTTCCTCCTGATGCCCCTGTAGTGACGGGGAGCATAATAATATGTGCTCAGCGGGAGTCGCGAGGCCTTGTATAAGGTTAGCTTAGTGTATCAAAGTGTGTAATTATTTCTAGTTATTTTCACCAAACATTCATACTAATTGAACCCTGAATGGCCCGGCACAAGTGACTTCCTCCCTTTCCTCCCCCATCCAGATAATTGACTGACTTGCCTGTAGTACAAATACAAAAGTGATCATTTAATTACATTATGTCCCCCTCCCTCCCTCCCTCCACCCCCGGCCCTCCGCGTCAGTCGCAAATGTTGGAGGCCCAGCAAGCAGAGAGTGCATGCTGAATAGTATGGTGTTGTTAGTAGGATCCCTGCTATGGTGACTGTCAGCGTGCAGCGAGGACTGGTTTAGAAACGTCCTCTTTTTTAAATGCTATCTGTTGGCTGCTAATCAGGAGAAAATGGCTGGTTAGCAATCTGGTACATGTTTAGCAACAAATTGTCTCCCCTCACACACTCGTGCAGCTCAAGTGTTCACCCCCTACTTGTGCCAGTGAAGGATTTAATTGCAACTGTCATCTCATTTAAACTGAAATTTATCAGGCTGTAATGCCACTCAAAGCAACAGGCATAACAAAACCAAATCAGAGTCTTCGCTCCTGCTTTTCCACTTTGTTTTGAGACCTGCACACATAGAGATACACAGGAGGTTTTCTTATTTTTATAGATTTAATGTTGTAGTGTAACGTTTTGCTCACTGGCTGCACTGCAGTGATTTTGAAGACAGAGACTTAAGCTTTAACCTTGTCCTTTCAACAACAGAATAAATCCTCTGGTGCTTTGTGTGGACTGACCTTCCGTGGTGAAAGGGCTGCTACCCTGTTAGGTTTGGCTCTCCTTCATGTTTGGCATTGGTGTCCATTAGGGCAAATGGCACACTCGGCGCACAGATTTCTGCATGCATTCCCATTTGTTTAGAGTAGTATAGAAACCAAACACAGAACAGAGGCAGAGACATACAGCCTGTTGGCTGCAGAATATCTGCAGTGCAGATGGTGAGCGAGGAGGACTCATAGCCAAAGCTGTCAAAACAAGGCTTGTGTCAAAAAGGAGCCAATCAAATGTTGATGCATATAAAACAGCAGCTTTTTAATAAAGTAACACTAACTCTATATTTCTCTTTAAACTCATCCAGTCATCCTGAGGAATATTCTACGAGACAATGAAACTTTCTCCACACATCTGAAACAAGATTTATCGGTGCCAACAGTGGTGGCTGAAAGCCTCATGAATGCCCGGATTCAGATCAATCCAGTAAGTATCGCTACCAGCACGGTGGTAGTGTGTTAAGAATCCCAGCTAATTAGGAATATGGGACAACAGCTTTTTTGTGTAAATAGAGGAATTTAAATTTTACTAAAAAAGTTCAAAACAGCAAATGTGCTGCAAGCGCTGCACTCGGAAAGATGAGGGTGAAACAGCAGGTGGCGCTCCTTCTGACATCGTAATCAAAGTGTTCTCAAGTTTTTGTTTGACAAAATGTAATTTAAAGCCGGCTGCAGTAGAAATCACAGTTGTCTGCAAATGTTCTTCGTCTGATAGCAAGTCTTATCAAAAAAGATGAAGTGGGCTCCGGTAGCACCTGAATACAGTGTGGACAGGAAGATAAAGATCTTACAGAAGTTTACGTGTGCTTGCTATTGTTTGTGTCTATCACACTTTTTGCTTTTGCCACTGTGGTGCACGAAGTTCTGCTTTTTTTGTATAAATATCTGTGGATTTAAAAACACATTTAAAATCAAAGCAGTATTTTAGCTCCTGTTCCGAAAAGCGATTTAGCATACCATCTGCTTGCACAGCAACCCAAAGGATACGACACATAATTAAATAAAATATGGTCAGATCCAAAGTTCTTCTGTTTGCCAACTTTTGCCGAGGCTGTTGTTTATTTTTCAGATGATGGGCATCCCGAGGCCAGACAGCCTGAGGAGCATCCTGTGTGAGGGGACAGATCTGGATCAGTATGTCCAATTTAGAAGCCAAGCTGAAAAGAAGGCTTTTCAGAATGTCAGCTGCTCCCTGACTCCACAGCAGCTGATTAACACCCAGCAAGTACTCCTGCAAAACCTGGATGCAAGGAAAGTGCTCTCTGAGGTGAGCTGTCCCCCCACAGGTCTCACAACTTTTAAAATTTCTGTTTGATGGGACTTGAAGAAGTTTTTGCATAGTAAGTTGGACCCAATTAGCAACAACTGAAGGGATAGTGCATTGCTGGAAAAGTATTTACACTGATTGGGCATTTAAAAAGCCCTAATTCCTTCTTTGCAAGGTCACCTACATCTAGCATTCTTACAAATTATGCTGTCTGGTCTAATGAAGGTGCCATTAAAAATTTAAAATGAAGCTTTTGTAATGTGTCAGCCACTGCTGGCACACTTGAAACACAATTTCGGATGATGTATTTTGACCTCTGTGTGCTCACCTTATATAAGGAAATGTTAATACATGTCTGATCCTGCAACTGTTATAAATACGTTACATTTATAAACAAGTATTTTGGGACAGGAACAGTGTCAAACAGTCAAAATTGGCATTTAAGAACTTTTTGCTGTTTATTTTTGATGTAACACAAACACTCATGGTGCACCACATCAACGGGAGAATATTGTAGCCCTTCATTCTCAGAATACTTGTCCCTTTTAAAGACTAATTACTCCAATGGATCATTGTTTGCCCCAGTCACACAGACCTGACAGCCACATGTTGCTAGGGAAAAACGTGTATTCCTGCGTGTTACTGGTCATAAAAAATGCACTCCGGCACTCTTTGCAATCCGGTTGTTAAGTGATGACGTGACGAATCCTACTTCCGGGCCTAAAGTAGTCTGCGTTTAATATGGCTTTTGTGTTGTTAACATGTTTAATGTTTTGTATTTTCTTATATTTGATCTCAAAAAGCTCCTAAAACAGTCAGTGATCACTGATGACCTCCCTCGGCTTTTATTACCGCTAATCATTTATTTAAGCTCAGTTTTTAAAACCTTTGGATGTAACTACAGCCCAGCCCATGCAGCAGTATATGAATGACTAACCTCGTATTGTGGATGGATTATCTCAGTTGTTCTCCTGGCTGAAGTTTGGTCCTTTTACAGCATCCTGCCATGCGATTACATTTGTTCCTGACCACCGAGAACACTCACGTTAACTTTTATCGAGTGGAAAAAAAAGTTAGCTTGTTTATATTATGCTAACATAGCTGTGTCGCTAGCGGTCACGTAGCACATCATTATATACCAGCTAGCCAAACTTCAGTAACCCTACAAACGTCACTGCTGTTTAGTTTTCTGTCTTCATTTATGTTGGAAGTGATAACAGAGCTGTACGTTTTAATTTGTTTCCAAAACCCCGCAGTCAGGACATGCTGTATTGTATTTAGATAGAAGATAGCGAGCTAACTTCCTGCTAACTTCTAACTCCGTTAAATGTCATAAATTCCGTTTTCATGGATGCCTGGATGTTAAACTCAATTGTTACACCTGGTAGAGCAGAACACTGATCATTTTATTAAAGATGAAAGACTTTAGACAGTTTTTCAACTCTCAGTAATGCCATAGACGTCAGACTTAACGACCGGATTGCTTTGGTTGCTAGCAGCCGCCTGTATTTCGCATGGTCGACATCAACTTGTCTACAGACACACACTAGCTGCTCTCTGAGCAGCAGTCAAACAAGTGTGTTGCCAAATGAAAACGGATACAAACGTGATAGTTTCAACCACAAACAGCATGTTTGCTGCAGGAAGGCACAGCTTTGTAGGACTCAGTTCCTGGTTTGTGTCACACTTTATCAAGTTTCAATACAACTGGAAGAAGTTGGTGTTGTCCATGCGCACTATGAGTGACCACAGTAATCTGCACCCCTAGCAGTCAATGCCCACTCACCAGGGAATACACATTGTTCTTTAGCAACTGGAGATTGCCATGGTATCACCTTCTAGGCTGCATAGCTATTGATTGGTGTAGCTAGTTTTTTTTACTTTTAGTATGTCCAGATGTTGTTATGGCTAACAGGTTACATCCAAGTTTAATTTAATGCCCACCCACTGGGACATCATGCTGACATTGTCAGTTAGAGCCAGACGTCACTCATACTGAAGATCAGTTGCGTATAGCCGTAGCAAAATAAAATGAATATAAAATACTTGACCTTATGTTACATATTTATTATTAGCAACTTCTCAAGTAAAGTTAGACATTTATGCACCAAGCTGCTGTTTTACAAACTCTACAGTTTATTTGTAGAGGGTGGGAAAGAAAGGTTTGCCTACCAACCCCCCACCGCTGAGTTAATCTTTCTAATCCATGAGGCTATCCTGTCCGCCTGTGTTGGTGTAATTGATGGTTATGGTCATTAATTATTGGCTGTGATGTTGTGAAGTTCATACCTAAGCAAAAATGAAATGCCAGAATTTCCCATTCTTCCTTTTGCATTTTCCGTGTGGGAGTTGAACTCAATACTCGCCCTAAATTGAGACCTAAGTAATAAAAAGCAAACGTTGAAGGACAAGATAATATTTATGGATATTCTTTCTGTATGTCTTATTTGAGTTTACTTTAATTACTGTGAAATTGAAATAAAGACAAATATATTCTGTGTCAGCCAGCTGGGTTAATTTAAAAGTTAAATGTTAGGTTTCTCCGACTGACTTTGAAAGATGAAGAAAATGTAAATCTCGCTAATAAGTCCTTCAAGGCCAAATGTAGTTTCATGCCTTACGTTCTGAGGCAGAGATAACTGGTGAAATTGGTACATGTAATCTTTAATAGTTAGTTACAAAAGCACAATCTAGTAATTAACATGTCACTCATAAGCACATCCCTAATAACCTCTAAACTGGACTAGAATGGATAATAGTAGATTATTTGTTTGAGATCCAGCCAGTAGATTAATGACTCATAAGGTGATGATTATTACGATTAATAATGATGATAATGATTATTTTAGATTTAGCTATGAACTTAGACAATTAGCTACTTTTTCATTATGAAATATATTAGTTTTACATGCTAAGTAGTGACTCAGGAAGTTCCTCATTATGTTAGGGTTACTTCTCCGTTCGCCACTGCCTTTGAAAACTGTTGCGTTTTCCAGCAATTTCACTGGAACACATGTGATCAGATGAGACTTTGTTTGAAACAATGTTTACTTGAATTCTATTAAATCTTTCTGTTCCCTTTTGAGGTGATGAAAGTGTGCACTTTTCTTTGACTTTATCTTTGAGAGAAAATGCTGTATATGGGACAGCAAATCCAATAAATAAGTGATAAGGCAGGAAGTTCACAGGAGAGAGCATTTGAACAATTTAAGCCCACAGGCACTTTCAGACGCAGAGAAAAGAAGAGGCCGGACAAGATACGGTGGAAAAGCTCTTTAGCGCCTCAAGCAGATGGATGGGAAAGAGCATCGGGCCTTCGCACTTAAGGCTCGACGTTGCTGATTGATTGCGATAACAACAGTAACATAAGGGAAAGAACAAGTGAAGAAGTCAGAGTTTATCACTGAGGTAGTGATTGCCCAGGGGTAATTTAGATGTTTTCTTTTTTACAAGGTTGAGGGTGGATTTTTTTGGAAATAATATCAGGATGTAATGTGCGTGAACGACAGTGAATGAAAAGCATTCCTCATTTTTGTCTTGGTGTTTTGATTCAATCCGATTACGTGTGGTTTCTCCGATGGATGGTTGGATGGACAATCTAACCATGTATTTTCTTACCCTCATCCAATTCAGGGTCACTGGGGTAGGGCTGGAGCCTCTTATTTTTAGAGTCAACTCACCATCTGAGACTTCAGAAAGACAGAGAGCTTGACAAATCTGTTTTGTTGCTATGGCTCACCTTAATGTGACACTGCTGTAATCTCTCCCTCTCACTCTACCATCACTGAGAGGGGGATTTTCAGCCGTTTTTGCCATAAAACAGTCTCTGTCTCGTCTCCGTGCCTCGTCCTCCACTCAGTCACTAACAGTAAAAGTGATCCTCGGCGAAGCACTCGAAAATCGATGAGTAGGCAGGCTGCTGCTGACGGTGAGCTTCAGACCACTTCTTTTTTAGCATTTGAGTTTTATTTAGAAACTCAGCCGCAGCATTGCGCCTTGATGCATGAAAATGGCAGTGGTTGAAAGGGCATGCCATTTAACTCTTCTAATTAGGCTCACACTGGACACCTTCATAATGTCACTGAAACGCACAGTAGCACTTGTCATTTTAATGTAACTTTTATTAGCTTGGGCTAGGATGGTGATGCTCGGATTCAACTTACATGTCAAAATGGAAAGAAATGGCGCGTGTTCCCAATATAACGGCACTTAAATTAAAAGGGTTGATTCTGAATTGGTGTTTTTAGCTAAAATGTGGATTTCACTTAAGAGTCGGGGTGTAGAAATCATGCCCACGATAGTTGGAGGACTTCTAAAAGTACACTTTTTTAAAAAGTAGTGCTCAATATTATTCCCAGCACATATTTATATTTATTGTTTTGTTTGGTCCTTTTTAAGCTTCCAGCAGCTTTGAACCTGAATGCAGCAGATGCGGCGGTGCTGATAGGAAAAACCACTGCAAATGCTTTACCGCTGATTGAGGAGGTTAGTGCTTGTATCACGTACACGTGAAATGACTGGTTGTTTTTTGTGTTTCTTTTGCTTAAAAATGATTCGTCTTTACTTTGATATTTACAGGTGGCCAGGTTGCAGAACTCCACGGCCTTTAAGGCTGCTAGTTCACTGAATTTCCAAGGCGACCTGATTGGCAGTATCAATATGTTTCTGTGTGGAAAGCAGCCTGACTCCAATTCCACCAATATGACCCTCGGTTTACTCTCACCTAGACAGATGGCTAACAAGACGTCAATTTCCATTACGGGCAACAGTTCAGGTAAGTGCTGCAGCAAGCTCCTTTATAAAGCAAAGCTGTCACACAGGACTTTTGTCCTAATCATTTATCTGCATTTTAGCTCGACAGCACAGTAGGTGGTCATGGTAGCTGGGAAATGGAGAATATTCACAAGGCAGTGGCGCATAATGTGCAGCATCACGGGACACTGCGATTGATTTGCTGTAATTTTGCTGCCGCGGACATACTGCGTGGCTGTGTAGTGTTTGAAAAATGAGAAAGAGCTGAGAGTTGAGCTCGATCAGTATGTGCACAGGATGTCTGACCAGTCAAATGGAGTTTTCTTTTTGTTATGTAGGGATTTTGATATTTGGCATAAAAACGCAGTACACATGCATCATTTAAATAACTGCTGTACATCTGATGAGTCACACAGTGCAGAACTACAGAAGGTAAGAACCAGTACTTCCTGTAGTGGAAATGTCGGTGCAGGTGGGAAATTTTTTTTTTTGAATTGCACAGTGCAGTCAGCTGTGCACAGGATGTGACCAATTGTGCAGATCCAGGAAAAGGCACCTGTGGCACAGTTGGCATCAGAGCTGAACTGGGTTTGATTAGGAATGCATGTGTCAGAGGCCGGTCACAGCCATAGCTAATCAAACCAGCTTTTCTCAGTCCGTTTATAAGCCGCGTACTCCCTACCCCGACGTGACGATGTTTTCTTAATGGGAATGAAAATCCAGACCAGCTTCTCCCATGTGGAAGCTTATGTTATTGCCTGGGTGGCGCTTTGGCACCAGGCGCAAATATATGACATCTTAAAATTGAACATATGGCAGTCTTAACTTCCCACAGAGGACAGATGGTGTCACTAGCACTTTTTTGGGGGAGATCTGAGCCAATTTGTTTATTTATTTATTTTATGTAATATTTAGAAAGGGAAGACAAGCATGGCAGCCATATTGTCAGCATTTGTGCTCAAATTCTCCTATGCTGTTATGGATTTGGCTGCAGTTGTAGTTGTTTGTAGTGAGTTTGTAGTTGAAGTTAAAGTCGTCTGCAACTGAAGAACAGCCAAGTTCAAGCTGGGTGAGAAATATATATCGAAAAAACACAAAAAGTTACACTCCCCAGTTTAAGTAAACTTGGACCAACTTAAAACCATCCAGCTCAATTCTTCAGTTTTTGCCAAATCAACAGAAATCATCTGAAAGCAGTGGTTTGTTGACAGCTTGGTGATTTATTTTGATCGAAAAAAGCGAACTGTAGAAATTTGCAGAGATTTTCCTACATAGCTAGAAGTGCTATGGCTAGTGCACCATTGTTTCTCATACCTCATCCATACTGAGTAGTGTATAAACACGGTAACATGGTTCATAGTTGTCTTGACAGCCAGATATGCGTACCTTGCAGCAGTGTGCTCCTTATTAAGGAGTTACTCCAAGTAGCCACATTGGAAGAAAGTGTGGTATCTTCACTCAGCTTTAAAAATCTGCACCTCGCCCACCTTCAGCGTGCGTCAGCAGGTGACTGTGTGGATGGGCTCCTCTGCAAAATGCGAGTGAAACAGATATACAACTGCAAAATGCAAATAGCTAATGTAGAAACTGATGAATATATTCTATAAATGATGCAACATGAAACATGCCCCAACAAAATTCACGGGATATTTTCTGTAAGCAGGCACCCTGTTATTGTTTCATACTGCAGCGTATGTTTTTAGTAGACCGAAGGTAGAGTAGTGTGCAGAATGTGGTTCACCATTGTCTTGCTGAAATAAACTATAGTTCCCAAAGACATTAACGTGTTGCTTCAAAACTATAAGCACTAATGCATCATCACAGACTGAAAATGGACTGATCCCATATTTCGACCATCCAGGTCCAGATGTTGTTGACAACGAGCCGCTCTGTGGACTGATCCAGTCAGTTCAGCTGTTTATTTTTTATAGTTTGAAGTTAGAGAGCTAACGTAGCATAGAAGAAGCTAAAAAGCAAACCGACAGCAGTCTGGAGGCATTTAAACTCGAGCGATCCCAACACACTGATTCTGTTTTCATGACTGAAAAGCTCTGACGGCGATGACGCTCTCTCCGTCTCTCCTTCTTGCTTGTTCACCCTATCTGTCGTTGTGCTCGGTGTAGCACTTGTTTGGAAGCTTTTACTGCACTTACCGTAAAGTAGCGCTTGTTGTTGCCAGCTCCATTAACATTATTTCACTTCATCTGTCTGTTGTTAGTTCCTCTCCACATGCTGTGTGCGTTTGTGTGTGTGTGAAGGAGAGATTGATCAGATGGCAGGACAGTCTATCCCAAATGAGATCATGCCACGAGGCTGGCAGAAGCATCCTTCTCCTCTATTTTATGTTATGTTATTCATTTGCATGGCAGAATTTTCAATCTGGGTTTATTGACTTTTAAAGAAATTGTTCCTGAGTCACTTAACGGATTTCCTCTCCTGTAGCTCAGTTGTTCGCTCTCACAGCTAGAAGGCTTTGTGTTGTGTGTCTGTGTTGTTTGCTTTTTCTCCTTGTCCCTGTGTGAGTCTCCTCCTGGTGCTCCCTCGCCCTCACACATCTCAAAGACGATGAAGATTCCTGGGTTAACTGGTTATTCTAAACTGGCCACGGCTGTGGATGTAAGCGAAAATTGTCTGACTCTCTGTGTTAGCTCAAGAACTGTCCAAAGCTTGCCCCGCATCTTACCCAGTGTCAGCTGGGATAGGTTCCAGCCACACGGCTAAGAAAATGAATGTCTGGACACGTCAAAGCAGTGGTGTCACAGTGTGGCTCTTTACCAGGTTGTTGGCTTGTTTTTCTTGTCTCCCAAGTAGGCCATGTTTTTGCAACTTGGCTCATGTATTTTCTCATTAACTGTGGAAAGAAGTGGCATTACATCATTTAGTTTCTATTGCTTGTTGAAGCATTCTCGGATTAGCAGGTGGATTAAAGTTATTTGAACTGTCATAGTCTACCTGGCAACAGTCCGAAAACTTTGTGTGTTTTTCTCACAGCAGGACGGCGACCGTTATGGATAACCCAACACCTGGATGTTTAAAAGAAGACCTGGCCAGACCATGTGTCTGATCTTGATTTATGGGTGGATCCTTTAAGACTAACAGACTCTTTTTTTAATCATTTGCACCTGCTTAAGCGCACCTGAATCTATTTTTATATATTTAAAGGATGGTAGCTTTAACCACATGGGGATAAACATGTTTTAGCTGGATAAAAGTACCACAGTTGTAAAAGTTTAAAGTTTTGGACTAATTCTATAAATATAAAAATATGTGTATGTATAAGTATGAGTGAATCCATATAGGTGCAATTATATACAGTGGTAAACAAATTTATTATTAGGCCACCGCCCATTGTAAGGTGATTACCAAAATCCTTTTTATATTTCTTGATCCACCAGTATGCCCGCGCTCTTTACTCAAAATGACGTTTTAAGCCCAAATATAATTACTGTAATTTGTGAAATTTGAAGTTTTAGAAAAAAGCAGAAGAAATTAGTAAAGCGTATTAATATTTTTAAAATTAAAATGCCAAATCACAGCTATTTACCTTCATTCCTGACATTAGTTTTAGTGGTTGAATAATGAATTTCTGACTGATTGTGGGTATAAAAATGTGAATTCGATAGTTAATTTGAAAATAACGAATACATTTCTTGAATAAAACATCTTTCTTGATTTTAATACAGACACAGAGACATAATTTAGATAAAGGAAACAGAAGGAATTAATTATCTCTCTGCATTTGGTCCATGGTGAGCGTGTAGTACTTTGCGCCCATAGTGTAATTGCTGTCTACGTAAGTGCATAAATGTATAATTTATAAAGCTGCAGTGCGTTATTCTGTTTTAATGCATTTAATTCAGTTGGATGGTTCTAGATTACGTTACTTGTTATTTTTTAATGTAACACTGCCCCCAGCACAAATGACAGCTCAGAGAAAATCACTACTAGGTGATGCTATCTTTAATAAAACTCCAAACATGTTTCTTCCATAAAATCCTCGAGAACGAGAGCTTTAGTGTAACTTCCTACAGCCGCATGCTCATTAGAGACCGTGCAGCGCTGTTTCATTAAATGTCTTTTCTTTGGAGAAAACTGCACAAAATGAGATTTTAATAAGAAGCCTCTATTCCCTGGGAAAAAAGTTACACCGTTAAGTGGGATTGCATGCTAGTGTCGGTGCAAATTAGCAGTAACATCGGCTCTTCCTTACGTGGTAGGCAGTAACATCTCTGTTAGCATGCTAATGGCTGTTTTGCATTTGCTGTGCTATTTCTTTGTGTTGGGTATGTACAGCTAAATGGATCTGGAATATGCAGTGTGTCTGCGTAATGGCCAATTACAACTCCTTTGTAAGTGTAAAAGTACACTCAAAGGAACAGTGAAATAGCAACAATAAAAGCCAGCGCTGAGGTTTTGTTAACAGCTCTGTAATGTCCCCTTCTCAATTAATTGTTGATGGTGACTTCTGCGGCGATATGAGGAAGAGTTGGTGCGGTAGCTGTTCTTACGTAACAGCGAAAGGGAATTGAAGGTTGTTTCAGTTTGTGAAGTAAAAAGGTGTCTCTGCAAATCATGTACTGACGTTATGCATTATGTAGGGAGATTTGTCAGATGTTGGGGGTTTTTTCATGCTCATGTTCAAGTTTTTTAATTATTAAAGTGGATGTTATCTCAGGTAATCCCTCTTCTCTGCAAACAGAAGCTGATCGGCCTCTTTGTGCAATAGTGAACAATCTGTGATGCACAAACAATCTTCTCTTGATTTATTAAAATAACCCCGTCGTTGTCACGGTCCTGATTTTGCTGTGGGGATTTGACATTTACTGATTGTCTTGAGACTTGCACTTACAGTCCTCTGAGTATTTTCCCATCGATATATCTCTTTGAATAATTGGCAGCCTTTAGTTCTAGTTTAACCACATCTATTTTGCTGTAGCCGGCGAAGAGAAAATCCAGATCCATGGTGACAGAGTGAGAGTGGCTCTCGTTGTGCTGCTGAAAGTCAAAAGAGGCCTCTCCGTGTCTGATATGAGAGCGCGCATCAATAAGATTTATTCAAGCTTATTTGAGTCTCTGCTGAAATACAGCAACACAGCACTATTGTTACTGCTTGTAAGAAATAAGTGCTGTTTTATTGATGCAGGGGGGTAGTTCACTTATGACTGACATATTTGGTGTATGTGTGTGCTGTACCTGTATGGATCTGTGCACCCAGTGTGTGTGTCTGCTTCAGGTTCTTCCTTTCATGAAATGCATAAAATATGAGTAATGCATGCTCAGAAGATAATACAACAGCATGTGCAAGACTGTGTTTGTGTGCGCGCACGCGTGTGTGTATCACGGGCATTCGTGGTGCTTCGACAGCGCTGTCTCACTGTTGTGCAGAATTGAGCCCATCTCCAGGGTGCAACTCAAATTGATTAAATTTGCCAGGTAAGTTGAGGGGTTGACTTGAGGCTCCAAGCAATTATTTGACTGTGGCTAAACCTGGTGTAAAGAACAGATTTTCTTGTTCTTTCAGGCTGCTGTTTTGTAATAAAGCAAAGTTCTGTTATCAAAAAAAAGAAAGAAAAAAGGAGTACACAGCCCTGGAGAATACCTAACCTATGTAATCCGATGCTCCCTGTAGCCCACAGAATATCCAACTGATATATCTTAACCTGATATATCGCATTAGACAAAGAGCTATATGCATTTATCACTGCCATCTCTAATCACGTTATATTGCTGAGTGAAGCTGTCTGCTCATATCATGTTATAACCCCTTTCATTATCAGATGTATTTATGTCTGTATTTATGAAATAAGGTTTCCAGAGATTTAAATAAAATCTACATGTTAGAGACACTCTGTGAATATTAGTGCTGGGTATAGGGATGCATATATTGCTGTTAGTGGACGATCTTCTCAGAGCACCAGTGGAAAGTCTGCATGACTGAGTGATGAAGTGGGTTGGAGTGACTCACAGCTGCATGACTTCACCGCATCCCATCCGGTGAAAGGCCGCTGCCTCTTAAAGGTAGTTTCCTAACATTATTGGCCTTTGGCCCTTTTAAAATGACACATTTGTCACTTGTGACAGAAATAATTTTTCCTTTTCAGGTTGTTACAGCAGCTGTGTCACAGCCGGAGCAGGTGGTTACGACTCAGAATGAGAACCACTGAGTTTGAAGAGGGGAAAAAAACACATTAGCTTAATCACATCATAGAATATGAACACAAAGACAGGTGGAAATAGTCCCGACTCTTTGGCTTTTTTGGGGGATATAATTTAATGGAAACCTCTGCATTATTGTTGGTCATTTATAGGTACACTACCGTATTTTTCGGACCATCAGGCGCGCGGGATTATAAGGCGCACTATCGACAAACGGGTCTGTTTTCATACATAAGGCGCACCGGATTATAAAGTGCATTACATGAAACAAAACAGTCAGATAAGTCAAACTTTACTCAGCTCATTCCTCTTGCTTCCTCCACTTCTGTACCATTCATTCATTAATGTTGAATTCTCTGGTAGCTGCTCTATAAACACTGCAACAACAGTATATGTTGTTGCAGTGTTTTTCTAATTTTTACTATGTAACTTTGCACTGTCCACTTTCTGCTGTAACAAAACAAATTTCCCACGTGTGGTACTAATAAAGGTTATCTTATCTTACATGAATGACTAACCTCATATTGTGGCTGGATTATCTCAGTTGTTCTCTGCTACTGAAGTTTGGTCCCTTTACAGCAATTTTCCATGCGATTGCATTTGTCAAAAAAACATCAGGAACTTTAATCAAGTGGAAAAAAGTTAGCGTTCACTCTCCAGGTTCACTGTGTTATGCTTTGGTATGCTAACATAGCTGTGTTGCTAGCGATCACTAGCACAGCATTATATACCATCTAGCCCAACTTCAGTAACCCTACAAACGTCACTATTATGTAGTTTTCTGTCTTCATTCATCTTGGAAGTGATAGCAGAGCTGCACGTTTTTATTTTTTTCCAGAAATCTCTCAGTCAGAACATGCTATATTATGTTTAGGTAACTAGCGAAACCAGCAAGCTAACTTCCTGCTAACTTCTAACTCCGTTAAATTGAATAAATTCTGTTTTCATGGATGCCTGGATGTTAAATGTAATTGTTACACCTGGTAAAGCAGCAAGGCTGATCATTTTATTAAAGATGAAAGAAGTTACAGTGTTCGTTTGGGACCTGACGTGGACGGAGTTTTGGACCCAGATTACTATGAGCCGGGAGGCTCCTGACTATGGTAGCCATTAGGGCTGGGCCATATTATACCGTTCACGGTAATACCGGTATAATGTTAGGCAACGATAGGAAAATGAAATATCGCGATAGAATATGAGTAAAACGCGCATGCGCAGTGGTTTGGTTTGGTGTTTGTCCTTCAGATACACGACAAAGCACATTTTTTTGCAGAACATGCAAGCGGCCGTCGTTATTGTCGGACTAAGATGCTCTTAAATCTGGGAGTAATCTGGGTCCTAAACTCCGTATCGTTCAGGTCAAACAACACTGCAGCATCACTGAGAGTTAAAAACTGTCTAAATTCTTTCATCTTTAATAAAACGATCAGCATTGCTGCTTTACCAGGTGTAACTATGAAGTTTAACTTCCAGGCATCCATGAAAACAAAATTTATTACATTTAACGGAGTTAGAAGTTAGCAGGAAGCTAGCGGAAGTTAGCTCGCTAGTTTCGCTAGTTACCTTAGCATGATATAGCATGTTCTGACTGAGAGATTTCTGAAAAAATTCAAACGTACAGCTCTGCTATCACTTCCAACATAAATGAAGACAGGAAACTAAACAGCAATGACGTTTGTAAGGTTACTGAAGTTGGGCTAGCTGGTATATAATGCTGTGCTATGTGATCGCTAGCGACACAGCTATGTTAGCATAACATAAACAGTGAAGCTGGAGGACGAACACTAACACTTTTCCACTTATAAAAGTTAACGTTAAGGTTCCTGATAGTTAGAGACAAATGCAGTCGCATGGCAGGATGCTGTAAACGGACCAAACTTCAGTCAGGAGAACAACTGAGATAATCCATCCACAATACAAGGTTAGTCATTAATATACTGCAACAACATGGGAATAGAGCAGCTGCCAGAGAATTCAACATTAATGAATCAATGGTACAGAAGTGGAGGAAGCAAGAAGAATGAGTTTAATAAAGTTTGATTTATCTGACTGCTTTGTTTCGCTTAATGTGCCTTATAATCCCGTGCACCTTATGGTCCGAAAAATGCGTACTGCACACTGCAGTTTAATGTTGCAAAGCACCTCTTTTTAACTTCAGTGGATATTATACATGGTTATGCTCAGGATATGTCAGCCCATTTCTACTGGAAATGCCTTTTGGTTAAACTTTCAGCAAGGAATTTGCATTTGCACTGTTACATTTTTATAAAGCTTTAATGTACATAAAAACCAGCTTCTTGTTTAAGTGAAAATAAATGAAAGGTTGTCTTTTTGCGCTAGTAATGTTGTGGAGTTGTATTTTGTCTCGCATCAATTATATCGTCAGTTATATCGTTATCGCAAATTTTCAAATATATATCGTGATAAATATTTTTGGCCATATCGCCCTGCTCTAGTAGCCATAACACTCAGACAATCCATCAAGCGGTGCGGCTTCGTAGCTTAGCAAAGTCCTACTAAAACATTTTTTGACAGATTTTTGAGCGCTGTGTACCACATAAAATTGGTTCAAGGTCAGTAAACACAGCCAGAATTCATAGATAAGGCGCACCAGATTATAAGGTGCACTGCCGATTTTTGAGAAAATTAAAGGATTTTACGTGCGCCTTATAGTGCGGAAAATACGGTACTTAAAAGTGTATTTCCAGCTTGCAAGAGAATTTTAAAGCAACCTAAAATAAAATGACAGTCCTAGTTATGGACTTCAGAACCTGTTTGGTGGGTATCATTTTTTTCTCTGCAGGAAAACCCTGTTCGCCATCAGGAAACATAGCTTTTAAAATCATAGCATGGAATTAAGATATTTTGTCTTGTCGTCTAAATACGCCTGCAAGTGTCCTAAGGCGTGCTCAGGGAGGACAGAAGCCTGAAGGGCAAAAGCTTGTTTGATCTTGATTTTCAGCATAAATACTGGCTGTGAAAGAGAGGGCTCTCAATCCTTCTGACTTTTGGGGTTTAAGCAGGTGGTGTCAGGAAAGTCAAAATAGTGACATCGAGTTTTGCCCCTTTAATGTTGGCTCTTCCTATCATTGTGAAGCAGAACTCCTGCTCATTATGTGTTATTATAATAGTAATCATGGTCAGTATTAGACACCACATGTACTGTATATGCTTGGAACCATTAGTGCCAAGTTACACCTGCAGGATAACACTGCAGTCTGCCTAAAAACATGGCATCTGGAAAGGTTTTAAGTTAATTCTGATGTGGTGAATTGTAGTGGTGCAGAGCGGGGTCATGCTAATAATCCATTAAAATTTGGCTTATATCCACCAAAGTCTTCAAGGTCAACCTAATGATTTATTGGTTGAAAACTGACAAAATCCATATATAACTGAGCAACTATGTTCTTTATAGTGTGCTGTGCATTGTCAAAATATAGAAAGTATATTATATATAGTGTATATATAGAAAGTGTATTAAAATGTAAGATATCATATCACATATGACCTCTGACCTCTCCTTTAAGATCAATAGATTGAGCTGAAGGTCACAGATCAGTGATAATAATGCTATATAAAGATCTTTTAAACCACATCTCTTATTCTCTGTATTGACAACAAGTAGACATATAGGGGATGATATATGGGGATTCTAAATATCACTTTACAGTTTGCATCCATACATCACTTAACATTTGACCTCTGACCTTAGTTTTACATTTTACATCATCCTTTTTATATTCAAGTTGACCCCAAAATGTGTTTATGTCTTTAAAGAAAGAGAAAGAGAATGAGCTGCTTAGTTAGTTACAACTATATTGGAGTATAGTATTATATAATAAGCTTCAATTATTCATGTGCCGTTACTTACAAATCAATGCCTATTATCCATTACCTACTCTCAGATAATGTCTGTGTAATCAAAGTACACATCGGTCATGCTACACTGATTTTTACTGCACTATAAACTTAGTAAAGTACGTTTAAAAAGAACAAAGAAAACAAAATGAATATATACAAAACACAATACTGTTCCCTTAAAAGTAAAAAGCACTGTATATGTGTAGGTGATTGAGACTTTCCAGTTTAAATGTGTTGAGTACTCAGTTAGAGTAGAAAAGCTCTCACCTGTTAAATCCAGCCGGCACCGTCATGAACACAAGAAGGTGAAACAGTCACCAGGAGAAAGACGCTATTGTTGTCAATGATTCACTCATAGCAGCTCTACTTTATTACAAACCACATATATAAACCTACAAATGCCAATATGGCAACACATAGCATGACACTCATCTACTTCCTGCACATATTTGTATAGTCTCTTATCCTATAAACTATGGATTATTATCTAGAAACATAGCTACATTTTTGGTCTTTTTAAATGATTAAAACTATTAACAATACATCCAAAGCACATTTAGGTTATTCCGTACTGGATAGGAATGCTTCATATGATTTTAGTTGGGCTGGGAGACGATCAGGCTTCTCTGTCCTCTATTTCAATCCCTGTGAGTTGCTGTATCAGTCTGTTCGGCTGTTATCTGCAGATGACAGTGGTGTCTCCTTCTACGGAAAATCTACTGCAAGCCCTTTCATCTTACAAGCACCGAACTGCATATTTTTCTTAAATGCAGAAAAATCTTCCAATTTGTAGTCACTTTTTTCCCCCCCGGAGACGTCTAACAGCCTATTGAACAGAGCTACCGAGCTGTGCGCCACACATATGCCCTGTCTTTCAAGCGTTGCGATTGCAGGAGGTGGCATCTGCGTGTGCACTGTGTGGCAGGAACAGCTGGTCAGACCCAGACTAAGGGGTGGCCATTAGCTCTCAGCGCACTGACCTCACAGGAGCACCTGGAAGAGACGGCCAGCAGGCAGAAAGGCTAACGTTTAATTGCACTGAAAATGGCCGCTAAAATGTCCCCGGTGGGGGAAATAGTTGCCCCGGTGAGATGAGAGGAGAAAAGGGGGTGTGTTGCAGTCTTGACAAGGGAAAAATGAGAGAGGACTGGAAAAAGCACTGATGTAATGACAGGTGTCAGGACAAAAGGCACAGTTAGCAATAGAGGCAGAGAGCTATATTGACTGGCAGATGACACACTAAAGTGATCAGCCGTTTGACGGAGTGCCAAACTCCGGGAATAACACGTTTTCAGTCAGAACAATCCTGACACAGCCTAAAAACAAGCTGTCTAACCCCTGCAGATTCTCTTGCTTGCAGCGCAGGTCCTCATGTAACTTATTCAAGACTCTACCAACCTGGCAATATTCATGTTGGCAGATATGTTAAATAAGTAATGATCCTACCGCTGCTGAGCATATTGACTTTTTTTCCTCTAGAAGCTTTTTCTTATGTCCTCAGGTCTGCGTGTTTTTTTTCCTCCCTCTTTGTGATTTTAAGTAATAATTGATGCTTTTCTCCTCATAAATACTTTGCCGTGACTAAATCAATATCAATTACTTAAAGGTTTTCCTTTGATAGGACAGCGCAGGGCATTTCCAGGAAATATTCTCGCTAACATCTCGTAGATTAGAAAGCAAACAACCATCGTTTCACAGTCATTGCAATAACTGCTCACGTTGTGTGTTATTCCTTTACAGTTCAGCTCTTTGGTTAAATATTGATAGATTACGCCGCTGAGATGGCTTTATGTAGATGTAAAGTAAGATAAAACAATAATAAACCATCGCTGAAGCTTTCTTGTGACTCATGTTACAGAAAGGAGTAGAAAAAAGCAAACGACGAACTCATCATTCGAACTCTGTCGGTGCGCATGACCCTTATAAAACTGGCATTTACGAGCCTCTCCCAACAGTGTGCTGAAATATTGCTTTTATATTGTGCAAACTACAGTGAGATCTGTAGGGTCAACGTTCTTGTAAAAAATTCTGTGAAATAAGGTCGGGAAACAGATTTAAGACTCACTTTAACCTCTTGAGTGAGTCAGTGGAACGGTCAAACATGAATCCTTAAATGTGCAGCAGGCTGGAATATAACGTTTTAACAGACATCTCACTGTCAAACCTAAAGACTGGATATTAAATCTGAAGCATTCTTTGTAACGGCCAGCAGGAGGCGACAACTCTGGTTGCTACCATTATTAGCATGTAGCGTCCCTCTCTTTCTCAGACTCACATTCGTCATGTCCACTTTCAAAATACCAAAATGTTCAGTGTTTATTTTTGATTTTCTTAGGTTAGATAACGTTAAGTTCTTGTAATATTGTTTAGTTAGGATTTAGTTGAGTTTTAGTCTAGGTTATGTTTCACTTATGTCTCCGTGTTTGTGTCTTTTCCTGTCTTCTGTGTTAGCCTGCCGTGTCCTCATTGTTTAACGTTTAGTTATGTCCCTGTGTTCTGTGTAGTTATTGCCTGCGTGTTTCGTGTTGTCATGTTTACATCTGTCCATGTTTCATGTTTTATTTTGAAAGTTTTGTGTTCCCATGTTCAGTGTGTTTAGTTTTGCTTCCCCTGTGGTGTCAGGTTCATTTGTGTCAGCTGTGTTTCCCAGATGTTTCTTTTCCCCTCATTACCCTTCTGTGTATTTAAGTCCTCTGTCTTCGTCTGTTCAGGGTCGGGTCGTCTGTTTGTCTTGCATCACGTCTCTCCAGGTTTCAGGTTGTTTGTCATGTGTTTTTTTTTTTTTTTTCACACGCCATAGTTCCACTTCCACCTTTTAGATTCATCTTCATGGTCATTCTTTCTTGTCACAGTTTTCATAGTTAATCTTAGTTTGTTCCCAGTTTAGCTTTTAGTTTTATTTTATGTTCATGTATCTTTAGCCAAATAAATGGCTCGCCTTTGGTTATACTGAGTTTACTCTCCCGTGTCTGTTGGATCAGCTCCGCAAACATACTGGCTGCGCAGCCGTGACACAGTGGGAGGTTTTGCAGTGTCTACAGTAAGTAATGAGCGATATCGCTGTCCACTCTGTTTTAAGTACTGGCCAATCAGACGAGCATAGACCACACCTCTTAATCTCTAAATTAAAGTATTTTCAGTCCCATTGCTACAGGCATATAAAATTAAGCTAGCTAGCTCACTGGATTGAAGTATAATACTGTAATGGGATGCCACTCACTGACTGGTCATAAAATATCTTCCCGACTAGATATTCCGCAATCAAATGTGACGGGTATTATTGGAGAGTGGAAGCATTTAGGAACCACAGCAACTCATCCAGCGATGTAATGTCAGACCAGATAAAGTTACAGAGCAGGGTTAGTACCTCAGTAACTGCAGGGAACCAAACCTCATCTGGCATTAACATCAGCACAAAAGTTGTGTGCTGGGAGCGTCAATACAATTTAATTGAATTAGACTCAGTGGCTGAGCAGCTCTTGTACATGCAAACAGTACTTTTGGTCCTGCAGTGTATGCTCTGTGTTGTTTGTTGTTTCCTATACTGTACATTACACTTTTGATCTGGTTGGAAGTGGCAAAAATGCACAACTAGCCAAAGCAGGGGCTAGGTTTTCCAGTCCTGGAAGTGGGAAGGGAGCAGAAAAGTTTTTTGTTCAAAGGAATTAAACACATGTTACCTAGCTCATCTTTAATCAAGACTACATTAAGGAATCATTAGTATCAGTTCTGTTCTGAAAGGCAGTGATTGCATCAATACTGCCTATATGGTGCAAATGCGATCATTTGGGACGCTGAATACAGTAATGTACAGTTTTTCACATTCTTTACCATCTATGTGTTTTACAGTATCAATATAAATCAGTCTGCTCTTGTTGCATCAGTGAAAATCATTATATCCACCTTCAAAACTTTTCTTCTCCTTTTTAACAGCAGTGAACTTTTTAAACTACATAAATGTGTAATCAAACTGTTATTAGTACTATAAGTATTATTGAATACAACAGCTGAAAAGGCCAGGAAGATTTTCTGAAACCTCTCATGTTCACATTTGTTCAAACTCTGCTGAGAACAAGTACCGAGAGGTCTGTTTTCGTAGCCACGTTTGAATTTTAACCTCGTGTACAATATTTATCATGTTTGCTTCTCGGGCTCTTCAATTCTGTGATTTTTGCACAGATCAAATAACTTGTCTCTCCTCTTTCCCCCAATCCCATGAAAGAGCATGAATCCAGTATGCACAGAGGAGTTTGAGATTTAGAGTTGTTTTCGTAGTCTTGCCATGACTTTCCCTGTCTTCTCCCCTCACCTCCTCTGTACCGTAGATGCTTTTTGTCAGACTCTTGTCGACACCCTGGAGAGCACACCTGGTCTGCGCTACATTTGGAGCACCTTCAAGCCATTATTGCAGGGGAAAGTCCTCTACACACCTGATACACCTGCTGCTCGTCTCCTGGTGAAAGAAGTAGGTCTAGAGGGAAAAAGAAAGGTTTCTATATGTATGCTGACTTTTTGTGAACTTGAAAAGAATATATTGCTCTGGTCAGTTTAAGTTTGCAATGAAAGGTTCAAGCCACTATATCTATATTTATATATTCTTTTGTAAATTAAGAGTTAGCATGCAAATATATGTAAATCTTGCATACATAGGACCAGACTAATTACTGGTAGAAGGTGCCTGCAATCTGTCTATGAAAACAAAAAAGGAGGATGTCACGCATTAGTGCAGAGCTGGAAAATAAAACATTTAATCAGAGGGCTTGTTCATGCAATGCAATAAATATATATTGTTTTCAAAGACACGACATTTGTGCATGAGATTTGCATCGTTTTGATAGCTGCGTAACCAAAACAAACAACAGACATGCTGTGAGAATTTTGCATTGAAAATACATAACGAGCATGAGGAAAACCTGCCGACTTCACAGCAAGCGGCCCGGTGTTGGCACAGGAGGCCCTCTTCACTCCAGACATAGTCGGGGTGTTTACAAGTGAATGTTCAGGGGTAAATAACCCCATTTACATTCAACACCGCGGGGGGGATGGCAGTGTTACAGTGTGATGAGTTCCCAGGGAGATTAGCTGAAAGTGCAGTTGTGGAGTGCTTTCATGTTTGTATTGGCGCAGCGAGTATGTTTTCGGTGAGAAGGTGAGACAAATGTGTAAAATTATAGATTATTGTTTTCTGTGTTTCAGGCAAATAGGACCTTTAACGCCTTGGCTATGTTAAGGGAGCTGGCTGACTCTTGGGATGAACTCGGACCGCGTGTTTGGGATTTTCTGCAAAATAGCTCACAAGTCAATACAATACGGGTGAGACTCTCGATGGTTGTTTATTTTATGTAATGTTGCACACATTACCATGGTTGGTTTGTACAGTATGTTAAACATGGTCAAAGTATCTGAACTTTACATTGCTGGGTTTTTTGTTTTTTACTACTCTTGGATTTGTGACATCATAGAGCAGGGATGTCTCACCCATGTACACTGTGGGACGCATAGCATAGCATCTTTATTTATAACGCACTTTACATCCAACAATGTTGGCCAAAGTGATACAAATATAAAGCAAAGAGAAAACAGTTTAAATTACATATAGAATATCTTAAAATTCAAAATAATATAATTAATAAGAAACTAATTAAGAGACATCAACAAGTCCTGCTGTGCTGAAAGCCAAGGTAAATAAATGTGTTTTAAGACGTGATTTAAAAACAGATAAGGAAGGTGCCTGTCTAACATGTGAAAGCAACTCATTCCACAATCTTGGTGCTGCCGCAGCAAACGCCCGATCCCCTCTGAGCTCACGATTTGTCCTGGGCACGCTCAGGAGGAGCTGGTCTGCCGACCTGAGGGACCGGGAAGGTATGTATGGATGAAGAAGCTCAGAGAGGTACAGAGGGGCAGCATTGGACAAACATTTAAAAACAAATAAAAGCAGCTTAAAATGGATCCTAAAACGCACGGGCAGCCAATGAAGTGCATATAAAACTGGGGCGATATGCTCGCATCTACGAGTGCTGGTTAAAAGACTGCAGTGGAAAAACAGAAGCTCGACTCACCCCAAATAAAGAGAATTACAGTAATCCAGCCGAAGGGTTACAAAGGCATGGATTACTGTTTCAAATTGCTGTCGCACAAGAAACTGCTTAATACAGCCTACTTTGATCTTAAGTGGAGTGGATCATCTCCCCAAGATAGCTCCACATAAAAAGTCACCAGCAAACTTGGTGATGAGATTTACTGAAAATAAAAAATTCAGAAAAATACAAAAAAAATGCAAAACGACCTCCTTCACTTTCTTTTTGCAGCAGAGCTAAATGAAGAAAACAGTAAACATACATTAGTGTCTTTTATAATTACTGCGGTGTGTTTTTTTTCTCTTTGAACAATGAGCCTTACATCTGCTGCAGGTGAGAATGTACATGCTGTGTACATCATTTATTCACTCCTTCTGTTAAATGTGGAGAGTGAGAGAGGAAAGTAATTATGGATAAGTGCAGGATAATTTTCATCCTAGCAGAAAGGATTATCTATAGAAGTAAAGGACACGGACTTCTCTCTCTTCCACCTTCTCCTCTCCTCCCTCTATTTTGCCTCTCGCCGTATTTCCTTGACACTGACATTACTCCAGTGTCACTCCAAATGAGCTTATAGGCAGCTGGAGGGAAGCAGACATTGGGAGCTCCATATAGCTAGGGTATTCATTACCCTAGCCCTAACCTTTACACAAATGGACCAGCAATCCTCCTTTGTCTTCATTTTCTCCCCACCCAGCCCTCTCCCTTTCTCTCCCTCTGTCCACCTCTCGTTCCGAAGCCGGTGGCTTCCGAGGTTTGTCATCTTCAGAGGTCATTCAAGGTCACGGACAAGCTTTAGTTTGATGGACCAATTGCCGTCGCCACCACAACTACATCTGAGTTGGGTGATTTAGGGTGTTAAGATGAATAAAAGGAAATATCGAGCACAAGACAGCTTAGACATAAGAGTATTTGGGAATACTTTTTGCCTTTACACAGTTATAATCTGCAGGATTACAGTTCTGGTTGCTTCAGTGACACCTGTAGGTACTGCTTGAATAAGTGCTGTTTGATAGTGCATGTAAACAGCAGCCCCTTTAACAGAGGCACAACAGAAAATCTTAAAGCCCATGCCTCTGAGCGAGGGCCACTTACTGTCACATTATGGATGTTACTCTTCCCGTACTCAATTATCTGCTTACAAATGTATTACAAGAGCATGCAGAGAACACAACGGCCACAAAGGGCAACTTTGACCTTCAGATGAAGGTCTTAGCTAACCTGGGTACTCATGTAAGATAAGATAAGATAAGATAAGATAAACCTTTATTAGTCCCACAGGTGGGAAATTTGCTTGGTCACGGCAGAAAGTGGACAGTGCAAAGTTGAGAGCAGCAAAAATTAAGAAAAAACAATAAAATATTCAGTAAAAGGACTAGATGTTACAATCCCTGATAAGGCATTGCTTTAAATGGAGAAAATCTTGAGGGATAATTATAATGGATTGCATTTATGTAGCGCTTTTCGAGACCCTCAAAGCGCTTTACAATGCCACTATTCATTCACTCTCACATTCACACACTGGTGGAGGCAGCTACAGTTGTAGCCACAGCTGCCCTGGGGCAGACTGACAGAAGCGAGGCAGCCATATCGCGCCATCGGCCCCTCTGGCCAACACCAGTAGGCGGTAGGTGAAGTGTCTTGCCCAAGGACACAACGACCAAGACAGACAGAGCTGGGGATCGAAACGGCTTCCAAACCCCCTGAACCACGGTCGCCCAAAACCTAACCATGGCTGTTGGGATGGCTGTTATGAGGAAAGGCAGCCCAGAAACTTTACCAGCGGCACACATCGTTGTGTGCTTTAACTTTCAGTCTTTTACTTGAGCTAATCTGCCATTTTTTTCCTTGGTTAGGTTTGGGAATTAGATCTACATTATCATATTATTAGTAGTAGTAGTGGACCTTGGATTCATCGGGTGTTTCGGCCATTATCACTAGACACCCTCATCCAAGGAGGCCCTGCCAGGGTTGATCAGGCCCCGGAGTGTGTCACTGGTTTATGTTAAATTGTTATAAAATAAAATTTAACATGATATACTGAAAACTGTGGACGCTAGCCTGCTAACAAACAAACAGACAGACAAACAAACATACAGAATCTGGATTAAGTTCTCTCCATGGACCCGATATTTCACCTCATCTTTACAGTTCAATTCTTCACTTCATCACATGACCAACAAGGTTAAAGGGCGCATCTGTGTGGTTTAAAATGCCACTGAACATTAAGCACCGGACTACGCGTTTAAGCGCATGCAGCAGTAGGCGGATGAAGAGATGAACTACTGAACCGGATAAAAAGTTACGGTCAATTTGCCAGCATAACTCTCTCTTACTGCACTTTCAGAACGGCTCCGATTTTTTTATTTCCTCAAAAGACAATTTTGATGGATCATGTCCTTAACGTAGCCACCACGATGATAGATGTACTGATTTTTTTAAAAGGTCACACGCAGCGCAGAGATTACTTAATTTGACACTTTGTCCTTAGGTTAAGCAGAATATGATCAAAAGTGTTGACACTGAAATGCCACTGAGCACAGTGGGCAGAATATATCTGAATCTTTAACTCTGAATATCACACTGTAGAGGCCACTTTGTTCAATTGACGCGCAGCGCCCTTTGCTGACCAAAAGTCAGGCTCCGCATCGTCCACTTTGAAATGGTCACCACATTTAGCCGCAGCACGCGGGTCACATTTTAAAAAAACTATATTAAATGGGTGATTTCATTGTGGGTTTGAAGTGAATTTTCCCCGTTCTTCTTATCAGTGTTTTAATTTTACTTTGATGTAAAACTGTCATTACAGGAACCGTGTCAGTTTAATACTTGGGTGTTAATATCAGAGCAACTGGAAAGCGAAGGAACGCTGTGTGAGAGAGGGAGGGGAATGACTGTGGTGCTGTAACTTGAGGGCAAACACATGTAAACCAATAGATGGGAGTCAAATAGCCTTATTCTCAAAGGGTTATTGCATAAGAAGCTTAGAAATGGTTATTTCTCTAAACAAAACAAAATACATATTCATGTAACGTGCTGTATGTAAGTGGGCCATTACTGCTGCAGCAAGGTTCAGTTTTCCTCCGCTTCTCAGCGTATTATCTTTATGAATTGGGTGCGTGATTATGGAAATTGCGTCTTGATCTATGACCCGAGATGAATGTAAGTCACACACATGTTCCTTACCATGTTAGTGAAAGGGAATTGAAGGGGAGGACCTGCGCCTTTATCTCTTTCATGATGCGTACGCGGCCTTGTTTGTGCATTTCCAGGGAGGAGATTTGATTTGCATTTGTTCTCTCTGTGGGTCCTAATACATCTGTACCATGCAAATGCATTTTTTTGTGCACGTACACACCCTGTGCTGTAAATGAGCTTCATGGCCATAGAGGAGAATAGCTGATGTGCATCTTAGAGCCGCAAGTACAACACTGCCATCTATCTTAATGCTGTTAATTAATTCTGCAGAAAAATGAATGTCAGCTCCAGCAAAGAGTAAAGCTGCCCCTCCCCCATCCTTTTTATCATCCCTTCTTTTTTTCTTTATTTCTCTTTTTTTTTTAAGGCTTTTGATTCTCATAAATATTCATTTGCATTCATACCACATTAATTTGAAGCCTCTAACAGGTGGCCATTGTAACCAACTCATTTAAATGTTAGTTATTCCCTCAATAACGCGGATGAGAAACCCTAAATCCTATATAAATAAACCCGTCTTCTTGCTTTCAAAATCAGGCTCTGCTGGTGAATCCTGTGTTTGCTGGAACCCTCAAGGCGCCTCTCAATGGCACAGGGTGGACACCTGAGCTGCTGGCCAACTTCCTGTACAACGGGCCTCCGGAAGATCGTCCACCCGGCATGCCACCCAGCGACTGGCGGAACGTCTACAACTCCACCTCGGAAATGCTGAAGCTTCTCTCCACTTTCTTGCGTGTATGTAATTTATCTGCTTGTGCTTTGTTGTAAATGCGAAACACCTCATAAATCCGGCTTCCACAGGGTTTCGCGACCTCTCCAGTGAAGTGAAAGATTTTCTAAGAGTGGGCTGTTCTTTGACATTTAAGTTTTTTTAAACATAATTCTCGCCCTTCCACCTCTATTCTTTCTTTGCCTTTCCTTTACTTATTTTTGTTTATCTGATATTACCCGTGTGATTTCTTTGGCTGGAGTTGCTTTATAACCTTTGAAGTAGTCAAGCAAAATTGCTTTTTAGTAAAATCAGCGAGAGCTTTCTTTTTGGGTGGGGGTTGGGGGTGGGGGGGTTGAAGAAAACAGCTCTTTTCTTGTATATCCTTGCGCTGCTATTGTTCAAGCCACAGTCAAGACATCAGTTTTTTTGTTTTCTTCAAATCTTGCTCTCAAACTCAACTTTTGAGTCATTAGAAAACAGGCCTCTAGTGTTCATTAAACTTGAAGAACCTTGACTTAAAGAACTGTCAAATGCACAGCAAGATCTACCACAGCATCCCTTCCCTGGTAATCATATAGCAATATTGCTATGGGCTAGTGAACCATCCAGAGTTAACATTCATCCTGTATATTGATTGTGCCACAGTTCAAAGCAAAATTGTTCTTTCTCCAAATTGCACGATCAAATATATGCACAAAGCCCAACCTCGCCCCACTCCTGCCCTCCCATATACACACACACGCACAATATCAATCCGAGCGCAGGTAAAATGACAGCTTAGGTCCCTCAGGATTTGCCGTACACGGACAATAAAATTCCACTGTAATGCAATCTATTTTCTGCCCTAATGGAAATTGCATTGCTCAGAATGGATAAGAAGCACTTATCAGACAGCCTTTACTGCAGCGATCGCTTGTCTGGACGCGTACATGTTTAGGGAAATGACATCTTTTTTAGGATTGGCATTGCAAAGACGCGGCGTAGCTAAAAGGTCATTAAGACAATGTAGTCGTGCATTTAGTTCCATACATGGTGGATGCTTTATGTACACAACAAGGGAACTGAACAGAAAATACTAATGGCTAACATTATTTAAACCTGATTTTCTTACTTTTCAGTCACTGGTCAACAAAACCAACTACAATCCTTTATTAGTGCAAATCGATAGCTTTAGCATACATGGGCAGGAGGAGGCTAACAAGTTTCCAATGTGCAGACACAGGACATTAGAGGAAAAATGTGTGTTCGCCAAATGAGTCATTTGTATCCTTGAAATGATTTCTTGGTGTGAGCCAATTACTTTCTAAAGATTAAAACCCAACAATTGGTGCTCATTTTCAAATTGGCATGGCTCCTCTCTCTGTGTTGCCACACCAGCATTAACACTAAAGACTCAGGCTGCATCTTTCTTAATTTTTTTTTTAAATAGAGGCAAATTAGAGCCTCAAATTGCATGTCATTTCTTTCATAAACCTGTTTAATCCAACAGTGCCGAGATTTATAAAACATTAAGACGGGAGAAACAAACCTATAAATAGCATAAAAGGTCATTATGAAAATGTGCTGCCATGTCTTCGTAACTCTGGGGACAGAACTTAATCGCTGGCTTTAGATGAAACTCCTCTGGTGCTTACTGGGAATGTTGTGCCGCACTAATCTTATTTAAACATTAAGGGCACTTGAGGATGACACGACTGTATGAGCTGTTATAACTTGTGAAGTCTCATTAACATGGGCAGATAAAGTTGATTTGTAGCAGCACAAATAGCTGATTAAACATAGATTGGAAAGGCTCCAAAGGACGTTTGTAAATGCAGAAGAATCAGGTTCACCGAGTACATCTGTATGAAAAACATTGTGCCTACAAATAGGTTTGAATAAAGACGCTGTTAAAAAAATAAATTGTTTGCTCAAATGATGTGTTGGGTAGCATGAGGCCGCTGTTACCAGGATTAGCTACAGCTTGTACAGCTTGTCCCTATATTTCATTTAGCACTTGTCCAAACTTTGGGCCCGTGGAGCGCTTCACTGCTCTAATATCCTCCAGTATGTGCTGAACAAATGGTGTTGTTTGTGATATTTCTTTCCTACCATAGTGGGATATACAATACAGATTCCTGAGGGGGGAGATGATAAAACTATTGCAGCACTGAGATGTGTGGACAGCTGTCAGGTGTGACTGCCTCCCAGGATGGCTAGCTCATTATCGTCTCGTGAAACAGGGGGACAAGGCTACCGAGCAAGGGAACGCTAGCAAGGGTGGATCTCATTTGCTTGTCTCTACTAAAACTCAAAACATTTCCCACCCCCTGGCATCTCCAGATAATTTGGAACTGCACTCTGTGTTGTTTAGTCACTAGCTGAATCATACTTTCTTTTCTAAATATCCATCTGCCTTTCTCCCAGTGAGCTCCTGCCTGCCTTTTGTGGCTGCTGAAAGACTGCAAAAACAGAATGGTTTACTGTAAATATAATAGGATGTTAGAAAAGTAAGACATTTGTGTGGGTCTGTGTTTGCTGACAGTGTTTGGATCTGGACAAGTTTGAGGCGGCCTCCACTGAAGGCCAACTGGTGAATAGAGCGCTGGATCTTTTGACAAACGGTACGTTCTGGGCCGGGATTGTCTTTGAAAACCTCCAGCTGAACTCCAGCCTCCCACCTCCTTATGTCAAGTACAAAATCCGCATGGATGTTGATGAAGTAGAAAGTACCAGGACAGTAAGGAGAAGGTATGTAACACTGTTATAAAAACCCGTTCTTTTTGCTGAATACCAAAATGACTTTAACCTAATTTTATATTTTTTGTGCCATTTCTTCTGTCCCACATTTGATTGATGTCTCTGTTTGGTTCTTTGACAATACTAGACTAAAGAACTTGATGCCATATGTGTATATATATATTAGGGGTGCAACGATACACAAAATTCACGGTTCGGTTCGATACTTTGGTGTCACGGTTCGATATTATTTCGATACAAAAAAAAATTGTTCATGCCTTTTTAATTTGTCATTTATTAAAATTATAAATATATATTTTAACTCAAAAGTACAGTTTTTAAATGTAATGTTGCTGAAACAACAAAATAATAAATCTATCTGATCGAGAAATCACTCATCTTTGGAAAAGAGAGTTTATTACAGAGAAATGGCTCTTTCCAAAATAAAAGCTGTACTATACGCTTCTTCTGGGCTATATTCTCAGCAGCATATTAAACATATCAGGTCCCCATAAGGAGAATTGTGTGCTAACGGCTGTCTAAATGACTCGGATAAAGTTTGTAGCATGCGTGCTTGTTGTTTTTGTCTGCTTCCACTTGTCTTTGCACTAGGATGATGTCGGTGTAAATGTGCAGTCATATTCGTTGTGTTCCCACTAGTGCTGTCAGCGTTAATCTCATTAAAATGACATTAACGACATAACGCGCAAATCTCCGTTAACGAGTTACCACGGCTCGCCCCGTGAGTGGGGCTGGACGGCGTCAACGTGTTAACAAGCTAACTGCGCTAACGCACTAGTTCCCACCAACTGAGCATTGCGTGGCACATCCGACACACTGTTTTACTTTTGTCCATGACGCACTTACCATCAGGGTCATGCTTCACATGAAAACCAAGATAGTTCCAAACGCCAGATCTGAATGAGGGTGGGGGAGGTTCAGTTTCGGTTAGTGTTGAGGCAGTAGCCATGTTGCAACAAGCTTAGCTTCTGTCTTGCTAGCTTGCGCTGCGCTCAGTGGATCTGCACTCGACAGTGCAGCCTAGGCGGAGTAGTCGAACGCAGATCCACTGAGCGCTCAACACAGACAGCATCGTCAGAAGAAAAGTTGATAAAATAAATAAAATTTTTTGTATTGTTCGATACATATGCGTACCGAACCGAAAGCACTGTATCGAACGGTTCAATATCGATACGAGTATTGTTGCACCCCTAATATATATATATATATACATATATATGGGTAAATATTACGCTATAAAGCCAGAAGTTCAACAAAGCCAGGCTTTCTTTGCACTGGCTGGCTCAACAGAACTTTAAATCCCAGTAGGAGATAACAGTTGTCATGAGAGCAGTTATCAAGCCAAGCTCACACATTAAGTGGCGTTTTACATGTAAAACTTTTTTTCTGTGCAAAATGATCCCTATGAGTGTCACCTACTTCAATCGCAGACGTCATCAGATGATGATGATAAAATGGGGATAAAAATCTATAAACAACATGAAAAATGGAACAGTAAAATGCAACACTGTTGCAAATAAGATGAGATATTAATGCTCCAGAAAGTCATTAATCTCAGGATGTAGCGCACAGAGCAATAAAATAAACAGTTTAATTGTAGTTAATGCTGAGTGCTGCTCTTCTTGCTGCTGTTTATTTCTAATGCGATGGCTGCAGAGTTGAGCTCTGAAACTTTAAACTTCATACATTTAATCATTAGATGTTAGTGTCCTATAGCCTAATAAAGGACATATAGAAATAGTTTGGTCAGCAGATCAAGGAAAAACAAATTTTATTGCCTGAGTTGCTACTCGGTGAGTTTTCTGTGCTTTAGTAGCTGCAATTCCAGTAGATTAAAACAGACTATCTTTAGCAGCTTGATACTCTCCATACTGCATCTATACATCAGTGCACAGTTTGCACTGCTGTAACTTCACAGCTGGGTTTCATTTATAATGTAAGGTAAAGCTTGAGAATTAGCACATATAAAACAAAAGCTAAGCTGTCAATGAAAGAAGAAACTGATTTTTAACCAAAACTCTGAACATAACCTGCTCACTCCTACCCAGGTTATATGTTTAGCACAGGCTACCATAGTAATTTAGTGCAACAAGAGCCACTTCTATGACACAGAAAACTGACTTTAAGCTTCACCAAGTGTCACCATTAATGATCCCTTTTAAAGAACCTGCCTTTATTTTCTCCCCATTTCAAATCTGAATGCTAATCAAGCTTTCATTTAAAGCTATAAGGCTGTGATAGGCAATCTCCAGCAGACGTTATGACCCATCGTAGCACAGATGTAACTGACCAAATTAATTATCATCCAGTTCTGTTTAGTGTTTTAGTACATTACAATGAGCATACACAATACCGGGGCTCCGAACCATGTAAATGGAACCAGACCATAATTAGTGTTATTAATTATACCTTGTTTTCTCTGAAATTACAAAGCTTATGTAAAAGTGGCTGGTATATCTTCACCTTAGACTCATGAGCAGAAAGCTGAAAATATTTGTCAGGTGTAAGTCCAGATATATAAAAAAAAGTGGATCCTTGTCCTGTCAAGCAATCAGGTCTTTATAAATAAAGTTCCTGTTGCTCTATATAACCTCTAAAATAACTTATAATCTCGGGTAGTATTTCTGGTTGTAGTTTACTTGCCCTTTGCTAAGACACATCATGGTCTGTCTTCTTTTAATAAGGTCATGGTCTCCCGGAGCCAGAGACAACCCCTATAACGACCTGCGCTATATATGGGGAGGCTTCGCCTACCTGCAGGATATGATTGACCATGGCATTATACGGGCGCACACCTCAAAAACCCAACCACTGGGAGTTTTTGCCCAGCAAATGCCGTATCCTTGCTATGTGGATGACGCGTGAGTACAAAAGCATTGTTTTTTCTTTTCTGTCAGCCTTGTAAATAGAGGAAGAGGGAAGAGAAATACAGCAACACAATGACTTTCCACTCTGTGCCACCACACAGTTAAGTCATGTTCTCCTCAGTCTCTAAGCCTAGACCTATCAGATTCCCCCTTGGAAAGCTGTTTAGTTCTATTTGTGTAACTTGCCATTTATTTATTTTATGTGTTTCCCTTCTGCTGTCACAGATCACAGACGTAGGCTCTAAGACGGGGAGCACCCTTAATTGTGTCATTGTTAAAAGTAAATAGTGAAACTCTGAAATCTAAGAGTAAATGTAGTCATGAATTGATTTTCTGCAAGAGGGAGGAAACGAGTGAAACTTAGCGAGTGGAAAAGAGAGAGGCCAAACTATTGATTTTAGTCAAACCACAGGAAATTCCTGAATAGTTGGTGGATGCTGAATTATTTAAGCAACCACTTTGAATGCCTTCCTTTTTTGTACTTCCTTTTCAACAAAGTGAGCGTAGAGCAGCGCACGTGCAACACAGCTCCATTGCATGCAAGGATTGATAGCAGCCTTCCCTCTGTGTTCTTGATGTATTTATTGATATCGCTGGCTTCTATCGTGTTTGATCATCCACCCGGGGACACAAACGACGTGGTATCACACTCAATCTTCTACGCCCATAATTTCCTCCGAGTCCAGGAAAAAAAAATCTCCTATTCGCAAAACATTATAATCCCCATTAATAAAGGAAAAACCCAGCAATGCCACCAAGAGAAAAGATAATTACCAGTGAGATTTAAGACCAACAACACAATACCCACACTTTCAGTACACGCAAAGTTATTCTCGACCCATGGGCAAATGCATTTCCAGAAATTAGGAATCTAATTTTAAAGTATTATGTGGTTTGGGTAGCACAAGATTTTCAGTAAATCAACCTTCTGGGGGTTACAGGGAACATGAAAATGATGACTTCATATGTGGGCTGCAAAACTCTACAAGCCTGCTGTTGAACAGTTTTGAAGAATATTGCCCTGCCTGATGAGTTTGTCTCGGAGAAATGAGAAACAAAACAAAACAGAGACATTTTGCTGATAGGTGATTTAGTGTAAACTACTAAACCCAGTGGAAATGTTCATTTAAAAGGTGTATTGTCATTTAAAGTTATCCATACTAAAGCATCACATTAGTAAGCATTAAGGTTCATGGTTAACGTGAGCTTTGGAAATGCATCTGTGTAGTGTAGTGGTAAGACTCCACACCTTTGAATCACAAGTTCGATTCCCACCCTGTATCCAGCAAGGGTCCTGGCCAGATCCGCATGCTAAAACCAAGCCCTGGAATGGTGCGTCTTTGTCTGGAGCTCTACATGTTGTCATAATTGTTCTGCAACGCATTGCATGAAAAAAATACATTATGTTGCAGAATTTAAAAACTAGTATGTGCCTGTACAAGGCTTTTGTTAATAGGGGGTCATTTTGGCCACAGGAGCTTAGTTATACTTTATGTACGTTAAAATCCCACGATGACAGTGCGTTTCATTTATAGCCAAACTTGAGCCTGACTTTACTTCAATTGCTTTTCCACTTTAAACATCTTAAAAGTAGCATTATGTAATGAGGTTATCTTGCTAAACAAAGTGTTTGTTTTTGTAATAATAATCCAAAATACTGTGAAATAATCTTCTTTCAGTGGACAGAATTTCCCATGGACCTCCATACAGTCCTAACACGATTAGCATAGAGTATGTTTGTTATCACTGGAACTATGGCAAGCCCAGGCAAAAGAAGGAACCACAAGACATCCCATACACTGTTCAACCCCTGGAATACAGCTTTGTTAGCACTAACCCTCCTAAACCGGTGCAGTGACCATTGTTGATTAGTTGCTCAACACCACCCTCAAACAAGAGGACAGCTACACACTGGATTTCACGTCATGAACTCGCATCATGAACAATAACAGTGAGGATCCAGCAGAACTGCAGTACCATTTATAACACTGTAAATAAAACATTAGCGTCAGCACCTACAATCAGTCCTTGCACTATTGGCCCCTCCCCTTAGACTCCAACAGTACTTTTTTGCCCTTTGGAGCAGCTTATACCCTAAAGCTGTTCAAACTTTATAATTATCAAGCCGTGTAATGTGTTTCAGAGCTCCCATTGGCACAAACATAAAGTGGGTGGGACTAAAGGACACAATGAGCATGTTCGGATGCAGTTAATGGCTTCCATCTTTGATATACAGCATTCTATTATGATACAGAACCCGACTTTTCACTGAAAACGACTCCGAGAACCACCAAGAATACAAAAGCTGCAGATGGAAAATGACTCTACTTGTTTTTATCACTATAGTAACAACAGCTAGCAGATTTTATTTTTTAAGTTTGCTGTTAATCCACGAAATCAGAGCCACAATTTCCCTCTGGTCAGCTTTTTGCTGTGATCTTAAATTAGACAGTCATGGTGCAGCTTGCTGGTACACATTGGCCTCTTTGCTTCAGCGGACATCTTCCTTAAAAACAAAGGATTAATAATTACAGATGATAAAAAGGAGCCGTAAACCACAGCAGTACCCCCTCATTCACTCCACCATTTACTCTTTCCTCTGCAGAGACATTTGGGCATTTCTATGAATTATTAACACTCGAAAACTGCTTCTTCTGTTATAAATAATAGAGAGTGAAATCACACAAAGGCAGATGCGCTTAGACACGGAGAGGCATGATGGGGAGGAACTTTGCTGGTAATTGTTTTCATCGTGAACTGTGTGTTACCAGGCAGAAAGAAGGAAAGGACACTGCGCATTTAGATGGCTATTAGTTCTTATTTCTGATTTTAAAGTGTTATTTAAAAAGAACATAGTCTTTGGATGAATCATGTCCTGTTCAGAAAGTAGTGCTCTCCACCTAGAAGGCATAAGATGCGTTGTATAAATGCATGGCATAAAAAATACAGTTTTAAAGTATAATATGTTTTAGTATTTAGGTTTTTTTTTTCTTCACATTGGTGGTGATTTAGTTTGAGTATATGATATTAATACAACAGGAAATGTTATGACAACAGCCCAGGAAGCCGTTGCCAATGACATCATTAGTTTCTGTCAGACCGTATCGTCACTTTTTTATTATCTTTGTAGGTCTGCTTTTAATCTCACGTAAACAATATTTCTACTCCGCTGATAAACTTCAGCTAAGAAGCCAGTATTATCTGCGTTGACCCCCAACCCTCATCATCAGACCTCCCTCGCAAATAATTTCCTTTTCGTGTCCCTCATTTCCTCCTCCTAGCTTTTGGCAGCGGCGCGCGCTCAACGAGCTACGAGCAATCTGGACTCCTTCAGCCACAGCTGACCCTGTTGGCATTTTGAAATTGAGATAACTAAACTGCATTAGCTCCCACTGTCTTCATATTCACACTGTGTACAGGACTGCAATGACAGTGCAGGATAAAGCCTGACCCCTGCGGGCTCTGATAGCACATAAACAGACCCTTTATCAGCGGCCTCTGAGCCATTGCAGGCTCTTGAATCAGAGGCATGCCTTGTTTGGATCCTAAGGCTGTGCTCCCCATCAATAGGTCTTTCACATTCACATGGGTTTGATGTTAGATAATAGTGGCCGGCACTGAACGTGCCAAATACGCAAGGATGTGTTGGGGAATACGCTTTTGTCCATCTTCAGTGGCTAATTAACCCGACGTGTGTACCGTTACTACTGAGAGGGCCTGAAAAAGCCGAGCATAATTAGAACATCTGACGCTTGTAACAAGCAAAAATCTGCAATTGATGTTTTGTTTCATGTTTATAGCGTTTCTGTGCTGTGCAGCGACAAGCTGTATTAATGATATCAGAAAATATTCCCAGCATGACTCCCTGTACACTGAAAGAGCCTTTTGTCACCGCGGCTGAAAAGAAGCTTTTAATGCTGGATAGTGTAATTCCAGCTTCCCAAAAATCATTTCTCCCTGTTTACAGGGGATGGGGAACAGAAGGTGCATGTATTGATTTGGTGTCTAATACAAAATACAAAAAAATACATCTGACAGCAGGATACTGGGGAATTTTTTGTTGCAAAAACTCTGTGCAGTGTGCAGAAATTGACATACTGGTTAAAACTATACTCCAGTTCCAGATGACAGTTTTTCTTAATGGTTTAGATATACGGTTGGCCCAGCATCACACTCAAGCCCAGAGAAGAATGCTGCTTCAGCTGATCAATCTACTGTTCATTGAAGCCTCATTAGAAATAGTCTGAGTGGAAAAATTGCTGTGAAAAAGCAATTCTTAAGGAATGGAAACTGATGCCAAAATTATACAGCAAGTCTTATAGAGCAGCGGCCCCCACCCACCGGGCCACGGACTGGTACCGGTCTGTGAGTCGTTTGATACCGGGCCGCGAGAGTTGAGGCTCAGGTTTGAAATTTATGGTTTTCAGGGTTTTTATTGTTTTTTGTCATTATTTTGTTATTGTTTTTATCGTTTCCCTGGGTCTTTTCCCTTGTGTTATGACTAAATCTTCTCTTTTTTGATACCGGTACTGGTGTTATTTTGTTGTATTTATCCGCGACACATTAAAGGCCGGTCCGTGAAAATATTGTCAGACATAAATCGGTCCGTGGCGCAAAAATGGTTGGGGAGCGCTGTTATAGACGGATGAATCCAAATGTGAAGTTTTTGGTGTAAACTATCATCAGTATGTACAGAGGAGGTACAATAACAGTGAGATTGTGAGGGCGTATGGTGGAGGCTCTCCCACAGCTTGGGGCTCCATTCCAACCAGCCATGTTAAAAATCTTGTCAAAATTGATGTTATTATGAAAGAAGGAAAGGTCTGACGTATGGTGACCAATAAATTCTAAAAAGCATCAGATGATTCCCAACAGACACTAAAAGAAAACACAGTGGGACACCATCAGTCATGGATTGGCCTCCCCAGAGCCCGGACCTCAACTTTATTGAAGCAGAATAGATTCAAAGCCAAGATCTAAAGAAGCATTTTAAATGTCCTTAAAGAACTTAAAGAAATTAGATGCTACTAACAGAATTTAGGCCATGTCAATGAATTAAGGCGGTCACACCGAATATTGACTTTTAGGCCTATTAGAATTGTACAAACTCCTTTGCCTCATATACTGTATTTGTTTCAATAAATCCCTGCACCCATTCCTATTTTCCTAGAAAAATATAAAAATGTGGGGTAGCTCAAGACTGCTCTTTAATTAAAAAAAGACGTATTTTTACTCTACGCACTGTGTAAAACACCACTCCTTGCTGTTCTTTATTTTCTTGTATTAAAAGCATTCATCCAAACAAATCAGCACTTAGGGAAATCAAATTGCAGCTTTCAAACATTTGTTGACAGTGTTTTGGAAAAATCACCGGGAGTAGAAGAAGCAATTAGTTTGAACCACCCCCAAAAGCATTTTATTTCATTCCTGAGTGGGAATGCTGCAAATCATGTATTCCCACAAATATACAAATATACAGGCATTTGAAAGTGTGCAAACTCCTCTTCAGTGTGTTTAGTAAATTTGCAAAATTATTAAAATCAGAAGCTAAAATGTATATTTTAAATTTTTAAAAAGGTACACAGCTTTGGATATAACATCCTGCGGTTCACACTCAATCATCCCACTGCCACAAACTTCCAGGAGCTCTCTGTAGAAATGTCTGATGAAATTGTTGCAAAGGATAGGTCAGGGGAAGAATATAAACCCATTTCTATGTCTTGTAGTGTTCCCAGGAGCACAGTGGCTTCAGTAATTGTAAACTGAAAGAAGTTTGAAACCATCCAGACTCCACCTTGGGTTAGCTATTTGGCCAAAGTGAGTAAGCAAGCAAGAAGGGCCTCGGTCAAGAGGCCAGTGGTCTCTCTAATAGTGCTTCACAAGTCCTCTGCAGAGATGGGAGACCTGCCAGAATTACGACCATCTCAGCAGCACTCCATCAGACCTCTATGGCAGTAGTAGCTAGTTGGAAAGCACTTTTAAGACAAGGACATACGATAACCCACTTTGAGTGTGCCAACAGTGAAATCTGTCTGAGAACATGAGCAAAAAGATTCTTTGGTGAGATTACATGAGTGCTGACCTCCATTGAACCATTGTGCTGGTGTTTCGTGTGTGATTACAACTAAACACAGACCGACACATAAAGAGCATCTGCTCTGGCATGCAGGCTGAGACTGGGACGATGGTTCAGAGCACACATTAGTTAGTGCACGTTATAAGGAAGCAAAGCCGCAGACTAATATAATATGGATAAGTCAAATCTAAAACTATAAAATATAAAAAAGAATCAGTAGCACTTTAATATAATGTCACACTATTAAGCATTATTAAGGTATTAGGAAGCGCTTAATTCATCATTTATTTAGCATTACGCCTCCTTAGTATGCCATTTAAAAATTATATTATTATATTATTATGACTTTGATTATGATTAGGATAGTATTAAATGGCATACTAAGGAGGAGTAATGCTAAATAAATGATGATCTTAGAAATACATTTTTACTTAGTCTGAACTCTGTGAACATGATCCACCTTAAATTTAAATTATTTGATATATTGATTTTTATTTGTTACAAGTCTTAGTTTCTTCTTTTCTTTTTTCTTTTAAATATTTTATATTTAGTATTATGAAACCAGCACATCACCATCAGTTGTTATCACCTTTAATACTTTAGTCTTTCTCTAAAAGAAGACGGGTTTTAAAGTTGTATGTTTTGTAAGTCTAATACATAAATTGGTAATGCAATTCTGCTTTTCTGTGTCTGATCTTGCTGTTAAAAATGAAAAACTGCATGCATTTACATCCTCTTTGTGTCAGAACATAGATAGGTATTTTTTAAAATTGTGTTAGCTTAAAAGTAATCCATATGTAGAAATATAAACCCGTTTTCTTCAATGGATTTCTCAGTTGAATGAATTTAACAATATATCTTTTTTGAAACTGAGACAAGAACCTATTTTTATTTTTTTTTATTTATTTTTTTTTACTATAGTTCTCTATTCTCCCGGGAGGCTGTGCTCTGCTATCTCTCGATTTACTGAGGAATCAGTCTTCTAGCTTTCCTAAATTTAGGTCAGCCTGCCAATGTAATGGGAGCCCCGTAACACAGACCTGCCTGGAGTTCTATTACTTAAGCAAGTTTGATCGATCCGCAAATGTATAATTCAAAAGCATCTGGTGGCAAGGTTGTCAGAGTCAGACACAGTGTGCATGACTGATTTCTCTGCCTCCGGTGTGAGAAGTCACAGAAGGAGTTAACTCATGCAGACTGTCAGCTGTTACAGAGATGTTAGGGTAGAATCGGGAGCAGATAATGCCTGAATTAGTATTCACCTTGAAGCACTCGCTACTTGAGGCTGCTTACCTCCCTAGAAAAGGTGCTAATGTATCAATTTGCTCAGTGTATTGATTCTGTGATCTCCTCAAGTGGAATTTTTGGGGTTCAAAGAAGAGATTTTATTTATGTAATCTTATATAGGATTTTGGATTTAGTTGCTCTGGTGTCTGAGCCTCTTGAAACTCTGTGTCAACCAATCCTTTCCTGCAGCGTTCCAGACCTCGTTTGAAAAGTGATCCATCCCGCGAGGGCAAGCGAGCATCCACAAAAAGCAAGCGTGTCTCTCTCTCTCTCTGTCGTTCAGGCTCTCGTGTAGCAGAGCTTCCTTCACGGTTTAAACGCTTATTTTTATTAAGTGTCCAGAACTTTTACACAAGTTTGTGAAATGTCGTCATAGAAAAAAAGGGAAATAAACACAGGTTTAAGAAAACAATTAGCAGCTGTATGAAAATTGAAAGCAAGACAGAAATAACATTCAAAATCACCTCTTCAACAGCACTTATGCAGAGCTAACTAGCAATTAAGTGAAGTACTTGTTTGAGGTAAGTGTTCGAACTTGGCAAGTCTTAAAAATAACTTGTCAGGACTCGCAGGAGATATTTATTCTAAAGCAGCTCCGTGCTCTCAAACACAGCACGTTCACTTTGTGCTTCATCCGTTCATCTGTGCTCAGCGCTGCTTTGCTTGCATTACACCCTCAATATTTATGGAATGCAAACACAAGCGGTGTGTAGAGTTTATACTTTGTCAGAATGTATTTGATATCTCTCCTTCACTGTCTAATAAAGCAAAGGAAGCACTTTGTTATATTGGCAGTGGGGAAGATATTGACATGGCATTTTGGTGGCATTATAGAGCCGGTTTAATATCCCCTTATTGTGTTGTAACAGCATCAAATCATACATCATCTCTGGCATGAGGTGAAGCACTAAATGCCCAATTGAGCTGATGCACCAAGTTTATAAAAGGTTAGCTCAGCGTAAAAATGAAAACGCCTCAAAGGTATTGAGCCAGGCTGTAACAGAAGTTAAAAGTTGAAAAAATGTAGGTGGAGAATAAATAAAACAAAATGTATATTGTGTAAAAAAGCATCTGGACATCGTTTCGTGCGTGGAGAATGAGTAATTGTGAAGAGTGTCCTCTTGTAGCGTAGTAGTTCTGATGTTCTTTGCTCGTTCTCTCCTGTACCCAGCTTCATTCGGAGTATTGGAAACATTCTCCCCATGTTCCTGATACTGGCCTTCATGTACACCGTGTGCATGACCATCAAGGGTTTGGTGCTGGAGAAGGAACTCCGGCTCAAGGAAGTACTGCGCGCTGTTGGTGTGCAAAACGGCGCTCTTTGGTTTTCAGTGCTCACGGAGAACATCGTTCTGCTAGTCGTTCCCTGTGCGCTCATAAGTGTCATGGTTAAGGTCAGTAGAAAGGAGTCGCTCGATGAAAAGCAGCCAAACACAAAGCATACGATGTAAGGATGTATGATACATTAAAACACTATAAATTCACAGTGCTGCTACGTCAGACCAAGAAAAAAATACACATCCAGTCAACTTTACTGTCCTTGGTCACAAGTTGTTCGGGTCACGACATTGTTTATGCTTTGTGTTTTGCTAAGCCCGCCGTTGTTAATCAGAACGAATTGCCGTGCACAGAATCAAATCACGACGGATGATTCTTGGATGATTAGGCCTCTCCTGCTAATGAAATCAGCACGCAACACAATCCTGCAAGATGTATTTAAAATTCAAGATGTAATCGCGACCTGCTTTTAGTCTGAGAAGTGCATTTTTATCATTCAGTAGCCAAGAAAATGGATATTTACTCTTTTTTTTGCCACTTGCATGTTGCACGCTAATTTTACATGACATTTAATTTTAACTGTAAGGGGAGGGTGAGGGTAGTACCTGACATATACTTGATGGACCAGTGTGGACCTCAGTATTCTTTGCAGCCCTGTATCTGGACAGCTAAGACAAATTAGAACAAGTAATACTAAAAGCTGGCCTAAACAAAACTGCATTCCTCGGATAGAATTTGAAAGAACAGCAGAGATAGCGCCGCTTTATATAGTTTAATTATTTAACAGTATTTACATTTGCTGTATCTGATATTCTGCCAGCCATCTAATACATTTGTAATGTACACTGGGTCAATAAAATGAAAACAACAGTACAATCGAGTAGTGCACCCTCTGCACTGCAGAGCTCCTGGTGTATAATGAATTGTAAGTTTAATCATCAGGTAGGTGTAACATCACGTCATAAACAAAAGAAGATGCTGTTATTCCCAAAGAGGGTAAAGAAGCAATAGGCATGCACGCTTATGTCTTTCTTTGTTAGCAAATATCTAAATATGAGAAATGAAAATAGTTGTTTGACTCCACATCTATTGATCTCGTGTAGACTCGCTGGTTGCTTATCAGTGTGAGCCATCCACAGCTTGAAAAAATCAATTAAGAAATAACAAGAAATCAGCGTTATCATAAAAAAGGAGGCCGTTCACGCCTTTGATGGCGCACAATGGCAGCAGCGCCGTTGTTGGTCTCCTTTAGCTAGAGCGTGTTCTTCAACAGCCCCTTGTTTTGTAGGCGTAGTTAATGAAATAAAAAAGGATGGTTATTTAAGATTGGCCTAATCAATTTTTGCAGTTTAATTGGAAAATGTGGCTGGTAAATAAAAAGTGATATTTGAACAGCTGGGTGAAATGTAATTTCCCATCAGCCTAATGTGTTTGCAAGCCATCAACAATTTGTAAACATTAATAACAATAAATTGAGTTAGTCGAGTGCCTTGGAGGAGCAACTGCACGCGGGATGTGTATTCAGATCACGGGCCCATTCTAAATGATAATTTCACAGCCATTTTCAGCACATTAATAATAATAGCAAATCAAATGGTAATTATCATAAGGCTGTATCTGGATTAGGTGTGACAACAACCGGTTTTGTCATCTGCACCTGAGTCCTCTGTCATTTTACACTTGTTTCCTCTTTCATTACGGAGGAAGTAATGCGTTTACCGTTTGGCATCCAGATGGATGTATTTACACACTTGGCTCTTATCTGAAATCAGCTGAATCAAGTTGTTTATTTGATGAGGTTTTGGGCTACTAAAACTAACACCGATCAGCGCGAATCAATACGCATTTACTCTCCCGAGCAGTGTATTGTTCTTGTTCCCATAACACGAAATCACCTTGCAAAATGTTTTGGTGTGTTTGCGCTCGGTCATTAAAACTGGATTAATTTGTTGTGCAGAAGAGCTGAAAAAAAGAGAGCAAACGACAACGTCAGAGACCACCTTCACAGTCGGAAAGGCCACTGATATCTGATTAATAACTCGGGCACACACAACAAAATAAATAAAAAGTAAAACTACTTGTTAAAGTGCGAGTGGTGAAACACGACTCTTAAATGTTTTAAAAGTACTTTTATTTTATTCTCTGTTATGTAGTTCCCTTGTTGATTAGCAATCTAAATACAAAACCTGTGTTAAAAACATACAGAGCTTTGATAAACTAGCAATTAACATGAAAAACATCCAAACGTATACATTACTGCTACAAAAAAGGATCTTATTACATTAAATATAACTTCAAAATTTTCTCAATGAAAATTGTAAATGCAGCATTTTTACTTGCATCTCGCAATGTTCAATTTTTCACTTTAACGTGGTTTTTTTCAGCTTCTGGAGTAAAAAATGTAACAAATGTATTTCATCTACAAAAATAAGTACTTAGTGTGAAAAGGACTGCCTTTAGCTGTTGTTTTAGCCCCTTTCAGGTAATTGTTTTGGTTTTATTCCCCTGCAGTTTGATTCATGCAATCATTTATAACTGCAGGCAGCTGCATTCAGCAAAAAGAAGAATAAAACCCTGTATTCTTAAATTCTAGCACCAACACCGATTTAGTTTCTGAATGTTGGTTTTACATTCATTGTTTAATTTTTAATTACCCAGTGTTGACTAAAAAGTTAGATGTATAGACTTAAAAGTTGAGATTGTCCACAGACTGCATATAATAAGGAACGTAGCCGCCCCACAGTCACCCACTGGTTTATTGACTGTATTTCTGAAGCCTCTTTTTAAAGATTTTGACCATCGCCACCTTGTTTTTTTTGACACGCAAGCAGTCCTGTGTTGCCAAAACATCCAATCGCAAAGCATACCCTGCTCTGTCCTTTGTTTTACCGTAAATATCACCATCATTTATAAGACTACAGGGAGTGCAGAATTATTAGGCAAATGAGTATTTTGTCCACATCATCCTCTTCATGCATGTTGTCTTACTCCAAGCTGTATAGGCTCGAAAGCCTACTACCAATTAAGCATATTAGGTGATGTGCATCTCTGTAATGAGAAGGGGTGTGGTCTAATGACATCAACACCCTATATCAGGTGTGCATAATTATTAGGCAACGTCCTTTCCTTTGGCAAAATGGGTCAAAAGAAGGACTTGACAGGCTCAGAAAAGTCAAAAATAGTGAGATATCTTGCAGAGGGATGCAGCAGTCTCAAAATTGCAAAGCTTCTGAAGCGTGATCATCGAACAATCAAGCGTTTCATTCAAAATAGTCAACAGGGTCGCAAGAAGCGTGTGGAAAAACCAAGGCGCAGAATAACTGCCCATGAACTGAGAAAAGTCAAGCGTGCAGCTGCCAAGATGCCACTTGCCACCAGTTTGGCCATATTTCAGAGCTGCAACATCACTGGAGTGCCCAAAAGCACAAGGTGTGCAATACTCAGAGACATGGCCAAGGTAAGAAAGGCTGAAAGACGACCACCACTGAACAAGACACACAAGCTGAAACGTCAAGACTGGGCCAAGAAATATCTCAAGACTGGTTTTTCTAAGGTTTTATGGACTGATGAAATGAGAGTGAGTCTTGATGGGCCAGATGGATGGGCCTGTGGCTGGATTGGTAAAGGGCAGAGAGCTCCAGTCCGACTCAGACGCCAGCAAGGTGGAGGTGGAGTACTGGTTTGGGCTGGTATCATCAAAGATGAGCTTGTGGGGCCTTTTCGGGTTGAGGATGGAGTCAAGCTCAACTCCCAGTCCTACTGCCAGTTTCTGGAAACACCTTCTTCAAGCAGTGGTACAGGAAGAAGTCTGCATCCTTCAAGAAAAACATGATTTTCATGCAGGACAATGCTCCATCACACGCGTCCAAGTACTCCACAGCGTGGCTGGCAAGAAAGGGTATAAAAAAAGAAAAACTAATGACATGGCCTCCTTGTTCACCTGATCTGAACCCCATTGAGAACCTGTGGTCCATCATCAAATGTGAGATTTACAAGGAGGGAAAACAGTACACCTCTCTGAACAGTGTCTGGGAGGCTGTGGTTGCTGCTGCACGCAATGTTGATGGTGAACAGATCAAAACACTGACAGAATCCATGGATGGCAGGCTTTTGAGTGTCCTTGCAAAGAAAGGTGGCTATATTGGTCGCTTTGTTTTTGTTTTGTTTTTGAATGTCAGAAATGTATATTTGTGAATGTGGAGATGTTATATTGGTTTCACTGGTAAAAATAAATAATTGAAATGGGTATATATTTGTTTTTTGTTAAGTTGCCTAATAATTATGCACAGTAATAGTCACCTGCACACACAGATATCCCCCTAAAATAGCTAAAACTAAAAACAAACTAAAAACTACTTCCAAAAACATTCAGCTTTGATATTAATGAGTTTTTTGGGTTCATTGAGAACATGGTTGTTGTTCAATAATAAAATTATTCCTCAAAAATACACCTTGCCTAATAATTCTGCACTCCCTGTATATATAAGACTTTAAACGTATTTCAAAAACATCGAGAGTTTTCAGTAAGGTCATAAATGAGCTGTATAGGATTTTCTCATAGACCTAGATAATTTGTAGCATACAGTTTGTAGTATTGTCAGTGTCGTTGTTTCCACTGCCGCCCTGCTGGATAAGCAATGCTAATTAAACTCAGAAAGAAAAAAAAAATCCACCCAACAAGCCAAAAAAGCCATCTAGTTTCCCTTCTTCATCTAGTTGAGTCATGTCTGGCAAAAGGCCACGTGTGACCTCTTCACTGGAAAAGGGAAATGACAAGAGCTTGTAATGGAAATCTTCAAGGGACCGTTATTACACGCAGTATGAGGAGCAGTACATTCAATCCAAGCTTCAAAGAATAAATGGGTGAACGCCTGCATGACATTTTTGTCAGCGACCCTCGCGTGACCCCGCCCTTCCACACATCTCACAACTTATCACTTTCCAGCGCTGACCTTTCTATATCAGCCACTTCTTAGAATTTGACTTGCGCAGTGACTAAATTGACTTTTTCTTATTTAGAAATAATTTTTTTTTACACTTTAAGGACATTTTTCTTGCACAAAATGAGCAAAACATAAAAATAGTTGCCTGATTAGTGTATATATAGTGTATAATATGAAAGGAAAATTGATTATTCAAAGAATTAATGCTATTACGTAGAAGTCACAAAGTATGCAGATTTAAGAAAATGGAAAAAAGTGCGATATTATCACCAGTTACTGTGCAGATTTAACACCAGATTTAAGTATCTGGGCTGGGCTGGCTTCTCTCCACCTTTCAGGTTCCTCCGTTCGCTGGGAAGCTCCCTCCCCTTATACATGACTTTAGCCTGGATCTACTCTGTCGCCATGATCATTAAGGGTATCGTCGCAGAGAAAGAAGCCAGGCTTAAGGAGACAATGAGGATCATGGGCTTGAGAAGCGACATCTATTGGCTGAGCTGGGCAGTTTCCAGTGTGCTGCTGCTGGCTGTCAGCTCTCTCCTCCTTACCCTTATACTCAAGGTGATTCCACAATGATTAAACAATGATTCACTGAGGAGGACCCACAACTACTTTTAGAGAGTTTTTTTTTTTTTTTTTTTGCTTATCAAGAACTCCTGAAGGTTCATGATAAATTGTTAATCAGGAGTGAAACCTAAGCACTAAAAGAAGATAATTTTACTGTGATGCTAACACAAGTTCATTTAGGCCGTCTAAATGTAGAAGCTCTACAATGAACAATCGTACAACTCCCTCAAACGGCGTCCTCTGTAAAGATGTGAATCGTAATTGCATTCGTTACAATAGCACCATTATCCCAAGAGTTCAAGTGGCTCTTTGAATTAAATTTTGACAAAGAAATCAGCATCACTGCTCACTGAGGGAGTCTGGTTAATTTGCGAGGAGCTCTCTAAAACTAGACAGGGGTCCTCCTTCAAAGTGGCAGAGTGAAAGAGTGACATGTTTAGGGATTTTTTAGATTATGTTATACAATATACAGTCAGCTGAGAAAATATGCCAGAGGATCGTCAAACAGCTTTCACTCTGAATCCTCCTGCTTGCTTGATTCTGCAATGATAACCTCCTGGATTCTCCACCTGTTTGTTATTGGATATCAAATTACATGTTTACCTTCCTCTGTTATTTCCCCCCCACTCCCACTCAATTCTTTTCACACAGTACGGCAAAATCCTCCAATACAGCGACCCCTCAGTGATCTTTGTCTTCTTCCTGGTGTTCTGCGTGGCCACCATCTCTCAGTGCTTCTTCATTAGCGTCTTCTTCTCTAAGGCCAACTTAGCAGCGGCGTGCGGTGGCCTCATCTACTTTGTCCTCTACCTGCCGCACGTCCTCTGCTACGCCTGGAGGGACGTGATGGGTTTCGGGGCCAAGGTTGCTGTGGTAAGACCGTCTTTAGCTGACACAGTTTTTAATATCTCCCCCTGCTGTTATCATACACGAGGCCTGACTGTACTCTGAGTTATATTCCCAGGTTGTGTTTTCTCGCCACTATAATCACACCGTGTCAGTCAGAGTTGCTTGTTTTTAAAAGAAATCTCGTTCTTATGCCTTTTAAATCCAAAAGAAATAACTTTGACTTCACTGGTGCAGCTTGTTATGAAAGGAAGTTTTTTTTGTCTCCCGATAATAAGGTGCGAGCCTTCAAGATGAATTAAAGGGTCCAGTGACATTAAAATTACTACAAATTGTATTTATTGTCCATAACGTGACAGTGAATTGTTTGCTGCTTGTTGAGGCTGACATATTTCGCACAATACTGAAGATTTCTTTATAAAACAAACAAAAAAAACGGGCATGCTCAAGTGACAGAAACATGAGACGTTTACCTGAAAGAAGAGACGAGGAAGTTGTTGATTTTTCTCCCATCCTCAGAGGGATAAAGATAAATTGTGTACCATTGCTCAACTTTCAGTGTAGCCTTTCTGCGTGACCTTTATGGTAGCGCTGGTATCATTTGTCCTCGAGCTGTCTTTTGCAGACAAAGGCACGCAATATCTTGAATCTTCATTGCAGCGTGTGCAAGTGCGTCTTCACAGAATTTTAATCAGGCCCGCCTTTTCTTTCATGTCACTTCGAGCGATGCGGTACCAGCCGTGGGTGGCCGGTCTTGTGTATCGTAGTTATCAATTTTTTGACATGGCGGCAATCAATAATATCTTACGCTGGGAGCTGATAGAAGTCACCCCTGCTTTTATCTTCAGAAACTGTTTGCTCACCTTGTTTTTGCGCAAACAAGCTGTTCCAGCACGTCGACCCGAAATTGCCTGTCTTTGAGTAGATCCTTTAAAACAAAGTAGTTTTGTTGGGTTTTTTTTGAAAGAAAACTTTTCCTTCAGTTTCTTTTCACAGAATGCATGCAGGCGAGGTAGGTATTTTACATATAAAGCACAGCAAACCTTATTTAATCTCTACACAAAGTGCCATTTCTTGGTTCTCCCCTGGCGCTGAGATTTTTCTCCCCTGCTCCAAGTAGATGGATAGCCCTCTAGCCCTCTAATTAGCATGAGCAATGTTCCTCTGACCAAACCGCTATCCAGTTCATCCCCGCACTTTATCAGAGATGTGTGTGTATATTGTGTGTGTGTGCAGGTTCTCTCTTTCTCCCAGGTCGGATGAAACTACCTCGTGCAAGGGCATGCAAATTCTCCCCCACGTTGTCCTTGATAATGAAGTCCTTAATCGTAATCGAATTTCAAAAGATCACCTGAATTCATATGAAGAGTTTTTGATTGGAGCTGTGTGGCAAAGGAGAGCCGGAGGCAGTGTATCAAGAAGAGGGCCACTATAGTACAGGGTGCAGTCTGCTGTATCCTCTCTTACCTCCGTTTTTTTTTAAAGAGGTAGAAACAAGAGAGGGCCCAAAAGTTCTTTCATGTTCTGGAAATCTGCAGATCTTTTCAATTAATCATCCTGTCCTGGAAAATCTTCCTGTGGAATGAATCGGTAAATTCACCTATACAACCAGGTCTACAGTGGTGCGGTGAATCTTCAGATTTTCAGCATATTGTTAAGTATTCTTTGGGCCTCCTCTGGGGCTGCAGCTGAGGGTTATTTTTATTATCAGTCAAGGTGGGCACAGGCTTAGTTTTGCATTTGTGAAGTAGCCGGCAGCATTGAGGCGGACGGGGAATGAGCGGAAAGAGAAATGCCACGCAACAAAAGCACCCAGCTGTGTGCTGTGCGCCTTAAGCAGCTATCAGAGTATCCTGCTGATCTCCAATTCATTCGCTGTCCATCACTTTACAGGTGGAAAAACTTTGTGCGCAGCCATTTTCATGAATTGTGCTTGTGCAGTTTTTAAAGGAAGTGCATCTGTGTCTGCTGTACTTGTGGAGGGTGGCTTACGAAAAGACTTCATAGAAAGACTGACCTTGCAACAGTGTTTTTTTTTTTTTTGTCTGCAGCCGACTGAATGATGGCTGAATCTGCCGTTTGACACGTGTTCAATAGAACGGGCTTCTTTTGTCTGCCTCCCAACTCGTGCCCTTTCCCCAAAGCCAAAGGAGTGGCTCCTGTCATTTCATCAGCCATTCATAGAGAGGTCAAGGATAGGTGCCGACTAGCCCTCCTGTCAGCGCTCATCTACTGACTGATGGGCGGATGGTGACTAGAGGACATCACAGAAAGTTGCCCAGCAGTGGTCGCAGCCAGACTAGCGGCTTGGCATCAGCGCAGAGCTTTTCAGATTGTCTGCCTGGTAGTGTAACATCAGGTTTATCGTCTCCATGATGATTCGCCTCTAAAGCCTCAGCAAACACTTCTGCCGGAGTATAAATGCTGCGAGCAAATGAGGCGTGATCAAACAGCTGGCAGGCAACATGGCAATGCAGAGTGAGAGGCCATGGCAGATGATGTCGTCCGGGCAAAGCATCATTTGCAGTTTCCTACTGTGGGAAAGATCCAACATATCTTTGTTTGTCACAGACTCGTTTTAGTGTCCATCCTGATATGCAAACAAAGGTTAGCATTTTAACCAGACAGCACATGTCTAAATAGTGTCCCTTTTTTTCAAGTTTAATAAGTTGTACATGTAACCCTTCCTCTGGTTTTCCCCCCCGACAGGGCTCGAGTGCTGTGAGGATACTGTATCCTAAGAATGAGTACTGACACTTTAAAAATCATGGAATCATGCCGAAGATGTATCACTGCCTCTTTTTTAAATCTATTTTCTGAACGTGTGGTGTCTAAGCATTTTGTATGTAATGATAGTATTTGTGTTGGGCTGAGAGTTAAGACGATGAGAGGCTAGCTGCCCTCGTTTAAGTCTTTACACAACGCTAATAACTAGCAGCTAGCTTGCTCTTCTCTACACGCCATTTAGTTATTTTTAGTTAGTTTGAACTTTCTGTAATCTCTTGAGAAAACAAAATAAGCAAACTATTAATGATTTCAATGGCATATCCTTCGTTCCCAGAGTTTATTGTCATGTGTGGCATTTGGATACGGCTGCGAGAACTTTTCTAAATTTGAGGAGCAAGGCGTCGGTATTCAGTGGAGCAACATCGCCAAGAGTCCAGAAGATGGGGGACGCTACACCTTCATCACATCCATCATCATGATGCTTATTGATGCTGTTTTATACTGGGTGCTCACTTGGTACATTGAAAATGTCTTTCCAGGTATATTTTTGTTTTTGTTGAATGATTTTGTTGATGCTTTTTTTAAAAACATTTTTTTGGTTCGTGTTGTTGTTGTTGTTGTTGTTGTGTAAAAATACAATGATGCGCTCAAATATCCAGGAGCATAGACTTTATGCTTTCCTCAGAGACAGTAATTAAAAGAGCTCAGGATTTGTGCCAGGCTGTCAGGAGCAAACCTACATTGTAAAGTACCATATTCCCTTAAGCCGGGCCAATATTAAAATGTGAATAATGATCTCGGAAATTGATCCCAGGTCAATATGGAATCCCTAAGCCATGGTACTTCCCTTTTACTGCATCTTATTGGTGTGGAACGGCACCCGTGATTGATGATAAGCCCAGTTTGCTGACAGACTCCAACGTACACAACGGTAAACCCGACCTTCATATCTAACCTTTGCGGTGTGATGTATGTAACATGTCAAGTTTTTATGTGCAGCGTTTGTGACATTCTCACAAGTTTGTTCATGTGCTGGTTAGTTGGTTTAGAGACTCAAACATAAGTGGCTTACTTGTCATGTATGGCAACAACAGAGTTTCACTATGTTAGTCTTAAGTTAGCAATTTGCTAAAAAACTAACAAAACACAATTTCCAGTTAGCATGGAGGCTACTTTGGTTTGGTTGTTGTGTTCTGAACATTATGGTTTCATCTTCCTGCTTTACTATATGGATTGTAAGTTTATTTGACACATAACATTGAGTTTATATTTTGTGTTTGCAAATGAAATCACCTTAATGATCAGTTAAATGTTTTATTTCAGCGTTTATGATCTGTTAATGCTGCTGATTTAATGTGGCTTTTAAACACATTTATTCATATTAGAGATTCCCTTTCGCCTGCTTTTTTGCTTTTGTGTTTCATAAGTGTGTGTGTGTGTTTATAATGGTTTGCATTTCTGTCTGAAGAGCATATGGAGAAACCGCCACCTAATATGACAGCAGGCGTGTCAATCCAGAATCTTGTCAAAATCTACAAGACTGGAAAGAAGCTCGCCGTGGACGGACTGAGCGTGGACTTCTACGAGAACCAGATCACATCGTTTCTTGGCCACAATGGAGCTGGAAAAACAACCACAATGTGAGCTGAATGATGTAACTCTGACATGTTTCACTGCTTGGCTCAATGTTCATTTCACTTCACGAGCTTCAGCTGATCTATAGTGTACACAATGCCGACTGTACTCCAGCCACATTGTTTAAGTGGCCTCTGCTTTCGAAGAGTGGCCTCCTCTGTGAGGGCGTTTGTCACAGAGACTCAGCTGTTGTGTTGATAGTGGGAGCGATCTAATTGCTGTTTAAAAAATAGCAAAAAAAAGGTTGGAAGGGGTTTAGGACGACAGGAAATAAATGAAAGCCACTCGGCCAGAAAGTATGAGCGACAGAGAGAGCAAGTGATGCAAGACTAAGGGGCTAGAGGGAAGACATCCGTGCAGAGCGACTGGAACGAAACATAACAGATCACAATAAGAGAAAGGACAGTGGAAGGACTCTGTCGCACACATAAGAGCTTGCTGAGGCTTTTGCAGAGCACAGTAGCTATCAGTGACATGCAGTATTACAGTACAGTTAATAAAACACAAAAACATTTCCAAGCTGTTCATAGTTTTAACTTTTAATTTAATATTTCTGCATTTTTCTTAGTGTTAAATAGTCTGACGCAGTATTTTTTTCAACAGTTTTTGATATTTGCACTAATATTATACTTTAGGGAAACAAAATTAGAACATCTTTAATAAATAGGACCTATTGAGTAGAATGCTATATATTTATAACACATGTCTGTTTGCTCATGAACTCCTCCTACCCTATCAGGACTAGAGCAGCCTAATTTTGCACACGTGCCTCTATATGGTAAATGGCCTGTATTTGTATAGCGCTTTTACTAGTCCCTAAGGACCCCAAAGCGCTTTATACAACCAGTCATCCACCCATTCACACATAGGTGACGGCAAGCTACATTGTAATGAAATAATGTCATCATGTTGTCTACCCTGGAGCTAAGATGACCAATTTTTAGTACTGAACCACCAATAACACCATGAAAGCTTTATAATCTATTTAATGAGAGTAACATCTAATTTATATCTACAATTAGATGACTACAATGGCATTTACTGTACATTGGTACAGCAGGATGTGAGCACTGCAGAGACCCACACATGGGGATATATTTACACAATCAGTTTCATATTTATCATTTAGTTATTTATTTTTTTGTTTTTTCCCAGTGTGATTAAGTAAATCAGTCCAGCGACGCCATGAACAGACCAAACGGTTCTGTAGCATGGGAATGTGCCAGTAACTCAAATGTTAAAATGGCCCAAATGTTACAGCAGATGTAAACATGTCTACAGCATGACTTATAGAGTAGTTTGTTCCACTTTGTGACAACTGGACAAGTGGTGACTCAGATGATTAAATGATAATATTGCTTAACACTGAACACTGAATGGGTGCCAAACTAATCAAATCCAAATCACCTGAAACTGGACCTCTCAACCATGTTTGTGGTGTGTAGGCCTTTATGTTTATGTTAGTTTACCAGTCCTACGTGCAGCTCTACTGTATGAAAGGCATTTTTGTCCAGTATAGGGTAGTTGCCAGGCAATGCAATGGCATGATAATATATCATATGTTTCATAACATTCAGGTTTCCTGTATAAATACTAGATGTTATTGTCATATTAATAAAATGAAACACAGGTATTCAGAAGATTCATAAGAAGTAAAATTAAATTAGAAAAGTTGTGTAGAAAACACAATTTCCATCCTCGTGTGGAGCCCTCTGTCCTATTTCTGATTTTTTAAAACTGTTTTACAAAGTGGCAAAAAGTATTTAGACTTTTTACTGAAGTAAAAGTTATAATGCTACTTATGTAGCGTATATGCTAACTATATTTAAAATGACTAATGTAAATGCACCCATCATGTGGAATTAAGCGTTTTAGAATCATATACATGATGTTATTGGATCAGAATTATTGATCCATTGATGGGTGTGTCACTTTAATGTTGCAGCTGTTCATGATTTTATTCTATAATTACTGCTTAGTAGCTTCAGCTATAATGATGCAATAAATCTGCATTATAATAAGTAACTAAAGCTTTCAGAAATTAGTAAATGGTATGAAGTTCTATAATTGAATTAAAAATATAGAGGGGTAAAAGCAGAAAGCTGCCTAACATAGAAAAACTTAAAGTACAAGTACTTGAGACCTCATTAAACATGCCTGAGTAAATGCAATCAGCTGCATTGCTGCTAAGCTCTAATTAGAGGGCGTTGGGGATTTCAAGATTAACAGAACTCTAGACCAGGGGGCCAATCATATTTCATAGGGGTTGGTGCCACCCAATGCCCCCCTTCTGGACACACCCCTGACAGACATATTTTGAGTATTATAGTAAAATACTTCAAACTGACAGCCTCTCCAGTCATTATGTGCTCAACTTTGATGGGGCAGTCTATGGATACACCTTGGCAACCATGTTTGCGAGCATTAGGTATTTTTGAGGCAACAGACCAACGGGCAACATCACGTTAGCTAAATGTATCTTTAGTCTGTGTTTCCCGCAGAGAGCTTTAATTTTCGTGCACTGGAAGCTCAATAACTCTGTTTATTAAGCAAAGATAATGTTAACAGCAACAAATATGGATCACTTTTGTTCTTTGTTTTCTCTGTAGGTCTATTCTGACTGGACTGTTTCCACCTACATCGGGAACGGCTCTCATCGATGGCTACGACATTCGCACTGACATGGACAGTATCCGGACGTACTTGGGAATGTGTCCGCAGCATAATGTCTTATTCAATGAGTGAGTGACTTTAGCAGAGAGCTGTGCATTCACGTCCTGTGCTGGCCGTTGGTTTAATCGTGTTTCAACTGTATGAAAATTAAAAATGTATTACACCGCAGATCGATCACATAACAAGAGTTTGCCTTATGTTCCCCATCAACACTTCCCTTTCCTTTTCCTTTTAAAATTTAAAATGACCTTCCCTTCCTTGGCCCAGCCAGAAGTCTCCTAATGACATCATTCCCGACCATTATTCTGTTTTTCTGTTTAACTTTTGATTCATCCTTTTCTTCTCTCTCACTCCACAAACTGATTACGTGAAACTAGACGCGAGCCTTACATCATAATTATGGCTGAGCACCTGCAAATTACTTTCATTAATATTAATTCCAGAGAGTGAAAGCATCTATATTAAGTAGGGTTAAAATATTCATGCAAACACAGAGGAAGGCATTACGACCTATCACAGCCTCACCTGTGAAGCAGCCACGAAACATTGATGCATGTAAGACTTTATTACGTAAGACTTTGTTTTAGTTCACGGGCGTTTAATTAGGAAAATGTCTCGAAAAATACATTAATACTCCATATCGTCAGGCGTCAGTTTAGCAGGCGTTGTCATGTCATGTCCACCTTTCCAGGCTGACAGTGGAAGAGCACATTTACTTCTACGCCCGGCTCAAAGGACGCAGTCGCCAAGAGGTTAAAACTGAGATGGATCAGATGATTAAGGACGTCGGTTTGCCACACAAACGGAAAGAACTTGCCAAGAACCTGTCAGGTGAGTCTGTATGTTAATGTATGTTGCTGTATCCTATTGTGCGCACATGTCAATTTAGCCGTTGACGTGTCCTCCGTGCATTAGTTTCCCCTGGGAAGGAATATTACGCGTAGCTTATCCTGTCTATTCAGGATATATTGCTCCTCTACCACACATTCGCTGTACCTGTGTGTCACAGGTTGTAATTCATTGTCTGGGGGTCATGAGCAAGTCCTACTTGATAAATTGTCCCCAGTCATGGATTGCTTGTGAGCAAAATCACTGAAATATGACTTTCAAGGTTGATCTATGCTGACATTTCCACTACATTAGCACTACAGTGGATGCATTTTGAAGAGCTAAGCGAGTACAGACTGCAATAATGCTAGGACGGTGTATCTACTTCTCTGCCATCAATCATTTTGTGGCATTACTTTAAAAGATGGAAAGATAGATTTTGGTATATTCCGTAATCATTCTTCAATATTGTGCGCATTTTGCATGTGAAACGTTATTGTGACAGATGTTCGGGCAGGATTTGCAACGCGTTACAAGCTGAACGGCTCTTACACTAGCTTGTGCATTCCTTCAGGCCGTGATGTGTTTTTAAGCTGTGCTGTCTTACAGGTGGCATGCAGAGAAAGCTGTCCGTGGCCATCGCGTTCGTGGGTGGCTCGAAAATCATCATCTTAGATGAACCTACAGCAGGAGTGGACCCCTATGCCCGCAGGGGTATCTGGGAACTGCTGTTAAAGTACAAACAAGGTATGAGATCAGAGGTAAAAACCGAGGCTCCACTAAAAGCTTTGAAGCCCCCTTATGTTTGTAGAATTGACCAGAATGCGCAAAGCACATGTTTGATTTGTCTCAAACCGAGAAAGTTTCCAAAACTGAGCCCAGCTCAAAGTAAACTTTAAACTGACGAGGCTGAAACACGTCCAGCGCGAGAGCTGTTAAGGTAATGAAGCGGCCGGTTCCCTGCGATGTAATTCTTCTTTAGCCTCGCTGTGGGTGACACTCAATCATGGACGGGGAGAAATTGTGAATCGTACTTAAACAGATTGGAACGCGAGCGAAGACAAGTAAATCCAAGAAGAAGCTTTAATTGACATGGCTATTTAACAGAGTCCGTAATTGTCTGCCAAACCAGTCAGCTTGTCACTCTGTGTCCATAATATACTTTGTGGTTGCTGGTGGCTGTAAGCAGGACATGGACATTATAGTAACACATTCTCTCAACAGATGTCTAAATGTTTAATGTGCATTGAGCGACATCCTGCCCTCTCTATGCCATTAGCTTTTCTCTCTCTCTCTCTAATCAAGTCTTCACTCCAATTGGGAGCCTGAGATAACTCCGTTATAATGAGAACCCCCTGCATATGGGCCGGTTGAGTGAGTCATGTTTTTGTGTCTCTCCACTCTTATTTGCACCGCAGTGTTACTAAGGTTTGTCATTAAGCAACAAAAAAGGCTACAGGCGGTCTATTTGTGTGAAAAAGCTTTAGGCTGATGCTGGACTTAATGCCGCGCTTCTTTACAGCTAATTAAGTGTGCAGTCCCCCCCCCCTCACACACACACACACACACACAGACACACACAGACAGGTTGACCGCGATGCTCCAAGGGGGTGTTTTTTTTGTGTGTGTTAAATTCACTCGGGGCTTATTTGGTTAGTGGCAGCTGAAAACTGTTAAAACCTGTCAAGATGCAGAGGAACACGAATGTGGTGTGCGTGCTCCTGCAGCTCAAATTAAACCTTCAGTGCATGTTTAAGTCAAGTACTGGATATTCATCAAAAAGCTAAAATTACAAGCTGGTCGATTTATGCATTTCAGGTGGGTTTTAATGGCTGTTCTGTCATATTTCATTTGAAAATTACTGCAGAAGGTGACGATTTAAAGTAAAAATTAGCAAATTATGAATTTTTAATTATTATCCATTACAGGAAGTTGATTACTATTAAATTACCCCGGTCATTATGCTGTAAAATGGGCCTTGAGGATGATATTAATATAATGGATATTATACATTTTGTGTTCGCCTCGTGACAGCCGGGATAGGCTCGAGTGGAAGTTCTCCAGGTGTAAATGCCTTGTTGATGCCAAAGTTCAGGGGAGAATGGCCAGACTGCTTTAAGGTGAAGGCAAGGCAACAGTTATACAGATAACCACTTGTTACAGCCAAGCTAAGCAGAAGAGCATCTCTGAGCCTTGAAGCAGATGGGCTACTACAGCAGAAGATCACACGGGGTGCCACTTCTGTCAGCTAAGAGCACAAAACTGAGGCTACAGTTTACACAGGTTCAACAATAGACTATTTGACTTTTTATATTAGATTATTCTCCAATTCTCTTGCAAAATTCAGATGGTAGGAACTTGGTGTAAAGAACATGAAAGCATGGATCCATCTTGATTTATATCAATCTGGTCTTTAAGTCTGACGTCATTAGCCGTGCCTGGGCCCAAACTCCGCTGCAGGTCGCTAAGTCACACGATCACTGTGGCATCACTGAGAGTTAAAAACTGTCTAAATCCTTTCATCTGTAATGAAATGATCAGAGTTGCTGCTCTACCAGGTGTAACCATTAAGTTTAACATCCAGGCATCCATGAAAACAGAATTTATGAAATTCTAACGTTAGCAGGGAGTTAGCTTGCTAGTTTCCATCTAAATATAATATACCATGTTGTGACTGAGGGATTTCCGAAACAAATTAAGACATACAGCTCTGCTATCATTGCCGAAATAAATAAAGACAGGAAAGTAAACAGCAGTGACATTAGTTGAGTTACTGAAGTTTGTCTAGCTCGTATATAACAATGTGCTACGTGATCGCTAGCAACACAGCTATGTTAGCATAATATAAACTGTGAAGCTGGAGGATGAACGCTAACTTTTTTCCACTCAATAAAAGTTAACTTGAGGGTTTCCGAAGGTTCTGGACAAATGCAATCGCATAGCAGGATGCTGTAAACGGACCAAACTTCAGTCAAAAGAACAGCTGAGAAAATCCATCCATAGTACAAGGTTAGTCAATAATATACTGCTGCATGGGCTGGGCTGTAGTTACATGGTAAGGTTCTAAAATCTGAGTTTTGAATTGATTAGCGGTAATAAAAACCGAGAGAGGCCGACGGTGATCACTGACTGTTTTTAGGGGCTTGTTGAGATTAAATAGAACAAGATACAAAGCATTAAAACATGTAAAAAACACAAACGCCTTATTAAACGTGGAGTAGTTTGGGCCCAGAAGCAGGATTCATCACGTCATCACTTAAAGACCGGATAGTTTTATGGCACACTTTGGGTCCCTTAGTGCCTAATAGCATTGTTTCAGTACCACAGCCAGTACCTGAGTATTGAGTAAGTCCGTCCCCTTTATCACAAAGCTCAGATCATCTCAAACTAGTTTCTTGAACATGATGATGAGTTCTCTTTACTCAAATGACCTCCACAATATCCAGATCTCGATCCAAGAGCACCTTTTGGATGGGCTGGAATCATAGATGTGCAGCAACTGTATTGTGACAAAAATCTCTGAGGAATGTTTCCAGCACCTTGTTGAATGTTCCCCATGAATAATTAAGGCAGGTCTGAAGGCAAAAAAGAGTTCCAGCCTGGTACTAGGAAGCTGTACCTAATAACAGCTACTATATATTTTATAATATGTATCTAATATATCCAAGGATTTCACATTTTTACATATTTTTTTTACCAGTTGATATGAGCAGTAATGCAAAAGTAGTAAATATGGACAATACAAGTAAGTCATTAATGAGAGTTTAATCAGAATGAAATGCCAAAAATGCCACGAGCAGTACATCACAGCGTTACCTTTAATCCTTCCCTGACGGCAAGAACTGTGAGAAGCGATGTGCATTCAGCGTTTCAGAAGACCGAGAGCGAATATTTTCACACTTCTGTAACACGAGAGAGAGACTGATGTATAGATTTTGACAAGGCATGTGAGAAAAATGGTGCGCTGCTAAAGTGAAAATAAATAATGAATAATTATTAGGAGCGTGTAAAAATAATTTACCTGTCAGTCTGCAGTCTAATTTTCTTCTATTGCATATGTATTTACTGACAAATGTCAAGTATGCTTGCAACAGCCCCCTTTATTGTTGACTGTGAGTGCGGTGGTGTTTATTTTAGTACTGTATATAGTGCATTTTTGACAGGAGCACACAATAATGCGTGGTTGAAGGCAGTAGTGCAGTGCATATAGCATAAAAACATATCACTGGTTGTTTTTATGCCATGCTAGTTCTTGAGGTTCCACCTCCTCACAATCACTGCACCGTGAGTCTTTCAGCTGGTGTAACTTTTAAGCCGTGTTACAGTGAACATAGCGTCATCTGGTTATTCTAACTCCCCCGGACGGGCTGTAAACGGCGTGAAGGTAATTTCAAAATTTATTGATCTGAATTGATTGCCACAAACAGCCGTTAATACGGTTTTGTCCAGTAATTCATCTTACTGCCGACGCACATAATATCTGTCCAGCCTTTCCCACCACTGTGAAATCCATTTCTATCAACGTGATTTAGAGGGAAGGAAGCTAAATAAAAGAACCCAGATTTTCCAGCCTCACTTTGCTGTGCGCAGTGCGAGTACTAGCAATTTACCTGAGCACACCCAACTCCATTTGATATATCACTTTGCGCTGTAATGCACCGCAACACACTATAAATCAGAATACCTATGTGGGCCATCTGCAGTCCAAACACATTTATTTTTCTCCCAACTCACAGATGATGCAGTGCTTTTTGATTTTTTTTCCCCTCTCCCCTTATAAACCACAACAAATCCCCAGGAAAATCATCTGAAAGTTTGAGCATCCCAAACAAAATGAGCTGGCGCAGTCAAAGTAAACCTCAAATCTCCTCAGCCCTCCCCCTTCATAAGCGTAGCTTTCTTCCTGCGTATGTTAAATTGACTGGGTTGCGGGCTTTGATTCAACTCGGGCATTTTGCTGGAGTTTATATAGAGTGAGATCCAGACTTGCTTGGCATAGGATAAAGCAGCAATACTTAACTGAGAAGGGATGGATTTAGCAGCTCAGCTGGTGGCAGTGCTCAGAGTGGGCGGAGGGGGTGGAGGATGAAAAGGTGGGGTAATAGTTGGCCAAGCAAAAATGCCCACCTTGGGCTGCGGTAGATGACCTCTGAATGTGTCCTTGTTTTTTGGGATGGTGTGACCTGTGCAGGATACAGACGCACATTTAACAAGCTCAGTGTAAAAACAACCCTGCTCAGCAGAGGCGCCTGACCTTTTCCACGAAACGCTCAGAAATTCAGCAAAGAGGTGACGTGCTATGTACTAGATGTTTCTTCCAAACTGGCTTCTCTTTGTTTCTCTCATCTAACACCCTCACAAAAACCTAAATGTTCAGGTGTTACTGTATTTTAATGGCTTCATGGTACCATAGAGCGCTTATAGAGCACTTCATTCTCAGAGTGAAGGTTTACTGGAGTTCCCAGGCAGATACACCTCTAACATTTCTGGGATTGGGCTTAAAATGTTCCTTTTATTAAAGCTCATAGTTAGGGCTGCAATCCCATGATGCATTATGCACTTCTCATATAGTAGCATTCACTTCACTGTTCAGTAAACTTTATTTCATAATAGATTTCAATAAAAAGTTATTTACTTAGGAACAAAGTGGATGTATTCAAATTATTATGTATGTAAACGGTTATAACCTGTTATTGTGATGTCATAATAAAGTCCCTATACAATTAGTCAACTATAGACAAAAAGGTTGCCGTGCCAACATGTTCTTGCAACTCGGAAAACCTTTTGTCATTTTAAGCATCTTTATATGGCATTATTATCACTTAGACCTTCAGATTCGTTCTGTTGACCTTGAAGGAGAGGTCAGAGGTCAAATGTGACTTATAAAAAGTATCGTATGAAGATTTAATATATGTTGACAATGCACAGCACACTTGTAAGAATCTTAGTTTCTAAATTATAAGGCTTTTTGGCACTTTTTGACCAATAAATCATGACCCCGCTCTACACGCCTACAAAGCTTTGTAAGAATTCATTCGATAACTGTAAACCAGCCATCAGTACTACAGGAAAGGTTGAGAGATTATAACAACCAGTAGGAATCGTTCTCCAGCACTGAATGTCACATCAGTGGGTTCAATGGTTATACCATTATTTGATCCTGATAGACAATTTTGATTGATCCACCAGTCGATACGGTGCCATCCACGACGCTTTTCCACTAGCGTGGCAACAAATCTGTTATTAAGTATCATTTATTGAGTCTTTTGGCCTCAGCAGTTCAAAGAAATTAAGACACACCACTCTGGCAGCTCACTTTTAAGCAGGTTTCTTTCATAACAATATTACACGTGTCAGGTTAAATGTTTTTTTTCAGCTTTAAAACATGGCAGGATCAAAAGTTACCCTGTGATACCGCTTTCATACAGACTGCAGAGACACGACCACGCTGTGACTTCATTATAGATCTAGCCCTTTTCTTCTGATTACCGGGGTACGTGATAATTAATATGTGTTATCTGATACAGCATGATATGAAAGGATAAGAACACCTGTGAATAATCTTGCAATGCATGCTTTAGTTGTCAGTGCAATTGGGCTCAGTTTGACGCCTCTCGAATCAAAGGACTCGCAGAACAAAAGGGAGAGCTGGAATAAAATGTGGTCTCATAGAAACGCTCGAAAGTAGGCTTAGGGTGGCCTTTATCATCATTTTAATTTTGTCCCAGATTCACGCCCACGCACTCTTCTGGAGTTTGCTTTGTTGCCATGCGGATAAGCACGAGTAAAAAAAAGAGAAGAAGAAAAAAACACAGTGGGATCAACAATCCGGAGATAAGTGACTACCACGCAGATTGGGATGTTGGCTTGATTTGAACAGTTTTGATCCGTGGAATCCTTTCTTGTGCTGCTTACGCTTAATGATGACAGTTGTTGAAACAAACAAGGTCCAAATTGAAAAGAAATGGTTCAAACAGCTTTTTCTTTAATTAAAAAGAAAGCTTTGACTTGTTTTCTGCACATCATCTTCACACACGAGCGTGCACGACGTTGCTCGTCCCATTCAGGCGACGCCATCCCAGCTAGGGCTGGGTATCGTCACTGATTTCTAGAATCGATTTGATTCCGATTCACAAGGTCCTGAATCGATTCGATCCACGATTCGATTCAATTCAATTTGAATCGGGGAAATTTTGCCTCAGACAGTCAGAAATATTATAATTCAGATCAGTACATTTACACATTTTTGTATCTATAAAAAGGAAGCTGACACTCGCAAGACTTTATCAGAGGTGTAATCACACCACAGCAGATGCCTTTGTGTCACAGTAGCTGAAGATAAAACACAGAAAAACATGAAGGTGGTTTTCCTGGCCTGGGATTTTATAAAAATATTCTGCAGTAGATCAAAAACGAAAAAAAAAAACATTAATCAAAATATGAACATTACCTCTGAAGTTACAGCGGTTTTATTAGAGACACAGCGTTTTGCATTTTGCATAATTTTAAAAAGTTTAAATTTGTTCAGAAGCCTATTGAACGGCAGAAATTAGGTTTACTTTTCGGAAGTAAGAAAAAGGAAAAAATAAACATCGGCCGACAGCGCTGTAAACAACGGTAGACTTGTGCGTAACAAGCAAACGAATAATGCAGAAAACAGATTTCGGGGATAGACGGGAAACTGTTCTTGAAGTACAGAGAGAGAGAGAGAGAGAGAGCTGTGCATGAAGTGTGATTTTATCGTGGTGGAAGCAAAACAGCAAAAGTCAGAGTGAATCCATGACGATGTTTATGTGAAGCTTAGTTTTGATCTTCTTTTGCTGCTGGTTCGGTCAATAATTTTTGGAGAGAGATAAAACTAACAGCTTTAGAATCAGCGCAAAAAGGGCGTAAACACAAAGCGCGGACCCGCCGAAACATCAGAATCTGCGAGCTGTCGGCTTTCAGCCCCGACCGTGTCCGTGCCGTCGGGTGAGAAAGGCGACATCTCACCAATTCTGATCCACGGGTCCGCACTTTGTGTTTACGTCTTTGTGCAGAAGCCGTGTAGCTGCTCTCATTTACTGTTTTAAATGTTTGGTGGTTGTCGAAATTTTGTGACGTTTCACCTGAGATTCTGGAATTTCGGGCAAAATACATTTATATTAAAAAAATCGATTCAGGATTTTAATGAATCGATATCACGTTATCCAAGCCAGAATCGATTTTAATCGATGAATCGATTATTAAAACCCACCCCTAGTCCCAGCCTCTCTCTGTTCCCCCTGCAGGCCGCACCATCATTCTGTCCACGCACCACATGGACGAGGCAGACATCTTAGGTGATCGCATTGCCATCATCTCCCACGGCAAGATGCGTTGCTGCGGCTCCTCCATCTTCCTGAAGAAATGCTTCGGCAGCGGCTACTACCTCACTCTGGTCAGAGACGGGAGCGGAAAGATGACAGCTCAGCGTAACGGCATCATCGGTCAGGCCAAAGGGGGGAAGAAAGTAAGCGCGCTTTAAGTCTTCAAACTTACTGAGAGGAAACTTACTTCAGCAGCGTTTTGATTGATAATTGTGATAATCTGCTCCCACGGTGAGTGAGGCCACTTTTTAAGGCCTTAGAGGACTTTAGATCTTTACAATCTTATTATTTAATTTAATGTTAAATCCCCCAAAATAAGGATTTTCAGCAGCAAGCACTTTGGCACAGCAGTAACCTCTTTCTCATCTGTTATTGACCAGCCTCTGACTTTCCAGAGTGCTCTCTTTCTCCTTTTACCACCCTCCCCCTCCCATAATGATCTGTATTTAGTCTGCCCCAGCATGAGAATTGGCATGCGCCTACGTGCTGGATGATACTAATTGTCGCGGGGGAGAGGGGTGCTTCTCGCGTTCGCTCGCCAATGGTGCCTCGCACGCTTAGTTTTAATCAATTGGAGCAAATGAACAAGATGCACCGGTGCCAGCAGGGCGAGAGCGATTACCATTTGTCTGCCGAGTCTTCGAGGTGAGCGAAGTCATTTGTTTAAGAGAAAGAAACAAACGTGGAAACACCTTCGTGGGCGAGGTAGCGATTCAGCCCTCCTCCTTGTCCCCTGGATGTCATTTTGGTAATTAATAGGGAGAGTTTGCAATTACACACCTTTAACTGCTAAAAAAAAAAAAAAAAAGTTTAATTGCCCCGATCTCATTTCCTTGTGATTGAACTCCATAAAGAGAAGCAGCCTTTTAAAAATGTTTAACCTTTTTTTGTGCGCATGTCTTTGGCTGAACGACAGTGGCTTCATATTCCATTACAGGCTGACAGCATTATCTGTTGACGCATGCATGCGGCTTTATTTAGAGCAATTAAATAGAAACTTGTGGATGCCCGTTATTTGATTAATGCAAGACAGGAGTTGTCAGCGAGGCACTGTTCATCATTCTAAGAGGTAAGGCCTGATAAGGCCTTTCTAATCCAATTCTGATTAACAGGAGACAGACTGTCCTTTGAGCAGCAGCCCAGATGAAGGATTTGGCAGCCAAAGCTGGAGCAACTCTGATCCATCAGGTACCAACTATCTCCGTTTACTGTCTGTCATGTATTATGATTATTACCTTGTAAAACAGATGTTGCATGAACATTTTTATATAGTTCCTTTATATAGTTTTTAAAAACACACACAATTTTCAATGTGCGGTTTATTAGAGCGCACGCCAGTTCATCCTTTCTGAACCAGGAGCAAATAAAATCAACTCGTCATTACCAAACTAACAGATAAAACATTAAAGTATCTCCCCTCAAGATGGTTTTGAGATGTGCTGCTAGAGGGCACAAATAAAGTGATGAATTCATGTGGGAAAAGTAGGATTTTTAGGATAAGAGAGATTAGAAATCTTTGAAACGCTGAAGTGTACTTTGACTAAAACGTCTTGCATGGTGTGAGAGGTTTCTGGTGATTTAACGCTGATCTTGATCTCTTGCAGCGGTAGCGAGTTGTGCGTCTTGTTAGTTGAACTCCACATCAGTGCTGATTGTCAACAGCCAGTGACACATTACTCACCTGTTCTCGTGGAGCGTTCAGTGGCAGCGGGGCCAACTTGCCTGTTTAGCTCTTAGATCCACTCTTCACTTCACTTTACAGTTTTTCTCAGTTGCTTTGGTGCATTTCTCACAACAGAATTGATCTCTGCACCACTACTAAGGCTCTTCTCAAGACAATTAGTGCAAACTGCAAAACGTGGTGGATAACTTGCAAAAGTGAGTGACTTCATCAAAAAGAAAAGTCAGTTGTTCAAAATAAGTAGTCAATGCTTCAAAAGCAAGTCCCTTAATCAAAACAGAATATATATTCATCAAAAGCAAGCACTTATATCAAAGTGTCAGGGCTGTCACAATTACAAGTCATTACGCCAGCTCCTTTGGTCACAAAATCAAATGGTTTGAACATGTTCTCATTGTGACGCATTTCTTTGTAGGTGCTTCCCAATGACATGTCAAGTCTGGACAGCATCCACGGCATGTTGAAAACCATAAATTGTAAAGGAAAATCAAGACACTTCATATGCACTCTTGATAATATTTAATTGAAACTGTTCACAGCATTTTGCAACTGGGGAAATACAGTAAATCAAACATTTTACAGCAAACACAAACTCACTTAGACAGTAAACCTTACTGCAGTAGTTATGAAACAAAAAAACAAACAAACTGAAAAACAGACACTGCTGCATATCAATCATTGATATTTAGACGCTCCCGTCTGTCTGCCCACATATTTGCATCAACATCACAGCGAATGTCAGCTCTATCGATGCATCGGGGAAAGTATCTTCTGGAGTGTCGAATCCACCCTCTGCAGGACTCTGCTGTGATGTCATCACAAGCTGCATCCATAGCTGCTAGCAGGGTCATTTGGGTATGTGGATGCCTGTCATATACCTTCCACCTCCAGGAAGAGAAAAACTCCTCAATTGGATTTAAGAATGGAGTGTAAGGAGGAAGAAACTCCATAAGCATCCTGTCGTGTGCTGCAAACCACTGCCTGACTACAGCAGAGTGATGGAAGCTTACATTGTCCCAAACCACTACATACATTGTCCGATTGTCACCAGGATCGTCCCTTCCATTTTGTGGGATCAGGTCCCTATGAAGAGCATCCAGAAAAGCCAACAGGTGTTGTGAATTGCATGCACCAATACGAGGAATATGGGTGTGAACGCCATTTTCTGAGATTGCTGCACACATTGTAATATTTCCTCCTCGTTGGCCTGGGACATCAATGGTGGCTCTTTCTCCAATGCGATTTCGTCCACGCCGTCTGCCTTTTGCGAGATTGAATCCTGCTTCGTCAAGATATACAAACGTGTGCAGGGGTTCCCTGGCCTCCAATTCCAGGATACGCTATACAAAGGATGAGAATGAAAAAGTCTGTAATGGTGCATTTGGCACAACAGATTGTACAGGTTGAATTGTAAATAGGATTACAGTAACATGCATAAATGTAAGTGCAGTACATGGCCTGAACTTTTACAGTAAACAGAGGTACATATGCAAACATGTTTTACCTGTACATACTGGTGACGGAGCTCCTTCACTCGCTCACTGTTCTGTTCAAATGGTACTTTGTACAATCGCTTCATGGACATTTCATTCCGTCTGAGGACTCTGTCTATGGTGGAAATTGATATTGACTGAATATTTCTGAAGATGGTGTCATCTTCTACGACAGTTCTTTGTATTTCTCTCAGTCTCAAAGTGTTGTTTGCAGCCACCATTGCACAAATTCTTTCCTCTTGCTGCGGAGTCAAAAGTGGACCTCTTCCACCTCTTCTAGGTTGTCTGGCAGTCCTTTTTGAGATGCAGATGACAAAACACAAACATAAATAAGCGCAAACATGTAATTGTTACAGGACTATCATTCAAAACTCCTTTCTTTACAGCATTACTGTATTGTACCACAGCACACTATGCCTCACCTGGGCCAAGTCTGCGCTTCAGTTACAGTACGTCTATATGTAAAGATCTATAAGGTCATGTCCTAATGCAAGTCTCCTGTATGACTATGAAAGTGCAGAGCAAATTAGTTTGTGCTGAATAACTACATTACAGTATGCTCACCTGTTTTCCAGACGAAATGTCTGAATAATAGAACTTACAGTAGTTCTCCCAACATTCGGCTGCACCCTTCGACCAGCCTCGGCCATTGTGAGGCCATGGTTTATCACATGATCCACAAGTGTTGCCCTGATTTCGTCAGGAACGTGTCTATGTGGTTGGCCTCTTCTTACCGATCCTCACCCCTCTTCCACAAGGCTGACGTTCCGTGTTCTGCAGTTTTGTAGATTCAGTATGCACCTCATGCCAATCCTGTCTGTTGGTTTACATTATATATATACTTGTAGAGTAGGGGGTACTGCAACGCGATTCACCTGTGACTGGGTAGAAGAGGCTTTTCATTGGTTGCGATAAGAGTAACACACACCAATTTTCATCAGTGTGAGATAAGGTTCACCTGAGAAAAGTAATTTATGGAGATTTTCATGGAAACTCCTTAAAAATAGGGTTTTCAAAATGGGTGTACAAATTGTTTGACAAGATGTTCAACAATTTTGAGTGCACTGACACAAGCAATGAAATGAAGACTGTCAGTTGTAAGGACAATGACTATTCAGCCGGTACAAGTATAAATAATTGTGACATTCATGATAAAAGCAAGGAGATAGTGATGAATAGCAAGTCAAAAGTGACCATTCTTTAGATATTTGTACTTACTCAACTGCTTCATGTCCAAAGGCATTTGAACATGAAACCGCCACAAGGTTGTGCCAAAACGACTACATGTTGTGGAGGTTGAACTAACTATTGTGCAAAGTTTATTTCTGTTGTGAGAAATGCACCAAAGCAACTGAGAAAAACTGTAAGATCTTTTCAGTTTTAATCTGCAAGCAGCGATTAAAAAGTTTCACAACTCAATTTTAAAGAAGCACTCGATTTGATTTTTGCCCATTCTCCTCACTCCCTGAAAGTCCCATTCTGTTTGCACACGAGGATCTACTGAGCTTAAATTTAAGCGAAGAGGAAAAATCTGCTTTGGTGTCAATCTCATCTGACCTGGCCGAGTCTGAGGCCCAGACGACAAACAGAAGAAGAGGTGAAGGTGATGCGTTGTGCTGCGAGAGTGACGAGGAGCATGCTCGATTCAGGATTTTGACTTTCACAGGCTTTGTGTGCCTCGATTTCAGTTATACATTTATATTTGCTGACTGTACAGAAAACGCTCTGCTAGTTTATTACCCAGACTGCTCTGTAATAGTAAAATATAACGTTTTCATTAATTCACAGAAAATGTCATTTTTTTTCTGTGGACTCACTGTAAAAAAAACTACAAACATAAAAAAGAAACCAGATAGTTGTGTAACTGATGGCGGGAAAACAGGAATATTTATATAATTTAATCCATTATTATTATTATTTATCATTAGTTTAGGTGTAGTATGAATGGCAGTTCGGGCTTTATCAATAAGAAAAGCTGTGAAACTTATGAAAATACATTTAAACGTTAAAAATCTATAAACTCCTTCGTATTATCTAAAGATGTACAGTGAGCTAGTTTAGAGTCTTTTTTGGGCCGATTCTGGCCCCCGGACCTTATGTTTGACACCCCAGATTTACAGTGGGCGGTATATGGAGCTTTTTTACTGCTTTATTTTCTGTTTGTATTTTCTTGTTACTTTATATCTATATTTGCCCGTTTGACATAAAACAGTCAACCCCGCGGCGTCAGGTTGTCGCTGTAGTTCCACTGTAACGTCCTGACACTTCTCGGGCGTCTCGTTTGGTGGCAATGATCTGGTCTCATCAAACAACAGCTCCACTGCGTGAGGGCACGGATATTTGGCAACACAATCATTGCTCACGGCACAACCTACTCACCAAATTGCCTCTCTATCATTTTTTCGTCTTCCCCGAAGAAGTGTGGCATACGCACAAGAACACAAGAGGACAGAATGGGATTTTTAGGTAGGGACCTATAAATAGCAGCGGCACTGAAATCAGCACAGAGATGTACAAGAAGATGATGTTGAAGGGAAAAATGGGCAAATTAAAATTGGACAGGGTTTCTGTTTTGATGTAGCATTTTCTTGAGCCGGGTCGGGGAACGTGCTCCACGTGTAGTTCGTTTTCTCCAGCTGCTATTTTTCTTATAATGTTCTGCTTTATACATGATATTCTATCATTTGCTTGACACAAGTTTTGACTATGTTAAATATAGAAATGTTGAGAAACTGCAGAAATAGAGCAGATTAGTGCCCAACCAAATCTTCTGCTGGTTATTTGAGTTGTTTTGATCATTCTCGGGCCTTGATCGCGTAAACAAAAGGTGCCCAATGCAAGTCATGATCAGAAGCAAACTCTAGAGCAGGCTCCAGGTTATTATGCATGGAAATAAAATCAGAATCAAACCTGCTGCTTCCTTTAAAAGGATTATATTTAAGACTGCTGATATAAGTCAGAAAATCCCATGAAATAAAATCACATTTCCTCAAGTGACAGCTCATTTCTCTTTATTGACAGACACAGGCAAGAAGAGCAAAACATACTTACAATTTCTCAAATATTTTCGACTGGTGTGAACCAGAGCCATTTACTTCTTCATAAAGGACCAGTGGTTGTTGAGCTGCAGTAATTATATATGAGAGGCTTTGGATCAATAATGGATGTGGTGCATTCTGCAACACTGTCTGCATAGATTCTCACTATAGAGATGGGTTCAGAATGGATGAGATGGGGGAATAAGGTCCACTGATCTGCTACAGTGCTTTTAAATGTCACCTCATCAGGTGTGTTGTGATTGCAATATGTTGCCCGGCGGTTTTTAAAGGATTTCACTGGTGAAGTTTCTCTGTGCGAACGCTGAGTTTGAAAGATGCTGTTTTAAATATTATACGTCTCCGCAGCCCTCAGTGCCGGCGGTTCAGCTTCAGCTCTTTCCCCGTCTTTAGGAGTTGTTTTGGCATAATTTTTGTGACTTTCCATCCAGCAAATTTGTCAGCAGTGGGTCAGCTCGTGCAAAGACACGTCCCTGAGGCAATCTTCCTGGAAAGCATCGGTCAGGAGATCACCTACATCCTGCCCTACGGAGGAGCTAAAGATGGGACCTTTGGCACGCTCTTCCGAGAGCTCGACCGAGCCATGGCCCACCTTGGCCTCACCAGCTATGGCATCTCGGACACCACCCTGGAGGAGGTAATCTAAACATGGGACTGACGGCCTTGTGCATATGTGTCATTTTTATAAATTCACTTTGCATCATATTTTTCTATTTAAAATCTCCTTACTAATTTCATAGCAATTTGGAAATATGATGACTTTATTTTGCTAGGAAGGTACAGGCACTGAAAAACAGCAAAACCAGTTTGACTAAGAGTTCAGACTGTGTGGTCACACCTTTCTAGCTTGTTAGAATTTCAAGCTTTTATTGTCATGTCTTCAGAAAAGTACTGACTGAAATTCAGCCCCAAACCACGACAGAGTTTTACAGACGGGTGTAGTCACTCACTGTTGTCTCGCCTGACCTCGATGTACAGATTTTGGATTCATCACTCCGTCAGACTGATTGTAATTTAGCATATTTGAGCCTTTTCTTCTCGTTTCCCTTCTTAACATCCACTCTCCCACTTAGACCATTTCTGATGAGGCTTCAGATGGATCAACTGAAGGGTCAGATGCCATTTTTTTTTAAGAATTTGTTTTTGTTAGGAGCCCTGCGACAGACTGGCTACCTGTCCAGGCTGTACCTTGCCTCTCGCCCTAAAATAGCTGGGATAGGCTCCAGCCTATGGATGGATGGACTTTGTAAGGCTTCTTTTGTCCTCTGTTTTTGAGGACATACGGTTTCCCCATCAAACTGTGTTATCTTTAGTATTTTCTCATAGATTGCACTAAATAAATTTTTGCAAATGATGTTTTTGTGACAGAAAAAAGAAACAGCACTGGCTCATCCATTGAGTTATGCCTGAATGATTCATAGGTCAGTGTCAAGAGCATCAAGAAACCAAACATTCCTCTGAAAATGTTCAGGTACAAGGACAGGACGGAAAGTGAGCGAAATAGCAGCCGGTGTTCAAAGAGGAACTTTAAACCTTGAAAGCAAAATATAAAGAAAAGAGTGGTGGCTCAAGACTTCTGCGCAGTACCGCAGTAGAACTTTTTTTGTCTTTTTCTTCTTCTCAAGCATCATAAAGCCGAGTGACTCTTCCCTAATGCTCTTCATGTAAGGCCGACATGCATTAAACACTCACGGCCTGCGGGCGATGTGAATAATTCCTTTTGAATTCCCACAATTCAGCCACACCATGGTTATTTCATCCATCCATGTTTTCTTTTGAAGTCCAAACGCTCTGAAACACGCAGTTATTCGCTACGTGTGAAAATAAAACAGGAACTGACAAGGCATTGGCGTTAATAAAGTAACGCATAAAAATAATATAGCTTTTCATACTGCTTTATGATGTCAGAGCTTGTATTTGGCACCCCCTGAATAAAATAATTCAACACATCAAATAACATTCAGTCTCCCAGCAGCGTGCCTTTTGAGAGGTCAAATGATGAAACGTAGCCTAACTCGTACACCCAAAAATGCTCACAAATAGGGAGAGTTATTTATTTCGCTGTGTAACCTGGATTCATAAATAAAGTCAAGGAGGGCGCTTCGCTCAGAAACTCCACTCGGCAGGTGTTCAAGTAAAGGTTGTGATCTGTGGATGCACATCTGTGATCTGATTCTGAACAGAAACCTTAGAGCGAGCACTCCAACATGTGTAGAGGTTTATTTGTTAAGCATATTTTTGATTTGTTTATTAGAAAAAAATAGCCACACAGTCGCTCAGTTAATGCTCCACAACTGCAGTATATAGATAATGTGCCTAATATGTTCTGTTCTTTACAGATATTCCTTAAAGTGGCGGAAGACACTGGAGTGGATGCAGATATACAACGTAAGTGGACCAATAAACACCACACTGTGCTATCATTATGATGTAGACACATCAACAAACTATAAATGTATGATTGTCAGTGTTAATGGGTTAGAAAATTTCTGTCAAATAAACAAAATACATTTCTGTGAGGGGCGCTTGATTGTTATTCCATCTGTAGTGATATATTTTTAGTAGAGTGGCTTTGCTCAGGGCCTCTCCACTCGTCTACATGAATGTGGAAGGCCTGAAGGTGTGGAGTGCACAAGTGTCACATTCAGTGTGTATGGGATTGCTTTTTGGAAATGGCGTGAATAGTATGAAATGGAGGAGCTGAGTGGGTTGCAAAGCAGCTTGCAGAAGCAGCAGCAGCAGCTCTGCAGTCTTTCTAGGCCCCAACTTTAATGGCCTCATATGAGATTTGCAAACAGGTTGCCTGAAGTGATGCTGTGGTTAATGCGTACACCTACCTTGTCCCAAATACATCAAATATGGCTGCTGTTTGAAAACTAGTGGCATCTCACAGACACCCACAGGGTGTTTTTTGGTGTGATTGTGATACCAAACTAGATTGTGGCAATAGTGAGATGGAGCTTACTACCAACTTGGCACGTATGGATGCTTGCAAAGCAACCAGTGAGTGAAAGGAGGAGTAAAAATACTGCAACTGCTACCTTTTAGCCTCCTGGTAGTTTGACCTGTGGTATGGATGTGAACAACCTAGGTCACCTCACTGAGTTGTCGCATTCACAAGATTTACAGAAAACTTGCCCTTCTACCTTCTATGTGAGGTCGAGGTCACTGAGATTCAAACTTACAGGAGATTTTTCGTGGATGCCCGTGTGGTATGAATTTGAAAATCCTACGTCGACTTCACAAACTTGGGTGTCCACTCCACTCCAGTGGGTGGCGACGACAATACCCCATCGACCTTTTATGGCTAATGGGGTAAAAAGCATTTGAGAATGAAATGAAGCCGTATACAAACTCCAAACAAGGACACAACCCTCAGTCTCCTTGATGTCAAAGCTCTCAGCCAAATCTTCAACTTCCAAATGTGGACTTTAAAGACGACCCTTGGAGTCAAGGCCCCGACACCCAGGGGCATCATTTACACCAGCAACATGTAACAGGACTGGCAGGACTTCATGCCTGGAGATGAGAACACCTTAGAACGACCCCTGAATGTTATAAACAAATCAGCCCGTTTGCAGAGTAATTCCACTTCAAGCTTTTAACATCTTTTGATGACACAACAATTTTTATGCCATCGCTAAAGGAAGTTTTTGACACTGACACAGCAGGAAAATAAATAAACTCATCAAATATAAAGCAGCAAGCTTTACTTATACAAATGCAGAATATGGTTGCCACATAAGGCACGTCTGCATTGCCTTCAGCTTTTATTAGCGATGCTGCTTAATAACTAGCCATTTGGTTGAATTACGTAGACCCATTTAGGTAGCTGTAAAAGCAGTTTGCCAATCAGAACCTGGCATTTGAAGCAGATCCTGGCTCCAAAAAGGCCATTTGATTTTGGTGTCCATCCTCTAGATGCATTAATCAAAATGAACTAAAACCAACAAAGCAGCCTAAAGCAGGATTTAATTGCTGCGCGTAAAGGTCTCAGAAATCAGCACGACTGCATTAATGACGATGAACTAAGCGCACGTTCACTGGCTTCTCAGGCCACGAGTCACTTTTATAGCAGTACTTGCAAAAGATGACTCAGATGTAGGTAGAAGTTATTTTCCTTGGTTTGGGTTCGTCTGCTGCAGTAGAGAAGGACGACTGAAATAAAAAAAGACACGGCGCTTTCCAGCTCTGCTTTCATGTGTCACTGATTGACCTCAATGGCTAAATCTCCCGTTCCCATCTTTTCACAGTTTTTGTTTGCAGCCATTGCCGAGCAACCTCACTTATCGGCCTAATCTCAAAAAATCGGATTTCCTCGTGTTCCTGAAACACCTGGGTTTGTGCTTTTGCAGGGAATAATATGGCGTCTTGCAGTGCAGGTTGCTGTTCTTATTGTTATTTATAACTCTAAATTGGGTCAGGCCATAACAACATATCTTATTTGTATTCCCACAGCGACAAAGGAGCTGTTTGTGAGAGACAGCAAAAGAAGGTCCCGCGAAGCCAAGAGGAACAGCATTGCCAGCGTCCACTCAAAAACTGAGCAAACCACCGGGAAGAGTGGCAAGTCCTTCAAATTTATCACAGATTATTTTTTTTAAATTAGGCAAACATAGATTTAGTAGCAATATTTTAAATGTAAGAGTTTTAAAAGCTCATTAAATGAACTGCACTTCCTGTTTAAATCTTGGTCTTTTTTTTTTTGTTTCTCATCTAGAAAAGTTCACAAGTAAAGTTGAAGGTAAATACTCTGTTTTGTCCTCAATGGTTTGATCTTTACAACTGTTATTTTTTTCACACCACACCCTTTGTTCCTCAGTTATTAATTTGATATAGTTTGGCTTCAGTTTGATTGTTTCCCCTCAGGTGAGACAGCATAATACCAAGAAAAACTCACTTTCAAGCAGGCTTCCCTTTCACTACACATTATCTCACCTGTCTTTCACCCCTTAAATGTGTGCCTTGCATCACAAAACTGGCCTTTGATTCAAGCTTTTTTGTAAATTTTCACAGTGAATCCTGTAAAAAATAGTGCTTCTTAATAATGAAAATATGTAAAACAAAAGGTGTCCACGGCCTGTGTTTGCCAGTGTTTTCCTTTTGAGTCAGGCCCAGATACATGAAATGAGTAAAATTGCCACTTTGAGGAATGAGCTAGTGCTGCTGGCCAGTTTAACACTTAAGTTATATTTGATCAGCCCATTAGTGGTGCTGAAAAGCATTCTCAGCAGATCTTTTACATAGGCATAGATGATAAATAATGCTGAAGGTTAACGTCTATTCCAGACATAAGGAAGAGCCCCAGTGACAGCGGGAGGGGATCCGCGGTCATCACCGGATGGAAGCTGATCAGACAGCAGTTCCTGGCGCTCTTTATTAAGCGCTTCCACCACGCCCGAAGGAGCCGCAAAGGACTCATTGCCCAGGTAATGGCCTCAGTCTGTCATATTGATGGATTGAAGGGTTATGCTAGTAGGGTTGCATGGGAGGATCAAGGTAGGATTGCGCAAAATACATGTTAGCTTTCAAAATCAGTTAATGGCATATGTGATAGAGTGAGCTCATTTAAAACCTGGATGGAAGACTCATCCATCTTGATGGAGTCAATAGTTACGGGGTTTAAAATGTTGGGAGAGAAATCGAAACTGACGGCAGAATATGAGCGTTGAAAGATGTGAACGGCGGCGTCCAGGATGATGTAGCGTCGTGTCAGTAAAGTGCATGTCCGATGATCATCTCTATCTCCCCGACGGCACACGTGGGTGTACCAAAAGCACGCCCAGAGGACAAAAGTCAGGCTGCGATTGGTGCTGTGGAGGAGGTTTGAGTGTTTGGATCCAATCAGTCAGTTTCTGTAACTGGAAAAGAAAATGTCAATATCTGAGTCCAGGTATATATTTTTCAGTGTCAGCGTCACGCTTTGAAAGAACAGCACGTCTGCAGGCGGGAAGCCGTGAATCCGTTTGTGTGCTGGCTTCAGTTAGCGCCATCAGTTTCACCTGATCGCCCTGATTGGCACCAGAAAGCCAAAGTGACACCCATGATTTGTTTTTCCTTCATTCCACCGCGTGCTAATCATGTGCTTTCATTAGCCACGTATTAAATGCAATCGCATAACAATTACAGAGACGACAGATTGCCGTTAGCTTATTAAGTGTATGTCTATATTATTTTGCTCCTCATAAACATAATTTCAGAAGTCAAAACCAATAAGCAGACGTAATTTAAACAAGTCAAAACCAATTTCAGTAAACAGCAGTTTTCCAGGTACTTCACTGATTATTTTCTCAACTTGTAAAAAGTGTGTTCTGACCTAAAGTGTGCTTGCGCTCACACGCGCGCACAAACTCCTTGCGTACGTAGACGTCGTGCCGTTGCATCATATGTGACAGCAGCCGTTGTGGGGAACTAACCGTAGCTGAAAGCTAAAGAGTGCAGCTCATCCTTTCCTGTGTGAGAGGAAGGAGGAGAGAGGAGGGGAGCGAGCAGTGTTTCACCTTTGCGAGGTGCGGGCTCTTCTTGTAATTTGCTGCAGTACCAGCCCCCCATTAGTCACTGTCAATCTCGGACGTCCCTCTTTAGTGGGGACGCAGAGCAGGAATAGAAGGATAAGTGTGTGAATGCGGATGTACAAGGGAGCACATTGTCTGCAAGGGCACACCTCACGGCTCTTCCTCTTTATTCATTTGGTTAAAGGGTTTCTTCCCCCCCCCCCCCCCCCCCCCCCCGCCCCGTCATGTCAACAGCTCCCATTGTCAGCAGATATGATTGTGTAGTGAGGTAATCTGCTCCAATACAAATGGTTAGGGGAATATAAAAGACATTGCGGCGAGAAACACAAAAGGAGTGATTTATGGGGCTGGAAGTTGGGGACGGGTGAGTCTTGGCAGTGTCAGAATCGGGCAGAGGCGGTTATTGGTTATGTTGTGGCGCCGAGGACTTGAAGGCTTCTTGTGTTTGGGGCTCACTCTGAACTGAACTGACTGCAACTCCCCATTTAAGCACTAACAGGAAAATAGTTGATAAAGTATTAATTTGTTCAGTTTAACTGTGTTTTTCTTTTTGTTTAAAGTTGTGGATATCAACTTTTATTAGCAATAACAAGCACTTTAGTGGGCTAATCTTATACTGGGGCTTGAGCTTGGTGCAGTTCATACCCTTTATTTAATGTTCTTCTGATTGGCTGCCCCTCTAAAACAGAAGGCTTGAAGAGTATGTAGGTGCTCACAGCTAGAGCTATGGGCCTATGCATTTCACATGGACACACAAGTAGAAAAACAATAGTCTAAAACTGCACATTTACAGCAGCACAAAGCTTTCAGTCCACAAAGATTACATGTAAATACACTGATTTACATCATCTGACGCTTCAGCCATGTGTTAATATGAATATCCACCACTGTTTATATGTATATAGACTCACTGGCTTTATTAAGTGCATCTGTTCAGCTGCTTGTTGATGCAACATTAATATTAAGCCGATCACATGGCAGCAACTCAGGACGTTTAGGCATGCAGACGTGTTTAAGCCGACCTTCTGAAGTTCAAACTCAACTTTAGAAGGAGGTGATTTAAGTGACTTTGAAGGTGGCGTGGTCGTTGTTGGTGCCAAACGGACTGGTCTGAGCACAAAACCATCTCTGGAGTTTACAGAGAATGTTCTGAAAAAGAGAAAATGTCTAGTGAGCTGCGGATCCATGGGAGAAAATGCCTCGTTGATGCCGGAGGTCAGAAGAAAAATCAGACTGATTTAAACCGAGCAGTCAATGCAACAGCCGCTTGTTACAACCAAGGTATGCAGAAGAGCATCTCTGAGCCTTTAAGCAGATGGCTACAGCAACAGAAGACCACACAACGGGTGGCACTAATGTCAACTAAGAACAGAAAACTGAGGCTACAGTTTACACGGGCTCACCAAACTTGAGCAATAGAAGGCAGGAAAGACGCTCTATCTGCTTTTGATTAACAATGCGAGATAAATAAATAAACACAAAAGCATGGATCCATTCTGTCTTGTATCAATGGTTCAGGTGCCGATCTTCTGACGGATACTTCCAGCAGGTAAAGCCTAACCATCTCCATCTGGATTCCTCAACATGACAATGAGTTCACTGCACTCACAGTCGCCAGCTCTCCCTCCAACAGAGCACCTTTGGGATGCCCCGAAACGTGAGATTGACATCACAGATTTGCAGCAACTGTGCGACGCTTTCATGTCAACGTGGACCAAAATCTCTGAGGAGTGTTTCCAGCACCTTGTTGAATGTTCACCAAATGTCTAACCCTGTCCTAGCAAGGTGTACCTAAAGTTACCGTATACCATGAAAAACAAGGAAAAACATAATATCCCTCTTTAAGACTGCAGAAAAATATTCAATGAGCTGCTATTATCCACTTTAATGCAAGCTGTGGCATTAAATTTATTATTCACCGGTGTAATTGGATTGACACGAATGGTTGTTTTGTAATGAGGCTTTTGACTTTGCTGCAAAAAGAAAAACACACACACCACAACACAACACATCTTATTCATGTTGTGTTTTTACCCATTTTGCATATAATCCCATCCTCTACTTTAAATCCCCTCCAAACTTGAGAATGCGATAAACTCATGCATTGTTCATGTGAGTGCTTTGGCTTTGTGAGCATAATGACTTCTCCCTGTTTTTTTGCCGATTTCTCTCAATGGAAGAAGTGCCAGCTGTCACCTGCAATTACTGCCGAGAGAGGGAGGGAGAGGGAGGGAGCAACAGAACAAGAATAGTTCCTTCTCTCTGCGGTCTGCCATTAAGCTTTTCAGTCTCATTGCTGCTCTTTATCTTCCCTCCAAGCACATTTCCGTGGCCATGGCTCCATGTAGTAAATTCAGGATTTCAATTGTAGCATCTTGAATTGGCCTTGCAAATTGCATGCCCTGCAATTAATCAAGTGTGTGCAAACCTCCCCTTTGCTGCCGAGCGCACCCCGACCTATGAATGATTAAACAGTAAAGATATCTCGCACTCCCCCCCCCCCCTTTCGTCAGCTCTAACAATATAATGAAAAGCAAATTACATGATGAAGAAAAGAGGATTTGGAGGGTGGTGGGTGGGGGGTAGTATTGTTGCAGCGTCTGGTTTTTTTTTTTTAAAACACACACACACACACACACCCTCAAGACAAGAGAATTGCGAGAAACTAATTACATCAGAGTGGCCAGATGATGGTGGCAGTGTTGGAAGTGTTTAATCAAACTCATAAAGCATGGAGAAGTGCCCAAACAAGTTGGCGGGGAGCATATTAATGTGTACACATTATTGCGTCGGTGCCCCGCCGCTGTAGATCGCATCAGTCCGGACCGCGCCACGTGGAATGCAATAACGGCGCGGCGGCTCGGTGGAGGCGCGGCGGTGAAATCGATCTCTCGTCGACCGTTCCGAGTGCATAAAACGCGCGCCTGGGTCGCACGTGCAGGGATCCTAAAACGATGCATAATAATGATTGTTTGTGTTTGTTTAAAAGGAATGTGGCTCCGACTCCGTCCACCCGCTGCGTGCTGTGACGTTATATTGGCGATAAAACGAATCCAACTCGCTTCCTGCATCTGTGCAGGAACTGTGCAGCACATCCATGATTAAATGGAACTTCAAGGATTTGTGTTTCTGATTTTGCTCGAGAAACTTTGGCGAGTAGTAAAACTGTTTCAGTTTCGTTACTTTCTCCTTTTTTTATCTGCTGCAATTATTTCCCTAGACTTCAGCGAAATCTGTTTTAATTGATTTCTGTTACATTTTGCTTCAAAAGAGTAAGATAAATGTCTGGGGCAGAGCAGAAACTGTTAAAAGGAAAAAAAAGAAAGTCGTTTTTTTTTTTTTTTTTGACTGTTAAATTTGTCATCATCCTCCTAGGTGGTCTTGCCTGCTTTTTTTGTCTGCCTGTCTCTGATCTTCTCCCTCATCGTCCCGCCGTTCACCGAATTTCCACCCCTGGAGCTGCAGCCCTGGATGTATGGCCTGCCTCAAACCACCTTCTATAGGTAACGTGTTTAAGGTGTAGTAATGATTTGTGGTTTTTCTTCAGGTATCAGTTAAAATGGCATTTTAATCGAGTTCACCCCAGATTCTAATTTAGATTTGAGCCTTAACAACAACCTGTGATTTATTTTTGATTTTTTTAAGTTTAGGAGATACTGCTGCTGAATGATGTCATACAACAGTAACATCAGTAAGGTTATTGCAGTTTCATGAAATCGAATCAACGTGATTTTCACAGCGAAGGAATCTTCTAACAAATGATCTGTACTGTTATCCGAGGCAGATGGGGTCTGAATAATTTAAGGGAGCAGTGGGTAGTTGTAATAGCAGACATGGTTGAGTAGATAAACAACACACTCTGCAACTGTGTAGGAAAGTTCAACTTCAAAGATGGAAAAATCAAAGCGCAAAAAATACAAAAATGTTACAGAAACAGGCCTCGCCGTTTCATTTCTGAGAGATGATCTCGCCGAGGACGTCGATCTGGACACCGCCCGTCCTCGGCTGCCGTTCAGCGTCATTGCAAATGAATGGCAAAGCTTGTGACAAGGCCCGGCTCCAGTGGACTTTGAAAGCACTTCAGGAGGCGCGTGCACCACTGTAAATCACTCCATCTAATATTGCTGTTTTGGTGTTGTTACCACAGCGCCCATTGTAAGCGCATCGTGTAAATGGACTGGTGCTTATATAGAGCTTCTCCTCTAATAGCGCTCTCAAAGCACATTTCATTACAAGCCCCATTCACCAAATCACACACACACAGATCCATACGGTGCTTACTCTATGGCCCCAGCACCTGGACTGAGCCGGGCGACTCGGGTTAGATGGCCTCTAATAACTCCTGAGCCACAGCCGCCCACGGTGATGTCATAGCTTTGCAACTTTGGGGAAGGAGGATGGAAAATAATTGCAGAAATATTTTTGGAAGTCAGGTGAGGTGAAGTGAAAAGTCAATGTTGCCTTTGGACTTAATTTACCATTTTTTTTTGTCTTTTATTATTATTATTCTCTCCACTTTACAGCTTTTCTTTTGTTAGTTTTAGGCAACAGTAATACTTAAATTATGGAACAACCCATGCTTTTAAATAGATTTGTTAGAAAAGCCTGAAGGGGTACTGAAGTATTTCTCCAATTTTCTTTTCCCCCCCTCCGCCCGAGCCTCAAGGATGATGATGATGGTGATGAGCTGGTAGTTAAATACCTCCACGTTCACACAAAATTGCTGTAACATGACCCTTTCGATGTAACAACCTGAGTGCTGCAACAATTTAATCAACATTTGCAGCTTCTGTCAAGGCCAGCGAACTACTCGTAATTCATCCCGCGCTCCTGTGACGAAGAGGTGTTTGTTAGTTATTCAGCCTACAGGTGTTTCATTTCCCACTGAGGCACTTTGAGGAAATTCGCTCGGAGGATATCGAGGCATAATAGGTAATAAGTGTTGCCTCGTGAGAAAGTGGCTCGTTCAAGACAGAAACAAAGCTGTTGGTCGGAGTGAAGATATGATGTAATATAGAGCCTGCATTCTAGTCATCTAGATCATAAACTTTAGATTTTAGTTCTGTTTTATTTCCGTTACCACTAACTCAAACATTTTAATGCTCTTTTGCAGCAGAATTTTATGGTTGCTTTCATAACACTTTATGTAATTACAAATGACACTTCCTGCAGATTCAGTTTATATGACTTACTTTGCCCTCCTGCATCAGTTTACTCTGCTACGTTTTGTGCTGCTATGAAGTATACGCACGTCTTTCTTTAGACCACAGTTTTGGCATCACATGCTGGACAGGTTAAATATATAAACAGGCATTTTTTTTTTGATGATTTCTGATGAGGTGGGGTAAACCCTGGACAGATCAACAATCTGTATAGAGAGTCACACAAGACACACTCACAATCACACCTACAGCCAATTTTGAATCGCCTGTTAACCAACATGCATATCTGTGGACTGTGGGAGGAAGCTGGAGCACCTGGAGTGATTTCACTCAGGCACAGGGAGACCCGGCAGACTGGTGGGCTGTGAGGAGAAACAGCTAACGCTTTTTCTAGTTTTCATGCGACCTGTCCAGGATGTACCCAAGTGGATAGATGGATGGATGGAGTCACCAGAGTCTTCTTAAAACTTAAAACTGACGGCATTGTTAGCAGCAGCCCTAGAACTTGTCCACCGCACTGAGAGCTGCTCATAAGTCATTTAAAAAGTCTTTTAAAATGTACAGTGAGGTTTTAGGTGATTCTCACATACGCGAAAAGGCCGTTTAAAAAATGCAACTGAACCATTTATTCTTTTTTTTGTTTTTTGCCTTTGCCAAAATGCAGTGCTGTCTCTCTCCGTGGTCCTGAAACAGACCTAAGTGTGAGCCTCGCTCTGTCCGTGGTGCTAATTCATTCAAGTCTCTTTCCACAGTGCTGAAATCCAAAACATGCTGTATAAAATAAAAAACAAAAACAAAACATGATTTAAATGTGAAGTGACTTTATTATTTTTAAATATAGGCTCATTTAAAATTTTAATAGTTGGGACATTTGCTCTGTGGACCAACAGGTTTTTTTTTTTTTCTATTCTGTGTCGTCACGTGGCCTTCATTTGACTTTCTGCAGTTATCTTCCGTTCATCTATGCTGTGCCATTTTGACTAGATAAACTCTTCATTAGTTCCGCTGTTTCTGTGTGTATGCACAAGTCTTCGTTTTACAACCGTCCAATAGTTTTATTATCTTTAATAACATGGTAACCCAGCCATTGTTAATAGCAAAACAGATGGCTGCACATAATCCATTTTTACAATCGGACCACTTCAATCGCGCTCGCTGGTGGCCAAGAAAATGACCGCGTGACCTTCACGGAGACGCCTCTAAATGAGACAATGAACACTGTATTAATCCAAACGGTTGGCCGGGCTGTGGCTACAGCTGGCAGGAAGCCATCGCTGTGGTCTCTATGAAACACTGTGTTTTAACTCCCACAGTACCCTTAAGATAAAGGGCAGCGTGTGTGTGGTTAGTAATGAGAACAGGACTGGAATCTGAAGACTGTTTAACTGAGACCAGGGCTTAGATATGTACAGGACACTGGGATAATAATGAAAGGCTTCGAGGAGCCCGTACTGTACACAGGCTCATATCGGCTCGTGCTTGCACTGAGCTCGGGCTATAGACATAATCGCTTTACAGTCGATAATGTTTAAATAAGTGATGTCAAAGAAGTTTTGACTCTCTGGCCGAAAAACAGAGTTGGTAAACTCTGAGATTTTTCTCTCATTCTCAGTTAAGATAACTCCAGCAGCACCGAGCATTGCTATTGAGCATTTCAACACATCGAATCCTCGAGGCAGCGTGTTTCATTTCCTCTCAGGAGTTCTTGAATGTAAAGATTTGTTTGGCATTAATGGTCACTCCAATCTTCTCTTCTTTGTCAATATGGAAAATGAATTAGACGGCACTCTAAATGTCCCAATCAAGTGCTGCAGGAGACGATAGACAGGACTTCTAAAACAAATATCTATAGAACCTCAGATACTGGTTTTTCTGATTAGACTGCCAGTTATAGAGTGAGGAGCTTGGTCTCAGAGTAGAGTTGCTACTCCTCCACACTGAATGAAGCCAGTTGAGGTGGTTTGGGTATCAGATCAGGGCGTCTTCTGGACAACTCCTAGGTCTAGGTGAAGTTTTTCTGGCATGTCATACTAGGAGGGGGCCTTAAGTCAGGGGTGTCCAACTCCAGGCCTCGAGGGCAGGGTTCAGATATCACCCTGGTCAGCACACCTGAATCAAATGATTAGTTCATTACCAGGCCTCTGGAGAACTTCAAGACATGTTGAGGAGGTAATCTAACCATTTAAGTCAGCTTGCTGGATCAAGGATGCATCTAAAACCTGCAGGACACCGGCCCTCGAGGCCTGGAGTTGGACACCCCTGCCTTAGGGTAGACCCACAACATGCTTAGACCGCTGCCGCCAGGACCTGGACTAGATAAGAGTCAGAAAAAGGATGGATGGATGGACACCGACATGGCTTTAAGCTGGTGAATTAACACTTCCCCTGCTAGAGTAAAAGTGTTGACCCATCCTTCATGATTTGTATTTTGCTTCCAAAAAGTCGGGTTTTATAAATAATTTTGTCTTCACTGACCTCTAAATCACACAAGCATTAAAAAAAGAGCCGAACCGAACAGCAAAGAACAAATTTTAAACTGTATCTTTAGGGTCTTTTTTTTTTTTTTTTAACCATCAGCCTGTCACAAAAACACTGTTTATTTCTGAATGTGTTTCCTTATAACGAGCAGATTTTCAGTCGTGATTTGTGCACAGTTTGGCCTAAAAGCGACATTAAAACAGTCTTTAAATTTTACTTTACCCGTAGACACCCTGTTCTCATGTTTCCCATTATGCAGCGATTCTGCCACAACAGGCCATTGTCCAAGTTCATTCTCTTTCATAATGCCTATTTAATTCTTGTTTGTCTGTTTTATTGACATTGTGACAGACTGGCTGGTGCTCATGGATTAAATTGCTATGTGGACCTTCTGTGAGAGATTAAACTGAAATATTTAATGAGGAATTTTTCATTATTTTATGTTGAATTTTACAGCAACGATGGGCCAGGAAATATGGAGGTGTCCCAGGTGGTGGAAAGCTTGTTGAACAAGCCTGGCTTTGGGACACGCTGCATGAAAGGAGACCCTATACCGTAAGTAGGCTGGGTATACATGAGTCGCAAATTAAGAATCCAGCCAAACATCAAAACCAAATGATACTGACAGAGTCTGAATCTTTGCAAGCTGTGTATGTTTGGCGAGTTGTTATGCATGCGTGTATCAGCCTCTTTCCGACAAATCCAGCAGCAGGCATGGAGCTAGGAAAAAAAAATGCTTGGCAGGATTTTGAAAACCAATTTGTAAAAACAAATTTGATCAATAAATAATGAGCTTTCTCCGCAGTCTTGATCAGGATAAGCTGAATAATGAATACCTGTTTAAACCTATGAGATGGAAATATTAAAGCGTTCGGAGTCCTCGGAAGTTCTTGTGTACGGCAGCCGCTCTGAATGGCCTGTTGTGCATGCATTATTAAAACACAAACTGTAATCTTTTAATTAAGTGGTTATTTTCCAGGAGTCTTAAAAATACAAAGCTGTATTAAAACGATGATAAAGCTTTGCTACTGTTATGATTTATCCCCCAAACACCACCAGTGTTTAAGAAAAAGTGGAAATAAGGCATACAGTGATAGATGTAGGTGACAGGGGTGATCGGTTGCCGGTGAAATATTCATGTTCATTTTCCTGCAGGAATCTACCTTGTTCCTCCACGGGGTCTGATTGGTTCACTCCCTCCGTGGATCAGTCAGTCGCTGACATCTTTCTGAATGGAAACTGGAGCATGTCTAACCCCTCCCCCGGCTGCGAGTGCGGCACTCCTAAACGGACAATGATGTTGCCCGACTGCCCGCCCGGTGCGGGCGGCCTCCCTCCGCCACAGGTTAGTGTCCGACTCCGGAAATCGTGTCTCTCTGTGGTGCAGTGGGTGGATCGGTCCGTACTGTATGTGAATTTATAGATTTATGAGATCGATCATGTGCAACAGTGAATGTGTCAGTATCTCTCTGAGGTCTGTTGAGCGAGACATGGAGCCGCTGCCTATTCAGGGGCCACTGTACCCAGCTGGATGTGTAGCGTTCTTTCCCCCTTTTTGGTAAAATGCATACATTTACTGAATGTGTGTCATGGAGGGATAAGCTGCAGTAAGAGAGCGGAGTGGCCTAAATGTAAAAAAATAAAAATAACTCAGTGACACAACAGTACAATAAAAATGCTTATCATGGAAGCTTTTGGCTTGCAGTCTGAAAGTCCCAGTCAGCATCATTTTGATTTGAGAACGTAAAGGTACTTACTAACAAGGAATTTGCATTGCATTGCAAAATGTAAATCAGCCTTTTGTGCTGCTTCCCTTTTTGTGAACTAGCGAGCATGCATGAAAATGGGACCAAAATTGATTCTACTGAAAATATACCGACTTGGCCATTGCAAGTGATTCAGCTTGTTCCACACACCTGTTAAAATTCTCTTTAAATAAACCCATAGTGTGTCCTTTCAGATATACCCCAACTTTGCTACCTTGTAGAGTCCCTTAGGACATTTCATAGCATGCAGTTCCCAAATAGAATCTGCAAAGGACCTCACCTTTTCTGCTCAAACTCCAAAGTCCTGAGCACTTTGACTCTACACGTCAATCCGGTCGTTAAGTGATGACGTGACGAATCCTACTTCTGGGCCTAAAGTAGTCTGCGTTTAATATGGCTTTTGTGTTGTTAACATGTTTAATGTTTTGTATTTTCTTCTATTTAATCTCAAAAAGCTCCTAAAACAGTCAGTGATCACTGTTGACCTCCCTCGGCTTTTATTACCGCTAATCATTTATTTAAGCTCAGTTTTTAAAACCTTAGGATGTAACTACAGCCCAGCCCATGCAGCAGTATATGAATGACTAACCTCGTATTGTGGATGGATTATCTCAGTTGTTCTCCTGGCTGAAGTTTGGTCCTTTTACAGCATCCTGCCATGCGATTACATTTGTTCCTGACCACCGAGAACACTCACGTTAACCTTTATCGAGTGGCAAAAAAGTTAGCTTGTTTATATTATGCTAACATAGCTGTGTCGCTAGCGGTCACGTAGCACATCATTATATACCAGCTAGCCAAACTTCAGTAACCCTACAAACGTCACTGCTAGTTTAGTTTTACTGTCTTCATTTATGTTGGAAGTGATAGCAGAGCTGTACGTTTTAATTTGTTTCCAAAACCCCGCAGTCAGGACATGCTATATTGTATTTAGATAGAAGCTAGCGAGCTAACTTCCTGCTAACTTCTAACTCCGTTAAATGTCATAAATTCCGTTTTCATGGATGCCTGGATGTTAAACTCAATTGTTACACCTGGTAGAGCAGAACGCTGATCATTTTATTAAAGATGAAAGACTTTAGACAGTTTTTCAACTCTCAGTAATGCCATAGTGATCGTTTGATATATGGACCTGCAGCGGAGTTCAGGCCCAGACACGGCTAGTGACGTCAGACTTAACGACCGGATAGCAATACTCTATGGACCATAACTTTAACACTACACATGGCAGCTGGGGCAAATGTTGCATGGACCTGACCTGAAGGGGTTTGATCCAGGCTGGGATCGATTGACAAGTTAGAGACACAGCATCATTGTCTACCAGCTGCCACCTGCTGACTGAACCAATCACGGCACAGAGTGAAAGCGGTGTCTCATTTGGAGCTAAATGATTTGCACTGCTGTCTCCCAATGATAATGAGAAATCTAAGCTTGACAGAGAATGGCTGGAGAAGCTGTCACTGCACTCCAATGTCATTTTTATTAGAGATGGCTTTGTCTGTTTGCTCAGGCTTTGTGGCATGTGCCTGCATTTTAAGAGATTAGAATTTGAATGGCTCATGGCTAACCCCGGCTAAATCTGCCAATATTTTCTTCCTCTTGGAGACTTATGACGGTTGAGAATTTGTTTGTAGTAGTTTACCCTAGATAGAGGGTGGAAATGAGCAGGGGAGTGTTGATTGCTAATGCCTGAGGTTTGGCTTTGAAGTATTACAATTACAGAAGCTAATTCGCAGTTTTACATTTGGATCTTTATTTCTAGACGTGGAGGTCTGTGCTGATTAGTCCTGCAAGGCTGAGTGTCTGCATATTGTTATTATTTTTTTAATTTCTCCCGGTTTTGCATGGGCTTGCGTTGACAATGACATGCTACTTCTGGATGCTGGATAATACTTTGGTGAGTGGGCAGCCCAGTAATTACTGTTTTTCCCCTGGAGGTTTGAAGGTAAGCCAGCAGATACCAACTTCCCATGGCATCTACGTTGATCGTGACATCAGATTTTTTTATTCTACAATTTTCAAACACTGTTGATCAAAATGTCTTTAACGCAAACACCAGAAATAACTCATGTTGGTGAGCTAGCTCAGGTAGCCTCACAGGTTTCTTCCTGTTAAAAGGGAGTTTTTCCTTCCCGCTGTCACCAAAGCACTTGTTTTGATAGATTATTTGATTGTTGGGGTTTTCTCTGTTTTCTTTGTGTGATAATGGAGTCTTTACCACTCAATATAAAACACTTAGGGAAGTTTTGTTGTGATTTGTTGCTATATAAATAACATTTAGTTGAATTGAAGTGAACTGAGAGAAACAAAACAGTAAATTTCCTCAGTGAGGTTTAAGGTGTCAACTTCTGTGGGTTAGGTTTTAAACAGCAATTGCAATATCAGTTTTTCAAAGCACTTATAGCCTTGGTTCAGTGATGAGAAAAATTACAATACTAATTGAGGCACATGAACTGAAATGGTTTAATTTGATAATTGCTGTGACATTTCCTCTTAAACCTTTGATGCATTTGGAGACGTCATATTGGAAGTGCTAAGAGACCGCGGTTAAAAAAAGGGTAAAACTGCAAAGTCGATAACCTCCAACAAGCACGACATTAACTGATATTCTCTAAAACTACTGGGCTCATTTGCCGCTCATTTATTCCCCTACCTTATTCCTTTCACTCCCCCTATATACAGCACCACTCTGCAATCAGCGCACTTTCACACTCTGCATTGATCTGTAGTTCTTTGTTGAACTTGTGAGTCTCGCCGTGTGCTCCTTTCCACGACACGGCCCTCCAGGGCCATTTAAAAGGAGCACCTGTCCACGAATCATGCTAAAGGATGATCGCTGAGACAGTAAAACAAGAGTAGTGCCCTTTGTGTAACCTTTTCCCATCCCTGATGTTCCGTCTTAGCTCATGACAGCACTGTCAGGAGTCCCCTATTTGTTGAGGCGTTATTCTTGTCTTTGTATCCTCCCGATAGCCCCGCTAAGCTATGAAGGGCTTTCTTTCCCAAGCCTAATTTTTCATTTTTGCTCTTTTCCCCTTATCTCCATGTGCTTCTCAATTTTCAAACAACCCCTGTCCTTTTTCTTGCTCCTACTTTGGTGCTTAACTGAATTTCTACTTTATCGTGTTGTACTGTAAGTGGCTGGTCGTTTTAGTACACTTAGCCACAGTAAAAAGACCATTTGTGAAGGCCAGTTTTGGCCTGCATCTTGTTAAATTCACTTGTGTCATTTCTCATTTATTCATAAAATCGAATTTGTTCCAATCCAGGTCCTGTAAATGGACTTTACTTTTTCCACAGAAACAACCTTGAGGATTTTAAGTTTTTATTGTACAATCTGCCACTAAAATTATTTTAAAGTTAGGATGAGAATAGAGCAGATGGAGAAGAAGTAAAGATAGTGGAGAATCGGACAACGATAGAAAAGAGGAACCCATTAGATGTGCATCCCTCTAGCACAGTAGCACCACCAATGGCACAAATGACACAAAGGCCTGTAATTTCCAGATGTCCAAATTGTACGACTATACTTATCCGGTCGTTCAGTCTGACGTCACTAGCCGTGTCTGGGCCTAAACTCCGCTGCAGGTCCATATATCAAACGATCACTATGGCATTACTGAGAGTTGAAAAACTGTCTAAAGTCTTTCATCTTTAATAAAATGATCAGCGTTCTGTTCTACCAGGTGTAACAATTGAGTTTAACATCCAGGCATCCATGAAAATGGAATTTATGACATTTAACGGAGTTAGAAGTTAGCAGGAAGTTAGCTCGCTAGCTTCTATCTAAATACAATATAGCATGTCCTGACTGCAGGGTTTTGGAAACAAATTAAAACGTACAGCTCTGTTATCACTTCCAACATAAATGAAGACAGAAAACTAAACAGCAGGGACATTTGTAGGGTTACTGAAGTTGGGCTAGCTGGTATATAATGATGTGCTACGTGACCGCTAGCAACACAGCTATGTTAGCATAATATAAACAAGCTAACTTTTTTGCCACTCGATAAAAGTTAACGTGAGTGTTCTCGGTGGTCAGGAACAAATGTAATCGCATGGCAGGATGCTGTAAAAGGACCAAACTTCAGCCAGGAGAACAACTGAGATAATCCATCCACAATACGAGGTTAGTCATTCATATACTGCTGCATGGGCTGGGCTGTAGTTACATCCTAAGGTTTTAAAAACTGAGCTTAAATAAATGATTAGTGGTAATAAAAGCCGAGGGAGGTCAACAGTGATCACTGACTGTTTTAGGAGCTTTTTGAGATCAAATAGAAGAAAATACAAAACATTAAACATGTTAACAACACAAAAGCCACATTAAACGCAGACTACTTTAGGCCCGGAAGTAGGATTCGTCACGTCATCACTTAACGACCGGATAAACAAGCCATGGCTGTGTCATGGAAAAGAAATTGCAAGAGGAAGTTTAAAAAAAATCTGACTTTGAGAGTCACAAATATGAGAAATCAGGAATTGCAAAACAAGCCACAGTAGCAGTAATCACAGTGGCCAAACTAATCGACACCAAGGACATCCTAAAAAACATACAAGCAGGTGCCTCACACTCAGGCATAAGGGCATTCTGCAGAAAGTGAAATTACTTTCAGTTCACACAGCATGAAGGACACGGCGTATACAGACAGAAGATTAGACTTCGCTAAACATCATGAACAGCAGTCTGATTAGTATTGGGAGCACATTCTTTGGCCAGATGAAACCGTGATAAATTAGTGCAATGATGTGGTTCGCATGCTTTCACCTGGCCGGGAGTTAGCGCAGCGAAATGCAAAATCCTGAAGTAAATCACAGAAATCGGTGTGTGGCGATAACTAGCTGAGTGCAAAACAAGCGCAGAGACTGTGGGGTGCATTCATCAGCCTCGGCCCCTGAAAAAAGCAGCTCCCACTCAATCAACGATCTTTGCAGACTTCACTTAGACACGCGTGATTCTCCTCACATTGCATTTGTCTGCGATGCATCACGAATATGAATTTAACCAAACATTTGCCACCCACTTTCATTTTCTGGCAATCAATTATTAGATAAGGCACGAAGGAATTAAAGTAAGATTGTGAGAGACAAGCCAGGAATATTTCCTAAACACAACCAAGCAGCGATTTCTACAGAAGTGAGTGAACAGTGAACAAAAACAGCTTAAATAGTAGCTTTAGTTTCTTGGACATTAGGGAGGTATTTTGCTGGGAAAATAGCTTCATTTAATTGTTAAACACTGCAGTTTAGTTTTTATACAGGATTGCAAAAAGGTCATAGACATTGTACACAAGTTTCTAATCAGGAAAAAAGGGAAAAGTGTGACTTTGCTATCATGAAACGCAGAGATTGAGGAGCCAGAATGCAGACTGTGAAGACAGACTGAATTAACTAAAAGCAGACCTTTATTTAGGCATATGCAGATGATAAAAACAAAACGAAGCCAGGAAGCAAACAAAAAAGAAGACAGGAACAGACACAACAAACGACAAAGGGGAGACAAAACTATTATATACACACAGACAGAGTAATCAGGTAATTGAAAAGAGGAGGGTGACGAGACGAAGCTGAAAACAATCCAGACAATCAAGACAAGTGGAGAGAAGCAAACTAATGCTTTGTTCCTGATGCCTCGGAAGTTGGACGTTGAAGCTCGGGATTGACGTCACTCAGTTTGCTTCAGCAGTAAAGTCAAAAAAATGAGGAAAAAAACGGACTTCCTTCTTTACTTCTTAGCTAAACCATACGTGCAGTAAATGCACATCAGAACAATACTTAGTTTTGTGTACGTAAAAACACTGCGGCAGCACGTCCTGGTCAATGCTTTGTAACAACAGCGATGCAGCAAATTAAAAGTTTTATCCTTTCACTGCTGTTTACTTTCAGTGCCGTCTTGGATTATCGACTCAGGGTTGGTGGAGATGCTCCAACCGTCCGGGTTGGAAATCTCAGAAATTCAGTTTAAATACGACCTACCTGGAAATTTGCACAATCCTCGTATCTCCCGTCCTAAGATTTAGTGCTGTGGTCGAGGGTAAAAGTTACACATTAATTATTTAAAAAATAAAATGTTTGAATTGCAGGGGGGAAAAAGCTCGTTATGATGTAAACACAAATATAGTAAATTGTTAGTGAGTTTTTAGTTGTGTAAGAGCTGATATCCCACTGTTAAACCTGCACAGGTGCTTATCCACTTCTCTTGTATAGAACTGTGACCCCTAGCCCTCCACACCTCGTTCTCCAACCTCTGAAGCCTCCCTGCTGTTAACTGCAAGTCTACCAGTGGGTCAAAACATAGGCTTTAGTGTTTGGTATACAGTGTAGTACATAAGATCGTGACCACTCTCTTAGTGTTACCGTCCACAGTGGTATCCGGTACGAGCATCATTTTTCACGTGGAGAATTGCTGCCTGTGACGATTTATAATATCATCACAGATACAGAGATATCCGGACATATATAAACAATTGAACTTCTGCATATCACGTCTTCGCTGCATCGTTTACCTGTTGACAGTAGCAGGTTGCACTAAATTGATGTTACTCCGAGGCATGGACCACCCGTGGAAGCCGAACACATCATGAGGATGTGTTCCCTTTGACCGGAAAGCCTCCCATGTTGAATAAATCATGACAAAGCGTGCTGGCTTCACAGTACTTTTCTTTTTTATCTTTCATCCTGCCGAACCTCCGAATATGCCCTTGAGAAACTACAGAAAATACAAAAGAGAAAAAAGCGTGGACATGGCACCGCAGGAGGTAGTGTGAAATCATTGTTTCCATGGTAATGGCAGGCAACAGTAAGCCCTCTATCAATTCTAAGGTATTGACTCTCATTCGCTGGTGATATTTAACCTTCACAGATGAATAGGCCGTCATGCGTGCGGAGGAATTGATAAAGCCGCCACTTTCAATGTATTACGATTGATGTCTTTATCATTTGGAGGCTGGCCTAACTACGGCTTGTTTGCAAATTACTCTCCTTGGCCTCATCTATCAGGCTATTGAAGTAGGGCATTGGATGGAGGAAAAAAGGGATAATTCTACATGGGAAATACAACTAGTATTGTGTAACTTTGCTTCTTGGTTTAAGAATTTTCTTAAAAACAAATGCCTTCAAGTGTTTGTTGAACTGAATTTATAATGTAACACAGCCCCTGACTTCTCGCTGGTCTGTTCAGTGAGGGTCGGCGAGTCCGCTGTATTTGCAGCATCTTATGTAGTAATTTATTCATGCGGTTCAGTGAAACAATAATGAATCCATAAACCTTACATATGAGGGCACGTTTTGTCTCTGACAACAGCTGTTGAAGGAATAAATCCAGTTAAGTGCTGATCAGCTCCAAACCCCACCAGGTCATCCTCAGCCAATGGCGAACGCGGCATACTGGCACATCCTTTCTCTGCGGGACCCTGCAGATTTGTCACTTTGACTCCAAGTGCACACAGATTCATTTTGGTGTAAAACGACCTGTCCATGGCCTCCTTCTCAGCAGAAAGCGAGAGATGCTCGAAAACAAAAGCAGAAAGGTCATTGACTCGTGAGGCGAGGCAAACGGAGGGTGAGGAAGTCCCTTTGTTGCAGCTAAACAGAAGGAAAAGGGATTTTAGATGAAATTCTTTCTCCGGGCTTGTATGCTTGCAGCTCAGTCTTTCATGTGGGGCTTTTGGTTGTGGTTAGTAGGTGCCTGTTTGTAAGCCAGGACCGTTAGCTATTATCTATTGCTCCTGTTCAGCACAGTTTAAACTGATGTGATCCTATTGGACATAATCATGCAGGACAATGAGCATGTTGAGCTGAAAAACGTCGCTCATGTATGTGATGTGACACGGGTACACATGAGTATACAACTGGCCACCTGCCACTAGCAACACATCAGGTTATAACGAGCTGAAGGAGCTCACAACAATGTAGAAGTTTGTGTGTATGATGATTCAGCAATATATCGCTTCCCTTTGTGCTACCATGACGTTATGATTATTAATACATTTAAAGTAAACCAAAAGTTTCAAATATGCAGTGCTGTGCAAAAACCAGACTTTTTTCCTTTTTGTGATTTTTTTTTTTTTTTTTTTTTTTTTAAGTCCTTCAGCCTTTCTGAAAATCTTTCAGCGCTTTTCTTGGGACATTCTTTCCTTTTTCTCTCATGTTCAGCCCAGTCTTTGTATCTGACCAATGGTATACCAGAATCAATTTTAAATAGTATCTTTAGGCACTTTGTTCCGAGCATTTCTTTAGTTGAATCTACAAAAAAATGTCAAAGAGAGCAGTTTCACAGATATAAAATTGTATTTTTGCACCAACAAGGTGATTCCCAAAGAGCTATTACAAGAAAAGTTGAAATCACTCAGCGTGGTGTGCAGTGTGTCCTTAAAAACTTGAGGAAATTGGATAAGTGAAGGACAAAAGAAGAACTATCAAGCCTGAAAAAAAATATAACTACAGCAGATGAAAATTATCTGAAAGTCATGTCCTTGAGAAATATGGGGAAAAATCCAACAAAGACCTGACAGAGGTTGTGAGAGATGCATCGTCCTCTTCAGTGGAGGGACAAAAGGGGCTGAGGTATGCCAGATTACACCGGAGCTTGATTGAAAATCGTTGACAACAGTTTTTATGGAGTTCTGAATCCAAATGTGACATTCTTGAATCAAATCATTGATTGCGGCACCGTTAGCTAATGGTGTTAGCTGTGTTAGTTAGCGCTAACTGTGTTAGTTAGCGGTGTTAGCTATTAGCCATTGGCTATACGTTGAGTGTCTACAGCCATCTGTAAAATGGCGTTTGGCAGCTAACTGTGTTAGTTAGCGGTGTTAGCTATTAGTCAAAGGAGCTTGCAAAGAAAAGCGTCTGGACTTCTTTAAGTTGCTTGAAGACGTTTCACCTCTCATCCGAGAAGCTTCTTCAGTTCTAAGGTCAAATGGTGGGGAGTCCCAGATATAAACCTAGTGGGAGTAACCCCCCACAGAGGGACAAAAGGACCCCCTGATGATCCTCTAATCGCCTGAGCCAAGGTGTGAAATTGGGTGTGGGTCCCAATCAGCCAGGGTTTCAGGTGAGCTCATTGTGAAACCTGGCCCCACCTTATCATGCAAATTCCTGAGGTCAGATGGCCCAGGATGTGAGTGGGCGTTAAGGTGTCTGGGGAGGGAACTCAAAACTGGATTATAGATGGCAGGCAGTTGGTGTCGTAAACCACCGCCTCTGTTCAAAGATGGTCGCTCACAGTGGACATAGATGGCTATTTCACTCCTCTTTCAAACCATCTGTCCAAAATGTGAACATTGGCATCCTCGAAAGAGTGTCCTTTATCCTTAAGATGCAGATGGACTGCTGAGTCTTGTCCTGTGGAGGTGGCTCTTCTTGACTGAGAACCTTCACAGACATGTTAGCTATTAGCCATTAGCTATACGGTGAGTGTCTACGGCCATCTGTAAAATGGCGCCTAGCGCTTACTGTGTTAGTTAGCAGTGTTAGATATTAGCCGTTAGCTATACGGTGAGTGTCTACGGCCATCTTTAAAACACGGTGGAGGCTCTGTCATGGTTTGGGGCTCCATATTAGTCAGTGGTATTGGAGATCTCCATGTCTTAAAGAAGTGGGAAGTGGGAAGAAGTTCTGATTGGCAACAGCTTCTTTTTTCAGCATTAAATGAGTAAAAGCATACCCGGATAGAAAAGCATACAGTTGAACACTCTCAGTCATGGATTAGCCTCCCCAGAGCCTGAACTTTAACATTATTGAATCATTATCTTCTTCCATTACACAAGTATCATCATGCATTGACACTTGCGGTAGTATTAAATGTTGCAGAACTGCTGTATTGTAAGGCTATTGATTGTTATAGTGAGTATTGTGATATTGTGGCATGACTAACTCTGTATTCCCCATTCTCCACAGTATTCAGTGGCAAAACAGGTGACTGTACAATTTGACATATTTAAGCAAGGAAGATTCTTCCCCGAGATTGCTTTTCTTTGTGCGCACCAGATAAAACTCACCTTTGAGGAGCAGCACGATGTAACCGGTGGCAAGATTAATATGAACACAGCACGCTCTCTTATCTCTCCAGTGCTCGAGTATGCCAGCTCATTCAACAGATTTGATTACTCCTCAGTTTACATTTCCCTCACCCCTTCTTGCTTACCTAGCTATCAAGCTGGAGAACTGATGTCGTGCAGAATGCCAAACAGACTGAAGCTGTTTCCAGGTAATGAACAAGAGATGCAGACCCAGGTATTACACAATCGCATAATGTCCCCATTTCAGTCTTTTTGATGGGGGATATGGACGAAGGCCAAAATAATTAGACCCATGCCGACTGTATGCCCGGGTATAAACTCATTGTACACACAGTGGAGTGTAAAGCTCTTTTTTTTTTTTCCTTGGTTTTGTTTGTTTCTCAGTTCCTGTGGCTTTTTCGAAAGGGAAGCATGTTTGTTCAGAGATAAACCAAGGTTGCTGTGCTGTTCCTCCCCCTTATCTCTGATTCATAAGCCAGATGGGTCCTCTTCTTCCTCTACATTCTCCTTCTGCTTGTTTTTTTTTTGCCTTGCAATTTGAGTTCTCCGCCTCCTTTTCTTTCTCCCATGTCCAATTTTGAATTTAGCCTTCCATCTTCCATAAAATTCTCCTCCTTTGCTTCCCTCTCCCATTTGATTTTTAACAGTTTCTCTAATCTCTCTTCAGAGCATCAAAAAAATCAAAAAACTAATGATTTGGTGCGTTTTAGAGCGATTCATGGACGCAGAGCCTTCTAAAGCAGCGGTCCCCAACCCCCGGGCCACGGGGCGGTACCGGTCCGTGAGTCATTTGGTACCGGGCCGCGAGAGTGAGACTCGGATGTGAAATGTATGGTTTTCAGGGTTTTTATCGGTTTTTAGCGTTATTTTGTTATCGTTTTTTTCGTTAACTCTGTTTTCCTGGGTCTTTTCACGTGTGTTATGAATAAATCTTATTTTTTTCGGTACCAGTACTAGTTTTATTTTGTTGTATTTATCCGCGACACCTTAAAGGCCGGTCCGTGAAAATATTGTCGGGCACAAACCGGTCCGTGGCGCAAAAAAGGTTGGGGACCGCTGTTCTAAAGTAATCTGACATATAATACAAGTGAGAAAGAATGAGTGTAATATGTATAGAGGTACATACTATGTTTGCCCAAAGCTCACACATCAAGCTGTTTGTACACAAGGGCAGATAACCAGTGTAGCTGGGGTGGGTGGTGTTGGTAAACTGCATTTCAGTCCAGGGGTCTCAATTGCACTTTATCAAGGATCACTCTACTAATTAGCAGTGTTAGCTCTTTAAATAAGCAGGGCTAAAGCAGCTTGGGGTCGTTTTGTGTTTGTGTGTGTGTGTGTGTGTGTGCATCACTCTGCACAAGGTGGAGTGTATTCATAGCAATGTGTCGCACCCTCGCTTAATTGGTTGTTTGAATGTACCCATTTATCCACAGAAGGGTATCTAATTAGGGTCCTTTGACATTAGAAACAGCTTTCCCCAGCTTTGGCAGGGGTGTAGATTTCAGCCAGGCTTCCCATAGCTAGGCTTAATTGACTATTATGATAAGAGTTGGGGGGAATGTGCTCCACGGTGGAGTGGATAGATACCACATGCAGAACGCTCTCTAGCTTTGTTGGGGTTTTTTAATGGATGAGTTTTTTCTGGGGCGGGTCGGCCGGAGTCTGCCTGTCTGTCTGTGGTCAGCCTTTCCGCTCAGGATGCTCCACGGCACGCGGGCAAAGCAAAGTGCTTTTATATCCTTTCAGACAGTAAATAAAATAAAAGCCACTGCACCTGTTTTGCATGAGCCTGCATCAACAAACATTGCCTTTAGGTTATCTCTGCATTATTAAAGCTACACAGTGTTTGGGAAAGGTCTTCTGCATCTTAAACTCAAAGCTGCTCGAAGCCGTGTTTCTATATTAACGATGGATCGCCTGACTCAGTACAATGCACAGAGTGTCAGTGGTGCTGACAAACCCGTGGACGATTATTACCGAGTAGTTCCATGGGGCATTTTCAGCTCATCACTTTGCTTTTATGGTCTGCAGCTTTAACGTGTTGCGCTGATGAATCTCATTTTTAGCAGCAGGAGGCCGTTGCCTTCAGTGAACATAAAGGCCTCCGATCACCCCAGCTGTCCAGCAGAAACAGCAGCAAATCAGCAAGCAGCTTCTATTAGCAGGGTCGAAAGGAGAGTGGCTATTGCAGCTACATTCGTCAGCTGGTCAGAAACACGTCTCTTAATATATCTGTTTGCTAGCACCTCCCCAAACCAACCAGTATGTTATTGGTACGGGGAGGTACCAATAACATATTTATGAGGTGATAAATCTGAGTCGGTCTTGTTTTTGGTGCCACCAAGTGGTCCAGAAAACACTATTTTGACCCAAATAACAAACCAATAGTTTTAAAAAATGCTTCAATTCAACTGTTTTTTGTTTTTGTTTTGTTTTTTTTCACAGAGGATACAGAACACGACAGACACCTTGCTGAATTTAACCGGACGGAATATGACGGACTTCCTGGTCAAGACTTTTGAGAAGTCTGGTAAAACAAGGTAACGTTTATAACTGTGTTTGCTGTTGTGAATGGCGGTGTGTCTATCTTTAGAAGTTCAGCAACGGTAACATGAGCAAAAGGTCCTGCACATCGTGCTGTCGTTCCCATCCTCGTCGTTATGCAGTTATCGTGTTCGAGCAAATCCTGCCTGGCCGCTCTGTGATGCACTTCCCTTAACCTGTCATCTCAGTGCGTGAAACCATAAAGAGCAAACTGTCAGCGAGAGGAATGATTAATTGTAAGCGTTAGGCTGGTGTGTTTGCTCAGCCCTGTGCATGTTTCATCACGATTCCAGAGCGTGTTGGACATGTACACGTATTTCCTCTGTGCAGTGTGTGCTCGTGCTGTATATGTATAGCACAGGGGTCGGCAACCTGCGGCTCCGGAGCCGCATGCAGCTCTTTAGTCTTTATTTTGCGGCTCCAGGTGGTTTGGGAAAATAACTTAGAAGTATTTAGCTGAAGTGTATTTTATTTGTGTTTAGTTCTTTTTTTTAACTTGTAGTTCTAAATTGGAAGATTATTGTGATTTTGAAATATAAAAATAAAATTATATCTTATTATTTTTTCATCACTCAAAATAAGCGTCACACTCGCGGAAGCCGGTGTACTCGCCGAAACGCCGTGCATTTATCGAGACTTTCAACCCCAGGTAGGCCAATTATGGATCTTCGGATCCACATTATGTCGGCAGCTATTCTCCACCGTGAACTATGTTAAAAACAAACACGCTCACGCCTCACAGACGACAGCTTACAGTCCTGCGTGAAGATGAAAGTGACTTCGTACCACAGCAGACCCGCTGCTTTTCAGCATCTCTTTATCGACCACTTTTCACACACGGTTGCTGCACGCATACAGCCGGCTGTAGCTTTTCTGCTCACAGCCCGACAACACAACAGCAGAGAGAGCACAGACTTTAAGGCGAGGCGTGATAGCGGGTGCCGCTCAGGTGCGTCCTCCTCCCCTCCAGCGGTGCTGCAGACCACGCCCCGCCACACACATTAACCAGGTAAAATACATATTTAGGCAGAATTTTGCAAATGTATATTTTTAATTTTTTAGCAGCATAGTGCTTTTTTCTAATTACTTTTTAAAAGTCAGGTCAAGGCTCCAAAAGCCCAAAGGCGATATAAGGGTGGCGGTTCACAACAGTTTTTGTTTGCTACATGGATCATTTTAGTCGAGCTGGGTGTCTTTCCTTTTGTTATATTTCTTTAAGAGTTCAAAATGTGTTCATTACATAAATAAAATGTAAGTTTCTCTGTAGCACTTCATGGATTTCATAAGCAACGCACCTTAGTTGCTCTGTGGATTCTTTTAAAAAGCAGTTAAAAACTGTTCTGTTCAAACAAGCTTTTTGTTGATCTACATATTTTATATTCTTTACATTATTTACATTTGATCTGTTAAACTGTGTATAATTTCTATTGATTGTATTGTTTATTTTAATATTTGTGTAGAGCGCTTTGTGACTGCTTGTCTGTGAAAAGCGCTTAATAAATACACTTTACTTACTTTAGTTGTTCACACAAAGCATAAAGGTAAAAAAACAATATATACAGTGTTATCTTCATTTTAGATTTTAAAAAGTATTCGCGGCTCCCAGTGTTTTCTTTTGCGTGGAAACCGGGTCCAAGTGGCTCTTTGGGTGTTAAAGGTTGCTGACCCCTGGTCTAGCATATGCGGCGCGAGCACAAGAATGCACATCCACGTGTGTGTGTGTTTGTGTGCCCAGGGGTGTAAACGTGAGGGGTGTATTGAAATTGTCAACTTGCTGTGAGCCTGGAAAAAGCGATAAATTGAAGCATCATTTTCATCTGCAATTTTGGAAAGCTGATAAAAAAAAGCTCTTCCTTCAGGGCAGAGAAAAAATTGATGGATAGAGTCCAGATGGAGCTTCTAAGGCAGGGGTGTGAAACACAAGGCCTGGGGGCCAGAATCTAGCCGGCAAAGATTCCAATCCGGCCCACTGGACAGCTTTGGGAAATGTGATCGAGGGGATGAATTTGGAACTTTTTATAGACTTTTTACTGTGTTTTCATAGGGTTTTCCTGCTGGTAAAGAGCTCCCTTAGGGCCATTCATATACACCAAACTAATTGAGTAAGCAATTATAATAAATAAATTATAGTTACAATTTACGATTTACTGTTGAAATCTGCTTTTTTCCCAAATGGTCCCACAGTTGAAAAGCTTAGATTTCTTAGAATTTAAGTCCAAAGAGTCACACTGACAAATGTCTTTCCTTTGCTACAGCAGCATTTCTTTATCACGTTGACAAACTCTTAAAATTGCACTTCTTTATTGTCTCTACTTCTTTAGATATTTAGATAAATGCGAGTTAAACTTCTTTACACTGACAGGGCGTTTACACTCATCCAGCCAACGATGTAAAATGAGTTTGACATCCCTGATCTAAGCGGTCGATTTGCCTTTAATTTGTTGGAGATAGTGGCTCATTTCCAGATTCCACATTGGAATTGATACCAATATTTATCATATAAACTTCGGTGAACTTGAAAAAAATAGTTGTGAACGCAGCTTGGAGTGCTTTAATATGGCCTGTAACATGCTAATGAGCAAGCAGCATTGGCGTGACTCTGAGGGGGAGCCACAGCCGCAGGTCCCATCATCACAATGTTATATCACAAGCTGACCTCGAAAAGGTTTCACTTAAAAGTAATTTCACGTAGTCATTTTCCGGGACGCCTCTGTAGCCTTAATAGTAAGGATGCAAACCGAGCAACCGAATCGTCCCCGATTTCACTGCCGGCCGAGTGGACCCTCCAGCCTGACTCCGCCACCCTCACTTCCTGTCTATCACCACCGCTGCTCTCAGATGAAGGCGTCTATAACAAACTAATACAAATGTTATAAGCAGCGATGCGAGTTGTCTGTTTTATTGGATCGTATTAAGCCCGTATGTCTAATGAATGTTTCTTAGGCAATAACTTGTGACACGAGCAGAGTAATAATAGTGTTTCACATTTCTCCTATGCCCCTGATATAATGAGGACCTAAAAAAAAGCGAGACAGAAATAGTGTTGTGAAAGCTCAGGGTGAAAAAACCGCATGTAGTAATTACAGTGTGTGTGTGATCATGCTGTTGGGGGGGGGGAATGTGCTGAGGCTTCCCTATATGTGTGTGAGTTAATTCATGTGTGATTACCATGATAACTGCACATGAGGTCTTAGCTGTTTTGTTGATTTATTTGCACAGGCATGAAAGTAGATGCCTTTAAAGAGAGAGAGAGTGTGTGCGCGTGCATTTCTGATTACTTTCCTGACACTGCAGGTACGGAGGGATCTCCGTCGGAGCAATCAACTCTCAAGTTCGTGTGACGGAGGCAGCAATCACGGATACATTCAGAGATCTAAAAGGCCTATTCAGTTCAGCTCAGGTATGTGATAAATATTGGCATTCACAAAGTCAAACTTGTTGATACCACTGGATTATATGAATTTCTTTTATGGTGTAGAAAAGTAGTACAATGTAGTGCAAGGCCAGAAGTTGTACTGTTGGAAAATATCCCATGGGCATCTACAAAGACACACAAAACCTTGAAATTATATTTTTTTTTCCATCTTTCTGTTCCTGCACCACATACTGTACATATAAATGATGGCAACAAGAGAAGACCTGCCTCAGATCAGCAGTGTGATGATACCTGAAATGTCTTCGAAAAAGAGGAAATTTGTTGCACTATTTGTTCATCCTTTTTAAGAACATTACAGGCATGGCTCAAGGTCACGTGAGTCTGGTCTGCAAGTTTGCTCTAGAGTCAGTTATCCACCCAAATATTACAGGCATTGCCATGAAATCTTCCAGGCAGACCCCCCCATGCTGACTCCTGTTAACATTCTGTATTTTGAAACCAAGTGTCTGCAGCATCAGACGCTTTACCACAGACGTTGTACCTAGAGATTAAAACCTGAAGCCTTTGAAAATCCTCATATAATAATATAACATAACATTATAATATAATATAAGCACATTCTAACTGTACTATCACACCTTATTTAGTAGTACATTAATGAGGCGCAACAAGCTGTGGCCTACTTTGTATCAATTTAGACAAACTTGTAAAAAGCACCATAAAAACACTAGTTTACTACACCTCACACAGAAATTGACCTTATTCAAGCTCCACAGCAGCGTCAACACAGACATAGCACCACACATCCCAAACAGCAAAGCGATTTTAATTCCCAATAAAGTTTGCAATATATGACTAAATGAAATACCCAGTAACTAACAAGTGCAAACGTGGATAAATTTGTTATTATTGTGCATTAAATGGTCTTATAGCAGCTGGTTACACACAGTGTCACATATACAGTAATGACACTGTATGTAACATATATCGCACTTTCCCAATATAACAGTATGTCAAACCACACCACCCTATCTCTTCTCCCACTTGGATGTTGTTTGGACTCCTGCGAAATTTCTCTTGGATACGTCGGCAACACTTCGGTCCCATACAGGTTAAGACACGTCACCTCACCCTCCAACCCAAGCCATCCAAATAAACCCATCTGGGCTCTGAGTTGCGATATTGCAACTGTGTGACCTGTTGCGTGCTGACTTGAGTTCACAGTGCAGTTTTCTTGTTATAAGCAATAACTGACCCTCTTATAAAGTACAGCTGTGTTAACAAAAGACCCTTTAAATATGTTTCCTTCAAGCGCACCATTTAAATTTCTAATAAAGTATATAATCATATAATTGGATCTCACATTGTTCTAGGTAGTGCACTACTACTGATTAGGCCTTAATTGAAATGTAAGGTAGCTTATTAGGATATGAGCGTGTTTATTTACCGTCTAATAAAGAACATTTTCATCCTAGTTGTGTTTCGCTTGATTCAAAACAAGTTTTATTACATTCAACATAAACCGATTGCCGCTGAAGTCACGACAGATTCTTCTAAATTTCTACTTTTTAATCTACTGTCATAATCAGGATATTTAACATGTCCAGCAGGTTGATTTATAACTAAAACGCTTCAAAGCTACTCCCAACACTGCTTCCAGGTTCTCCTTGAACCTTTATCAGTGTAAAAAGTGCCACAGCCGTCTTTGTATAAACATTGCTTCGGTGCTCATTCAGCTATAGAAATGACAAATAAATAAACCGCAAGCCATCATCAGCGTCGTGTTACGACCCAGCGCTAAATGTTTGTAGCAGTTTTGTGAGTGAAGAGGCTGCTCTCCCTCCTGTCAAGGCTGCGGCTCGCCGCTTTTATTTTGACTGCGCCGCTTCTAATTGGAGCGTTGAGTTCTTTATTCAGACAGCTTTGTATCTTGGATACCGGTGATGTCACTCGCGGTGGACTTTTGGACTCCGCTGATTTCTCGAACAATTGAGAGAGAGGACCGAATTCAAAAGGAAGGAGGAGGTTTAATTCCTTCAGATCCATTTTGTTGAGTGTCCATGGCAACAAGCTGCTATTGTCTGAGCGCCGCTGTGAATAAATCGAAAAATCTTGTGCACAAGATCGCACAATCCGGCAAATCCGCTCCCCATACCACATTACTTAACCTTCTTATTAATGAAGTTCATTCAGTTTCAGGGTTTTCTTTTCTGTATTCTTTAACTTCTTCCATTCAGTCTGCTCAGTGCCTGCATCAGGATTCAAACTCTTAGGAATGTGTAGTGTTTTCTTAAAATTCATGCCCACTCACTTGTCACCTCCCCGTGCCTCTCCCTCTGTCTCGCTCCCTCAGAGTCTGTCGTTAACATTTTAAATTTTGGACGTTCAAACTACACCATCGCTTTGCCCCCGGGGGTCTCCGGTCTCATCCCTCACCGAGGCTCTCTCCTCTTCTCTCCCCAGAACCTCGACGCTAATGTGACTTTAATTTGTGCAGCAGCGATGATGTAACTCTAATGGCCGGGCATTAGCCGTCCCAGTTCTGCATTCCTTGTTATTAAAGTGCTACACTGTCCTTGGGAAATGTCTGCTTCTCTTCTGCTGCTCCTGCTGCTGCTCTGCAGGCGTTGCGACGTGAGACTCTTAACTGGAAGTAACGTGTTTTTGCACTCGCAGCCACCTGCGCCAACTGGGAAGTGGGCTTTGAAATTTCTGTTTCATTGCATTTTCTATGTCTAGCAGGTAGAAAATGGAGCTCTGAGAAGCAGGAGGCGGTGGGAATGGAAAGAACAAGAGAGGCTGTGCGGTGGGAAGTGTATAATTAAGAACCCCCACCCTCCCCCCGCCTCAGAGGAGCCACTGTTTCATGTAGATAGCGTTAATGATACGCAGCTCCCCGAAATGCTTGCGTAACCCATTTTTATTATTTAAATTATTCACAGGAACAAGCCCCTTAATTTAATAAACTGTAAACTTCTCCCCGGCAGATTCCTGGAACACACACATATTAACACACTTGCCACACAGGCCGTTTGACCGCTGAACTACGCGGGCCGATTTTGGAAAAAGTCGCCGCACACTCGAGTGGCTTTATTGTCGCGTCGTGAGCCATTGCACCGATGGGGTCCTCTGGCCAAACCAGCCTTGTCATTGTCCTTGAGCGGGGGAGAGTTTGTCAAGGATTAGACGCGGCCAGCCGCTGGCAGGCACACTTCTCATCCCGTCCTCAGCGACGGCTAATCCTCAGGACGGCTTCCTATTTGGAGCCACTTGGCACAACTCAAACCCGAGTGAAGGGAAAACAGGAAACACGGGCCGAGGTCGCCCGTGCTGCTGCTTTAGGACGAAAGCAGAAGACTTGTTCTCCGCCTCGAGTACGAATAAGTAATGAGCTGGAACAGAGGGGGATGTTATTTAGCGCTCTCCTCTTATTTCAGGGTGCATTGCTGAAATGATGTGTAAACACTGTGTTTAGGCGCAGATGTTTCCAGATGTTTCTAAAGCCAGCCACAAGGTGCTAAACAATTGGATGAGTTTTGAACAGAGAGAAAAAAAAAAGAAAGAGGCACAGTATGATCTCCTCGGCCTGTTGTCCTCAGGTAACCGTCTGAGCCGAGCGGCTGGAGAGATCTCTTTTCTCTCTTCCCCCCCCCCCTCCCACTCCCACTCTCTCTGTTTCGCTGCAGACAGCCACTCACACCTGAGCACCCTCCTGCATTCTCGGGATGTCTTTCTTGATTTTTCTCCTCTTATTTTTCCCCGCCGCCCCGCCCCTCGCTCTCCAGTTGTCACCTGCACTTTGCCTCCGTAAACCTCTCCTCCTCACTCCGTGCCACGTTCGCTGCCCCTCCTCTTCCACAGCCCCTCTGATGAAGGCAGAAGTCCAACAGGAGGTCCATTTGCATTTATATCACACATGTAATGTGCTCAGTAGTCTTATGGCCGGGGCCGAACAGCATGGTATCAACACGACACTTTGGGAATGGCACGCCTGTCATCTCGAGCCCTCATCCCAAGGCTCATTTCACATGAAACATGAGTGCAGCAGAGGAGATTTTAATGCAACCTGTCCGGGCTACCATCGCTCTCCCTCCCTCCCATTTTCATCACCTCACCACAAAGCCCGGCTGACACTCTCTGAAAATCATCCCTGTGCTTGTGTTTTATTTGCGACTAAACCCTCTCCCACCCCCTTAAAGCCGATTGGTCTATTTGGTATTTAGGCTGCTAGTGCTAACTGTGAATCTTTGTGCCCACCCCATCTTTTACAGTTATTTTACATAATTTAATAAAGCAGTAATGTCAAAAAGAGCTGGGGGAGGGGGAAAAAAAGTAACAAGAATAACAAGAGGACACCCCCAACCTTAACCCCACCCCCTCCACCGCCACCCCTCAAGTCGGAGGAAAATAAGTGGTTCAGCACACCCCCAAAAGGCTCCCTGGAAATCCTGATTCTCATGTCTCTCTCTCCCTTCTCCCTCATGTTTTTGCATTTCAAAGAGCAGCGGTGGTCTTCCGAGTGTGTCCAATTAAGTCTCCCAACTCATTTCTTATTTCTTGTTTTCCTCTTCATTAGGATAACGTGACTGATCAGCTCTACCAAAGCGCTGAGACGCTGCTCAAGAACCTGGGAACCAGGGACAACGTCAAGGTATTGTTGTGAATGTACATTACACCGAACACGGGATGAACGTTTAACGACCGCAGAGGTGAAATCAGCCTCGTGCGGTGCAAAAACAGGCTACAGAGGCAGCGAATACCCAAACACAAGGCCACCAACTCATCTATCTCACTCAAGCCAAATGCTTGATATAGAATTGTGATGCTTTAACTGCATAATGAGCCTCATTGTGGGTTAAGACCTGTATAACTGAATTTAAATCAAAAGCAGACAGTGCTATAAATAATTTAGCAGCTACATCCTGGTGATTTACTCTCTAACTAAACTAAAGAAAGAAATGTGATCACTTGTTGCTATTCTGAAGCCTTTCTGTTCTGCTGTGCTAAACATAAAAAAACCCACAAAAAAACCTGCTAACCCAAACTTGAGCTTTCCAAGCGGCGATAAATGAATTTGTGTTTCCATTTTCCATCTGGTAATGAATTAAAAAGGAGTCTTGAAGTAAGTAAGCGCGCTCTGCGAGTTGAGTACATTTGTGTTTAATGCTGAAATACTGCCGAAGCTGTCCTATAAAAGTGTCTCACACTTATATTTCTCATTCTGAGGGAAGAAAATTTGCTTCTCCCCCAGAAGCACTTTGATGCTTAAAGTAGTTTCAGAAGTGGAAATGTGGCTTGCCATCATATCTTACATATTTTTCGCTCTATCACCCTCATGTATTTAGCAGACAAGCTTAGCTCACGATCTGTTATCTCGCATACATCAAATGGTATTTTAGCTGTAGACCTTTCAGAAACTGCTGGATGGGAGGAAAAAAACAAAAAACAAAAAAAAACAAAACAGAAAATAATATCTATTTTTGTCGATCTCCTCTTGTGAGATAAGAAAAAAGGAGAACACAGCAGCAAGCAGACAGAAAGAAACGTGTGTGTGTGTGTGTGTGTGCGCGCACTTTCAGATTTCTCCACGTCCTCCTCTGTGATGCGGTGCTATGTTGGGCTGACACTCAAACACCATCCACTCTTAATTAGCGCTGCACTATCAGCAGGGAGCTCTCCCTCTCACTCCAACTCTCTTTCATCCATTCTTTTTCTTCTACAAGCAGCCTCAAACTCAGGGAATCACTTACAGTAGAAACAGAAGGCACGCTCAGAAATACAGGACAGGAAATAGCGTTGGGAATGTGCATCAGTAGCAATAATGTACCGTACATCTCACTGTGCACGCGTGCTGCACAAGGATCTGAAGGACCAACACTGTCTCATCAATGTGCTTATTAGAATACTGAGTTCAGATGCCAGAGTCGTACACTAGGTGCCCTTTGGCCCTGTGATGCACTGACAGGCCGGTGAGAGGTAACCACTTTATTCTAGAGACTTACAGTACTGTGCAAAAGTCTTGAGCCACCCCATAATTCTTTCTTATAGTTCTCTTAAAACAATAGTCCTCCCAACTTTTTGAAGGTTTTTTCTTTTTAGACATTGGCTGCTTTTTCACTCACTGTAAGTCCAGTCTTATCTGACCATTATTGGTTTAAGCCACTTAACACTGACCTATGAATCATTCAAGCATCAAAAATGCACCTAACTGAAGGAAGGAATCAGTGTTGTGACTTTATATACTGTTTTACTAGAAGTCTGTAAAAAAAACAAACATATTCTTTCAATTTCTTTAGTCCAATATATGAAAGAAATTGCAAAAAAACAAACAAATTTTACAAGATCTGGGCTGAAAGTCAGTGATACAGAGATAAAACAGTGAGTGTCTACAGCCATCTGTAAAACACGGTGGAGGCTCTGTCATGATTTGGGATGCATTTTAATCAGTGATGTTGGGGATCTAGTCAAAATCAATGGAAATATGAAAGTACCATCAGATTTGATCTGCAATGCAACACCATCTGGAAATGACCATCTGTCGTTGATTGGAAATGGCTTGACAATAGCATGATCCCACACACACAGTGCTAATGCCGTAAAAGCAGACCTGCCAACATCCAAAGAAGAGCTTTGGATGTGCTTCAAGAAGCCCGGAGATCTATTCCTGAAGATTACTTCAAGAAATGACAAGAAAGCTGCCTGAGAGAGTTCAGACTGTGTCAAAGAATAAAGGCAGTCATGCCAGATATTGACTTTCAGTGTGTGTTTTCACATTTCAATAAATTTCCTGCTAAATGTTCCAATTCTCTATGAAAATATAAAGAAATGATGGGTGGCTAAAAACATTTGCACAGCACTATACTCGCTGCATTAGGAGGCTGTAGCAGAGCTCATGATAGTCAGCCCAGAGATTATGACTCACATCCCTTTGGGACCTTTTTGTTTTGCTCTTTTTATTGACTGAAAGAATAAAAAGCCGTTTTTTGTCTTTTTACTCACGCTTCTAGAGTTTCACCACAAGCAACTCTGCACGTTACCGTGCACTAATGCCACAACCTGCTGCGCCAGGCTCCACATCTGAAGTGCACCTCGTGCATAAAGCGAGCCACATCAGCAGCTTGGATAAGCAGCATTAATTGACGCCCCGCTAATGAGATCCGGATAGTAGTAAATCCGTAAATGACACAGACAACTCTTTACAGTGGTGATATTTTGCCCTTTCTTCTGTTACGCTAAAGTGTTCACACTGTGTTTGCTTTCTGGTACTTTTGTTGGTGTCACGTTGCTGCTAAAACACACCCAGCAGACAGATTCTGCCCTGATCTTTTATTCACTACCTCACTGGGTAGTTAATTTCTCCCTTTTCCAAAGAAAGCCACCTCAGAATTAAGAGGGCACATCCTTCATCACTGACCTGTTCCACAGTTTTAAAAAAAGTAAAGATTAGAATTGAATCTTCACTTCTCCACGTCATCTCTCGGTTATCTCTCCCTTCATAACCTGCCTGTTTTATTTTATTTTTCCTATTATTTGTCCACGAGTCTTACCTGATGTAGTTGCTAGGAGACATGGGAAGCAAATGCAAACCCCTCTACATGCTGTTCTCTGTACCAATTGTCTGTTCTACTGCAGGTGTGGTTCTACAACCAGCTGCGGCACGCCGTGGCGTCCTTCTTTAGCGTGGCCAACAACGGCATCCTGAGAGGAAATCTGCCAGCGGGACAGGACCCGCGCCAGTACGGCATCTCCGTCACCAATCACCCCCTCAACCTCAGCAAAGAGCAGCTCGCCAGTGCGGCCATGTGAGTCATCGGGCAAAAAAACAGGGGTTAAAGCTTTCTTCTTAACCTCTATTAAAGTTTTTGTTTGGGTCCATATTAGGAACAGGGCTTCTCAAATACTGAATAGTACATCATTTGGTTAGTATAACTGTCCAGAAAGGTAGTGTAGTGTTAGTACCTCACAAGAAAAGTAAAAGTGTTCTGCATTTGAACTTGCTGAACTTTGTAGAGTTTGCATGTTCAAGTCCAAAAAAATAAAATCAACAGCCCACGCACATGGAGTAAAACTGTGACTCCACATTACCTTTAGATGTGGATGTGAGCCTGAGCCTTGGTTTGACTTCAAGCACAAGCTACTAACAGTATACTGGGAGAAAAGCCCCTAGCCTGCAGTTTTCTCCCAGCCTTTTGACGCGCGCAGCTACGACGATGCATTTTCTCGTGTTTGAAAGAGCCGCTTTTTAATTTTCTGACACTGCATTATGAGATGCAGAAGAAAGAGACTGATGGTGACCGGGGAACCGCGACAGATAAGGCAAAGAGAGAGAGGGAGAGAGGAATGAAGTGAGGGGGAAGAAAAACAGCATAGACTGAGGGAAAGCAGATGAGTGGGAGACAATAAAGTAGACAGCAGAGAACAGACAGACAGATAAATGAGGGATCGCTTCGAGTGTGCGTAGATTTGGAGGCCCATGGGAGTTCCTCACGAGGGTGTACCATTCCCTCCCCGCATGCTTTATCTTAGGGCGGATTTCTATGAGAGCTGGAGATTAATGACGTGCTAAATCATAATATATTGGCTCATACCATTCGGATATAATTGCTTTCTGTGTACGGCTCTGTGTTGTGTTCACAGCTAGTGTCTTTGAGCTGGATTGTATCCCGTAACGTCATCAATTTCCCGTTTGCGGTCCTCAGTGTGAGCGGCACATCTACTGTAAAGTAGTTAGATTACGTCCCTCTGCAGCACATCATCATACAGTGCCACGACCACAGCTCAGTAACTGCATTTCCATTCCACTTTCCCCCCGCTGCTCCAGCTCTCTCCCTCGGTCAGGTGTTTATGTGGTGATCAGGTGCTGACGACAGGCCTGAGTTAGAGAGGGGAAGACAGCGCCGGGGTTAGGGATAATTACGATATCCTGTAGGTTCAGGATGAGCCTCTTCTGCTCTCTCTAGCAGCCCGTGCAGAGCGTGAAGACTGCAATTTATGAACTGAGATTTTCAGATTGCCTCGGACACTCCTTCACCGCTGAATAAGAGCGGACATTGTAGGAGGGGAAAGGGCCATGGCTTCTAGAGCACCTGACTCAGCACAATTTGAAGCTCCACTTATCGAAATGTATATTTTATGACTATGGATCAGATGTTAGCGTGCGATACAAAAGTTTTTTTTATATTTACAAACTGTAAACACATCTTATAAAGTGGCAGCATGTAGCATCGGTAAGCTAACAGACAGAGAGTTGTGCACATTAAAATCGAACTGAAGCGAGTAAATATTGTACTTATGTTCATTTGGTAGCCAAAAGCACACCTATTTTTTAACTCAGAGTGGTTTTTAAGGGGGGTTTAGACTTTACAGTTAAAGTACTGTGCAAAACTCTTGAGCCACCCCTCTTACACATGCAATACAGCACATTTCTCCCTGTTTCCCTTCCTTACGAACAACTTCTTCACAGCTTTCCTTGCAATAAGCCCATTTCTGTTGAACAGTAGATGAATCAGCTGATGTCTCTTAGGTCCTGTGTCTGGTCTTTGCTGTATATTTTTTCACTGTTTCTTAAGGACATTGCTTTTAGATACTGCACATCTGCTGTAAGTAGTTTTTAGATTTTCCACTTCCTCTTTTTTGTCCTCCACTTGTCCTATTTCCACGCTTTTTAGGAATAGCCTAGTTGGTGCAAAAATACAATTTTGGGCCTGTCAAGTGTGTTATCTTTGTAATTTTTCATAATCTCAGCTACAGAAATGTGAACAAATGTTGAACAACAAATGTTTTCTGCCCTGAAAATGGTCAAGTACAAGAACTGAATATGAGTGAAAAAGAAGCCAATGGCAATGTCCAAAGAAAAACTCGGAGAAAGACCAGTTAATTGCAACGAGCCAAAAAAGCTACAGTCACCAAAGGCCAAAAAAAGTATCCCGCCCATCCTGTCAAAATATTCTGAAATGCACCAACCTCGGCCTTAAATGAATCCCTGTCACTGACACTTCCACAATGTTATGGTGAGACCGTGGCTAAACCTGCAATTTCGATAATAATTCATCCCCATTCACTTGCTCCCTTGCTAGCTTTTGGACACCAGTATTTCACTGCACCGTCTAATTTGAAGTGACACTCCCCTCTAGTGTACTTCACAGCCTATTTCAATGCAAGCGATGTCATGAGCCACAAAATTGTGAAGGGCTGCGCAGGTGGAAAGAAAGTCGACGCTTACACCCACAGAAATTACCACTTCATTCCCACAAGGTCTCCGTGCTTTATCTCGCATCGGCACAGAAATGGAGCCTCCCGAAATGTCAGCGTTGGCACCGTTTCATTATTGAGAGATATGCATTGCTTCTTAATTGCTGGGGAACATCAATTTGGCAACTGACAAAAATGTCTCATCTTGCCGCGCTTTTGAATTTGATGTGTAATTTATTTGCAATCAACGAATTATGACACTTTCTGTTCTTGCTGCTGTGCAAAAGTATACTATTGATAACGTGCACATCACACAGCTTACCCTATGATTGTCTCTGGAGCTCTCTACCTGCATGTTGCTTTATAATAGAAATAATGACCGGAGTGTTGTACAGCCAATTTGTTATCTTGTGTTTTTAGCATCTTTTCAGCATAACAATCCCCTGCAGCCACCCTAAATAAAATAATAATAATAATGAAAACTTAAGGAAGGCAACACAAACTATAAAGCTTTACTCCCACTGCACATCTTCCCTGCACTTGCATTAGTAGTTAATTAGCAGATTGCTTGTCCTCTTTTCACAGCAATTAACCACCTTCAAGCATTCAGCCTGCGATCATTCACAGCTTTGTCCCCTACATTACCTCCCCACCCAAACAGAGCACGCAGCCCTCGAAAACTGCTAGAAATGTGGGCTGGCACGCACTGCTGTTAATGATTTCATATTTACGTGTTCTAATTGCGCCTGGTTGGCGATGATAAATATGGACATGTAGCCACGCAGGGTAACTTATTTCATATGCTAATTAAGCAGCGGGAAGACTCGTGAAAGATTATCAGGAGGCAAGGGGTGAGGATTTGGGAGGGTTGTGGGGGCAGTTGGGGTGGTCAGAGTCACAGATCGCAGTTTTATCCAATGCTAAATGAGCAGACGCAGTAAAAGACACTTCCAAAGGTAGCGTGGCATAAATAAAGACGCACGGCAGGGGAAATTTGAGAGATTTGTGTGTGACATGGATATTGTTGCGGATGAAAAAGTCTTCTAAGATTTTAGGATGTGCTGTTGGACAAGCTGGAAAGAGACAAAAAGGAGCCCTAAACGTGTCGTAGTTTCAGAAGGCCGGTGACATTTAAAAGCTTCTTTTTTTAAAATTCTATCAGGTACAAACAGCAATCAGTCAGTGCTGTAAAAGCTAGGCTAATGTAGACATCAATACTAACAAGAACATTGAAACATTAGTTATCTGACTTATTTTTGCAGGTGTAGCGGAATTAGTTTAAGTGCATCGTTGCCTAGTGTTAAATTTGATTATGTCTTAATTACAGGAAATGAGCCAAAAGTTGTTTTGACATTGTTTCAAGTGTCATCGGGCTCATTTCCTGATAACAGACCTGCTGATTTTTAACAGAAACTCTTAAAACTGGTTTTATACACACAAAAGACTGAATTTCGCCCACAGGACAGTCCGGACTCTTCCACGGCTGTTCTTTATTGTCACTGATGTCACAGCAGTGATGGCCTTGTGAATGATATTAGAGGTAGTAAATAGTGCGTTCTCATGAAAATAGAAAACCAAGTGCGTCCATATTCCCCATGAAGTACATTAAAATACAGTGAATACCTCATAAGGATGGAAAACCGAAGGTTCATGGACTGCAGTTCTGTATTTCATAAAGTCTGTTATTATATGTGTTATATCTCTCATACTGCTGTTCATGTGGATGATTTTATCCAAAGCGCCTTACAGGCCCCGGGGACTTACTCCGTAGCTTTGAAAACCTAGTAGGTGCCACAGACTGATAAAAGATGGACGTAGCAAAAATGTGATGTGAATCAGAAACTACCCAACACCTCAGTTACACTGAAGTAAAAATAGGATGGGAACCTTCTTGTGACTAGGGAAAATTTGTGGTTGCCCAGTGAATGCACCGACTTTTGTTGCCATCGGAGGTAGATTGCAAGTAGTTGGGATGTCCAGAGGTTGTGCCAGCAACACTGATTACACAGGTCACCTGGTGGGAGGCAACTTGTCTCCAAACTGTCACAGTCTGTCTCAGTTTAGCAAATAAGTGGAAGTTGCTTTGAAGATGGCAACTGACTGCGAGTGGTCACAGATATTTCAAAAGCAGGGATCATGACATTCTGCTGCACGGCAACATCTGTTTTTCCCCAGTGTGACTGCAGCATTACACCTACATTCTTTCTAATGGCCAGCAGGGGGCGATTTCTCTCAATGCAAAATAATTTTGGGTTCTATAGAAATCTGTTGGAAAACGACCCTTTGGACTGTGACCTCGGTATACAGGGAGTGCAGAATTATTAGGCAAATGAGTATTTTGTCCACATCATCCTCTTCATGCATGTTGTCTTACTCCAAGCTGTATAGGCTCGAAAGCCTACTACCAATTAAGCATATTAGGTGATGTGCATCTCTGTAATGAGAAGGGGTGTGGTCTAATGACATCAACACCCTATATCAGGTGTGCATAATTATTAGGCAACGTCCTTTCCTTTGGCAAAATGGGTCAAAAGAAGGACTTGACAGGCTCAGAAAAGTCAAAAATAGTGAGATATCTTGCAGAGGGATGCAGCAGTCTCAAAATTGCAAAGCTTCTGAAGCGTGATCATCGAACAATCAAGCGTTTCATTCAAAATAGTCAACAGGGTCGCAAGAAGCGTGTGGAAAAACCAAGGCGCCAAATAACTGCCCATGAACTGAGAAAAGTCAAGCGTGCAGCTGCCAAGATGCCACTTGCCACCAGTTTGGCCATATTTCAGAGCTGCAACATCACTGGAGTGCCCAAAAGCACAAGGTGTGCAATACTCAGAGACATGGCCAAGGTAAGAAAGGCTGAAAGACGACCACCACTGAACAAGACACACAAGCTGAAACGTCAAGACTGGGCCAAGAAATATCTCAAGACTGGTTTTTCTAAGGTTTTATGGACTGATGAAATGAGAGTGAGTCTTGATGGGCCAGATGGATGGGCCCGTGGCTGGATTGGTAAAGGGCAGAGAGCTCCAGTCCGACTCAGACGCCAGCAAGGTGGAGGTGGAGTACTGGTTTGGGCTGGTATCATCAAAGATGAGCTTGTGGGGCCTTTTCGGGTTGAGGATGGAGTCAAGCTCAAATCCCAGTCCTACTGCCAGTTTCTGGAAGACACCTTCTTCAAGCAGTGGTACAGGAAGAAGTCTGCATCCTTCAAGAAAAACATGATTTTCATGCAGGACAATGCTCCATCACACGCGTCCAAGTACTCCACAGCGTGGCTGGCAAGAAAGGGTATAAAAGAAGAAAAACTAATGACATGGCCTCCTTGTTCACCTGATCTGAACCCCATTGAGAACCTGTGGTCCATCATCAAATGTGAGATTTACAAGGAGGGAAAACAGTACACCTCTCTGAACAGTGTCTGGGAGGCTGTGGTTGCTGCTGCACGCAATGTTGATGGTGAACAGATCAAAACACTGACAGAATCCATGGATGGCAGGCTTTTGAGTGTCCTTGCAAAGAAAGGTGGCTATATTGGTCGCTGATTTGTTTTTGTTTTGTTTTTGAATGTCAGAAATGTATATTTGTGAATGTGGAGATGTTATATTGGTTTCACTGGTAAAACTAAATAATTGAAATGGGTATATATTTGTTTTTTGTTAAGTTGCCTAATAATTATGCACAGTAATAGTCACCTGCACACACAGATATCCCCCTAAAATAGCTCAAACTAAAAACAAACTAAAAACTACTTCCAAAAACATTCACCTTTGATTTTAATGAGTTTTTTGGGTTCATTGAGAACATGGTTGTTGTTCAATAATAAAATTATTCCTCAAAAATACAACTTGCCTAATAATTCTGCACTCCCTGTATATGTTCCTGATAGGTTTATAGTCCCTTGCTTGTCTATAATCTCAGGAGGTCTGTCTGCGGACCTGTGCAGGCGGAGGTCGACACAGTCCTATTTTATGTCCCTCAGTTTCTCAGTCAGATCATCAAGTCTCTTTGAAAACACCAAGATGGTGACAGTCACAATCCTAAGCTCAAGGGTTTGAACATGAAACTAAAAGAGTTTAAAACTAAAGGGTCACGGTAGCTGTGTCCATCTTTTATATACAGCCTGTGATAGTAGACAGAATGTAAATTCTAATGATTTTCTTTGTGTGCTCCATATATTTTCAAAGCCAACGTAGTCTACATCACCTCAGAATCAAACTTTATATTTAGCCCCATGGACAAAGTTTAATATCCACTTTCTTTTGCCCCTAATAGCTCGCCAGTCAACTTTTTCTATGCTGTGTCCTCTTCAATCACAGGGCCACAACCTCCACTGACGTCGTGGTGTCCATCTGCGTTATCTTTGCCATGTCCTTCATCCCTGCCAGCTTTGTCCTCTTCCTAATCCAAGAGAGGGTGAACAAAGCCAAGCATCTGCAATTTGTCAGTGGAGTAAACCCAGCTGTCTACTGGTTGGCCAATTTTGCCTGGGACATGGTAAGTACCAGCTTTATCTGACAGCTGTGTCTGCGCCTCAAATATTCTCTCTTTCTGAAGCTCCGGCTCTGTTACCTGACCCATTAAAGCCAGGTAAATACTGTGTAATATATACTATAATGTGATTCACCCCAGCAGTTTTCGCCTGCTTTATTTTATACTACCCTTGTAATATACTACTTTGGGCCTTTTTTTGCCCACCTAAGGCTAAATGTAAAAATATCCATCCACTGTAATTGACAATGTAGCTTTGACACTGCTGGCTACTGGGAAAAGCTTCACCTGAGACAGTTATTGGCTGAGGCGTAATTATCGACAGCAGCTGCCCCTGCTGGTTATGCTCAACAGGCTTACCGGCAGTTTCCCCGAGGCATAATGGAAGTAAACATTTCATCAGGTACCTTTGGTAAAGAAATTGCATCAGGACACTCATCATTATGGTGGATAAATGCTGTCTGGGTGGAAGACAAATGCACCTAAGGAGCCTGTCTAATGATTCTTGCCCGAAGCTCCCCGCATTACCATGCACGCTCTATCAACAATAAGGATATTACAGTGAATCTAGTCTGAAAGCTCTTTAATATTTCAGTCTAAACTTTTTCTGTAATAAACATGTATCATTGTAACCTGATACATTGTATGTCTATTATCTGCAGTATTCCATTTGTTCGCCAGGGGGGATATTAATCCGAAGGGTGATTATATAATAATAGCATCATCAGTTATGTTTGTTTACTTCTGTAGGGGGGGGAAAAAAGTCGACTAGTAAAAAGCGTGCTGTCTGGTTTGATTTGAAGTTGAATGGATTTAAACAATCGTTGGATAAATATTAGTCTTAGATCAAAATTTTATAGAGCCATTGTACATGCATCCAATTCAGCGTGTCACTGAGCGACCGCTTGCTTCAAACACACGAGAATCAGATGGCTCTGTTATTCACTGGATTAATTAGAAAACTAAAGCCGGATACATTCGCTAATTAAAAAGTCATCTACACATTTTATAATTACACGGTCTTTCAGTTGGCGTGGGAAAAAAAAAAAGTCATAACGCTTTAATGGAGTCGTAACCACCCTAAAGAGTGACCTTTTTAAGCCTGCGCTGGCCTGTGCTTTATTTTGTGTGTTTGTGTTTACAGTGTAACTACATCGTCCCCTGCTTCATCGTGATTGTGATCTTCCTCGCCTTCCAACAAAAAGCCTATGTTTCCCCTCCTAACCTGCCGGCTTTGATCCTCTTGCTTATTTTTTATGGGTGAGTAAATGACATATTTCAGAGTAGCTCAGAGAATTATGGCGTGCCCAGATTTCTGGGACGGGCTGTCTTTTAATATTCATTGATTGACTTCTGAACACTTCAGGTATCCACAATAGAAAGCTGTCATAGTAGTGCAGGTATTGGCTGAAATGTAAGTTCTTGGTACGCACTGTAATATTTTGTTGCCCTACCTTTAGCTCCGATGACGGCACGTTAGAGGTTTGCCGTGACAAAGTAAAGGGATTAAGATCTCAGTGGGGTTAAGGTGAGGTCTCCGCTGTGGTGGTCGATCCATCTGTGAAAAGGACGTTTTACTTTCACTGAACCCATCTTTCACAATTTGAGCCCGATAAATCCTGGCATTATCATCTTGGAACATGTCCACGCCGTCGGAAAGAAGAAGAAATTCATTAATGGAGAAACTCTGGTCGATCAGTAAATGCAGGTAGTTAGCTGACTGCGTTTTTGAGGAGATAATGTTGCTGAACCTTGACCAACTGAAGCAACCTGAGATCAGGCTTTTACTGTAAGCACGAGGCGTGATGATGCATCACTTCACCCGCCTCTCTTCTTAACCTGATGTGCCAGCACTCAGGAACAGGGTAAATCTGGACTCATCAGACCACATGACTGTTCTCCATCGCTCCACAGTCCAACCTTTAAACATCCCTGGTGAACTGAATTGTTTTTTTCCCCAAGTAGCCAAACTGATAAGTGGTTTTCTTAAGGCCAGACAACTGTTTAGTCCTGATCCCTGGAGTTCTCTTTACATTGTGTGTGTATAAATGCTTTTACTTAGCTGTGAGTTCAACTATTAATTTGACCTCTGATCATGATCAGTCATGATTTTCACATTTCTTCTTTGAGTCCCTTCAGCCTTTTGTACTGTGTTGAATAGTTTAACCCAGTTTTAATAGTTTTAGTAAACTCCTGAATTGTGTTGTTTGCTTGATACAGACCATTAAATCTGAGCCTTCTGAAACAGAGAACATCTTTTCCACGACCACAGGATGTGTCTTTTTACGTGGTTGTTTAAGAAATGAGAAGCTACTCACTTCAGTCAGTCAGTCAAGGTTAAATAAGCTGTTTCCAGCTGAAACGTGTCATTATATTACATTTTAGAGATCAACCACAGAAATTAAAGCCATGTTCAGCTGCGGATGGAGTCATCAAAAATCCATTTAACTGCCTAAAAAAGGTGCATAATGTCCATTTAGACCACTTACATTGTTTACCTGATGTCAGCCAACTTTCTGATGAGGAAGTGAATCTGTTTCACTCCACCACACTCAATGAACGAAACCAGTAGTTTACCAGTAGTTCAAAGTTTGTTTGTCCACTGCTGCTGCTTCGGTAAATTAGTTAGTTTGTGTTACCGTGTGACTTTTTTGTTAAAGAGATAAAAATCAGTCACGCAAAAATTACTCAGTAAACCAGCAGCTCCTGTTTTCTGTGAGGTAAAAAATACAGGGAGCAACAGACCTGTTCAACTCACACGTGCAACTTTAACACTTGATTAAAGTTTACCTTCAAAGTTTGTGTTGTTATTCATTGTTGAACCAGCCTTTCCACGCTGTAGGAGAACTTTAAAAGTGCACTACCTCAGAATCACCAGCTAAGAAGCATTAGCTCACTTCCACGCTACTTACACTTCCTTTGTTCATTTGAACTATTAAGACTTTCCCAAATGAAGATGACATTTGGCAACTTCCCCTCCCCCGTACCCTTAATGAAGAGTTTTGACACCTCACGAAATGTCAGTAAATATGTGGTATGATGACCATTTGAACAGGTTCTAGCAGGTAGTAAGCTGTACAGGTAAAGACTACCCTTTTGTTGCATAACCAGTCATTTTGTCCTAAAAGCCGTTTGAAGTGTGACAGAAACCATTCAGTTCAGAAAAAGGGGACAAGGGTTTCTCCTTTTAGGTGTCCAAGGGGTAAATAGTTATCTGTGACAGTGTCAAAAAGCCCCACAAATCCAGAGTAATCGAAGAACTGACGTTTATGCCACTAATCTTTAATTCATATCTCCAATTCAATCCAGTGCGTTTATTATAACGTATTTTATACATTTTTTGCAATAGTTTGTACTTTGTGTAATACTTATACTACGTCCATTGAAAGATGCACCAGTGCACACAAATAGGTTAGTAATACTAGTCATTGGAAGTGACACACACCAAACCCTAAGCCTAACTGATCACGTCCTAATCCCCAACCCTGACCCTGACCCTAACCACATCGGTCGGCTTTTTCCACCCTGCAAACCTATGACATCGTAACATTGATGATGATTGGTCACTTGCAATGTTGCAACTGGACCAACATTGGTTTTGATGATCCAGGAAAAACACCACCGCAGGGATATCAGATACAGCTATGGCACATAGTGAAGGAGACATGCTGTATAGCTTAGCTCGTACAAACAGGTCTGTGTGCTTCTCAGAGTGAGGCTGCAGTCTGTTTCCAAAGATTCCTAATCTAAAAAGAACTGAATCAGAAAGTTGCACACACGCCTCTGAAGTAGGTCAAACTGAAACTCCAGCACTTGAGTAAATGTAATGAGATCAAAACGTGTTACTTTCAAATTACATTCAAAGGTCTGGTTATATGACCGGGGTTGGCACCGTGGCACCACAACACCAGTGCCTCACTTGATCTGCTTGTGATACCGAGCTTGAACCGCTGACTGCCGAGCGTGGGCAGCATTCAGTTGGCAGTGCTTTCATGGGTCACTTACTGAAAATGCAAATGATCAGAGGAGGCCATCAAATGGCACAGCTGACCTGGTAATCCGCATTCGTGAATCGAAAATAGCAAGGATTCAGTAGCTGCTAGCATGATATTTGCCGTTATACAAATTGTCCTCGGAGAGTTTAACGAGCATGGATCGCACTGGAGACCACCTTTGTTATTTTAACTTCTATATTTTATATTTTGTAACACTGTTTTACTTTGTTTTGTGTTTTTTATTTTAAGCTGGGCTATCACGCCCATGATGTACCCGTTCTCCTTCATCTTCAGCGTGCCCAGCACAGCTTACGTGGTGCTGACCTGCATCAACCTCTTCATTGGTATTAACAGCAGCGTGGCCACCTTTATCATGGAGCTCTTCGATGATGATGTAAGTGTCACCCTCACCACACGCTCACACGCTCACACACGCATACAGAGTCTGTGCGGACGGAAAAGTAGGAGACACACATGCATGCATGCACATTTTTAACGCGACAGGCGACACACTTCCTGTGAAACAGCAGGCGCAGACTTTCAGGCTCCATAAAAATGATATTTATGCAGAAGCTATAGCTGCGGATGGCTAATTGACTTGAATCATAGATAAACGCTCAGTGTTTTTCCATTTTTTTTTTTTTCCAAAGCAAAGGCTTCCATGCGCGTGGGTGGGGTGTGTTCCCACCTGGTATAACTTTTAATATATTTCCTTTATCCTCTCGAGGATTTTTCAAAGGAATTATTTTGCCTATTCTTTTTAATGTTAAATCGTTTGCTGAGAATTGGGTCTTCAGAGAACTTTGCTCATCCATCTTTCAGCAAGTGTTCATTTTAACTGCAAGCTGCTCCAGTCTCAGTGGAATGAAAAGACAAAGACACCAAACACGAGCTAAATAAGAAATGCAGAGCTCTGTTTGGAGAGAGACAGACTGTCAGTCATTGTACTGTTTTATTAGAATTTAAATAAATTACGTAAAAAAGAAAATATCTGAATACGCAATTTGTGCAAACAGCCAGGACTCAGACAGAACAATCTCAAGTTTTTTAAACGATTTCTCTACTTTTCTGACATCTTTCTCGTTTGTTCTCTGATCTGAATACGTCTAAACACATTTGCAGCCTTAATTGTTATTTGCACGATTCCCACGCATCGCCCGCTCTCTCATTTGGTTTTTTCCCACCTCACCACGTATTTTTAGCCTCGTGCTGATCAGTCATCCCTTGTCAACAGACACAAGAGCACGGTGCGGTGCCGAGCTGCGTTTGCATCTGACGCTTCATCAGAATGTCTCCCACATCCCCGATCTGCCACTTCAGACGCAGCGTAATGTCGTCTCAAAGACTCTTGCCTCTGCGCGGTCTGCCCCCTCCGACACGCCTGCCTGCGACTTGATCTTCTGGCGCCCGCTCCGTGATGGCATGGGATGTTTCCTGTCTCCTAACGAGGCGGCCTCATTTGCATCGTGATTTCATTATCGCCGACATTCATCATCAATTTGTATTCTTCACGAGCGCGTCTCTCCTCCAAGAAAGTCACTGTGGTCATTTTGTTGTGTCTGCATTCTCTTTATTTATTGATGCGACGTTAGCGGAGCGTATTACTCATAAAGGGCGCCATTCCTGATAATTTAACGGACAGCGCTTTGCCCACGGGCCGGTGTAAAGGGACGGATTTACTGCCCATTTCGCTCGATTGAGGCATTAGGAGCAGCGTGTTTCTCTGAGACTCGATGGGGACGGAGGTCCGAGATAATTCTGCTAATCTGACCCGATTTCGCCGCCGATAAGAGTCTGACGGGTCAACATCAATCAACTCACATGTTACAGCTCTCCAGGTTTCCATGTCTCCCCCAGTTCAGAGCTGATATCTCCCCGGAACAGACTCTTCACAAACTAGCTAGCGCAGATATGACAGTGCCCCGACGTGCTCCAGTTCAACAGAAACGGCAGATCCTGCACATGACAGCTCTATCCAGCCTTCTCCTCTCGCAGCTTCTGCGATTTCAAAGCTGCGCCTCATCACTTTCAGGCTGCTCGGCGGCGGCGGCGATATTTAAACAGTGTCGCTCAAAAGTAAAGCTTCCGGCTTTCAGTCTGTTTTTTCTTTTCAAGCACTGGGTGAATCTAGATCCCTTTTGGGCATAGCACCATTTTTCCAGGGGAGAAAATGGGAAGAAAGGAAAAAAAATAAGAGTAGCAGAGTGGGAAAGCAGCGCTGCAGTGTTATAGACTTGGTGCCCTAGTTTTGTCTTGAGACCAATGGGAGATTTTCTTTCCCTCAGGACTGTCCAACTCCCTGTGGATTGCATCAATCCCAGCCTGCCTTGTACGCTTGAAGCGCTGTCTGAGTCAATACTTCCACCACGTGCCTCTAAGAGATAACCGCAGGCACCCATAGATTTTCCAGGATAAATGTATCGGTGTGGCGGCGTGGCCAGGTACCGCTTACCTCATGTAGTGTAATTGGAGTACATTGTTTTAAGTCCAGAAGAATTTATCGACGCTGTGCTTAAAACAGGCAAAGGTTTAATGTAGTTGATTGCTCACGACAGAACTCCTACAGTATCTCAAAACCACAGGAATGTCATCTCTTGAAAAATATCTTCCCCAGCTGTTTGAGCCATACATCCTCTGCTTGTCTGCTTTCATTGTGATTCGCAGCATTATGAATGAAGCCACGCTGTGGGAATAAGCACGTGTAGGGATATGGGTCAGATAAGCACAGCGCAGACAATACCACCTTTAAAAACCATTTGAAAATGATTTATGGGCACATAGCGCAAACACAAGGGGGGAAATTGTCCGGCGTTTTATCATCTTCGACAAAGAACCTCTTAGATCTCCTTGATGAACACCCAGTCAGGAGGAGATATGTTATTTCATGTATCGATCTCAAATTAGGTCTCGCTGCTTTTTGCATTCCTCTGCCAGATGGATGGGCTGCTCTCTGCCAAGGTCATAGCTGTTGTTTATTTATTTGACTTTCTTATCTCTGTTTAGGCTTAGTGTTGAATGTAAAGAATAGAGGTGCCTTTAGCAAATCCCCCGATGCTTGCATTTGAGTGGTTACATACATTGTGAACATCCTGGGGGATAAAAATATGTTTGCAAACGCCAAGAAAAGAACGTTAGTGTCAACTTTGAGGGTAAACTTGTTTTCTGCTACAGCAAATTGTTGCAGTAAAGTATATCTTTCCTCCATATAGGCAATCAAGTAATTGGCTAAAGAGAAAATACTAATACACAAATATAAATTAGTGATTTAAATGATACCATTTAACCATTTTTCTCCTTTGGTAAGCAGGGTTCAAGTGTTCAAAAAAAATGTGGTGTAACCAGTAACAAGATGCACCAATTTTTGTTGAATATGCATTGTTATTGCAGCTCTTCTTACCCTCCTGTCCTCAAGAAAATGTATAAGTGTAGATAAAAGAAATGATGAATTGCTGCTGAACATCTAAAGACGTCTAAAGGTTTGCGTCGACATCGTGATCAATGAGACCTTTTCATCACGGTCTTGGATCTGCCCGAGAGAACTAGGCCAGTGAACACTTATTGTAAGTGTAAGTTTGGAAGTTGGATTGTTGCTCGTCTCATTCAGATGACCTCAAACACACATCGGAACATTTCCTGTTACGAGAATTATTATACAGTAAAAATCTTAGAGCGTTTTATTACTATTTCATTTTATTTTTATCAATGACAAGGACCTTTCATACAAAGTATCCCCATATAGTCATGGGAAAAAGAAAAGTACACCTATGGTTGTAGATATCCTTTGCGACACATTTTCACTCTGTTGTAGATTCGATTGGAATCTTTGTCCTGCTAAATGATCCAGTTTCAGCCAAGCTTTTGCAGACCGATGGTCTCACATTTGAAAGACATTTGTTTTGCAGTCCTGTGGCTGTAAAACAAGCCCAAATCATCACCCCTCCACCACCGTGCTTTACAGTTTATTCCCCCTCAGTCTCCATTAAGCAGTAATTGGAGAGCCAAACCTCTAAACTCATATAGAAGCAGTGAGGGTGGAGTTTTTGTTAAATGAAGAATGGCTGTGTATATGTCATGTTTTGTAGTTCATCCGAGGTTGCATTTGCATGATTTTAAGCCCTGATACATCAAACCTTAGAACTGATACAGAGTGTACTTTCTCTTTAGCATGGCCGCAGATCTTTAGCTATATTTGGAGCTACTGTACACTAGTATCTTTGTCCCCTTTGTGATCAGATTTGTTCCTGGCTCCAATGATCACAGGGATAAGGAGAAGCAGTGAAAGCAAGAGTGCAAAAGCTAGATAGGATCAGTAATACATCTGTCTGCTGAATATGGAAGCAGCATGTGGTTAGCTTAGTATGAAGGCAGGAAGGAGCTAGCTTGAGGACGCCTGTAAGTTACTAAAGCAAGGCAGATATACAGCAGCAGCACCATATGTATTCTTAATGTGCACAGGCTAAATGTGCCCCCACACCTCCTTGGGAGAAAAAAAGTCTTGTCAACAGTTTTTTTTATTTATTTATTTATTTATTCTTTGTTTGCCTTTCCCCCTCGATCACGGTCTCACTTCCCACCTGCTAATATCTGACAGAGTATGTTGTCTTATTTAAAAAGTGTCATGTTTTACTTGCATTTACACAATAAGCTGACATCCAGTAAAAGTGCAGACTGAAATATCTTTAAATCTGGCTTTTTATTAAGGCTGGCAGACTCATAAGGCCTCACACTCGCATTGTAACTGCCAATTGAAAGCTTAGTCACTGAAACTAATTTCACAGAGCTGTTACACGCATGCATGAATAAATTCTGTGACAATAATGGCCATCATTTGGAAATCTTGCACACAGCTTTAACAAATCGCACCTCTGCCGCCGCCCCACCTAATCTCGCAGGCTCGCCCAGAAAACAGAAATGATGAATTTGTAGTCTCTATCCATGTATGCAAGAGCTTTGAAGACTATGCAGCAATAGAGCACTATGCATAATGCATGAACTCGGTTGTGAAGCCACAGTAATATGTTGCCCTTTTGCTCTGCCTTCTCCTGTTTTACCCCCTCTCCTGTACTTCCTTCCTCGCTTGTGCCAGTCCGTTACAGCCTGGTCCGCTGTGTCTTAATTGAATTAATTGTTGCTTTTGTACTTTATTAAGCTGTCAGTGTTCTAACCACCGGCAGGTCAAATGTGGAGAGAAAGGAACTGTACAATTTTAGAAAGGAAAAAAAAGTTGTTATGTGGAAATACGCTGTCAAGATAAGACTTTATTTCTGCCTATGCCTTGTGAAACACTGAAACAATATGCTTTGGGTTTGTGTTTCTGTCTTTTTGTTGTTGTGGTGCTTTATCAGAAGAACCAAAAGAAGACAGAGTACCTGTGCTTTTCTTCGTCCCACCTGTGACTCTTTGGTGTCTGGGTGTTTCCTTTACCTTTAGTTATGATTTTAAGCATCTGCTTCCCTGAGCATCAACTGATCTGTTTGTGTTTGCACATACTGAGCTCTACTGTACGTGCTCCTCCCCACAGATCACACGGTACGTTCCCTTACGTCTCCTAAATTCCAGCATCGAGAAGGTAGATGAACCTTGATGCACCGAGTTCCCTCGGCATGCTATTTGGTGCACCGCAATACACCCGCGCTCAGCGTGCAAGCACAGCGCAGGATGTTTGTTAATTATGTGCACTTGCATCAGGGAGCTTCAAGCTATTTTCCAAAGCTCTCACTCTGGCTCTGCTGATTCAGGCCTAGAATTGTCAACATATTGAGCTTGTAACTGTGCAATTCCCAGTCAGGGTTTAAATATCCAAAACGTCCTCGTGCCACTAATGTGTATCCTGTGTGTCTGTGTGCATTTTTCTCAACAGAATATCACCCACATCAACAACATAGTGAAGCAGGTGCTGCTGATATTCCCACACTTCTGTCTGGGCAGAGGGCTGATTGACATGGCCAAGAACCAGGCAACGGCCACACTCTTCAGCAACTTTGGTGAGAGGATGATATCATAGTATGGAATACAGAAAGGACTGTTTCACACAGTAGTGCTAGATTTTAAGATGTGAAATGGGTTCGTGTGCTTTTGGACAGTGACACCACAGTGGTCAATGAAGATGTGATTGAAGCCCAGACGTTCAGGTTTAATTCAAGGGGTTTGGCAAAGGTACTGCATTAACAGTTCGGGAATCATATTTTTATGCAGTCCCTGATTTTTAGCGGCTTAAATTTCATTGTCTTGTGAGGCCTTTTCCCTAGAATTCTAATATGAGGTCCAAAGGGACATAGATGTAAATAAGGGAGGCCATAATTAGGCTGAAACCCCCCCAAAATCCAGCAGAAACACCACAAGGCCTGAAAGACCACAGAAGAAAGTGGATGATCTTTCCATAGTTAAGAAAATTCCCTTCACAAGATCCAGCTAAGTTGAGACCACTCTCAACGAGGTAGGTATGCCATCGTCAAAGTCTACAATCAAGATGCAAACCACTGGTTACACTCGATTGATTGATTAATTAATTGGGGGGAAAAAATCCTTTGGACAAATGAAAACAAAATGAATGAGGATAATATGAGGATAGCAAAGAGCAGCTGACGAGCCGTAGCATACTGTATCATCTGTTAAACGTGGAGGGAACACATGGGCTGAAGTGCACAGGGCTGTACTCTCTGCTCAGATTCAGCCAAATGCTGCAAAACTGCTTCTCAGTGCAAATGGACCAAAACCAACCCGAGAGTTTCACACAGAACAAATGGGATGTTTTTAAGTAGAAAAGTCATTCACTGGATCCCAACCCAACAGAGCATACTGTTTTAGTTACTGAAGGTAAACGTGAATGCAGCAAAGAGCTGCAAACCAGCAGCAACTGAAGGCGGCTGCAGTAAAGGCCTTAGCAGAGCTTCTCAAGGGAGGACACACAGCATGAGTTTGAGACTCAGTATGGAAAGCATTTTCATTGAAATATTTAAAAAAAAATCTTTATATTTGAAATGTTGCTAGCTTGTACAATTAATTTTGAGGCTCTGAAAATGGGGGATTATGTCTAAAAATGACAGTTAACATCAACTTTTTGTAAAACCCACCAAATTAAATCTGAAAGCTGGCGCTTCAATCACATCTTATTTGATTTAAAATCCACTGTGATGGCGTACGGAGGCAAAATGACAGAAATTTTGTCAAAGTTAGTGCAAAGTACCCTTAGATTACATCCGGTTAGATTCATTTGGCTCTAAATGGATGTCATCTAAGGGTACTTTGCATAGTAAGCTCAATACTTTACAGCATTTCAGCGAGAGAGAGAAAAAGCATCAGTCTCCTCTTTGGGAAACGCTTGGCAGACATTCCTTTTTAACGGGATAAAATCTCAGGTCGGGGCAGCTGTCTTGCCTCCACATGTTGGGGTGAGAGGAGAGCAGAGTGAGAAAAGATGAGTGTTGGAGAAATAACAGGCAATAAACACTGGGCAGGTTGGTAGGGCCAATAACCGCAGATCAGAAACACGAAGACCGTATCTGCAGAAAGGTGAAGGAGAGGGAGCACAGGGAGGGGAAAAAAGACCACAACAGAATAAAAACACAAGTTAGTGACATGTACAGGTAATGCATGGGCAGAGAAAGCTAGCTCAGCGTGTAAAGCGGATTAGCAAAAAAAGAAGAAGAAAAAAAGAGAGCGCTGGTATATTTATAAAACCCTTTAAAACATGCTTATCTCACCCCGGTGCCTCAAAGTGCCACCGATTTTACCAGACTCGGTTTCCTCTCACTCAGCAGTCAGCTGCAGCACCTAATTTATCACAGCGGACCGCTTGTATAAATTTCCATCCTGCTCTCCTATACTTTGTGCCTCTTAAATTATTTAGAGCAACTTGCGCCGCAGATTTCTTCCATTTTACTTGCAAACCTCGCCGTTGTCTTTTAGTAAACAACAACAAACACAACTGCACCGCGTGCTGCTCTGAAAACAGCCAGAATAAATGTTCTGTGGATCTTTGCAACGAAACATTTGCATAACCCGTTTCTGCATCGCAGTCGCCCACCACACTGCTCTGTTCTCTGTTACACTGGCAAATGACTGGAGCCTTTAAGTTATTGGAATACCATAAAATATTGCTAGAAATGTACACGCCATCCAAAAATATAATAATAATAGCCCACAAAGGAGCATTTATATGGCGCTGTGTCTCGTATTCCACCCGTTTCTCCACTGATACGATGCTATTTCGTTCTAAACGTTAGTTCTCCGATATTTGACCAGAAACGCAGCTCCCTAGTGTCCACTACAGCTGCACACTCTGCATGAGTTAAATTTAGACAGGATAGGGAAAAAAACAGTGTAATGGTGCTTGTGGAGGTGGAGCCGGTATTGAGGAGGTCATCAAGAAGCAAAGAGGCACATGCAAGAGGAAAAAGGGGGTCTTATCTGTGGAGAGATGGAGCAGGAAATAGCGGTTTGAGGAATCATTTGCGGCGGCGGTTGGAGAGAAGGAAGAGAAAAGCAATCACAACTTAAAAAGGCTAGTGTGGAAAGGGGCTATTTACCCGAGAATGAGACTGAAAGCTCTTTTCGTTTTTCTTGTCTCCTTTGCACCCCCCCCCCCCCACCCCACCCTTGGCCTTAAGGGCTGTGGAAGCCGTGAGGGAGAGGAAAAGAGAGCAGATATGATAATGGTTAGAGTGGTGGGCTGTCAACGGTTTACTTTACTTGCATGTTCATTAGCCAAAAAATAAAAATATGGCTTCAACATGAAAAGTACAGGATGTCAGCAATTTCTTCCCATGACATAGGTGACAGCATTTATTTTTTTTATTATTATGCAAAGGCTAAGTGGCTTTTTAAACTGCCGCCTTTCACCAACAAATGCGTCTCAGCAACACCAGCGTCTGACAAAGACACATTTGGCTGTCCGTGAACGAAAACACATCTGCTTATTTCCCTTTTGTTTTGACAGCGTGTCCGTTAACTCATCCTCGGGGCTCGCTGTTAAGGGTTGGAAGTTACTGTGACGTGACACGTGGAAATAATCTGTGTAATTACCTGCTTTTCTCCTGTGTGCGTCTGCTAATTTTCTTATCAGGGGAGGACCGTTTCAAGAACCCGCTGAGCTGGGAAATGGTGGGAAAGAACCTTTGTGCCATGTCCATCCAGGGAATTGTCATGTTTGCCGTTACAATCCTCATCCAGTATAAATTCTTCTGCAAACCAAGGTGACTGTAAGAAACTTTAAAACAAAAAAACAACTCTTCCTTGTGTTTTGTCAGATAAACAAATTCTCTCCTGTTCGCAGCTGTTAGGATTAGTAATACGCTCTATATTGACTTTATATGAAACATCTGTTGCTCTGCAAATGTGTTTTACCAAATTCAAACCAATTATGTCTTTCTTTCTTTTTTTCCACTCTTTTTTTTTGTAGTGTTTTGTACTCTAAAAGCGAGGTTGCCATAGGAACTAATGCCCGTGGCTTCATCTATTTATGAAAATTGCAGAGATTGTTTCATTGAGCTTAAACTTTGACCAACATAATTTGTCACACGAGTTCGTGTTAATTTTAATGAAGGGTATTATGCCAACTGTGTTTGACTCTCTCCGCTAGACTTATTTCAGGGAAGTGGCTGCCTGCGAAGGAAGAGGATATCGATGTTGCCAGGGAACGAAGGCGGGTGTATGAAGGCGAAGCCCGGAGCGACCTTCTGAGGATCTGTGACCTCACTAAGGTATCCAGCTTTGGTACTTTATACATTTTCAGTGAGGTTTTTTCCATTCTGTTCTTGCTCGTACTTGATTTAATTTTGTTCCATCGCCTCTTTGTAAAAAGTGTAATTGTGTTTAACCCTCATCTTACCAACTGGGGCCTGTATTTTTATTATTTTTTTTGTAATATCTGAGTTTTGTTTTTTTAAATTGTTCCAATATTTTATCACTTTTGTCAGTCAGTTTGTTCCCCACAAAATTACCCCGCCATGGAGGTTATGTTTTCAGTGTTTGCATGTCATTATTCTGCCTGAAAACATGATAACTCGAAAGGTTTTGAATGAATTCTGATAAAACTTTGCAGAGGTGGAGAGTGGGGTCGTTTTAACAGCCCATTCAAATTTGCCCGACATCCACCGATGTCTTCAAGGTCAACTTAACAATTTATTGGTAGAAAATTAACAAAAAGCCTTAAAAATGAGAAACTATGAGTCTTACAAGTGTGCTATGTATTTTCAACCTATAGAAAGTTATGTATAAAGATTCAAAAGTCACGTCACCTGTGACCTCTGATCCTTCCTTCAAGGTCAAAAGATTAATTTGAAGGTCACAGTGACAACAATGCTTGATAGAGCTATTGAAAACTGTTTCTTACTGCCATTGTTTGCATTGACAACATGCAGGCATACAGGGAATGAGGAAATATCACACCACTTTGGACCAATGACCTCTTTTTCAAAGTCAAATAAGGTCAAACTGTCTTAAAATGTCTTTTATCTTTAAACATGCTTAAAATTCTCTTGCCTTGTAAAGGTAACGTTTAGTAAATATCATGTCACATTTGAGATGCAGCTGGATCTACTGTATCTGAGAAAGCTGACCTCTGCCACTGATTCTGTTCATAATATTTATGGACAGAATATCTAGGCGCAGCCAAGAAACTCTAGGTGGAGGGCGAGTTTGGGTATCTTGTCTCTGCTTTTTACAGATGATGTGCTTCTTTTGGCTTCATCGAACCGTGATCTCCAGCAGCCTGCACTGAGGCTGTTTGCAGCCAAGAGTGGAGCAGGTGGGATGAGAATTAGCAACTCTAAGTTCAGGGCCGTGGTTCTTAGCTGGAAAAGAGTAGAGTGGTCGCTCTGGGTCAGGAATGAGTTGCTGCCCCAAGTGATGGAGTTTGTCTTGTGCTTTGTTCATGAGTGGGGAGAGTGGTGTGGGAGATTGGCAGACAGACTGGTGCCGTCTTGGCAGTGATGCTGATATTGTACTGGCCTGTTTTGGTGAAGAGTGAGCTAACCGTGACGGTGAAGCTGTCAATTTACCAATGAAGCTTCATTCCTACCCTCACCTGTGGCCGTGGGCTCTGAGTAGTGACCGAATGAATGAGATCGTGGATTTCAGCAGCGGAAGCAAGTTTCCTCGGGAGGGCATCTGGGCTCGGCCTTACAGGAGCTCGGTCATTCAGAGCAGAGCCGCTACTCCTCTGCATGAAAAGGATCCAGTTGAGATGGTTTGGCCATCTGACCAGGATGCCTCCTGGGAACCTCCTAGGTGAGGTGTTACAGGCTTGTAACGCAGACCCAGGACCTGCTGGAGAGATTAGATCTCTGGGGTTGCTAGTTTTGTGTTTCAATTATTTTATATTGGGGTCAAAATGAGCTTGGTTGGTTTTACAATAACAGGGTACTCATGAAGATTGTACTTGGGATATTGAGTGCAAAGATTTGAACTGAAATGTTGAATAATAAACTCTCAGAATAATAATAATGATCTCTCTTTTTCCTTATATATCATTAATTGCATAACTAATAATACTCAAAGAAGAAATTTGGTTTGATGATGGACCTTCATCCTGTGACCTCTCACCTTTTCTTGCAACCTGATAAATTCACCCTGCCCTCTGCATGTCCTCGGCTTCTTATTTTATGACTTACTGCTATAGATTATGTTAATGTTTACTTTTTTATATGTGGAAAATTGTGTAGTCCACCTACAATACTTTTTGCAACACTCAATACCTATATTTCTGAATCATTATGCATCATTGTACTCAAATACTTTAGTCCACCTGAATATGTGGACGTGTGTGGGCGAAGTTTACTCCCTTCATGTGCTCGAGCAATATTCTTTTCCAGGCCAAATGGGAAAGACAGGTTGGTAGCCTGCAGCTGTGCGCTATCACAAACATCATAAGTGGGCACATGAACCAAACAAGATTACACTTTTAGAGGTGGAAAGGGTGTGCGCTCCTATGTAGCTCTGGCCCTCCTTCCCTCGGTGTGTGTGAGACTGAGCATACTGTGGCGGTGCGAGCCTCAACACCACCAAGATTAACGTCTCATCCATTGGCAGATGTTCCCTCCCTGCGGGCAGCGTGGCAGCAGGAAGTGTCACCACAGCAGCCTGCTTTGCAGCTCCAGTGCCGACAGCTGGACGATCTAACAGCCTTTTGCTTCTTACCACCTCTCTTCGCTCCTTTACTCCCTCGGTCTGCTCATTCTCACCATACTTAATCTCTCACTCGTTGCTCACGAAACACAGTTGTGCGCCACACTCCCTAGGGTAATTACTGAACAAAACAGTTGGATGGGTAATGTATTACAAATCATCTTCAAAGGCAAAAAGTTGGGCCAGGTTGTAGGAATGCTAGTTGTTCAGCTAAGAGTTGTAGAGCTAACGTCTTTAAAGTTCTTAAAATCATTGTTGCAAATGTGCCTTTCAAACAGTATGAAAGTATTCACTCGGTTTGGCTGAAATAGTCTGCTGTCGACAAGCACTTCAGTTATTACTCATGTGCACATTCGCAGTTGACAGCACGTCTACGAGATGAGACACAGTGGCCCATCGCCACACAAACACAGCGGAGCATTGGCAGAAGGCATCAGGATTCTTCCTGCAGTGCCCTCATTGACTCCCTCCACAGCTGTGCCCCATCCATTGGGGGGGTGTAGATAATAAAATGATCAATGAGCACATGGCTTTGGTGGCCATGTGCCACAGGCTGGGTCCTGTCATAAATCTGAGCATGCCTCTGAAGCGATCGACAGGCCATCAATCATCTGTCAGATACCTGCTCCTCCCCTTCCTTATCCTGCTGCACTAAACAGGAGCGTTTTGCTATGCGCCCCACCTGGTAGCCTCCACTTAGCTGCTGCATTAGCGTCGACACCATAATCGATGGAAGTGTGTCCGTCTGTGAGCATTTTCCAGGCCCAGTGCTGTCAGTTTAACCTTCCAGTCACTCACTGAGATGACAGGGAAAGTTTCAAGGAACCTTGTGACAGCTGTTTGTATTAAGGAGAATGAGTGATGAGTGGCACCTTGGCATACTACAAGTGTGCTAATGTGCTAATGTGTATTGAGGGCATTTAAGTCGTTCAAATGAGACTCCTTTGGCAAGAGCTCTTGGTTTTACATTTAGAGAGGGCGTACATTTGTCTACAAAAACATTTATACATAGATTCAACTGTTCATTAGCCTAAACCTATTTACCCATTTTTGAGTGATTACCAGACTCGACTTAAGTGATTTTGAGGTTTTTCAGCTTTTTTCCAAAAAGTATATTTTCTGGCAGTTTTCCCTTTCTTAAATTTCATCTTAAAAGGCAAACTACAGCCTGCTTGTGACTCCATTTGCATCGTGTTAATAATTTACATTGTTTAGACTCACACCAGTTAATCAGGCATGGCAGTAACTCAGTGCCTTTAAGTCTGTGTAGGTTCTCAGTCATCCAGGTCATTGTAGTCTAAGGCAGTGTTTCCCAACCTTTAGAATAGAATAGCTTTTTATTGTCACTGTTACAGGAACAATGAAAGGCAGTTTGGCATTTCTCCATGTGTGTGAAGTCCACAATAGCTTAAGTATTTACACAATAACAGACAAATTGTACATTTACACAAGAAAGATATGTACAAGTTATACATACACGCACATACATACATATATGCATCCGTACATACATACACATACATATTTCCACATACATGCTTACATCTATATACATACACATACATGCCATCTAACTAGTTACTTGAAGAATTTCACCTCTCATCCGAGAAGCTTCTTCAGTTCTAAAACCAAATGGTGCAGAGTCCCAAGTATTTAAACCCTAGTGGGAGCTGTCCGTTAGGAGGGTCAGTGACCCACTATTGGTCATGTGCCTCATCACATAAGACAAGGTGTGAAAAATGGCGTGGGTCATTATCATCATTATTTCAAGTAAAACCATGGTGAGACCTTACTTCACCCTATCACGTGACTTATTGAGACCACCTGACACAAGATGTTAGGGGGTTGAGGCGCAGGGAAGGGATCTTTTTAGGCCTCTTTTACTCCTCTTACAAACCAAGCTCATTACCCTCAGTACCTTTAGGCATGTTGGCGTGGTGAAGACAACCAGCTGAAGTTTCAACATGAGCACGAGAATGGGCAAGAAATGCACTGAGGCTACAATTCACCAAAATTGGACAATAGGAGATTGGAAAAATGTTGCGTAATGGTGTGGGGGATATTTTCTTGGCATGCTTTGGGTCTCTTAGTACCAGTTAAGCATTGTTTAAATGTCGCAGCCAACCTGAATGTTCTTGCTGACCATGTCCAGTGGCGGTCCTAGCCTGTTTGGCGCCCTGGGCGAACACTCCCTCTGCTACCCCCCGTTTCTCGTTTCGCCTCCTCTACTTTTCTCTTTTTTCTAAACTGAGCACCTGATGGCTTTGAACTTTTCTTGTCCATCTTCCATTGGTTTTAATTTTGCACTCCAGTATGAACACCCATCCCCCAACCCGAGGATCACCACAACATAACCTAACAGACCTACACCTTAGTTCACAGATTCACTTTGTCTAGGGTGCATTTCTGGGATTTCACACAACCCAGGATTCAAATCATGAACACATAATGGGCTTGGATTTACAACATTATAAATGAAATGTGCTCTATTTGGAAGCAGCCGCCCCCCTCCCCTTTCGACGGGTTGTGTGTGAGACTTTAAATCATCAAACTGTAAATTATAAATTTTAAATTGTTATTGATCCCTTTACCCCGAGTCCTAAAGTGTATATTTATTTTCTTACTCTTCTTATATATATATTGTTTGTTTACTTGCACTGCTGTAACTGGAGCCTCGTCATCTCGTGTCTCTATATACTAGGACTGTATGTAGCGGACATGACAATAAAGTATACTTTGACTTCAGCAGCGAGCAGGCGCACCGAGGGCTCTCGCGCTCACTTTATAGAATTTCGAAAAAACATTGGCGCAAATTATAAGTCTGTATCATAATGTCTGGCGTTTTCGTGTTTGTTGGTTTGATTTTCTTTTGTTTTATTTTGTGAGTTGGTTATTAGATGCTTCTCCAGCCGGTCAGAGAATCCCCCGCCGCCCCGCCCTCTCCTCCCTGTGCGGCAAGCAGCAGGCGCACCTCGCAAACGGAGGGCGCCCTTACTCCCAGAAAATGGGCGATAGAAAACCGATCGGTGCCTATGCTATTCCCGATATATGCTGGCATGACGTCGGGGCAGCATGAGTACGAGCAATTTTTTTTTTTTTTTTTCCGATGCACGTGATGCCGCCCCCCCCACCACGATGCCGCCCTGGGCAACCGCCCGTGTCGCCCGTATCAAAAACTACTGACCAGGTCCATCCCTTTACAAGCCTGTACCATCTTGTGATGGCTGCTTCCAGCAGGATAAAAACCATTTACCAAAGTTCAAATCATCTCAAACTGGCTTCTTAATAAGTTCACTGTACGTCATTTCCAGAAGTTTGTACTTGTTCAAGACGTGAAGAGTGGTGAGATCGAAGGGTACACGTTCTTTTAACACGGCTGTGAAGGTAAAAGGTGTCAAAAAATGTGAACTTGTGCACTGTGAGTCATGTTCTGCAGTACTGTTTAAAAAAGAAAAAGGACCGTAAGTGTACATGGTTTAGCCGGAAATGCAGCATTTGAAATTCAAGACTTGAGATGTTAAAACCTAAATCTGTATTTTAGCTTTTTAGGTGCCGACATCCTATTTTCAAAGCCGTCTCATCTGATTAGATGTCGGTCTGCTTATCATGACAGCTGCAGCGGTACTCGAGCCAGAGGGGAATTATCCTTTAATTGCCTTCCTCCATACATATATCTCTCGCTTTGATGTAGCTTTAGCACCTAAAACTATCACTGAAAGGTAGTATATGTAATCCAGATTGATAAATACTGAGTGCAGCTGCCAGATGGTGCTGGAAAAATGATGGATCTGTGCTACTCCTGCTTTTATCAGATGCTTTTGATGTGCCAACTGTGTAATAAATGTAATGTCATTGTTTGTCAGACTTAAATGGCAGACTGAAATTCGCATTTACTTCGGATACAAAGTTTTAAAATACCAAGAAATGTAACATTCATACTAACAAAAATTTAGCAACACGTTTTTGTTCCAGTGCAGCTCTCCAATACGAGAACATAACCATGCACAACACTCACAGAGAAGTCTTTTTTCAGCTTTTATGAAACCAAAACAGACACTCTTATTTTAACTCAAGAGGGCACAGTGCTGTCCTTGATTTTGAATGCTAAATATCTTAAACTGTCACACTCTCCAGTAAGAACAAAGGCCTTGTCTTGTCTTTCCACGTGAGAACAAAGCAACACTGATTCCAAGTCACATTGAAAGCATACACAACCCATATGTAGCCTTCAAAGTAGAAGGGCACCAAAATAAATGCTTAATTTTGTTGGATGTTCATGCTTTTTGTTTAGAATTTAACAAAACATTTTCATTTGAAGTAGATGTTTCTATATTTTGCATTTGTCAGAAAAAAAGATGAAAGTAAATCTGTGGGAAGCCACCTTTTTATTGAAAGTGTAACCGCACAGCCTTGACATGATGCTGACTCACAATCCAATTACAAGAAATCTTTTTGTTCTGCATTGTTGAAGATATGATTCTAGTTCTGATTGGAACTTGTGTGGTCAATCAAATGGTCTGTCTTGGTTTGGACAGACATTGATTGCGATGAGATGTTAAACATTAAATATATATTAAATATACTGGTTATTTTTTTCCTCCCCATACAGCAACAACAATATCTTAAAGCAGGATAACGCCAAAAAAAGTCTCCTCTGCCTACCCAATTATAATCAAATATTCCACCTACAATTAAAGCTAAAATATGTTAGTTTAGTGAAGCTAACAGACAAACAAAGCAATTATATGGCAAATATAATAGAACAATGCATATCTAAAACACTATATATTACCTTTAGGCATTGGTGGAGTCCTCAGCATAGCATAAAGGAGGTTTAACTAGCCAGAGCTCATATCTAAACCATATGTTAGTTTCAGCAAGTATGCCACCAAAAAATAATACTAAAGTAAGATCACAGCCTATCTAAGATGTTCATATCTATCGCTTTACCCCCTGGTTTATCTTGATGTCTCACATTTGACATTTTTCTGTTGCTAACGATTCTGCTGGCTAGCTTCGTTAGCCATTCAGTGTTATACTAAGTGGGACACTAATTTTGGCTAGCATAAACAGGCTTAGAAATGTAAATGGTAAATGGCCTGTATTTGTATAGCGCTTTTACTAGTCCCTAAGGACCCCAAAGCGCTTTACACATCCAGTCATCCACCCATTCACACACACATTCACACACTGGTGATGGCAAGCTACATTGTAGCCACAGCCACCCTGGGGCGCACTGACAGAGGCGAGGCTGCCGGACACTGGCGCCACCGGGCCCTCTGACCACCACCAGTAGGCAACGGGTGAAGTGTCTTGCCCAAGGACACAACGACCGAGATTGTCCAAGCCAATTACAAGGCGAACTCCGAACTCTTCAGCCACGATCACGATTCAAATGTACTCACTTGAAAAATTGAAGAACAAGTTCCTTTTTGTCCAGATCCAGTAAACCCTGAAAAACATGCTTCCCACCTGTGGCTGAAAACAAGCCATACTTTTAGGTCTTAATAATTTAAACATTAAAAATGTATCAATATTAATCAGTTACTTAGCAGTTCTCTATCCACTGTCTCTTGACACTATTAAATATCTCTTAACTACAGAAGTATAGAGATAATCTCTTTACTCATTGAAACCAATTTCTAATATAATATGTTTTCTGCTCTTATTTGTTTGGTTGTTTGTTTGTTTTTTTGACTGGACCATATTTAGACAAGAAGAGAGTTTTCAGCTAATGATACCGCTGGCTAGCTTGGTTAGCATGTCAGTGTTTTCTAAAGGGGAAGCTAATTTGGCTAGCACAAACAGGCTTAAAAGACATACTCACCAGTGTTGCCAACTTAGCGACTTTGTCGCTATATTTAGCAACTTCTTTTTCTAAAAAGCGACTAGCGACAAATCTGGCGACTTTTTCTGGTGTTATTGGAGACTTATTTATGACGACTTTTTGACGTAAAAACGCGGTATCGCTTTTACTCTCAACAAGCAGCGGGTGCTGCCGTGGGCACCTCGCCCGTGCCAAAGCGCTCACGGGCGGAGGATAGTCCTCCCCCAGCTGCTATCAGGGCAGAAGATGTTCACACCTGTGCGTCCAAACTGCAAATGAATCGCGCATGAGCGAAGCCGCTGCTCCCGCACTGACTGTACCACAGTCAGTTCTTCTTTTACTCTTATGCTGTTTTGTGGATCATGAGGTTTAAAACTACTTATAAACACACACACACACACAAAGTAACTCCACCAGAGTGCCTATTTCGGGTCACTTTTGCCGGTCCAAGCCCGGATAAAGGAGCAGGGTTGGAATTGTGACATTAAAAAGAACAATAATTGCTAAAATAAATTTAATTTGTAGTTCTAAATAAACTCTAAATGCATTTAGGACGTTTTTTACTCACTTTGTCTCTTCCACGATGTTATTTCTCTCTCCAACAACGTAGGTTACAATTATATTAGCATGACCAATTATGCAAATTAGCGACTTCTTGCAACTTTTAGGACAGCCAATAGCGATTTTCCTTACTGAGGAGTTGGCAACACTGATACTCACTTTAGAAACTGAACAACAGGTTCCTTATTGTCTACAACCAGTGAACCTGAAAAAAAGGTCTCCACCTGTAACTCTAACTGGTAACTCAGCTAACCACCCCCAAAGGAAAATATACTTTTAGGTCTTAATAATTAAACAGTAAAAATATATCAGCGTTCACTACTTATTCAGCGTTTCGCTATCTCTTCACACTCTTAATTGTTCCTTACCTTTACTCATAGACCTCAGGTTATAATATAACCATGTGTTCTCAATTTGTTTGAAAAAAAAGAGAAAGAAACCAAATTAAGCAAAATTGTTTTTAGGTACAGAAAGCAACCAAAAAGGGTTTGCTGAAGGCTAATTTGCTGACTTTATCTAGCAAAAATTTAATTTGTATTATTTTTTTAATGTGAATTATTGGTTCAAATATATTTTGTGGTTTGGGATTTTTTTTCAGATTTTGAAAGTTTGAGAACAACTGCCTTACAGTTTTTACTAACCAGCAAATTATCTGTATTTCTTTTGTATAGCTGCTGTAAATCTGTATCATTAGTTTGCTCTCAAGTTTTCATTTTTGGGGAATAAGCCTCAAGTGGCCATTTGAAGAACTGCAGATTTTTACACCTTGACATCAGTTTTGTTTTTCAATCGAGGATGTTGTTGTATGAGCTAAATGTAATTTCACAATTAAGATTCAACCCAAGAACTCCTTGATGCAAGCAGCCGTTCTCCAAAAATGATGAGGTCGTTTAATCTTCCATTTAATTGACAATTTTGTGTTGAGCGGTCTTATTAAACTGGGTTTAAGACTTCTTTAACAGAAAAGATGGCGTGCTTTTTCACCAAGGTCGTCACACTGTATTTCGAGGCCAGTGAATGTGGCCGAATGCGCTGTCCGTGCATAAAATAAAACGCTGGTCATCTAGTGACAGTGTGTTGATGGTTATTGAGGTTGCTAAAGTGGTACTCAAAGTCAAGACAGATTTGCTCATGAATGCTGTCACTGCAGCCACAAATACTCATTTTTATGTCCTCTCCCTCTCTCCTCTGCGCAAGTGTCTAACTTTTTTTTTAATAGCTTTTCCCATCTGGCTCACTCTAAATGTTGCAAATTATCCCTTCTTGTTAAAATTTGTTTCCTTCGCGTTCTCTCACACTCTCTCTCTCTTTTTTCCACCTGCTTCTTCCATCTCACTTCCTCCCTGCTGCTCTGGCCTATCGCTCCATATTTTCTCATGCCATCCTCTTTGCTATCTTTCTCACTGTCTGCTTCCCACACTCCCATTGCCTCCCGCCTTCTCCCTTCTTTCTCTCCTTTCCTCTTGCTGGTTGGTTGATTCATTTTATTGTCTGCTCCCTGCAGGTATACCCTCGGAAGAGCACCCCCGCTGTGGACAGGCTATGTGTGGGCGTTCCTGCCGCAGAGGTGAGCCAGATGCTGCTGTATCACACAAGCACCTTCTCAAGTAGATTGTCTGTTTGCACTTCTCCGTGTTGTGGGGCTTTTTTTTAACAATCGTACTTTTGATTACTTCGCAAAAATCAGTTTCTGCAGAAAATAAAATATGAATGACATGAATTGTCCGACAGTACTGACTCACGAGAGCACGAGGGCATTGAGGGCGAGTGTATTTCTTGACAGTTTGAGAGTGTTTGGCTCAGTGTTTTCTCAGAGTCAAATCAAAATATCTTCCACGCTTCTCAAAGAAGACATTAGTAGGAACAGTGATCTCCTTATAAGGCTTGCTTGTGTAGTCATACTACAGCTAAGCATGTCTCTACTAAAGATACAAGCAGGAAAGAAATGGGTGTTGTGTAGCGGCAGCATGTGGACTCAGTGATTGTTGAGTTCTGTGCACTTGGCAGGAGGAAACCAAACAGGCCAACGCCACGGAGGGAACTGGACAACTTATCTGTGTAAAACTCATTTTATCATGTGGGATATCACACACACACACTCACTGTCACACGCAGCGTAGCGCTAGAAGCTTGATTTAAACATAATCTCAAATGCTGACAGGCTTTCGTGCTCGGCGGGCTTTCCGCTAGTATCCTATCCTCCCTTCCAATGTTGACTCAAAGCCCAATGTAAATGCCAGTGGAATATTGTGATTCACGGGGCTCTGCTGATCACACACTGCATTTCCATGCATTATTTACATCAAGCTTAGCTCTCTGTGCATTTGCAAGCACAGGTCACAAACAAGCAGGGATCAATGAATGACAGAAATCAAATATTTATGTCCGAGCCAGAGCACCTAAGGCGGGTCACATGACCGCGGGGCTCTGCGGGGACAACTTCCTGCCACATGCCCTCTAGAGGGAAGTAAAATCAGCAGCATCAGGAAGAAAAAAAACACAGAGAGAGAGGGTGGTGTTTGTTGTAGCAATTTACAGAGTGAGGAAGAAATGCTTTTGGGAGTGTTTTTTTGTTTAGTTTTTTTTAGTATTTGTTCCTGTGCGCCTGCCGTGTTGATTTACAGTCTTGTTGTTTTGTTTGCACACAGAATATATCAATTTGTTATTTTGCTAAACATCGAAGCAGTCTAGCATGCAATATAAACTGCAGTCCCAGTTACACGCAGCAGACGAGTATTTGCACAGTCTATAGGTAAACTTCATTAAACGTGTTAATGAGTGGTATTTATTATAAAAACCTGCGTGCTGTAAACTGGAAATGTCATCCCAGGCCGGTTTCCCCTGCCTGTTTTTCAATGACACCGTAAACACTGTTTTCCCTAACGGACGCCCCCGCTCATTGTCCCCGCCAGTGTTTTGGCTTGCTGGGAATCAACGGAGCTGGAAAAACCACCACGTTCAAGATGCTGACAGGAGACATCCCAGTCTCCAGTGGAGAGGCCTTCCTAAATGGATACAGGTGAGGCCCTAACTCCCACTAGTGCACCAAGTACCTCATCATAATTAGCCACCTAGGAAGGCTGCTCAGATGGGGATCGAGCTGTATTTTTTTTATAGCTCACATCCTGTTCCACAGCTACATTCATTCTCTGTAATACCGCTTTCTATTTTTCCATCTCCGGCACTCTCACTGTCTTTGTTTTTCCCAGCTATGCAGTTCCACTATCTGTTATACATTTGGCTGTCTCTGCCTCTCCTTCAGCTTTGGTTTTCTCTCCTTACTCTGAGATTCTCAGAAATGCTGAAGACTCGGCTCTCGCCTTTTTTCCCCTCCTTACCTCTTGTACAGCTTACACATATTTCATTCCTTTTCATATCCTCACCCTGCACCCTGCTCTGTTTTTTATGTCTCAGCCTTGCAATATCAGTGGTAAGAAATCTTTGTACATGCCAAAAACAAAAAAAATAAAAAATACCCTGACACTCGAGCACTTGAGAGAAAGAAAGTTTGCTCTTCCTTATTTTTAGGAACAAACAACCGTGTTCCGTTGCCTTGGCGCGCATCTCTTAAGGCGGCACGGCAGAGTGCGGTTGAGCTGCGGCTGTTCATTCGCACGTCTTGCAATTGACTTTGTGTTCAACGAAAAACAAGCGGCGAAGAGAGCAGTGCTTTGCTCAGCAGTGTTTATGTTGATTAATGTAGGTACAAAGGAGATCAGAGAAAAATCCGAGACCTTTAGGGGGAACGAAAACTAAAAAGAAAAGGAAAAACAGATGTGATTACACCCACTCTGTTTTCAGCTCATTATGCTTTCTGTGCATTGGCAAGAACGATTAGTAGAAGAGAAAAGGCAGCTTCTCTTAAATGGAAGTTTATGCTCTCATGGCAGTCGTCCCTCTTGTCAGCATTTGTGGGCTCGCAGAAAATAGCAATGCCTGCATTTAGCATGCTTTTACTGTTCAGGAAAAGCTAGCATGCTAACCGCAGCAGGTGGCTCATTAGCTGCCATTATTTGATGAAGACCAAGAAGGAAGTGGATTACCTCAGTTACCACAGAGACGCTAATGCACATCATCACATTTATAAGTACGTATTTGGGCTAATTAACCCCTCTTGTTGGAATCCTCAGTCTTCAAAGATCATCCAGAGTTTAGAGGTTTTAGTCTCTATACTAAGCTAACAGCAGTGTAGTCTGTGCAAACCCAGTGCCAAAATTGTTGAGATGATGCGTAATATGTAAATAACAACAGAATACAATGATTTGGAAATCCCATAAGCCAAAATTCTATTCAAAATAGAAAACATATCAAGTGTTTAAACTGAGAAAATAAAGTGAAAGCTCCTGACTGCAGGCCAGTTCTGCACTTGGACTCTTCTACTCCAAAGTCATGTTGTTGCAGTATGTGGTTTAAGGTTGTTCTGCTATAATATGCAAGGCCTTGAAAAAGATGCCGTCTGGAGGGGAGCACACGTTGCTCTAAGACCTGTTTATAAAACACAGCGCTGACTGTGTTTTTCCAGATGTGCACGCCAGACTGGATGGGGCCTCTCCTCTTTAGTCTGGCAGACACAGCATCCATGTTTTCCAGAGAGAGCAGTTTTCAACTTTGTCTCCAACCAATTCAGTGAGCTTTGGCTGTAATGTCATTATAGAGCCTTAACCTGCATTTGTGGATCGCACGGTGAACTGAGATAGCACACAGTGATTTCTGGAAGCGCTTTTGAGCACGTGCAGTGATTTCCGTAACAGAATCATACCTGTTTTTAATGCTGTGCCCGCAAGTCTAAAGATCATCTGCAGCCAGTGGAGATTTTTGACCCTGTCACTTACGTACAGAGATTTCTCCAAATTCTTAGGATATTTAAAAACAATTCTGTACTGTACATGGTGATATAGTCAGTGTGTTACAATGTGTCTTACAGCCGCAACTGTTCTAGAAATGTGTTGGTGCCATTAACTTTAAAATAAGCAAATATCTTTCTTAAAATATAACATTTGACATGCTTTCTGCAGCACGCTCTCATGGCAACACGTAACATACTGACACGTGTGACAAATTGTCGGTATGTTATGTGAGCATGGCATGAGAGCCAGATGGAATGAATCTTTACGTCCTCATCATGAATCGCTTTAGATTACACTGTGATCGGGTTAAGGTTATGGTGAGGGCTGGAATGGAGGACTGGAGCCTTAGTTCAAAGCGTCGATTATCACCGCGAGTGCATTCTATTCATTTTAATTGAGAACCCGTAGCGCTTCATAACGACATGGAAAGGTACTTTTCCCGTTACTATGAGACGTGTCGGACAGTGGGAATGGGCATGCTCTGGTTCTATTGTAAACAAGATATGGATTACTGAGATTTGTAAACAATTGTTTTCAGTTTTTATTTACATTTGACAGTTTTTCCAACTTTCTCAGGAATTGTATTTGTATTTCCAAAGCATTTTCTGGCTTATGGCACTTCCCCTCTTGTGGCCAGATGCTGCACATAAATTCCCAGCCTTATTTGTGATGGAAAATAATGTTCAAATTTAGTCCCAAATCCATGATAGATGAAACAGAAAAGCAAAAGTGAAATCATTAATTAGTTATTACTTTTGTGAATATGATTTTCTCTATTGAAAAAAAGAAATACAGTAGAAACCAGGGCATTAAGAGTCTTTAAACTTGGGGCCAAGAGATCCTTTTTACAAATGAAATACAGCCAGACGCTTTGGATAAATCTGACACCGACAGAGCCTAACAGCGGTTAGCTCGGAGCAGCTGTTTAGCTCATAGCGAATCAGTCACTCTTGAAAATGTTATTGCAAAAAAAAAGAAACTTGAACTCATGCGGTGTGATGGTACGTGTTAAGCCTGTTTCATGGATGCTTCTGATTGGAGGTCTGCAAGCTTTAATGTTCATGACATGAAAGAACCCTGAAGCATTAACAGACTTAAATAGTAGCACTGTAGTGGTGCTTTAATTATCAAAGGACTATTGCTCACTGTTATTGTGAACTTTTACTCAGAGCTAGAACTCAACATATAATTAGATTAATGGAGTTTTGGGTTCACAACATGACCTTGTTGAGCTCTAGCGGACTCCAAGCAGCAGGTGAAAGAGATTTCAAGTGAACATTTGTTGAATGTTACTAAGAAAATAAGAGAAAAAAATGCTGCGAAAAACATTTGTTGCTGCTGCTGAAGGTGAAAGTATTAATATAAGAAAATGTTTTCTGTGTATTTGTGTTTGTATTTGATAAAACAGAGAATGTGTGTTGGGGACATTTACTTAAGACTGCAAATACAGGATGTGAAATGAACCCGTCTGCTGCTTTATGATAGTCTGGAGGAATTTCACTGAGGGTTGACTGGCTCACCTCTGTTCCTCTAATTCTTTTAAGTTATTGTGAATATCTGACAACTTTACTTTCTACGCCAGTTTGAATCTTCTCCTCTAAAACCCAGCTTGACGTCTACTTCAGTTATGTTGCTGTTTGCTGTATAGCTTTCATCTCTTTGTGTTTCATAAAGACTGCATGTAATACAGTCTTTAGATATTTTATTAGAAACATGAAGGTCATCCAGCGTTTGTGTTTCTTCCGCAGCATCCGAACTGAGATGAGGTCCGTGCACCAGAACATGGGCTATTGCCCCCAGTTTGATGCTCTCGATGAGCTGCTGACTGGACGAGAGCATCTGGAATTTTACGCCCGGCTACGAGGGGTACCGGCAAGAGAGGTCGCCATGGTAATCTTCTTAATTGAAGCCTTTGTTTCACTCCTGGCTAATGGTGTGCATCACCACATCTGCACCTTGGCTGGTACCAAGTATAGACTAGATAGAAAGCTATTGAAACAGCATCACTATATTTCTTTAGTTTTAGATTATTTTGTTTGTTTGTTTGTTTGCTGCACCGAACAGAGTGCATCTAAAATGCATGTAGGGCAAAGTGAAGTACATGTCAAAGTGATAGATAACCTCTATGAAAGAAGCCATACATAATGAAAAATGGCCAGTAGAAGAAAAGGACCAGCTTGTGGGTTATGGCTCTGCATTATTCACAATGCCCAGTGGTGTGGCCCGCCCTAGGCGGCCTCCCCGCACTCCTCACGCTGCCCGCTTCTCCAGCACTCAGATCAAAAGAGGAAAAGGCTGCCGGTGACCACAGGCCTCAGACCTGGTGCCAGGGCTTTGATGCCTTAGCTTCAGTGCAAAGGGACAGTTCTGTGCGGCTAACAAAGCTCTTAACTTCGCTGCAAAAATTTCCTCACTGCAAATTCTTATTTTTTTTATTTTTATTTTTATTTTTTGCAATGGCAAGTCTCCATCCAAACAAAGTCCCCGTGCCTTATTTGCATAATCAATAAACAAATGCATCCACGTGCATGAAAGGAATTCATTGGTGGTCCTGCAGCCTTCATTTAGTGCAGCATGCACATCCACAGCTCTGGCCACGCTCCTGCTTTCTTGTGTTTGATGAGATGTTGTTGAAAACAGTAAAGTACCTCCACAGACCTGCCATTAAAGTCTCACGGTGACACCAGCTGTCACGCCCTGTCCTTGAAAAACCACACAGCTCACATATAATAGTCAAAATATCATCCATCACGCTATCATGAGTCCAGTGATGGGGCTCAGGTGAACACTCCTCTCAACACCACAATGGCTGCTCTGTTTTCTCTCCTCCATAGGTGGCTGAGTGGGGGGTCCAGAAGTTGGGGCTAGCCAAATATTCCAACAAATCAGCAGGAACCTACAGCGGCGGGAACAAGCGCAAACTTTCTACAGCGATAGCCCTGATCGGCTGTCCTCCAGTGATTTTTCTGGTGAGATTCAGCTTTATTGATATTGTGTATGTGGTGTACAGCATAAGCTGTTTTCTCTTTAAATACACACATGCAGCAGCGTGAATACGACAGGTTAGAACGTCTAGTAAAAGAAGAAAGAATAAGATACTGATCAGACTTGCAAACCCTTACTGAAGGATTTTTTAAAGTAGATTAATTGCGGATGAGCAGGCTGTGCATCTCAGAGGTCACTCAGTGGTCGTGTTTTAATTCAATTTCATTTTCCGGGAAAAAGCACCGGTCCTTTTGGAAAAATGTGGAGCAGACAGAATTGTGTTTGCACATATTAAGTCCTTCTTCATCAGATCTTAAAACCCAGAGCCAACACATTTCCTCACCCGTGGAAGAATAATGGAGGAGTGACCCAGAATGTGCCGCGCCGCCTGTTTTCAATTTATGTGTATTAGGAAGTCGTGCAGTGGCATTATGAGGGACAAACGTCAGCGGCCTTAAGCACTTGGAGCTTCACACGGGCTTGCTTAATTAAAAACCTTTCATTATGATTTTTGCAAAGCTTCTGCAACTCAGTCAGCGTATCACATGGTCTGATGTGATTTCCTGAGCTTTGATGGCAAAATAAGATGTAAAAATCTACACTTTAATGCCTGTTTTCGCCCTCCTTCCCCCCAAAAATGTCTCCAACTATTCAACATTATTCCTGTTTCATTTGCTGCCTGTCAGCTGTAATTAACACATTACTTTGTTTCATTTGCAGCATTTCATTGGATTACGGTGCTAATAATAATTTTATTTAAGTAATGACTCCATCCATGTTAAATTAAAGATGTAAAGGAGTAATCTTTCCAGACGTTTCTGCCTCAATTTGTAAGCTATCAAGCTGCACTGTGCTAAACCTCGAGCCAGGCTAGCCTTCGTTCCAAGTCAGCGGGGGACCCTGTGTTGTCAGCTCCCCGTGTCAATTTCGCCACTGCGCGCGAGCCCAATGAGCCCAGGCGGCCTTGAGGCAGCGCCACATAGAGTTTGCACGGGGACACATTGGGCACGGCGATGGAAATGCCCGTGGGATTTGTGGGATTCTGCTAGCGAGGATAGAACCAGGCGCGGAACGAAGCCAGCCTGTGGACCGAGTACTGTCGATGTCTAATCAGGCATGGACAGACAAGCCCCGAGGAAAAAGAAGCAGCGAGTGACTGAGATGTGTGAGCGTGCGCCGTGCTGCGCTGGTGTGTGCTTCATGTTTATGTTCCCATCATGTGAACATGGGTCTGGTCAGAATTCGCCTTTGTAGTGCAGAGCTTATATAGCTCTCGGTTGCGCTGAGCAGATTCAGCGGCCTTCGGCACAGATTGGACCACAGCTCCAAAAATATTCCCTCTCGTGATGTTTTGATGATGACGATCGGAAAGAGCTTTGTGATACTAGAGCCTAAAAATCCATGTGTTTTTTTCTCCCCCCCTTTTCATTTCATCACTTCTCTGAAATCACACCAATCCACAGCTTACCTGCTTGCGTGCACTGCCTGACAGCTCATTCCTAAAAAAAGCGCCTGGGTGGAACTGACTGAAAGCTTTTTGTTCATTGCAGGATGAGCCGACCACCGGGATGGACCCCAAAGCCCGACGCTTCCTGTGGGACTGCATCCTGAGCGTCATCAGAGAGGGACGCTCAGTCGTTCTCACGTCACACAGGTGCAACATCGCATTTATTTGATGCATTCACACCAAGATGGAGTCAAAATATTTTGACTCTTCACCAGGGAAAGCACAGCACCCAAACAGTCCACCAATGAAAGCGAGCTATAAATATTGTAATTATAATTGATTGGAGCCACACTTTAGTTGAAAGGTATTGTTTCCTGTGTGGCAGTTAATATTGGCTGCCAGAAACACACTGGCTGCTATAAAGCAGTCATGAAGCGTGAGGGCATATTGACTGACTGCCGCTTTTTTTTTCTTTTTTTTTCGCCTCTGTGAAAAAGAGAAACTGTCAATATCAGTGCTGGAGTCTTTTCATTATCCAAGGCTTCCCGGAGCAAAGTTAAGTTTACTATTTCTTCTGTAGCGCTGGCCACCAATTTAAGATATGGCGGGTTTTTTCCTGTCTTTTCTTTTAGCAAAGTTGAAAAATTAAAAGCCACATTTCTCCGGGAAACCCACGACGTTGACGGCCCGAGTCGATATGGAACATTTAACAATTTGCTCCCTGTTTGTTTGACCGTTTACCAAACCCGAGTCGTATGTGAGGCTGGCAGGCAGCGCCTGTGGAATGAATGATTCTTATTACATGTGCTGCTTTCGTGGAGCGTTTGGCGTTTGTCGTCCCGGGCACGCCGGCTGAGCTGCATCCAATCGTCCATGTCATGACCAGGTGGTTTTGTTTTGTTAAGTGGCGCGCTCGCCAGGTTTTTACAAAGTCATAATCCTAATTGCGTCATTCCTCAGAAAGGCATCGCAGGTTCTGCCCCGGATACAAATGACTCGTGCTCACTCGCGACGCCGAGCGAGATAAAAAATTAGAGGGTGAGAACTACAGATGGGCCCTTCGTCTCCCTCTGATTACTGAATTTGCTGTACGCTTTAGATGCTCAGATTTGAACTGTGAGTCAACATGAGTGGGTGAGTGAAGGTGTGAGTCCATGTGGTCCAAAACAAGAGCACTCAGAGAGCGCCGCCCCCTCTGAAAGGAAGGGGCTGTACTTAAACTTTGATGTTTTAAGCTGATGTCAGCATAGGTTATATGGAGATCCCCAATAATGACAACTGCATCGTTTTCATGACTCATTTGTGCTGATGTCAGGAGTGTTAATGGAAACCTAGAGTAGTATATTAAACTTTTTGTGAAGTCGTATAATGTTGCATTAAAAAATAGCATTTTAAAGAGTTCAAACAAAGAAAGTGCTCGTGTCTTCCAATCACTATTATATTGCTTTAAAGTTTAGAGATGATCAAATAGAAACTAAAGCTTTTAATTAATTTGTGTGACCCTGACCTTTGACCTGTGCCCTTGAATCATTATTTTCTCATCTTCACCCATATGGTTGGAGCAGAGTTGGCTAAAAACCTGAGATTTTAAGACTGATTCATGAAGTGAGTGATTTTTAAAAAATCTCTGTCATCACTGTGATGTTGTACAGCTCTCTCCATGCCCTTTCATATGAGATATTACTCAATATGGTTTCTCAATATATTTTTTTTTTAACTTGGGTGCTAACAATGATGGTCATGATCAAATGTTTAGCCAAACTTGGTGCTCGTTACCCTGAATGCCTCGTATATTGTTGTGTAATTTAAAGATGATCCTTAAAAAATCGTGGCTAATCTAAAGTTTTCATCGATTTTCACATTTGGTGTGATCTTGACCTGAGTTTCAGAAGTTAAAGACACAGACAAAGGCATCTGGATTTTTTACAGTTATTTGTTTTTGCTACTTCACGAGTCTCCTCTCTTTCTTTCAATAGCATGGAGGAGTGTGAAGCGTTGTGCACACGCATGGCCATCATGGTAAACGGTCGCTTCAAGTGCCTCGGGAGCATCCAGCATCTGAAGAGCAGGTAAGGGATGTTTTGGGGGTTTTTGCCACTAAAACAAAGACGGAGAAGAGGAGAAAGAAATAAACCGCAAAAATCTTTGAAGTAACTTGAGTTGAGATGAAAGAAATCGCTGTCTCCCACTGAGGCGCTCTGTTATTTATACTGTGTATATAAATAACACAAAACCGTGTGTATTGATAATAAAAAGAATATAGGAGTAGATTTACGTTTTTAAGGAAGAATGAGAAACCTTGCTTATACTACTTGGATGGTTTCATTAAGAAGGAGCTCAAGAGGAGAGCCACAAAAATGAACATTCGCTCTCGTGCTGCGATGCTACAAATGTTAGGCAGCATGTTCGTCAGGGTGCTGCTAGTCGACAGGGCTGACCGTACTGATGATACTAAAACTTCAGTGTTGATAGCAGTAATGCATATAATGTATGATAATCTGAAAAATTAGTGTGTGATTGCAGTTTGTATAGTTAAGGCTACAAACTCTGTCACTGTCTTCATGCATCATAATTTTGCCAAAAAAGACGAAACACAAAACACCAAGTCATGGATGATTTGACTGACAGATTATAGATATGACAGAAATACTGTTACTGTGATTGTTTTTCATTCCATCATAAATGTGAAATGACTCATTTGTAATATGTTTGCTTAGTTAATCATGTTTGATTTAGCAGGTAAAAATAAACACATGTTAATGCTGTAAACGACCCATAGCCGTAGAGTTCCAGTATGTGGTGACGTCCTCTTCTCATCGCCTTCATTTCATACCTTGATGTAGTCTTTCTCTTTTAAATTTTCTCCATATACGCACTCATCAGCCACTTCTTTAGGTATACCCTTTCATTTGCACGTACAAATATCCAATTAGCCAACCACATGCTCGCAACTTAATGCATTTAGGCATGCAGCCATGGTTAAGACGGGATGCTGAAGTTTATCCTGAGGGTGAGAATGGAGGAGAATGGTGATTGAAGAGAGTTGTTGGTCCTGAGTGTTTCATAAACTGCTGATCTCGTGGGATATTTCCACACAGCCATCTCTAGGGTTTACAGAGTCTGAAAATGAGAACATATTCACTGAGCAGCAGTTCTGCCGCTTGATATCAGACAGCAGAAGAATATGGACAGACTGCTTTAAGCTGAGATCAAGCAAGTCATTTCTCAAATAAACACTTTTTTTAACCTCTCCACATGTCACCAAAATTGGACAACAGAAGGTTACAGAAACGTTTCCTGATCTGATGATTCTCAATTTCTGCTGCCGTGATTTTGGCACAAAAAAACATGAAAGCATCATGTTATTGGCGGTGTAATGGTATGTTGTACCATCTTCTGATGGCTGCTTCCAGCATGATAACTGTGCACCGTGTTACAAAGCTTAGATCATCTCAAAATGGTTCACTGTACTCACAGTCATCCAATAGCGCACCTTTGGCATGTAGTGGAAGAGGAGATTCACATCGTGGATGTGCAGCACCTGTGTGATGCTGTCATGTCAGTATGGACCAAAATCATGCTGTGAAGAATTGAGGCTAATATGAAGGCAAAGGGGGTCCAAAGTGGTACTGACAAGGTATAGGTGTAGAAAACGTGGCTGCTGAGTATATACACATCTGCGATCATGATTATGATGATATTTACCCATAGTAACCGTGAAAGCTCTAACCTCATATATTCAGACAGAAGACTAAGTAGTCGTTTATTTTCCATATTGGCTGCACTGTATTGATTTTACCTGAAAAGACGCAGTCACGTATGCAGGGCTGGCGTTTCCGTTCCAGATCTTTCGCCATTACCTCAAATTCACGTTTGTTCCTCTTCTCGCACATTCTGTTTCCGTCGTCTCTGTCCTTATTCACAGCGTGAGCGGCCATTGATATTCGTCAGGGCTTTTAATGGGTTTCTTACATCTCTCCATCATAGATATCCCCTGCTGTTAACTCTTAGCGCTCAGGTCTGCTCTCTGATATTCATCTGACATTTTCCAAGTCCAGCACGTACGCCCCGAGCCCTGCATGTAACAGTGAGGCCAATCCATTACCTTAGCTACAGTGTTGTGACATTATTATTACCACTCCTTTGTGCAAGCTGGTAACTGGAAGAACATTACACACACACACACACACACACACAAGCACTGCATTCATGACAGGAATATGTCGTGGCAATCTCTGGGTGCAGGGAAAGATCAATACACCTGGGATGAGGGGTGGAGCAGACCATTTTTCAAGTTGTGCGGGGGATTAGCAGAAACGCCTGCAGGAGCAAGGAGGGGTCACCGGTGTCAAGGGTATTTCCTATCAAGTATGTTAATGTCATACAAAACATCTGGGCTTTTAGATCACCACGGGGAGGGAATAGGTAGATTATAGATGGTGATTAAAAAAAAGAGTGAGAATTGGGGGTGATAGGAGCTAAGAGGCAGAGGACCGGAGAGGGAGAGCAATCAGGCCCGCCCAGATGTTCGTTGATCCTGCGTGTCAATTGCATCCTGTCGGTAGGGGCACGGGCAGGGTGGGGTAAATAATGCATGAACTGCACAGGAAGTATAGGACGGGTAAGAGCCTCCAGAGCATGGGTGGAGTCTGGAGAGGGGATGGACGAGGGATGAGGACAGAGGATTAACACGTGTCCTACTTAACTCCACGTGATATCAGGTAAAAGGGACTCACTTCACAAGACAAGCGAGCGAGAGGAAAGTCAGATAAGCGTGACGTCTGCCTTTTTTTATTGGGGGGGGGGGCACTTTTATTTTAGATCTCACATGGACAATTTACATGCCGCTGAAATGCTATCGCTCAGTTCTCGCCACGCAGTGAATAATTTCTAATTAAGCATCCCTATCTCCGCTGCGCTTGCTGTAATTAATGTTTCATGAGGTGTGGGACCCCGTTAATGACTGAAAAGGCAATTAAGGAATGTCTTCTCTGTTTTCTTTTCTCGTCACTATCCTGCCACATGTTTGTGCTGTCATGTTGTGAGACACACACACACACACACAACTCACCCTTGAATAGCCATCATTTTGTATATGCCTCCACATTCTGGCTCTAATGGGGAAATGAAGGGGCTGTTTTTCACAAGTGCACAAGCAGCTGCCAGTCAGACCAGCGGGGGTTGAAGTACGGGGTGGGGTGGGGACATTGTAATGGTGGTGCACGCAGTTGTCACACGGCGCGAGCGGATGACCTGCAAATCTGGGGGGGTGGAGGGAGCTCCTTCCCTGTCCCATTTTCCCATCTCTTTTTCATCACAAACCCTCGAGAGGAGTGCAGATCTCTCTCCACGGGGGCAGCACTCACATTTTGACCCCCTGTTGCTCGCATGTAATACATGCTCACCCCTACCACATTCTCAACTCTTGCTCCCCCACCCGTCACCTCCCCCGACTGACTCTTCTCCTTCAGAAGCCTCTCACCCTATTACTCTTATTTATTCCCGACTCTCTACGAAGGTGGCGAGGCTTTCAGCCCAGTCATCCAAGTCCTTGTTAGCACTGCCCCCTTTAGTTCGACAGCACGCGTGTATTTATCCCACAGATGCCCTTCTGCTGCCGCACCCACCCCTGCCTTCGGCGTATTAGTCAACCCTCAAATGAGCCAAAATGGCCCATTTTAGACCACTAGAGACGTAGTCAGTGTGCGAGAGGAGCTGAAGATTCGGTAGGGTGGTGCGTTTCAGAGAAATAGGGCAGCCATCTCGAGTAGCCTCTCCATTCTCTTCCACCATGGGTGTTAAAAACACCCTGTCCTGCCCTGGCATTGAGCCGCTCAAATCAATCACACTTCTAGAAATTTATGAAAGGCTGATGGGCATGGGGAGAAATAAATAAGTATAAAATGCACAAGGGGCTGTAAATAGGGCTTCAGTCTAGCAGCATGCTAGTCTGAAGGTTCCCAGGTGTTAAGTAAACCCAAATGAAGTGGAGGAACCAATAAAAGCAGCTTCAAAGCTCCCCTATAATCTTGTCAGTTTGGAAGGACACCCACTAGCCTTTGCAGGATTTTTCACTGATTGATATCATTCATATCCCCACTTCACCGAGTAGCTGCGGTAAGCACACCCCACAGCCTCCAGTCTGATTTTCTCCTTGCTTAAAGCACATCATGAAATAAAACTAGGATGCAAAGTGCCTTAAATGCATTAAGGTAATGTGCTTCGAGCGCTGAGGAGTTTTTTACAAGAGCCGTGTAGAAAAGTTTGGATCCATCCCCCCACCCGAAGTTGACGTTAAGAGAAGTCCAATAAACTCGCCTCCCACTCACTCTGCGTCAGCTCTGCAGGTGCGCCATTAACTAAATAGTTTACGGCTTTTAAGTGCATGTCACCCGCGGAGATGAATGACAAAATAATTCTCTTTACGGTGTACAGTGCGTCGCCAGTGCAGGTGTCATTTAGCCTGCCAGAACATTGGCGGTCACAGATGAGGTGCAGTATACGTCCCATCCATATGTATTTGTTCAAGATGAGCAACATTTGATTGTGGCTTGATAGCAAATAACCAAAAGTGATGAATTGCACAGGTGACGCTTTTATCAATATTATTAATTTCGGTTTATGAAGCTCGTGCTTATTGAAAATGCAGTAGTCATAACTTTTACAAGCCACAGGATGGCCTTCATATGAGCCCATGCCAGTGCCTTGTAAATACATCTTAGATATATCTTGCCATGCAATCACACAGGTAAATTAAAGTAACACCATAGGTGACCTTGTGTGTTCATTTACAGTTCCATAATTTACTCTAAGACTCTGCTACAGTAACTTTAAGTGATTCACAGCTCAATAGTTATCTCATCTCGGGCCTTCGTTTTGAGGCAACTTTCCTCTGATTGGCTGCCCCTCACAAACTGCTTTAAGCTGCAGTTTTGCTGTCGAGGAGTGTTCCCTGTGACGTCACAAAAATGTATCTTTTTTTTTTTTTTTCTTGGTAGCCTGAAGCCAGCTCTTTTAGGTCATAGAGAACATTTGGACACATGTGACATCATTAATTGAAACTTTGTAACAGTTTCATATGAGCGCACGCCTAACAGTAACATAGTCTCTCTTTAAATTCTAAGGTTTTACATATAATCTGGTGCTCAGCAGGTCAATGCAATCTCAGATAAACAACAACACGGGGCAATTACGTCATGTCATTATTTATTTAACCAAACAAAGCCAAAATGCAGAAGTAGAGTGAAACGCTGAGCGCAGCCTTACTTAATTTTTATGATCAGTTTTTTTATTATATACCTATACATAACACCTTAGCACTGATAAAGGATGTTTTTAATAAGACTTTATGTGATAGTTTGAACTCATTCATACTTTGAGTTTTATTTAAAGCTGATTTAAGTCAATATACACTGATGAGGCATAACATTATGACCATCTGTCATGAGATGATCTGTCATTTGGCTGCCAAAACAGCCGTGACCCACCGAGGCATGGACTCCACTAGTCCCCTGAAGGTGTGCTGGGGTATCTGCACTAAGTGTTAGCAACAGGTCCTTTAAGTCAGGCTTGGCCAACTCCAGGCCTCGAGGGTCGGTGTCCTGCAGGTTTTAGATCTCGCCCTGGGTCTACACACCTGAATCAAAGGATTAGTTCATTATCAGGCCTCTGGAGAACTTCAAGACATGTTGAGGAGGTAATTTAGCCATGTTAATCAGCTGTGTTGGATCAAGGACACATCTAAAATGTGCAGGACACCGGCCCTCGAGGCCTGGACACCACTGCTTTAAGTCCTGTAAGTTGTGAGGTGGAGCCTCCATAGACCTAGACTTGTTTGTCTAGTACATCACACAGGTGCTCGATTAGGGTCTGGGGAATTTGGAGGCCAAGTCAACACCTGAAAGCCGCCGTAGTCTCCTCAAACCATTCCTGAACAAGTGGGCTCTTCAGGTGTGTGCATGATCATGGTCTCCAACAATGCTTAGGTAGGTGGTGTCAAAGTAACAACCACATGGATGGCAGGACCCGAGGTTTCCCGGTAGCACATTGCCCAAAGCATCACACTGCCTCCACCTACTTGCATTCTTCCCGTAGTGCATCCTGGTGTCAGGTGTTCCCCAGGTAAGAGATGCATCCACATGATGTAAAAGTAGAATAGCCTTTATTGTCATTGTACAGAGTACAACGAAATTGGAGTGCCACTCCCTTGGTGCAAGATTCAATAATAAATATAAATGTAAAATATAAAAAGTACAATAAAACAATCGCAAGTATTCAAACAATCGCAAGTAAGATATATACAGGATAGCAGCATTAATATAATGACAGTATGAATAGCAGCATGATATAATGGCAGTGACGGTATGGTATAGCTAAGCAGGTTCAATTGTTTTTGTGCTTATTTACTACGGTGATAGCTCTGGGAAAGAAGCTGTCCCTGAATCTGTTTGTCCTGGTTTTATGTGACCTGTACCGTCGGCCTGACGGTAATAGTTCAAACAGTTGATTGCTGGGGTGAGAGTGGTCCTTGATGATATTGCCAGCTCTGCTGAGGTACCGAGAGTTTGCAGTGACCTCCAGGCTGGGCAGAGAGCAGCCAGTGATCTTCTGGGCTGTGTTGATGACCCTCTGCAGTACTTTCCTGTCCGCAGCTGAGCACCCTGCATACCATGTTGTTATGCCGTACGTTAGGATGCTCTCTATGGTGGCTCTGTAAAATGTCACCAGCAGCCTCTCCTCCAGGTTGTTCCTGTAAAATGATTCATCAGAGCAGATGAAGAAAATCTCACAAGAGCTTCAGTTTGGAGATACTCTGACTCAGTCGTTAGGCCATCACAGTTTCCCCTCAAACTTGCCTAAATCCTCATGATTGCCCATTTTCCCTGCTTCTAGCAGCAACTTTCAGGACAAAATATTCTAATATATCCAGGTGCCACAATGGAGACATAACCAGTGTTATTAACGTCACTAAAAAAGGCCATAATGTTAAAACCTGATCGGTGTATATACTCTTAAGCATCGTACGAGAGATCCACAGCGCACTATTCCATCTACAACAGTAACTTAAAAATCCCAGTTTCCTTGTCTGCATGCATGCACACAGCCAACAGACGCTCCCGTTCAGGTCTTAATTTTAAACATGAGGATACTGCAGTGTCATCATGTGCTCTGTTAGCACACAAGCAACGATACACATCTACAGACAGGAAAATACACTTTGCAAATTGAAAAAGAATATTAGCAAGCAAACACGGATATAAACAATGCATGTTTGATACAGGCTTTGAAATGTATTTTATGAGAAAGGTAATATATTCACATTATGCTGATTTATTCTTTTGCCTTTTGTTTGTTTTGTTTTCGGCAAAGAAAATTGCTAAGGGGGACTCAAATTTACAGTAGGTTTCGATATTTTTTGTCACTTCTATTTTTTATGGCTTCCTAAATTGCAGTTTACTGGACAGAGATTGCCCATGCATCCCTCTGTCCTTACACTGTTAATGGAGCCTCTGCCTCGAACTCTATTAGCTTCTCCTCCAGGAGCTAAGAAACTTTTTTTGGATGACTTCCTGCCTGATCAAAGCATCAGACCACCCAAGCCATAACGTGACCTCATGCCCTCCGTTCCCCCCCACCCCGCGGACACAAATACAAGGTTTGGCAGTGGTGAGGGTGACCTTTCCAGACTCCCTCAGATGAAGTAAGGCAGCCGAATTATTTCCTGCCTGTCATGCCCTTATCTGTGTCTGGCTGTTGTTTGTTTTAAATTACACGGAAGAACGACTTTCCAGCAGACCAGGGCGAAGGAGAGGATCGAGGCAGAATAATGAAAATGAAGAAGCGAGAACTGCGCCGCAGACATTACAGCGGCTCTGCCATGCTGTGTTGCGCCGCTGTATCGTATCTCTAATGTAAAATATTATGAAAGGATTAGCTGTGACAAAGTGGTGCAGTCATGACTGTAAATATAATCCCTTCATTATTTTCTCGCGAGCTATATTCAACCCCAAGTAGCACAGATCTCGCTTTTAGTTTTTATGTCGTCAGTTTAAAGTTAATTATTGTTTCACACATGCAGCGCCATTGTTATGACCACGCCAAGCAGTGCAGGCTCTGTTTGTTGATAGCTGAGCTTACCTTTCCCCCAACGCAGCCAGAGTTTAATTGAGGAGAGCCAAGACAGACAGTGTATCAGAGATTAAATAGTGTGTTTTGATGTGAATACAGAAACAGAGAAATGCTGGTTTGGTTTTTGTGGGTTTTTTACACAAAGTACTGCCCGTAGCTTCTGTGTTGCTCCTGCAATGAAGGGAAGACAAAGAGAGAGAGAATGGGGGGGAAGATAATTCATAAGGCATTTTATCTCCGTCATTACTGCAAACTATTCAACTAAATGCTTTCTTGGCCTGTTGGATCTTTGCAAAAAAATGTTTTTGCACCTAGCTGATCATGAGAGCTGCTAGATACAATAAACACGCAGAGATTGTGGTCACAGACTTGACAATATGAGCTGAGCCTGAAAGCCTGGTCAAACGTTATAGGCTCATGGTACTTGGACTACAAATGGACACCAAAGCAACTTCAGTTACCAAGAATCCTTGGAAATACTATATATGCATGTGCAGACTGTTGTTTATAAAAATGAGCCAAGTTGTGATATACTAGTTTCTCTCTTGGGGACACCAGTAACCATGCTGAAGAACAGTTCAATTCAAGGTGCTTTATGTTGTAAGGTAAAGACGCTACAATAATACAGAGAAACCCCCCAAAAAGTGCTTGGTGACAGTGGGAAGGAAAAACTCCCTTTTAACAGGAAGCAACCTCTGGCAGAACCAGGCTCAGGGAGGGGCGGGGCCATCTATCCCGACTGTTTGAGGGTGAGGGGAGGGAGACAGGACAGACAGCTATATGCATGGATATATATTGTATTTACATAATAACATAGCCCATAATTAAATTTAACTGTAAATTCTAGTCTTTACAATCTTCAACAGCACTGAGGTTTTTAGAGGGAGGAGTGGGGTGGTGGGGTTATTATTAAACTAATCCCATAATAACAGGATTGTAATGCTGTCCAGCTTGATCGTGCACACTCTAGAGGAGCAGAGCGTGGTGACATTATGTTATTCTTACGCAGGGATTGTGAGGAAAACATTTGTTTCACATTAGAAGCTGCAAATAATTTAAGCACCCAGAGGACTCGCAACACAGCGCGCGAGTCCTCTGTAGCTTACAGAAAGCCAATGTGGGATGAAAACATACACATTTCTAACCAGATTTCTTGGCGAGCAGATTCACAGTTAGTCTTTGGGCTCAGCACTTGGCCAAGATAAGTACACTTGGGTTTTCACACGACTGACTATTAAAAACTATTAATCTGTGAAACAGCCAGTTTTGTATGAACCTTTCATGGTGGAAAGAACCAAATAGATGCTTAGCAAAAGCAAAGTATTTCATAGCAGAGCTGAGAGCAGGGATTAATCCAGTGTGGAGTAACATCTTGAATGGTCAAAGGGTTGCCCAAGCAGTAACACGCTGATACTTGTAAGCCACCCACTGTACTATCCACATGCAGTGCACTACATAATGTTTTAGAGATACATGGGGATGCTTTTGATCACCCGTGGTGTGCAGCCCCCGAGGAGATCACAGCACAGGCACAGTTCTCAGATCCTCCCTGTTGGTCGGCCGGTTGGATGGAGCCTGTTGTTGTTGTTATTGTGGACGGACAACATGCTAGCATGCGCCATAGCATTGCAGTATGTGGCTTAACTGAGTCCTTGCTGTGATAAGACCCACTTTTGAAAGGAGCATTAGAAACTCTTATGCATTCTTAATGAAAATGAGTATTAAATAAGAGTTGCCATCAATAATTCATGCAAAGTTGCATCAGGCCTGGACTGTGGCTCCTCAACTGAGAATGATTTAACTGAAGGTGTGCTGCAACCCATCCTGGGTGTGCGATGCATTTCTCAGAACTAGCACAGAACTTTGCTTCCTGTCTATCTGGGAGCATGTAGGCCTGTAGTTTATTCACCATATCTCTAATTGTCACTAAGGGAGCCCCTGACTTTAATTGCATGTAGCTTCGCACTAGCCGCAATGGACGTTTCCATGAGTAAATCCAACATTAGGGAATTAATTAGGCAGAAAACAATGGGTCATCAGAGTGCTAACGACAGAATAACAAGGCACAGAGTTTTATTTGGTGCTCACCAGACACAGCACACATTCGGAAAGATGTAGAATGCTAATTAACTTTAGAGCTTAGCTATGACCCATTTTCATTTGTGCCAACACTTTATGTCCAGGATATTGTTCGTAGCGGTGTTGCATTCTGACACATTTTCAAAAATGGCATGCTGACTGTTCAGTGGAGCATACTTTTTTTTAATGTACCCTCTCATGTATGATGACTTATTTTGCTGTTTTTCTCAGCATGCTTTAGACAAAGTTTGTATGTTCAGATTATTAGAGAAGCATTTAATTATTTATTTTCACGCACTGCCATTTTACGGTTAGCGAAACAAACAAGCTCATTAAGACCATATCCAGAATTGTTACCAAACAATACAAACAGTTCACTGGATATTTAAGCGCCCAGAAGACACGTGTGAGTCGTCAGAGGTGTCATCAGAAGTGTCATAATGAATCTCCTTTACCTCCGTTTTGTTCTGCAGCAACTTCCTGAGGGAAGTCGCTGTCTCTTTAGCCGCTCGATGCTCGAGTCTGTGCTCCAGATAGTGGCTTACCCTCTCTACTTGATGCTGGGTTGGTAATGTGTCACAGCTTCCTGGCTGAAAACAGATTCTCATTTGGTGCAAGGTTGCTGAGAGCAGTGAAACTGAACCAAAATAGTGACGTGGCAGGCAGTGAAATCAAATCATTTAGCAAAAAGATGCTAAAAGAGTCTATGGGGGGCAGCATGGCATGGCAGCACTTTGTCAACCAAATGAATGCTTTCTTTTATATTAGTTACATACATAATTTGGAAAATACTTTTTTTTCTATCCGCTACCAACATACTTGTTAAAGTTGAGCTGGCTTTGCGGTTCGCTGTGTCTGACTCACCTGCTCCTCCTGCTTACTTAATCCAGGAAGCTAGAAATGGCTGGGAAACATGAGCGCAATTCCGTTTTCAATACTTCATTTATATTCCTTCTCCTTCCTGGCACGTCTGTTTCTTCTAGTACACATCCCTGTTCTCTGTCGCGCTATGGCATGACCACAGGAGAGGAGAGATCATTATTTGGCACTAACACGCTTGTTTGCAGCTCTTCTCTTTTTTGTCTGGCACTAAATGTGTCATAATGACCTCTCTTTTTTTAGATTTGGTGATGGCTACACTGTGATTGTGAGGGTCGGTGGCTCTCCGCCCGCACTGAAGCCAGTCGAGGACTTCGTCCAGAAGACCTTTCCGGGCAGCGTTCTCAAAGAGAAGCATCACAACACGCTGCAGTATCAGTTCCCACACGCACAGGGAGCTTTGGCCAATATCTTCAGCCAGTTCACCAGGTATCAGCGGAGGCTGCGTGTGGAGGACTACTCGGTGTCCCAAACAACTTTGGATCAGGTGAGGTGGAAAAAAGGAAAAAAAAAAAGAAAACATATGCAGTTAGGCACTAACACAATTTTGTTGTTTTGGCTTGATTTTCAATCAAGTGAAACGATCACAATTCATTATTATAATTATGCATCATGGATTTCAATAGTGTTTCAATAGTTGGACAAACTCATACGATTGCTTTTCATACTTGGATGAAAATCACTTGACTGTTTGAAGTCGAGAACTCTGAGATCAGATGACTGACTTGGCCGTTTATTTTCTAGTGAGAAACTCCTGAGTTACTTTTGCAGAATACTTTGGGTTATTATTCTTTCTGCCAAAGTCTCATCCGTCCTTGAGTGTAACCAGCGCTTTGCACCTTGTTGGAAACCCTCTGTAAGTCCATTCATGAAGGCGTCTCTTGATTGTAGACTTTGACAATGATATGCCTACGTCCACCAGAGTGTTCTTGACTTGATTAGCTGTTGTGGAGAAGTTTTTCTAAACTGTGGAGAAAAAAAAATCATACCCTATACTGACTCCCTTTTGGGGCCAGCCTCTAAGTATCACCTTGATGAACTGCACTTTTTACCTCTTCTGTGGTTGCAGCTCTGGAGGTTTCCTCTTGTGTAGTAGGCAGTCATGATCCCCTTTAATCCGTAATAAAGAAAAAAAGTAATATGAGAGATGTGAGATCTCTGCTTGGAAATAAGTAAGGTAAGAGCGTAAATTTGGTTTACTGTTAAATGATGCATTTTTAAGTGTTTTGATACCTTCAAGCAGCACATGAAAATTGAAAGCAAAGATCAAGCATAAAAGTCGAAACAAAAGTAACATCCAGAGGCAGCTTTGAAAAGTGTCACAGCTCAAATCTGTGAAATGTGATTATGATGAAACTGACTGTTGTTGCTGCGTTGAGCTGGAAACACTCTGCCCATCTTCTGTATATAAGAACAGCTTGAGCCTTCCACTAGGTGGCGCAGGCCGATGCAAAAGCGATGCACCAACTAAATTTAGTGTGATTCTACAAGCCTACTGTAATTCTGTTGCTGCTCCCTTTTAATGGCTCACTAGCTCATCAATCAATGCATTGACCATTTTAGGTGCTCCTGTTTAATGCAGGTCTGCCCAGTAGCGGATAAGATTTAAAGATCTATCATTGTCTACACATTGTTTTCTGCCATTTAGGCTGTCAGACAGACCAATGAGGAGTGCACTGAGTTTGGACGGCCAAGATTGTTCAGCCGCCAGCTACCAGTATTGATCCCAAATCTGGACTGATTATATAAAACTCGTGCAGCCAGTATCTTTTTTTTTTTTTTTTTTATTCCAGCCAGAGTGCACTAGCTCAGCTTACTGATTGGCGAGATAAACCGAGCGCTGCGTGTTGCGGACTGGATTCACCTTGTGTTTTCCAAGCAGCCCCAGGGACCTAATGCAATCAGGCAGTGAGTGGCAAGTACGTGTGTGTCTGGTCTTCCAAACCCACCATTAGCTCAGCAGCAGATGACCATGTGGGAGGTGAGAGTAACCTCTGAGGGGTCCAGAAAGGTCATCTTTCCACTCCGCCACGGGTGAAAAAAGAAAAGCCTTAAAAAAGAGAAACAACAAAATTGACACAGATGCGTTGAATTGTCTGTTCGTTCAGTTGTGCAATGTCACGACTGGATTTAAATCGAATTATGTCTTATAAAGGACACTGCACAGATGATCAACTTGTAGATTACCCATAATTCAAAATAAATCAGTCTTCTGCAGAATTTTTAAGTAAAATCTGCCCTTTAGGAGTGTCAAATTTAATGAAAAGCTCAATGCTTCAATTTGGCCTGCAAGGTGTTTTTCTTTTTCCATAAAGCGTTTTAACAGGACTTCACAGATCAGCGGTGAACCTTGCATAATATCTGTTTTAACATTTATGTCTTCTTGCCCCACATTCTGCTCTGGTCAATATTTACCAGATCAGAGGCAGTAAATAAATCATTCTTGGATCAGCAGGTCACAGTATTAACACACAGACGGGGGGAGGGCTGAAGAACCTGTGGAGACCCAGACAGTCACCTTTCAGCTGGTGATTTATAGAGAGGAGCCTTGACCTACAGTATAACACCCAACTTGCACTACAATTAATATTGATCCGCACGGCCTTGAGCTCAGGCGTTAATGCTGATGGCCAGGACGGTGCAGGGCAGGGATTTAAAAGGAAAATGTGACTTTCACAATGGTCTCGTAGAAGCGGCTTCTGCGGAAACGAGAAACGTTTGCGGCTTTTTCTGGCACCGTCGCCGAAGCACTAATGGAGCAGCCGACCTTTTCGATCCATATATCATCCGATATGTATGCATGTGTTGATTATAAAGTTTCTTTACTTAGGTCGCCTCTTTCAGTTTTTTTTTAAACGCGCTTTTATTTCACAACGCGCCTATGAACCGATACTACCTCACGCTTGTGAACAAATGAAACAGACAATATTCTGCATATTTTGATGTTTTTAAGCAACGTTGTTGTTTGAGTTAGCGTCCACTTTTTTTTCAAGCATCAAACATTTTTTGACCTCCCAGCTTTAGTCAAATAATCTGAGAGACAAAGTTGGAATTTGAAAACAGGGAAGCATTTAGCCGCAGCGTTAGCATGTACTAAAAACAAAGCGTAAGAATAAGAAATACCAATTCAGATATTCCTCCACAAATCATGATGTAGTTCCTGCAGGATGACAATATATTTGCAAAATGGCAAAAGCATTAGGCACCCTAATAATAATAATAATAATAATAATAATAATGATAACTGGTAACCAATTGAGCCGAGTCCCATGTTGCAAAGAAGCGCATCGAAAATGTGTACCTGCACTCGGCCAAAAGTGTAAAAATTCAGAGCAGTCGCTGGATAAGCAGTGATTTTTTTTCCTACTGCTGTAGTATTTATAATCTAGTGTGACCGACCCATCACTCACCTGATAACCCTGATATTGCTGCGACTCATGATGATTGTTCAGAAGCGTTAAATACTGGTTTGTTCACACAATTAAAATCTTCCACTTTTAGACATTCTGTGAGATTCTGTTTGGGATCTTGAGATGAGCAGGGATATTTTAATGACATGTAACGAATGTAAAAACAGCCAGTTTAAATTCTGCAAGGACTTCTTTGATGTATAGCTGAGGTTAATTGGCTGATTTGCGTCCTTCCCCTCCTGGGTTCTGCCTCAGTGGGTACCAAATAAACACCCCAGCGCACCCCTATAATGTAATTAATGCCTGCATCCATCTGTTATTAAGAAAATGCCACTCAGCAGCGCTGGTGCATGACGTTCAGGTCATGAATGGATGGTTGGCTAAATGCAGAAAGTGAACATTACGAAATAATCACACCGCAGCGCACCGGAGGAATTTAGCCATGCTTGTCTCAGTCAAAAAATGGCTGCATCATTAAAGCTCCCACGCTCAGTTTTGCAGAAAGTTCAAGACAAACAGCACTTTGCAATTCTGCTGCACAACTACGCAGCCTTGACTATGAATATGAAATGCTGTGCATGCCTCAGCACATCAAGCCAGTGAGTCAGAGGCCAGCAGAGGTGGGCGGAGGGTGCATTTGTTGTCATTCTTATCCTCGTATTTATTCTCTGCTGAGAAGATGTCTTGACAACGGTGACCTTGATACACGCTGCTGATGTTATGACATTACTAGCTCAATGAGCTTACACTTAGCAGCTTCTCTATAAGGAAGTTTTATCCACGTAGTTACACTATTCAGTAAAAAATGACTGTTCATGTGGTTTTATTGTTATTATTAAAGTTTTCTCAATGCATTTTATTCTTTAAGGTATAAAGCACTTTGTGATGGCAGGAAAGAAAAAAACTCCCAGAGGACAGAGAAAGGATAAATAGCAAAAACCTGAAGATCAGATCAGATCATTTTAACTCCAAACTTTATGACAGGAAGTATCTTTGTTTGAATCAGAGTAACATGGCTTTTTAGTTTAACCCTGTGTGGTGAAAGAGCGCACGTCACCTCTTCAGCTGCTCACGTGCTCTGTGGCCAATAGATATCAGCGTGATTCTGTTCAGGCGCATGACGTTAGATCGCAGAGGAACCAGAAAAACACATTGTGCATATTCATGTCCTGAACTGAGCCAAGAATTCTCTCATAATGAATGTCTGCATGGAAGACAGATCTACTTAAATGTCTAGATAGGCTAATTAATGTTCCCGCGAGCAGGAGAGAAAAGCACCTGCTGTCACACAACATCGTGTCTTGTTTAACCTAAAACATGGAAACAAAACAGGCAAACTCATTTAATTATATGTTTGGAAGTGAAATATACTTTGTGCTCACACATGGAGTTTGTGTGGATTATACATCAAGTCATTCTTGATCTTTATGGACTGTGAAACCATAGATAGATAGAAGCTTTTGCTTTCAGCAGAAGTTGGTATGTAGTTAATTTTTTGTCTGTGTGCTCGGCACGATTTAAAAATGCCGGCAGGTGTTTTTGGGCTTCTCTTTGTTGCTAAAATAGACTGATCACCTGCTAGCTTCAATTCAAGGCTGAACACGGGAATAACTAATGGTATCAATATTCTCATCTAACTCTCAGGAAGAAAGAAAACTGCTGTAGTTCTCGAACGTCAGACTCTAGATGTATACGGCACATAAAACGAGGTCATTACTTTAGCGATAGAAAAGCTGTATTTTCACTAGTGAAGACATGTTGTCAGTAATGACAACGTAAATATATCAGAGTAATTGGCAAATGTATGTCCTTTGTTCAAAAGATGGAAGTTGCTAATGCTAATAAAGACTTCATTACCGTTAAATTATAAGGTTTCAGATTATATTCACCGGTTAATTAAAAACAGAAGCCTCAAAGGCTGACTGGATAGATCTCTATTACCCGTCTGAGCTTCAATAAAACAAAAGAGGATTGTTTTTAAGCCCAGAAGAACAGGCTACTAATGTTTATTTCTCTTCATCCATGGCCTTCTGCATGTGCTTATTTGCTATTTGATTTAGCAAGTGTGTATCTGTGAAGAAAGGTTTAATTGATAGGGCCTCTGAGTAGCTGCTGATGGGATTGGCTTGGAGGACAATTTTATTTATTTTCCATTTAGATTTTAAGTGCAATCTAGTAATTCGCGTGTCCTGTTATATTCACACAGCCAATGAAAATGGTTAAATGAAAAAGCAATGCTCTTATCATTTTATATGATCCGCTTTGTTGCCTTTTTTCCTTCCCCTCTCCGTCTGCAGAGAGTCTTTGTGTAGCTTTACCGCCGATGCTAAGAGACTAAAACGCCCGCTCGCCTGTGATGTTTACAGCACAATGAAATACACACTGCTTTTTATGAACGCCATAGGATTGATTTCGTCTGACATTAAATGGGCATCACAGAGAGAAGAATGATTGTTTTATTCTCTTTCTCTGCTGGTCAAAGATGTCAAACTGACATTCACTGTGTGAGCCGAGACGCTTGCTTGATGCTCCGTAGCCCTCGACTGGCATCTCATTCTCATGCACCCCGTCGTCCGTGCCGCTATTTCTGTTTGTTTTAAATGCAGAGGGTGGGGAGAGAGCGCAAACGAGAAGTGTCCACGGGCCCTTCAGCAGAAGTTTATTATCTTGCCTTTGCTTTTAAGTACTTTCTTCTCCTCATTTGTATTCCAGGTCTTTGTGAATTTTGCGAGGCAGCAGCACGATGAAGAGGACTCTGAGGCCTATAGCAACCCGGTGGATGTTTCAGACGAGCTGCCGTTGGAGTATCTGAGGACCTCCCAAGGAGCAGAAAAGGTGTAACGCGCACAAGAAAAGAACTGCATCTACAGTCGTCCAGCGATATGCCTTTAAAATAAGGGAATCTGCAGTACTTGCACTGGCAACCAAATGAGTTCCTAACCTAATTTAGCTTTAATTACTAAATATAGCATGCCCCTGCTTTCAGGGTTTATCAGCAGGCTTGCAAAGTTTCCAATTATTCATGATGTTTTCCATAACTGTCCCTCGCCAAGCCAGTTTTTTAACTCATTTACAAATGCCTGATTTTGTAGCCTTCCTTTCATTCTGACACCGTAAATAGTTGGTTACAGTGAATGCTACTGCAAAGTTTGTGGAGTTTTCTAGAACTCCCTGGTTTGACACAAGAAGGGCGGGTTACTGCACTAGAATCGTGACGTATTCAACTCGACTATCCAAATTCTTCAACATGCAGAGTCAATCAATTTACATTTAAAATAAAATAATTATTTTTCTTTTTTACCACACAGGCTGATTTCCATTTGACTAAAACCAACTTTAAGAGAAAAGCCTGACAAAAATGACTTAATAAGATTGTAGGTGCGAGTGCAGGAAATGCTGTATTTCACAAAGGTTAAACAACTGAAATAACACCACTTTGGTTTTGTTTGCACATTTATTGTAGATCATTCCACCACATCTCCCTCTGTGCTTCCCCTAGCATCACAAATTGCACGGCACTACCTCAGCCTTGACCTTCAGATTGACTGATGCTTTAGACTCCTATCATTTGTTTACGTTTGCTGCTGATTGAACAAAGATAAATCAACTCAAAAAGTCTAAAGCAGCAGTTAGTTTCAGGCTGCCATCCCAGCTGCTGATAGGCACTCCAGTGATAAATAACTACTCTGCCACATGTATTGGCTTTGTATCTGAAGGAGCCTACAATTAGCTGTAGATGGTGTTCAATAACAAGCACTGAGTTTGCAGCAGTGGCTGTCGAACATGTTGCGCCTGCAAGAAAGGTGCTAAATGTTTGCACCAGCCAAAGCTTGCAGGGTTTTATCTCTATTATATGTAGGCATCAGGAATGTAATCGAGCGCACGTCAAATGTTTCATGAGATTTAGTAATGAATGTGTGAGCAAAAACACATTTTTATTTATATTTTGTTAGCTTATAAGGCCTTAAATTTTAAGATCCTTCTGCTGTATTTTTGCTGGCTTTGGCACAGTTCACCTTCTACATAAGTAGTTATGCCTCTGAAGATGTGGTCATAATCTTAATCACACATAATCCTGTTTTCTTTTTATACTTTAAGTTGCATTGATCAGATACGGGTACCTAGCTAGCTAAGCTTGTTAGCTTCCTTCTTAGCCACGGACGCAATGCTTGGTTACTCAAAGCTAACTTGCCATACTTGCTAGCATTTTAGCCATAGCTAAATACCAGATGTGATGACACATGGGTGAATCTAAGACATCTATTGTAGGACACAGCATAAGCACAAAGGAAACTGAGATAGATTTTCTTATTTTTATATAGGACCAAAATTTGCATAAAAACTAGCATAAACTCAGGACTTCACGGAGTTCAAGTGAGAAACAGGATCATGTTTGTCCTTTTCTAGACTTCTGTACAATTGTTCCTTTTTTGCAACTCGAGGAGTCACCCCCTGCTGGTCACTGGAAGAGATTTGCAACATCCATCTTTTAAATACAGTCTATGTTATCGCTCATTCCTTTAGCATGTAAAGCCTTTGTTTGGTCTGGGAAATAGCTGATTGCGTTACTTAAATTTTCAACCACCTATGGTATCAAGAATGCGTAAAAACTACAGAAATATATTTTTTAATGTATTTTTTTAAAGTTATTACAACATACAATTAAATTGTACAGACATATGTAAACTTTGGTCAAACTGTACACCTTATACTCCATTTCCCAAGTAAAAGTTAACTCAGGAAGGTTTTATGTGCAATACTTACATGCTTATACAGAGAGTGACATTTAGTTCTGTCTTTTACTGTATGTACTGTGCGACATCAAGAGGTTATGTCACTGTCTCGCGCAGCTTGCGCTCGCATTACGTTGCGCTTTTGTGTTCAGGATGTAAATAAGTCCACACTTCACTCCTCACAGGCTTTCTTGTTTGCTTTCAGAGCCTGACATAATTTGTATGCTTTGCTAAGTCCTCACATTACTATCATGCACGTTGCAAAAATAATGAATCCTGTTTGCACTGAATATTGCTCTATGCCAAGACAAGTGATTAAACATTTGCACAAACTGTAATGCGACTTTGACTCGGTGTTTGTTCACTGCCGTATTTGTCCAACGAATCACCGAGTTCCAGTTTGAAAGTCTCTCTAGTTCAACTTCCTGCATGCTGTCTTATTGTTGTGTCCTTCCTTTCACTATTTCGCGTCTTTCACTCTGCGCGAAGGTGCCAGCTGCAGGCTCATATTTTGTTTTGTCTCTCATACATTCGTAACATCAACCGAGTCCATGGGATGCCAGAATTCAAACCGCACCACACTGGGTAAGGCTTTTTATTTCACATTTAGCAGAGTGGCTCCTTCTCAAGGGCGAACAGACATTTTGTCTGCCAGATGCCTGCAAATGAATTTATTTTGCTGTCAGACTATCACACAGACTCTTTTAGCGCGTGGGCTTTCAATTTATTTATTGTACTTTTTTTCTTTTCAAACCAATTTAAAGCTAGTATACCTGAAGTTAGACCAATTCTTCTCCCAGTTTCATTTCACTATCACAAAACATCACAGCATATGTAGTTTTTCTTTTCAGACACAGTGTCTACCAAGATTAAGACGTCTCATTTGTGTTTAGTAAAACATTTCCCACACCCCTCTCAAGAGAAACCCTCGACTCACCTCCTTAACTATCATCTGTAATTTTCTGTCCAATTTATAAAGATAACTGTGGCATTTTTCTGTTTTCTCGCTCAGGTGCTAATGTATTTGTTTTTGTTTGTTGAGAGGCTTAGAAAGTGTCTGCTCCAGATTTCACTACATAAAAAATACAGCATGTTTCTAACTTAAATTGAATATATCATTTTTTTTTACTTGAGTATGTTCTGTTCATATTTGCAAGTACTTTTCTTCTTAGGATATGTTCTTAGACACACTTCTGCACATCGTTACTTCTCACGTTTCACCTTGTTACCATCCGTCCGTCTATCCATCCATCACTGAGGTGTTCCCAAGCCAGCTGATAATATCAGCCAGCTGACCCTTGGGTCTCCTTCCAGTCACACCCAGATCACTTCAAATAGGAGGTGTCCAAGAGGCAATGTAGTCAGAACAACTTCCTCTGTTCCTCATCTGAGTTCATCACCCTATCTGTAAAGGAGAGCCCGGACGCCCCCTTCTTTCGGTCACAGCCCACAAGGCAGAGGGTGGGAATGTAGATTGACCGGTAAATTGACAGCTTTACTTTCACACCAGTCTGTCTCCTGCTCCTTCCCTCCATCACTCATGAAGAAGCCCGAAAGATAGTAGATAATTCCATAAAAGTTATGAATAGAATAAAGGTCAGCACTGGCAGAGTCCAACACCTTTGCCTTACTGTGGAAACAGGGGGACCTTAATATGTATGCTCTTAAGCAGGAGTTAATTAAGTAACTGACCAGGAGAGCTGATTGTCTGGTGCTAAACAGAAAGAATACCTTAAATGTGTTAAAAGCATTATCTTTAGGTAAAAGATAATTAATTTTACATACCGTCTGAGACAAACACATTAGATGGACTACAGTTTGTCTCCCGCCCATCAACCCAAACCAGTCACGCTGCCCCTACCTCAACCAGGTATTATCAAAGGCTTCTTCCTGTTAAAGGAGAGTTTTTCCTTCCCACTGTCGCCAAGTGCTTTCTGTCATCTGGTTGTATTAGTCTTCTCTGTCATTGTAGGGTTTTAATGTTACGTTGTGATCTTGCGCTATATAAATAAAACTGAATTGTATTGACTTAGAATACAAAGACGACTTTAACAAGAAAACCTCTGATAGTGCAAGAAATGTGAGTATATAGAAAATTTTTATTTAAGAGTAGAGCATGAAAAGCATCCTGACGACACCTGGGCTGTGGGTTGTACACGGTACTGTGACAGCACTGTCATGACTTCAACGGGGTTAGTGAAGCTGCATCTCGAAGTCTCGAGCTGACTGTCACCAGGTTGATGGAGACACCATGGGACATGAGAAATCCTTGGCTTCTCTGAAAGTGTGTCATACTTTATTGTCCTAATGGGGACTATACTTTAAAACATGAACATCATATTGTAGTCAAGACTTGAAACTAGAAATTAAGACCTTAAACGAAGAGACGAGCTACAGAATTGATGAACTGAGCACCAAGTAGGGTAACTTTCCTCAAAGGTTTACAACAAGAGTCGAAACTCCCTGCTGGCTGTAACAAAGAACATAAGTTTGAGACTCCCTAAAGTTACGTCTGTCTCTTACATACAGTCTGAAGAAACCAAACTTAATAACAATGACACCAAATCCAACAAAAGGTAGCTATGCAAAGAGACAATTGAGGCCGATTAACGAAGGCCACTTATTGTGCCTCAGGAAGTTGAGTGGATTGCGTACTAATAGGAAGGTAGATGGTTTGATCCCCAGCTCCTCTAGTCAGCTTGTCAAAGTATCCTTGGACAAGATACTGAACCTCGAGTTGCCTCTGATGCATCAGTGTGAATGTGCGGAAAAGTGTTTAGTGGCTTGTAAGAATGACTAAATGAAGTTTGAAGTAAAAAAATGAATAAATAGAAGTGGTTTCTACTCAACTAGAGTAGAAAAGTATCATATAAGTACCAGTCCTAAATTAGCTGACATGTTTGCCAAGGACCAGAAATGCAGTTGTGTCAGTGTGTTAATGCAAAGAATATAAAAAGCAAAGATTTCATTTAGAGCTACATTTGATCTCTTCTCTGATGTGATCGCACATTTTAAAAGAAAACATCCACTCTGTGGTAGTTTGTAGGTTATTATTTGGTATGAAATGATGAATGGAAAAACACCCAAGCAGTACAAGCAATTTCCATTTCAAAGACTCCACTCCTAATTTAAAGTTTTAGGCGTCGGGTTTGTCGTTGTTTCTTTTTCCAGTATTTCCTTTCTCAATAAATAATTTTTGTAAAACCGGTTAACTTTAAAAGACGAGTTTGTAAACAAGCATATATTATCCTCATAGCTGGTCTTTATCAGTCACGATGTACACAAAATACTCTCTGCCATCACTGAGCATTTGGCCAATCTTGGTGTCAAGTACAAGATTACAATAAAAAGCATTGTCAGTCGGAACGGGAAGATTACAGGAGTTAGAGGAGATTCAATGATCTGCTCGACAGGCAAGCTTTATAAAAGCCCCTGCCATTCTTTCAGGCTGTAATCATTCTCCGTGCTCTGAGTTTGCTGTTCTTGCTTCAGGGTGCCTTTTATAGGTGGCATAGAGTAGCTAGAAATTGGTACAATATCTTTGTTCATTCTCTCTTTTTTTTTTTCCAGTGAAACTACTTCTGAGAACTTTTTTTCTATCTAGAATACTTAAAAAAATATGAGCTATTTTTGTGCTTCTCACTTTGAGAGTCTGTCTCAGTGCCATGTTTTTCTTGGTTTCTCACAGCAGCTAAAACAGCAGCTAAAACCCAAACGTAAAACATTATAGACATTAGGAGGTTTTATACAGTCAAATCTTAATCACAGGGTAGAAGTTGTTCTTTTTTACTTCTTACTTCACAATATCATGTTTCACCAGTCATGATGAGAATGTTTTTTCCTGCCTGCTTCTTCAGACTAACGCAACAATACCCTTAAAAGTTGTGGACTACATTTGAATCTGGACAACAAGAGGAAAAGATAAAGATTTACAAAAACATCTCTTATTCTATCCTTCCTAAAAGTCAAACATCCAGGAGTTGTTGTATAGAAAGACTGTATATAAACTGGCATCCTGACGCCACTTTTTTGAATGTACTAGCTTTTATGCTGCTAGCATGCAGGTTTTTATGGACGAGACCCTTTTATGGATGAGATTAGCTGGATTATCAGCTAATGCTAGCAGGCTAGGTTAGCATGCTTCAACCATAAACTGCACTGTGTTACACCACTCCAGGACAACTTGGTGTAAACAGCAAACCGAGTTTATTTGGGTACTCCAGAGCCATGGCTTTCACATACAGAACCCAAGAATACTCTTTTCTCTTTTTTTTACAGAACATTTTTTTATTTTCTTTTTGCCATGACTGCCCTCTACTGGTGGAAAACATGTAGCAGCCAAAAACCCAAACATATAGCTGAATAGCCCAAATACCAACAGATTTATGCAATGTTTTAGACATATTTTAGCTTTACACTTTACCAAGTGCTACAGCTGCAATGCACAGACACAGATATCTGCTAATTTGTGCTAATTAACGGACTAATAAAATACTAGCATGTCACTTAGCCAAATAAAAACAGATACTAAAACTACAATATACACGCAATGGACAGTTTGATGGCAGTGTGATGCGTCCAGTGGAAGCTTCAATACAGTGGCCTGACCTACTTTTAGAGCCAGGAACTGCAGTTTTTAGGAGAAAAGTGATATTTTGTGGTTAAACTTGAATGATGCTGCAAGTTTAAGACCTATGAGGTGTTTTTTTTCTTCCTCAAACTACAGAATCTGTACTTGTGTTCATGCTCAGTTCTTCTCCTGTTACTTTGGACTGTTCTGTGAAAAATAATGCATGTTGTGTTTTGTGCGATTTCCTGCATGAAACAGCCGTTATTTCCAGGAACGGGAAGATTTTCAGGGGAAAGAAAAAGTTTTTATTTTTCAGATACGTAACACAACGTGCTTTTGGAAATCAACAATGTAAGTGTTTTAAGATTCACTCAAAAGTATTAGGCAATGATCATTTTTGCTACTGTTTCTCCTGAGGTAGTGTAAATTCTGAAAAAACATCTCTCACACCTTGAGTCGGCTGCATGTGCAATCATTTAAAAGATGATATAACATCTCTTAAATTCAATAATTGAAATGACTCCAGAGTGCCAGTAGTGGGATGATAATGTTTAAACAGGGCTCACGCTGTAGCCGATTGAGGTTTTTACAACTGACATGTGGATTTTAATATTAACCTTGCTGATTTTTTTGATAAATACACTGGGCAGCTCACCGGGTTTTTTAAAGCAGGATCCCGATGAACGACCTTTGAAGGCTTCAGTACGCAAATTATTATTTTTCTTTAACTGGATTTTAACAAATTAAAAAAAAAAAACGGCCTGTGGCAAGAACAATGTGTTGCCTGAAGCTGTGTACATCAAAGCAAAAAGCTGACATTTGGGAATTGCTACCACTAGTTGCCCTTTTAAGCCTTTATTGTGATCAGAAGACTATTTTAAAAGCTAATTATTCTGAGTTGATATTTCTTTTCACTTTGAACTTATTCCAAGTGTTTGTTTGATGTTTTCTTATTTTAGTCATGTATTCATTTTTTAAGAACTTTGTTGGAAAGTATGCCTAGACTTCCACATGCAGAGAGGAGGTATGCTAATAATGGATTTAATGGTCAGCGCTCTAACAGTGTCCAAAAATTCTCAATTTTTTTTTTTTAAATGTTCTTTTTTCTTTTTTTTGTGATGTTTCGTGGGTATCAGGGTGAAATTAAAAATCATAAGCAATTTGATTTTTAAAGGTTTTTCATTATTCTGCTTGAATTTTGTAGATAAAAATTAACTGAATGAGGCTATTGCCCACAGCCATGGCACCCTAAAAGCAGAAATTATTTTTTGCGCCCAGTACTCAAATGCAGACCTCACCAGTGAAGGGGTGGTAGACCACCATCTGATGGTATTGATAGTCCAGAACTTTGAGACACTGGACCTCTTCAAGCCTGTTGGAGCATTTTTATTGGATTGCTTGGATATCCAAGAGGTTTTTGTGAGCGAAATTCTAGTATTTTATTAGTCCCTTATTAGCCCATTGCATGCATCTATTTAAGTTCATCTGCCTGCCTGCTGCTGCACAACTGCAAGTGGCTTTGCAACCCACCCCCACCACAGCTCCTCCTTTTCCACCTTTCTGTGTTTTTTCCCTAAATCGGACTCATATCTGTCATCAGTGATGCCTGCTTTGTTCTGTGCATAACCATCCCAGCAAACAGAAATACCACAGATGGAAACAGCAATCTTCTTTTGACCACAGCAGTCCTGACTACAACTCTACAACTGACTACATTCAAAAAATGTGGATCCATGATGTGAAAGTAAATAGCTTTTAAGCAAGGGTGTAACCGGCCCTCTCATCTTCTGTACCACCATGGTAGACTGGAGTCTGTTTTTCAAACTTGACATTTGCAGAAAGACTGAAAAAAAAAAATCTTTCTGTTGCCTGCCAGCGGTGTTGCAAATTCAGCCGACAATCGAGTCAAACAATCGTTCTGCCATCATTTTCTCTCCACCGTGAATGAAAAGGCTTGATAAGAAGGACCAAGACAGATAAGCTGAGCTACAGCATGGAGAAGGTAACTATTTCTTTTACATTATTTGCAGAGAAGACATTTGGACATGTAGGAAAAGCATTTAGTGCTTGTGGGCGACCGTGGCTCAGGGGGTTGGGAATCGCATCTGTAACCGGAAGGTCGCCGGTTCGATCCCTGGGCTCTCTGTCCTGGTCGTTGTGTCCCTGGGCAAGACACTTTACCCTACTTGCCTACTGGTGTTGGCCAGAGGGGCCGATGGTGCGATATGGCAGCCTCGCTTCTGTCAGTCTGCCCCAGGGCAGCTGTGGCTACAACTGTAGCTTGCCTCCACCAGTGTGTGAATGTGAGAGTGAATGAATAGTGGTATTGTAAAGCGCTTTGGGTGCCTTGAAAAGCGCTATATAAATCAAATCCATTATTATTATTATAACACACTTAATGATACCTGAATTTGATTAATCTGCTTCAGGGTCTTTGCATTGTTTCTCCTGAAGCACTGCCACACTGTCATGGCTGCTGAATACATCCGTGACATCGTTAACGTTTTAAGTAACACTTGAACTTCACAGCAAAAGAGATGAATAAAAGTCTCACATGTACCACATCCAAGGCTCTGGGTTTGTGAAGGTCGTGGAAGTAAGTTTCAGAATCCCACTGCAAGAAAAGTAGAAGCAGGCATTTCTTTGGCTCAAGCCTCTGCAGTGGACGTTGTGTTTCTTTGTCCAGACTAGCTGCTGTTTGTTCTCCGTACAGTAAACCCCATCACAGGTTGTTCCTGTCTGCAGCTGGTCCAGAGTATCACCCTTTTCTTGGGCTCCACTGTGGAAAAACGTCTTTTTTTTCTTAAAGATACGGTGTAGCTTCTCAATTATTTCTCCCTGATTTGTCTTTATAGTAGTTGTTGCAGTTGAGTGTTAGTCATGGATATTTCTGGATTTTCCGAGTTAGGGTTATGTCGTTAATCCCCCAAGCCCCCCATGAAGTGCAGCACTCCCTGATTTTTTTGCAAAGAGCATTGCTTTTGACCGTTCTAAGCAAGTGCATAGCTTTGTTGTGTCTCTTCGATGTGTGACCCTTGTGGCAGCTGGTGCTGAGGTTCAGTGGGTGGGATGCTGTAATGATGCACTCTGTCGCTGGATTCAGTTTAATCGAATCTTTAACAAGGCAGGAATGCAGCAGAAATTGTGGCACTTTTAGTCTAAGGGCTATTCAAGCTACACCATATGCTTTTATTCTTCTTCTTTTTTTTTTTTAGCAGCCACACACCTCTCTGGGGCTTCACGCTGGGGGATGATGAGGGCTGGAGCTTGCTCTACAGGCCTCTATTCTTTTTTGATTGGTGTTCATTTAGGATCTCCTGCAGAGATGAATGCTGCTACACGGCCGCAAAGTCAGAGACATTTCTCACCGCCCTCCAGCTATTCCTTTCCCCCCCCTCCTGTCCGGCCACCGCGCCCATACCGCTGCGCGTGTTTACTGAAGGTGGTGGGTGGAGTTCAAATGAACTGTCGGCTGCGCTGACTGATTGTGGCCATTTTAATAATTTAGCTTTCTTTAAGTCACCTTTGCAATCAGCGAAGAAGTCTTTTCCTTCACAATTCATTACATCATGTCTCCCTTGGACTTGCTTAGTTTATACAAATTATGTTTTCCAAGGTAGGGGGAGGTTGATTGGATTGTACACTTCCACAATTATATCAATGAAATATTAATCATCCACAGACACTTTAGGGACAAACAATCAGATGCGGTACATAAATTCATTTGTCTTGTGCACGTTTTTTAATCTCCCTCTTTTTCTTTTGCAACACCCAGCAAATATATTTCCACAGTGGATTTTATGGCTTTTTACCTGCAGGTTTCACTGCAAGCCCACAGAAAATGCACCACTCATACAGTGTAAGCGTGACTGAATGCCAAGGCTGTTTTACTTATACAATGAAAAACTTGTTGCCCTCACATACTACATTCCATTCAGCTGATGGTTAAAGCTTTTTTCTGTTACTCATCAAACCCAAGGATGTTACGTGACTTATCGTGAGTCAGTTTTCTGCATTTTCCAGTCGGTTCCAAATTAAAAAAACAACAAAAAAACACCTGCCTGCTGACAAAAATGATGCGTATTTGCTGCTAATTTGTGACAACAAATATGCTTTGAGGCGGCATTTTTTGAATGAAATTATAACGGACCTCAAAGCGTCATCTAACCATCTATTCAAGAGCTATCCGGTCGTTAAGTCTGACATCACTAGCTGTGTCTGGGCCTAAACTCCGCTGCAGGTCCATATATCAAACGATCACTATGGCATTACTGAGAGTTGAAAAACTGTCTAAAGTCTTTCATCTTTAATAAAATGATCAGCGTTCTGCTCTACCAGGTGTAACAATTGAGTTTAACATCCAGGCATCCATGAAAACGGAATTTATGACATTTAACGGAGTTAGAAGTTAGCAGTGAAATTTTCGCTAGCTTCTATCTAAATACAATATAGCATGTCCTGACTGCAGGGTTTTGGAAACAAATTAAAACGTACAGCTCTGTTATCACTTCCAACATAAATGAAGACAGAAAACTAAACAGTAACTTCAGTAACCCTACAATCAAACGTTTGTAGGGTTACTGAAGTTGGCTAGCTGGTATATAATGATGTGCTACGTGACCGCTAGCGACACAGCTATGTTAGCATAATATAAACAAGCTAACTTTTTTTCCACTCGATAAAAGTTAACGTGAGTGTTCTCGGTGGTCAGGAACAAATGTAATCGCATGGCAGGATGCTGTAAAAGGACCAAACTTCAGCCAGGAGAACAACTGAGATAATCCATCCACAATACGAGGTTAGTCATTCATATACTGCTGCATGGGCTGGGCTGTAGTTACATCCTAAGGTTTTAAAAACTGAGCTTAAATAAATGATTAGCGGTAATAAAAGCCGAGGGAGGTCAACAGTGATCACTGATTGTTTTAGGAGCTTTTTGAGATTAAATAGAAGAAAATACAAAACATTAAACATGTTAACAACACAAAAGCCATATTAAATGCAGACTACTTTAGGCCCGGAAGTAGGATTCGTCACGTCATCACTTAACGACCGGATACTGTACTTCATGAGATAAACTAACTCTTAAACACTTGAATTAAAAAAAATTCAGGCAGCGTCCATTGCAGTCGGAAGCCGTGAAAACAACTGTAAGCCCGATGAGAAGAAATATATCCAAACCACCTGAAACTCGGGTCTCCAGCAGAACACTTGGCAAGTCTGAAGTGGATCAGATGAACAGTTGTTGGGGTAGGTGAAGAACAGGTGGACAGACATACAGAGATTTGTCAGATTATTAGCGGGATGTTCACATAATTCAGGCATACATGAAACAATCAGCCACAACATCGAAACCATCTTTGTTTCGTTGTACAGCCTGCGTTTGTGCCAAAGCATCTCTAACCTGTTTTGGCACAGACACAGTGCATGATAATAGTATCCTGTGGGTGTTGGCAGTGGATCTTTACTGGCCTCCGAGGAATCCATTTGTCCTGGTCATCCTGCGACACTTTTGCTGTTGTGCCCTTGAGCCGATCATGAATAGCTTTAGGACTGTGGCAGGGTGCAGTGTCCTGCTGTTGGGGGCTATTGTTGCCGGGGTGAGTGCTTGGTCTGTAACAATGTTTTTGTGGGTGATGCAGGTCTAACTAACATCCAGATGAATGCCAGGTTTCTCAGGAGACCATTGCATTGTTAGGACATGATCAATACTCACCACAGATTTTAATCCTGTGGCTGATTATTGTACAATATATATTCATAGTGTGAAAAAGAACATTTTCACAGGACTTTATACAGCCCATGATTCGGTAGCTTGTAGAACCTCCTTTGAGTTTTCTATGTGACTTTGTCAGTCTCTTTGTTGTCGATGAACATTGCTACAGTTTATTGAGGTTTTTGGCCATCTGTTCATGTGTAGCTCTCTTAAGGTAATGCCACGGTGTTTTCAGTTTCAGGTGGAGTCTAGACTTTGACTGGATCATTGCAACACTTTGATTTTTCTTTCCCTTTTTTAGTCATTATGTTGCTGTGCATGAGATTATTGTCCTGTTGCATGATTCAATTTCAGCAAAGGTTTAGGTGTCAGAAAGATGTCCTCACATTTGACTTCAGAATACTTTGGTATATGGAGGAGTTTGACTTCGAGGTGCGCAGGTCCTGTGGCTGGAAAACAAGACCAAATCATCACCTCTCCACCACCGTGCTCCATAGCTGGCACAAGGTGTTTTTGGTGATATGTTTTGGTTTTCACCAAACATGGTGCTGCTCATTATACCAAAACTCCACTTTGGTCCCAACCATGTTCTTTTTAGAAAGAAGAGGCTTTCTCCTGGCAGCTCTTCCAAACAAGCCATACTTTCATCTTTCTAACTGTACATCATGAACGTTAACATTCAACTTGCTAACTGAGGTCTGAGTCTGAGCTGTACCTCCTGGGAGTTTTTGCAGTGCACAGGTGAATGCTCCAGACCAGGAAACTGACAAACCCTCTGCTTTTATAAAAGTGCTCACGCTCGCTGATGATCAGTTAATTAAGGACATTTGATTATAAGCACCTACCTGCTGCATTCCCTCTTAATTCCTATGGAAACAGTGAGGCTGTACTTATCCTGTGTCATTTTTTTTTTCACATGTTCACTATGTCTGTCAAAATAGCTTTGTGGTAAACAATGTAAGCATATTTTATATCCGTCCAGGTTAGATTGTCTTCATCTATTTTACTTTTTACAATCGGGGGGTAATGTGAGATATGGGGGATGAGGAGTGTTTGTTGAACTGAACCAGGACTCCGCAACAAAACTCATGATTGATTAACTTGCTGTGTGGAGTTTCTGTAGCCTGCGGGGTCCATAAAGGTTGGAGGGTTTGGCTGTTGGATGAGCCAAAACAAATCTGATTGCAGAACCCTGTGACATCAGTAATGCATGCTGGACTTTTTGTATGCTGCGCCCACAGCAAATTGTTACTGAGGTGCAGGCCAGAACACATGATAAAATAACTAAATCATGTTTTTGTCAGGCCGTAGTACAGATCACTCGTGTCCTTTCAATAAGGCATGCTTGTAGATGCGAGTACTATTTTGAGAATGAATATTTTTTTTGACATATTTCTCTCTGTTCTCGCTCCCAGATTCCTCCCCTGTCATCGTGTTCGGTTTGTTTTATTGTGTTTTCTTGTCCATTAAAGACTGCCTTGAAGTCTCAACAGCGGTCGTGACTTTGTTTGTAACCTTGTCTGAAAAGCGATACACTTGCTTGAAAAGGCAGCAGTGCTCTCGTTGACAATAGAGGCGAAATAACGAGCAGGCTCTCACTGCCTCTCGCCACTTCAAAACCTCACTGTCTAATGGGCTGGTGAAGATACTCGTTTTGTTTTTTTCCCAACAAGGTTGCTGGAGGAAAGGAAGGGGGAGTAAAAAAAAACAGAGGGGAAAGCAAAACCGAAGGAGAGTTCACGGCCCAGACTCTCTCGTGCCCTTCTGTCCCCCCCCCCCCTCCTCCTAATGCCTCCTAGCGCTTTCCAATCTGTTTTGCGGCCGGGCATGCTACCCCGCCACTCCCAGTGTTTATCCGACATCACGAAGGGTTTCGGCTTCCCCCGATTCGCTGACAGCCCGAACCCTTCAGTGTGCACACAAGCCAACTTCAGCAGATGACAAAGTGCTGCCCGGGCTGTCGGCAGAACCACGCGGCTCCCAGCATGCTTTGCCCTCAGCACGTCACCTACCTGGTCTGGCACAGACTCAGCCCGGGAGACCGCCTCATTATTCACTTTGACAGGGTTTTATGACCCAGCAGCTACACCCGGGCTTGTTCTGGGAGCACGAGCAGATGCTTGATTCTGTAGCTACGGCACTGTTATCGAACTGTAGATGACTATGGAAGCATGAATATCTGTAGTAAGTAAACAGCAAGGAAGAAAGTAGTTAGTCGGGGGTTGTGGTCTGTGTTTATTTTAGCACAGAGCAGTTCTTGTTGGTGCTGACACCACAGGTAGCATTTGAAACATTACAATAAAATACAAATTTAAACTGGATTGCTATTCAGAGCAGGGTTAGTTATGAAGAAAGCAGGGAAAGAACCTATTAATGCACCACACACATCTGCCTGTGGGTGCATACTGATCAGCAAAGCTTGACTGAGCACAGGATGACTCACCCAGGTCTTTATTTTGATGGGGCAATTCAGGGGCGCACTTGAAGAGCCACCCAGCCGTCCCTTTGGTCTCGAGTCTGTTTCCAGAGACGGCCTGTTGCCGAGGCTTGTGGCAGCACCGAAATGTTTCCACAGGCAAAAGGTTTCTTTTCCTCCAACACATTTTCTCACCCCTCTTACATCAAATGAGGTTTGACCTTACCGTCATTGGAATACAAAGTATGCAAGACAGAGGGCCAACTGTTTAAAGGCAGATCCGAATGGGGGTGCCACAGCTTGGAAACTAACAGTATCAGCACGCTGCACTCCCACTGATAAGCGCAGTCGGCTAAAAAGGAAAGAGATACATATGTTTACCATCACTATACTTTGCTGCATCAGGAAAAAAAACAGTAAGGACGTGCAAAATGGCTGACCTTCAAAATGCTGCGGCAGCAGTACAAATAATCCCGGCTTTCTTATTGAGATCACTAAAGGCAACATCTGAAAGAAGGCAGCTCTAATATCTTAATAGAAAAAGATCAAAACATTCAAGTGTAGTTTGCTGAACTGAAATTATCGCTCTGTACTTTCATCTGCATTTTTCACTCCTTTTTTTTTTGAAACAGTAACTCCGTGCCCTTATAGCTAACTCATTTCTTGTCCTGTAAACAGGGAATAAATTATGTGATGCACGCAGAATGCAGAGAGGAAGAAAGTAAATACGGTGGAAATATCCTAATGTATGGTCTTAGTAACTTCCATATTTTGCTGCATCATTTTAGCATGTGCGTGCTTGCATGTAGGTCTGTATCTGTAGGTCTGAGAGTGTACAGCGCCAGTAAAAGGAAAGGCCGATCGATCAGCGGGAGCTTAACAGCTTGACTCAGAGCACGTTTTGACTTGCTGCTATGTGCTCTTCGGGATTTCTGTGGCGTGGTTATTCTATCACTGAATTGTAAAGTCCAAACTTCAGACATGCTGGCTGAGCCCAGTAGACTATGATCTTACAAAGTCTAAAATTTGCAGGGCTGCTTAGTTGAGGTGGGTAAACAAACCCATTACAAATCCTTCTAGAAACAAGCCTTATCATCTGGCCGCTATCTCTGTAACTCCTCTGAGCGGCTATTTCAGGATAACACAACCCAGGCCCTAAATGACTGCGAAGAGGGCCGTTAGTTTGATTTTATAAAGAGCAGACCTCGTATGCTAATTTCCAGTTGCATAATTTTGTTCTTGGATGAGTCACTTTCCATGACTCACAGGTCAAAATAAAACTCATGTAGTTTATACAAGGCCCCTAAGTTTATTCACTCTTTTAAACCAGCAGTTTAAAGTTACAGTGTTTCACCATTAGATGTCAGTAGATTGCGGAGTGTAGTCGGCTGTCTTTATTACCCCTCCCCATTCCAGTTCACAAACAGGTTTTAGTCCAGCAACAGAGATCAAATGATTAAATTTATAGTGTACCCCATAACAAGTGTGGCTGGTTAGCATGTTTCTACCACTGTTTGGACCAGATGCAAATTGTTTAGCTTAAGATGTTTAGCTGAGTTGAGTTGTTAATGATACAGAGAAATGGTGGTAAGTGCTACTCTTAGCCTTTATTAGCATCAGTTAGTTGCTGTTAGCTGCTGTTAGTCTCTGTTAGCCACCGTTAGTATCTGTTAGCCTCTGTTAGCCGCTGTTAGCTGCTGAGCCACCGTTAGTATCTGTTAGCCTCTGTTAGCTGCTGTTAGCTACGGTTAGTATCTGTTAGCCGCTGTGAAACTGTCTTTAAAGTGGATGTACTTTTGTTGGACTCGGATGCTTAGCGAATAACCTCTCATGGGATGTGAGATTGGAATCAAACTGTTGAGCAGAGGGAAAGTGTGATTATTGGGACACTCAAGCCTAACATTAGCTAGCGTGTAACCAGCTGTTGTTGTTTAGTCAACTGTCCAGTGACAGGAGGGTCCCATGTTGAATCTGCTGTTTAATTGTGATAATATCAGGAATAAATTAGCATGTTTATGCATGTTCTTGTGTGTTAGCTTTCAGTTTAGGATACGATATTCCTGCCAACGAATAATTAAAACAGTGATTATCAGCAGCATCAGTGCAAAAACAAAATTGTTATCCATTTGAGCTGCTGACTGGCTGTTGAAGGCATGGACAAATCATGTATGGCGGTACAGACTTCTCCATGAATTCCTATTCAGGATTCACTGCTGTTTCTCTCTCATAATCTCTCTGGTCATAATCAAATCTTCAAGAGGTTATACTCAAAGGATTTCTCCCTTGTCTGGGCTTTTGCTTTCAAGAGAAAGCATTTGAATGATATTGTAATACAGAGCTGTCAAAATGAATTAGCAGCAACTTCCAGACATTTTGATTGTCATCTAGAGAGTTCACGACCAGATGAGCTCCCTGCCATTGTCAGTAAGGATTGAAGACCTTGTTCCAGACCTTATTTCAAAGACAAGAGCAAGTCTTTATCACCTGGTGTCTTTTATGATCATGTCAGCAGAGCAGTGAACTGTGAGAAATCTCACTAGTACAGACTAGCAGACTCAGTGGAAGTCCACACAGACACCACACCAAATATTCGCTTGAGAGACTCTGCAGACTAGATGAATTTTGGCAAAAGCCTGCTCTAACCCTTCTGCAGAGCCCACAAGTCAGCAACTCTGGGCAAGCGTGTACTTTTTGGGATTCAGGATGACTTCTCTCTTCATCGCCCCGAGTTGTCGCAAAGCACCTGAAGGATGCAAAGAAACAAGAGGCCCAAGAAAAAGACGCTCAAGTGACTGACTTCAGCTCCGTTGCCCCCAAATCCCAGCATCAACCGGAGTGACAAGCTTAATGTTTTTGTTCTTGACGCCTCACGCTTGAGTGACTGATTTATTTATAGAGGTTTCGTATATGCCTGTAGGTAAAAAAGAAAATTAACTGATGTGTGTTTTCAGTTTCTTTTTCAGCTTTCGAGGAGCAGGAGTAAAGAAAATGTTTTCGATCCGACAGCATCAGCAGTGTGAAGCAGTAAACGCTCGCTCTGCCACCTGATTGTGATGGATTTTGATGGTATCGCCTTTCATACTTTCTTGGGGGGAAATAAAGCATTGTCAAAACAACGTCTTCAATTTTCTTTGCGTCTCGTCATCGTGTTTATGTTTCATGTTTTTGTGTACGGTGGATTGCAGCAGAGAGCGAGAGAGAAAGAGAGAAAATCCCCTCACCGCCTTATGGGACAGTAAGAAGTTCAACTGAAGCCTCTGAAGAAGATCTCAAATCTCTAATTCTGGTGTGATGATTATTTGCAAGCATAAGACTTTTTTCTACTCGGTGCAGGAAAAAAATGAAGCAAAGCAGCAACAGCAACTAACTACTTTTTCTCAAATTATCCCCAATAATTGCTTTTCGGAGTCCTGTTATTCGTTATCAACCCAGACCACATTTTTAGAGCCATTCGCCGACTGCTGCAACCTGTGCATGTTCTTATCTTAACCTCTCTAGTTAGACAGTTAATCAAACCACTTAGCTTGTCAAACGGATCACCTGAAACCGTGCACAATGGCTCTCGGCTTAGAGGGAAAGAGAGGTTTGCAAAAGCGGGGTGTGTTTGTTTGGTCCCGGCTTTGCAGCTGGCTGTTTGTGTTTCTACCAGCTTTGATTGCTGTGCTCCAGCCCACTTGGCATCCCACATCACTGGAATACATTGACAGCGGAGAAGAGGAGGCGATGCTCCTCTGCACGAAGTTGTCTCTGAGGATAGGGCCAAGTGAAGAGAGACAGAGAGGAGAGAAATGTGTAACATTCGCTCTGTGTGTCTATAAATAAACACCCCGGTGGCATCGCGAGGTGCAAGTCAACAGTAATCGTAACCCAACTTCTCATTAGGTGGTTCAGATAAGCTCTGTCTGATGTGACGGGGGTGGTGGTGGGGGGGATGTTAATTTCTCATATTTCCTTTATTTTAAAAATGTCTTTGAAGACGGGTGAATAAGAGCCTCATTATTAATAGACAGGGAATTGGAACTGTCCAACTGGTCTTTCTCAGAAAAATAACAATTTAAAATAACCACGATCGGAGCGCACAGTCAAAGGAAGTACTTTTTTCTTTTGCTTTTTTAAACATTTGAGTGAAAAACGAGCAACAGTTTGCACAAATCACCATGAGAAAGCAGCATTAGATGGATATGAGGAGACAAATAGGGGTCATTACGAGACAGAGATGAAAAATAGGTATGGCAAAGCAAAAGCTCCTTGAGAGCGAGCGGCCTTACCGATGAGTCATTATGTGAGGCCACAATGGGCCTGAATCCTGCTTCGTTAGACATCTTTCCATTTTACATCAAGATTGTTCAAGGAAGCAGAAATTCACCGAAAAAGCAAAACATTACCAGGAAATCATTTTTTTTCTCCCCTGCCTGCAGTTATTATCAAAACCAAGAAATGGTGTTCCTCATAATCGCTCTCATTGTACAGAAATACAGATCAGATACTCCATATGGTGCTTTCAATGCCGTGTCACTTAAAGCTGCATTAGACAGGATGAAAAGAAAAAGCAGAATATGAAACCAAAGGTCATGATTTCAGTAAGAACTGGCAGACCCGAAAGTGCAGAATGCATACAGCCAATTCTCTGTTCAGGAATTTTAATCAACTTAAAGAATGGACTCGAAGGCATCGACCGATCTGAGAAGAGCAGGCCAACGTTAAAGTGGTGTGAAAAGAACGGGCAGCCAGTGAGTTTCCAGAGGTGAAGCTGGCTTATGACTGACTGGTGGCTCAGAAGAAAAACAGAGCTGGAGGTAAGTACCAGCAACTAAATGCAAAGGAAGGAAGGCCAACCTTGAAATGAGAAAGTAGGCAGATGAGCCGCTCCTTATATACTGCAGGTGAGTGGTTGGTGACGAGAAGCAGGTGTGCCATCCGGGGAACCAGCTGGAGCCGTAAGTAGACACGCCTCCGGGAGGCCCCTCACAACCTCAGGGAAAACGGTTTCCTCTCAGGAAGAGCAGGTGTGCTCCAAACATCACATTTCTCCTGGTGCAATAAATAGGTAAAAGTGGAGCCTCGCAGTGTGTGAGCTGTGGATTTTCTCTTTCTGAAACTGTCTGTACACACACACACACAGACTGAGGTATACTCAAGGTCCCCGACCACTCTTTCTCCTGCGTGTGCTTCATTATTGACAAGCCAAGGCTGTATTTTAGTTTTGCAAAGGATCTGAACCTCACTTTCTCCCCACTTTTGAAAGTTACTACCATTAACTCAGTAGATCAGTACTTCTTACTACTTTAAAAGACTTCTTCGCTTTTCAGTTGAAAAGATCTAAAAAGCATCTCTTCATAGGCTAGATTTCCCAAAGCCCCGAGGAGCTGCCAGGGCCTCGTTCCCTCTCTGACCTTTTGAATTACAGTCCTCAGAAGTTATCATTGCTTTTAGATTCAGTGGTAGCAAAAACATGGTGGGTACTCCATCTTTATTCGCAACAGACTGACATAAGATATCAATGGATAAAAAATAGGCGTTCAAGTTTAGCTCATTTTTTATTTTCACTTCAGTTTTATTTAAGCGCTGATGAGCAGTGTTGGTCAAGTTACTTGAAAACAGTAATCAGTAACTAATTACTGATTACTTCCACAAAAAAGTAATCCCGTTACTTTACTGATTACTCAGTTACTTAGTTACTTTTTAAAAACACGATTTACAACCTGAGTAGGTGATAAAGCGATAGATCTTTCAGCCCAATTCTACTTTTTCTGCATAATCCATCATACAAAATGTAATCAAATGGAAAAGTCTCTTTTTATAACTTGTTTTATTAGTTTTAATCTTTTAACTTTATGCATCAAGCAAAAATTTAATTATATGGAACATTCTCTGACTTGAATAAATTAGTTTAACATTTAAACCTATTTTCTGCACATTCCAGCACATAAAATAAAAATATTTTTTGTGTTTACACTCACTCTTTCAAATAGATGCAAGTAAAACACAGCAGGAAATAAATAAAGTCAAAGACTAGCGGTCCTGTTGCTCTATTTTCACCTGTAAAGCAGGACTGCGGTAGGCGGAGGTTTACCCTGGTGCAGGTGTGCCGCAGCGGTCAGTTGAAGAATCCACGAGTTTCTCTGTGAATTTCCCATTACGTTGTTGCGCACTCGGTGCTTGCTTGGAAGTTTAGGGGGTTTTTTTCACTGTAAAAAGAAGTTTTCTTCCCACGCACAATGGACACTAATGTTTTTGTCACTTTTTATGGAAGCAAACTCAAAGTAAGGTCAGTACTTCCACGCTTTAAACGCTGCACGCTCATACTCTCTCCCACAATCGATATGTGATCCATTGTTGATCTGCACACAGCTGTTGTCACGAACGGCGCACTCGCTTACGTCATTGTCGTGAGACATTCTCGCAAAAAAAATCACGGTTTTAGTAACGCAGTAACGCAGCGTTCCTACGGGAAAGTAACGGTAATCTAATTACCGTTTTTACAATAGTAATCCCTTACTTTACTCGTTACTTGAAAAAAGTAACGCGTTACTGCCCATCTCTGCTGAAGACCCTACAACAATACAACTAAAGCAATTAAATGAACCCACTTGGCAACAGCGGGAAGGAAAACCTCCCGTTTAAAAAGAACCAGGCTCAGGGAGAGTCAGCGATCTGCCACGACCGCTTAAATTCAGAATAAGCCTGCCATCATTTAGCCTTTACTGTCTGAATTGCAATGCCAATCTTGCTGTGATGGTCAAAATCCAAAGTCTTTTTAGGCTTTGAGGGAACGGTTTGATATTTTATGTTGAATTGGTTTCTTGAATTAGACGAGTAGACTGATGCCACGCGGTGTTTCTGTAGTAGGTGCTGAACTGGAGCCCACTGGAGACAATTAGTGGAGCTTGGCTTAAAGGCTGTCGGCTGCAGTGACTTCCTCAACTTTTGTCACGTTTGGTTCGTAAGCAACCAGTCGAGACTCTGCAAACTATGTGACACCCTGAAAACCACAAAGGACACACATCCTGTTAATTACTGAGCCTCACAAGTACGTGCAGACACATTTTTCTTTTAAACTTTTGCTATAACCTAGCTATCACCCTCCAGCTGTTGCTTCATACTAATCGCACAGGCATGAGAGTGGTATTGATCTGCTCGTTGCACTCTCCTGCAAGAACGCAAAGAGCCATGTTTTTGGAGCCATATGTCCAATCCCTTAATTAGGGCTGCCGTGGAGATATCTGGCAGTTTGTTGTACAACCACTTATTTGTGTTATTTCCCAGCAAAAGCTTTATTTTTATGTTCCATGATCTCTTAGAGTGGAAATTGACAGCGAGCTGCCGCTGCAAAGCAGCTAGACTTGGTAACTGCGGCTATACCCAAAAGATACACAGGTCTCTGTGCTGACCCGTCTCCAAATCACTATCTGTGCAGTGTAAATTTGATTTGTTATCTCCCGACAGAACCAACCGTCTTCATGAATGTCATCTAGGTCTAGATGACATTCATGAAGACGGACACTTTTAATATTCAACGGGTGACAACTTCACATGGACTTGCACCCTCGGTATCGTTCAGAAGCTTCTAGTGGGTCTTCTTCAGCCTCTCACACATGCACACACGCTCCTCGCTCTCCTGCTGTTGCTGGACAGAAGGGGACATCTTGGATGACATTCTGGAGCAGATGCAAAGACTCCATTACGGTTGCCCCCACCATTCCACGGCCACATTTCCTCTGTCAGCGTAAACACAGCAATGAGATTCTAAGGGAGGTGACCAAGAGCTTGGCCTCATCCCCCGGCGCAATCTGTTTTCAGGAACGGCGGAGCAGAAGCGTGGCTGCGTTAGGCAAATGCGCTCCCACAGACACAAAGAGCGCCGTGCCATATGGTCGCGCTCCATAATGAGGGTCATTAATGTGTGGCTGAAATGAGTGATTGACGTGCGGCGGGGCGCGCTGAGTGGCAGGTCCATCCGCATTCGAAAAGACGGAGATGACAGCGTGTCAAGGCCGCACGGGTGAAAGCACGCGGGCGCAGGTTCTCTTCTGATGAGCCGCTGACAATGTCAGAGCTTTCACCTGGCGTGACCGACCCATCTGGATGAGACGATTGAATTGTGGTGGATTTTTATGTTAAAAAGTTTAAGGAGCTTTTCTGCTTCCTACCCCACCACCTCTTTTTTTGTCTGAAATATTATTGATGCCATTTTAGTCTAGTCTGTTCTGCTCGGTTTGGAGTGCTGTCACGGCTCGATATGATTATATTTAGGCCCATTCGCAGGCAAAGGAGTCAGGGGACTTTGAAATGTGAAGGCAGATACCTCGAAATACAGCAGACTTTTATTGGACTCTAGAAACAGCTCCTACTGAGAACAGTCCAGAAGATGAATGGCAAGCTTAACCTCTTTCTGAGGTACAGCTCTTACTAATTGGTGCTTCTGACAGCAGCTAGTGCATTATAAAGGGCCGTTCTTACATTAATAAACAGCTGGACGTACACAGCATAAATATATCAACCTGCAACCTCAGTGCTGAATCTTTCAAAAGCAGCATAGTTTTACTTCAGTCTCTTTCACATCTGATCCTTTTTTAAAGATAAAATGACGTTAGTGTATATAAGGAGGAATCAACATCACTAACTTTTCATCAGGAAGTAATTTGGCACCTTGGCAGCTGTTTCTCAAGGACAAAACAGCAGCAGCAGCTCACAGGCAAAAATTATCTTTGCCCAAATAAAGGTAAAAAAAAAAAAAGCAGATGGACAGCATGACTGCTAAAGTTTCCTCCTCACTTTTCTTTTGTTAAAAAGTTAGCTGCTCTAAAAAGGTGGATCTCAGTATAATTGATCGTGCTTAGAGAAAGGAAAAGAAAGTCTCTAATGAAACAAACTTCTGAAAAACAAACTTTGTTAATGCCAGCTAAATGTTCACGTTTCATTTGCGCGAGCTGGCTCGTCCAGATTCCTCAGGCAGGACCTGAAAAACATTTTTTATTACTTACAGAACATGCCCCTGGTTAAACATTCAAGTCTTTTAAAAAATTCCATTTCTAATATTGGATACTTGTATTTCCAGCTTTCAGCGTGCCAAGCAGTAACTTTTAGGCAAACATTTAGCTGTTTATTAGAACTGCAAATCAATATCTACCTGAGCGTCTGGCTGCTCTTACCTGAACTTATTAGGTCATATCTGCTGTGACAAGAGCCAGACTGATGTTTCCAGCCGTAGATAAAATGATTGAACTGTAATAAATCAGATTACTTTGGGTTATATGTGGGGAAACAAATAGCTGCTTCGGTGATTATACACAACCAAATAAATGTTTCTTCTTGTCAACTTACAGGAAAATTGGAAAGCTCATAAAAAAATAAAGAGCAGGGCAAAATCAATAACGCAACAAATATTGGTCTGCATTTGGATTTGGATTACTGGTGCATTTCAACCTGGCAGCCACTTTTCTCAAGTATCACAATGTTTGTAAGTTTAGTTTATGACGGAGGCTTTAAAAGCATTTTCTTTTAAAATGCATGTGGGTGTATGAGGTTTCTTTTTTACCAGTACCTTAATACTCTTGTAATAATTTCCAAGGTGGTTTCAAATGCAATATGCTATTATCGGTGAGGGACATTTCAACCTGAGGATGGTTGCACATGCAAGAACACATTAAGAACGATGCCATTTAAGGCAGGATTTCTGTGTGTTGCTAAACATTAACCATTTGTTTCAATGTCAGAACTTCACTATAATCAGCTTGTTGGATTTCTAATTCCTCTGCTGCATGTGGACAATCTCTGTGATCATTTTATTGCATGCACTCGCCAGACACTTTATAACGTACACGCTGCTAGTACCTTTTTCCTTTAGAGCAGCCTTAATCCTTTGTTGCTCAGATTTAACAAGGTGCTGGAAACAATCCTCAGACATTTTGGTCCATATTGATGTGATAGCATCACACAGTTGCTGCAGATTTGTCAGCTGCACATCCATGATGTGAATCTCCTGTTGCACCACATCCCAAAGGCGCTGGGTTTGATTGAGATCGGGAGTGTGCCGAGCAAAACCACCAGCCAGCAGCAGCCTGAAGTGCTGATACAAGGCAGGATAGATCCATGATTTAATTTCTAAATTATGTCGTTTTCCAGTTGTTGCAGCAGAAATTCAGACTCATCTGACCAGCCAACATTTTTACAATCTTCTACTATCCAGTTTTAGCGTGTCTGTTTGAATTGTAGCGTCAGTTTTCTCTTATTTGCTGATAGGAGTGGCGTGCAGTGTGGTCTTCTGCTGCTGGAGACCATCTGCTTCAAAGCGTTGTGCATTCTGAGATTCTGTTTTGCATACTTTGGTTGTAACAAGTAGTTATTTGCGTTTCCCTTGCCTTGCTATCAAACCAGTCTGACAATTCTCCTCTGAAAGGATAAGTAATCATCAGCTCAAAAAATATAACATCCCAAAGACATTTCTTTCAACAGGCCTAAAACTATGTAGATGCAATATTTAATCAGTGATTACCTTTAGTCACCTAAAGAGTAAAGAGCTAGCTTATAGTAGCATAAAGAAAAGAATTAGCTCATGTTAGCATGGAGGGAACTGGAAATAACAGTTTACCTCTCACTATTGGGTTTTATTTATCTGAGTCATAACGTCATGAATAATAACAGTCAGAAAGTTTCTGTTTGTGGTCCAGAAGTAGTCCAGCATACAGGCCCCATAAATGAACAATTTCTAGCTTTTAAGAATGAAACAAAACTAATATAAAATGAATGATAACGAGAGGGTACTGGCAGAAATCAGTGTTTCCTCCTATTTCCAGTGTAAGCTTTCAATTCAATTCAATTTTATTTATATAGCGCCAAATCACAACAAAAGTCGCCTCGAGGCGCTTCATAGATAAAGAGAAAAACCCACATGTAGAATTGGGGAGTCTCATTATATCCTTATCTAAATTCAACTTTTTGGGGGGGGGAGGGGTCACTTATTATTATTTGGTTATAGATTATTGCTGTGTAGAATAACATCACGAGAACTCATACATAAGCATGACTTCGAAAATCTGTTTATAATTGTTTCACAAAGCACATACGATTTCTTACAGTTGAAGCGTGCGGTTGTGTCTGCAATAAAAACTGAAGAAAAATGGCTCTGCAAAAACAAGTTATAGTAGAAAAATTATTTAAAGTTACAGTATGTAAAAAAAAACATGGTAGATATCAGTAGATTGCAGATGGCAGTCAACTGAGGTCTGTTTTTCATACCTATCCCAATTCACATGCATAACCCTGTATTTACTCTGAAACAAGCAGTAAAACTTGCAGTCTGAAAAGCACTGGTTAGTCAGTGAAGCCCACTTCTGTCTGCTGGCAGCTATACTGAAGTGAATTGTTGAGGATATCTTGAACTTTTCTGTTGCTAAGCGATGCTGTTTTCCTTATGCTAGCCAGTGTTAGCTGCTGTTAGCCGGCGTTAGCAAAAACTTTTTTACTACTGATGTTTACACTGACGCGAAATAACTCACACGATGTGAGAACGTTTATCAGAGGGAAAGTGTGATTTTTAGGAAAACTGCTTTAGCTGGCATAATGTTAGCTTTTAACCAGCTGCTGTAGTTTAGCCAGCTCGTTGTTTGGTGAAGCAGTACTCTTCTCAGATGATAAAACATAGGTATGAACCTTCAGATTTTCAGTCTGAAGGTGCAAACGCTTCTCCTCCACCTCTCTGAAAGGGTGAATGGTAAATGAACTGGTTTTATATATAGCGCTTTTCTGCTCTAGCTGAGGACTCAAAGCTAACCACATAAAACACTCTCGGCCACTGTATCCAAGATGGCGGGGCAACACAAACTACATATATTTATTCACCTTTGATTTTATTTGTTTAGCGCTAAATCACAAGAACAGTCACCTCAAGGCCTCTTTATAAGTAGAATTTTTTTATATCAAATAAACTAAAAAACAAACAAACTACTGTTTGTGCTTTTAATGTGATGTATGAATGTATGAATAATGTAAGAGCATACCCTCTTGCTTTATTATTGGTAGTGTGGAGTGGCCAGATTGTAGATGCTAGTGTCAGTGGCCAACCCTTGTGAGGTTCGTTTTAAACTCTGTAACTTTCACCCTTTAAAGTTTGTGAGAGCTTTTGAGTCTAATAGCAAAACATGTTATGTAAATGACACAATTTTTTTAGTGTTTTCAACAGCTGTGAATTTTTGCAGGTACATACAGTTGATAAAGAATGAATCACCTTGGCAATAAAAATGGCAGCTTGTGTCTGACAGTTTTTAATTCAGGTCACCAGAAAGCCAATATAAGTCGTTAACTACTGTACTCTATATTACCGCCAGCTATGCAGCTGGGCGTGGCATCACCCCGTTGACACGACGGACCGCGGCTTTGATGGAGCAACCTGACCTATAGCCCCGTGTCCTACACCGCTTGGCACGACCCGCTCATTAGCAGGTTCAAGGGTCCAAACCTGCCATCTGTCCCCGAGCTAAGGTTCAGAGAGGCCCCCACTGTGCCCCATTGCACTCTCGTAGCCCTCCCAGCAGAGATGCCAACTAACAGAAGGTGACATTCCAACTTTCTGACTCTCTCGCTCGACTTCAGGTAAGGTTTATTCTAAGAAAGCTTGGATCCAAGTGAGGCGTCACTCTGCCGACAATAACTACAGAAAGAGGTGGGGAGAGTATTGTGCGTTTGTTTACAATGTGAAAACGCAGCAGGGGGAGAGTGTGTCTGTGTGAGAGTCTCAATTCGGCTGCATCTGGCTTTGAACGCCTCACCGTGCGCTTGTGTGCATGCTCACACTCCCTGCAAACATTTGCTTATACCCACTGGCAGTCTGACGAGAACGGGCAGAAATAAACAGACTTTTTTTCCTCCCCTCTTTTTTTTTGAGAAGAATTTTTTTAAGGGGGGGGAAAGGAGGGGTACTGATACTTGATAGAGATATGCAATGACAATGTTCACTCCTCTCCTCTAGAAGTCACACCGGTACGAAGAAGGGGAGCGGGATGGGAGGAGGAGGATCAAGACTGGTGGGAGGAAAGAGTGAGGGATGGCAGACAGTGCTGCATCTCTCATGTCAGAGCCTAAAGTCTGACTAGTGCCGACACTCACTGTCACCCAGACTGAAATTAGGATGGGCTTTGACAGCCATAAATCAGGGCCGAAGCAACTGCAACCGATTATAAATGAATTCCACCATTTAATCACTTTTAATCTCTGTTCTCTACAGGTACATTTTTTATCATCCGGTCTTAAACTGAAATGAGATCTAATGAAGGATGTCGGTGTATTTATGAGGACGCTCGTATTAAACAGAGTAGAAAAATCGAGGTCAGGGTATGTAATTCAAAATGCTCTAAAAGATCCATTTTAGACATTTTTTTTATTCTAGGCTTTTTCTTGATGTCACTATGAGCACAGCTGCCCCGCCCACCTTTTGGCTACGAGGAGCAGCCAATCACCAGAAAGTTGGTGTAAATGAAAGACTGGGAGAGCTAAAACAGTTTATGATAAATAAATTTTACAGTGTTTATTTATCAGATAAAATACGTTAAATATCACCGTTATTATTGGCCGGCCCGGAAACAGCGGGGGTGTCCAAATTCAGAGGCTGCTTAGGACCCGGCCTTCGCGGTCTAAATTAAGCCGGGTAGTACGTCACAGGCTCCCTCGTTGGAGTGAAGCTCTGCCGTCTGCTCCTTGCTATCTAAAATATAACCGGGCGCTGACAGTAAACTCTCGACCGTCTCACACTTCTGTTTAATCATTTTCTGTTTGACGTTTATTCAGCTGTGTGAAAACACCCGGAGGAACCCTCCCGAGGGATTAATAAAGTTAAATTTAATTTAATCTAATCTAATAACTTTAATCTCAGCCAAACCATTTTGCTCACGAACAAATAAAACACTGAAAAAGCCAAACAATAACATTTTTAAGTTATCAAAGTGACTTCATGTTTAACCCAAGTAGCGAAAGACCGCGGGGGTTTGGAGACGATGTGTCGGTCGGCTCAGATATTTGAAGTTTACACAGCTACATTCTCACCTGAAAATATGCTAAAAGTTTTTTTGCAACCCAGAAAGAGAAATAAGAGTAATATTAAAACTAAGTATCTGGAAACTGGAATTGGCTGGGCTGCGCTATGAATTCTGCGATATGGTTTTTCAATTTTGTTGTCCGGGTGGAAAATCGGGAGAAATTCGGGAGGGGCACTGAAATTCAGTATTCTCCTGGAAAAATCAGGAGGGTTGGCATGTATGGTTGTGGCAACATCAGTATCAGTATCGGATCAGTATCGTCGATACCACCCTGAATATTACTTGGTATCGGATCGGAAAGGAAATCAGTGGTATCGCACATCACTACTGTGAATCATGGAAAGATAATAGATTCCAAAATTAAATATAAATATATAAAATAGAAATATACAGCTGGTCCCCAGGTAAATAGGTGTAAGGTAAATAGCAGCACAATTTTGATTATACTGAATTCACCACCATGATATTTGCTTTCCATGACTGCAAAGTCATAGATGCATATATGTAACGATACATAGCATAAAAATACAGCTTTTTGTTGTTGTTGTTCTCATTTTTTTTCTTTTACTAAATTCAGCTGTAAGAATTTTAACTTTTACAGAGAAAGGATAACACCCGTCTTGATCTGACTTTATTGTGCAGGTTTTCAGGGAAAAAAAATTAAAGCGATGTTTTGGTGGCTTTAATGCACCTGCATGTGGAGATATCACTCTACATAAACATAATATGTGTCAATAGTAGATTATTTATTTATCAGCAGTTTGTCCTATATAAGACCTCTGATTCTGATTGGATATAAGAATCATTGGTCGTGGTCATGTGACCCATCACATGTGATTTAAGGTGTCACCCTGCTGTCAGATCAAAATGTATTAATAAGGAAATTCTCCAGTTTACAGACCTGTAATTCTTTTCTATGTTAATTTTATTCTGCCCTGCACCTGCCCCCACATGTTGGTAAGGATGGATTTTTTTTCTTGTTTTTAAAGTCCAGGCAATACAAGAAATTACTGATTTGACACATTCTGCCTCAAAGTCAGGCCGTCTGTTCGACACTTCCTCTCAGTCTCCTCGTTTTGTCTTGAAACCAAACATGTCTGGTTATTCTCTGTCACAGGCTAATGAACAACCGGCATAACCATTTGACCATTTTCAATCCGTTTGGGAAACGAACATGTTTTCCTCTGGTTTTAGTTTTGTCTTGTGCGTCTTTAACTTGTCTCTATACTGTACTGTACTCCACAAACATTGTGTTGCTGCAGTCTTACTTCTGACCTGAACCACTAGGGGCCAGTAACAGAACATCTGATCAAGATGTGTGCAGCATTTCGACAATACAATGTCAGTATGTACCTTGACACTTCTCACAGTTGGACAGTTCAACAGAAACATGCTATTTCCAAAGTGATTTACTGAGATACACAAAGGCGCCCTGACAGCAAAGAGTGTTTTGTTCACGGGTAATAGGTATAATTCATTGTCGAATCCAGTTCATAATCTCATAATAAAAAATCATAGTGTCTACCTTAATATTTATGATAGACTGTGCTGCAGGGTGAAAACAGCCCTCCTCTCCGGTTTCTGCAGCTAGGCCTGATGATGTGAAGGGATTATTGCGGCGAGGAAGGAAGCGAAGAAATAAACCACGGCATTAATGTTGTGTTGCAAATGACTTCACCTTTGATGCCTCTCCTGTGAGCATTCAACACAGCCACCTCTCTCTCTCTCTCTCTCCTGCTTTTTCTCTGGTGACAAACTCCAGCCTATATGTGAAGTTTCTATAGCAACCCTGTTGCCAGCATGATTTCATCAGTTAATTTCCCCATAGGCTGTCTGACAAAGTGAGAAAAACAAAAAAGACTTTGGGCATCAGGTTGACTTTGCGGGGGTGAGGTCTGCTTCTCGAGTTCCACTTCTACTCAGTGTTTAATTTGCTAAATGACTGTCACTGCTGAACTGTAACCATTGGGAACCAATCGGAGTGTGAGATAACTGTTTTCGATCAACTTAATGACCTCACATTCAGAGCGCCGAGGCACGCTGTCACCAGGTGGCACTCTTTTTTTTTTTACTTTTCAATATCACAGCAGTGAAAGCAGTCGCAGCAATGGCAGCAAGGCTGGAAAATGTGTGTTAGGACTCCTGAAGGCAGCAATGCCCCGTCCATCACCTCTTCCCAGGAAGCTCACAGACAGAATGTCTTGAACAGTCAACAGGAAAAGCCAGGTGTTTGAGTGAAGAGGACAGAGCACAACCTGCCTTGTTAATGTCTCCCTGACAGTGGGAGATGCCTAATGTGGGTGGAACACACACAGCCTCGGCTTTGATGGGCATTCGAGGGGGCCGCTCACACGGCTGGAAATCCGGCAGCTTTTAGGCTCTCACTGTGGCCCTAGAGGTCTTTGGAAATGTCAATCATGTGCCCTTGGACCCACATGCTGGGACCTGGGCTTTGCTTTTCACCCGTCCCTGCAATTCTCTTGCAATCAAAAGACCTCAGTGGCCCAGTTCATCGCGTTGGTAATACGAGCTGCCTGGAAAGCCTTCTTCAAGTAATCATAATTTAGAGAATCTTGATGGCTGGTCGCCTTGATGAAGTCTCCTTCCCAGTAAAATTATAGTTAAAAAGAAACGTTAACTTTCAGGACTACTACGTGCCAATCCTTGTACTTGTAAAAGTTCTGTCTGTGGGGAAATATGCGAATTGCCTTCATGCAGAGCGTGAAATAAGCAGATTGATAAACCTCATATCTTTCTGTTAATAAGATAATGCAGTCCTATGATAAACAGCTTGCCATAAAGACTGTAAACAGGTGAAAACTTTGAATATGCCTCTTAAAAATGAAATACATCTGCCAGCATTCTATAATGTTATATCATCTTTCTTTTATGCATACAAAGGCCCCACAAGCTATAGTTTTATGGGTGGCGATAGGCTGGACTTGAGTATTAAGTTGAGATTTCTTCACCTTTGTAAAGATCCGGGAAAATTCTATTCAATTTTATTTATTTATATAGCGCCAAATCACAACAACAATTGATTCAAGGTGCTTTATTTTGTAAGGTAGACCCTACAATAATACATACAGAGAAAAACCCAACGATCACATGACCCCCTATGAGCAAGCACTTTGGCGACTGTGGGAAGGAAAAACTCCCTTTTAACAGGAAGAAAGCTTCGGCAGAACCAGGCTCAGGGTTGTGCTACGACACAGTTGGGGTGAGAAAACAAAAGCAAGTGACCGTTACTGAAAACTCACTGAAAAGCCTTCAGTTAATCCAAAATGCTGCAGCAAGAGTACTGACAGGGACTAGAAAGAGAGAGCAGATTTCTCCTGTTTTGGCTTCCCTTCATTGGCTTCCTGTTAAATCCAGAATTGAATTCAAAATCCTGCTCCTCACATACAAGGTCTTAAATAATCAGGCCCCATCTTATCTTAATGACCTTGTAGTACCATATCACCCTATTAGAGCACTTCGCTCTCGCTCTGCAGGCCTACTTGTTGTTCCTAGAGTATTTAAAAGTAGAATGGGAGGCAGAGCCTTCAGTTTTCAGGCCCCTCTTCTGTGGAACCAGCTTCCAGTTTGGATTCAGTAGACAGACACTATCTCTACTTTTAAGATCAGGCTTAAAACTTTCCTTTTTGTTAAAGCATATAGTTAGGGCTGGACCAAGTGACCCTGGATCCTCCCTTAGTTATGCTGCAATAGACATAGGCTGCCGGGGATTCCCATGATGCATTGTGTTTTTCCTTTCCAGTCACCTTTCTCACTCACTATGTGTTAACAGACCTCTCTGCATTGAATCATATCTGTTATTAACCTCTGTCTCTCTTCCACAGCATGTCTTTATCCTGTCTTCCTTCTCTCACCCCAACCGGTCGCAGCAGATGGCCGCCCCTCCCTGAGCCTGGTTCTGCCGGAGGTTTCTTCCTGTTAAAAGGGAGTTTTTCCTTCCCACTGTCGCCAAAGTGCTTGCTCATAGGGGGGTCATTTGATTGTT